>NW_027507686.1:174632311-175232311 GCF_037356315.1 Lithobates pipiens
CTTTATTCAAATGCAATTGGCAACTCGCTGGGTGTAGCATTACATGCAGCATTAAACCCAGTTAATCCAGTGAGTTGCCAATTGTATTATAATAAAGTGGATGATTTTAATGCTACGCTTAGTGGGCACCCACTTTCTCCCTTCTGGTAAAACTTTACTCTGGGCTACAGCACATCTGACCATAAATTTAGTTGAGTAAAAGTTTTTTTCTTTCTTTCTTGCCAGAAATTATTTAGAGGAGGATTTGGGTCAGGGGAGATAGAGGGGATGCCCAGGGATTAAGGTTCAAGCAAATTGTTTCTTGTGAATCTGTTTTGTATCTGCAAATCCTGCCAGGACAAACACTTTCTGCTGCAGTCTGACAGAGCTAAGCCACTGTCGTACACTTAGCAGCAGCCCTGTCAGCCTGCTTTAAATACTCCTTCAGTTGGCAGTTTGGCTGCCAATCAGGTCTATCAGATAAGTAGTCCAATGAACAGCTAAAGGAGCCCACATGGCAGGCTGACAACATTGATGCAAATTGTGAGGCATATAAGAACTTGTTGTTAGCATACAACAGGAGGTTATATTACCGGCAGGGGCAAAATGTATTTGCTTAAGAAACCTATACAGTGACACGTGTTGCTAAACATACTAAGTACAGACTGACTGTTCCCTTATGCGCAAAAATTCATATGTGTTGAGACAAGATCTGCGACTGGACCAAGAGGATTTCCAAAGCATTAAGGTTTTATCAATGGGATTCCTAAATGCATGAACTTTTACATAGCAGTTAATATTTGTGCAATGAGATATTTATTGCAAATCTGTGATACCAGGAAACACAGTAAGGAACTAACACATGTTTTGCAGGTCTTTGTGGAAACTTTAATTCTAAGGAGGGAGATGATTTTAAAACATCGGGTGGTCTAGTAGAAGCCACAGCATCTGCCTTTGCCAACACATGGAAAGCCCAACCCAATTGCCATGATGTGTCAGACCTGATGGAGGATCCCTGCAGCGTCAGCATTGAGAGCAGTAAGACACTCTTTTTCATCTTATTACTACCAAATATCCATTCTCCAGTGCAGGATATGGTTTTAGATCAATAGAGGTGTAACTAATGCCCAGAAATACATCTATGCTGAAATAGTTTTTTGATCATAGGGTTCACCTGGTTGAAATTCTAAGATCCCACATTTTACATATACCTATAATCATTACATGAAATACTATTACATGAAATACTATTACTTAAATTGAAAATGATTAGTTAGAATACCTTGCAGTATGTGCTGTGTATTTAAAAAAAAGTCTTGAAACATTAATAGTATATAAAATGACAACGCAAAATGTAGTATACTGAAAAAAAGAGTACACTATTTTTATTTATAATCTTATTGTTGGTTGGGTGTCAGCCACTCACTACCCTGATACCACCAATCACTAGGTTGTTTTTCATATGGTTCTAATATGTTAAATGCATATATAATATTACAAAAAATATTGTTGTTGAAATAGTATGGTATCAAAGTCTCTTTTAAACGAATGAGAAGTTTTTGTGACAAACACTCTCATGTCTCAGTTGCTTAATGTAGAAAACAAGTTCTGCCCATCAAGCGCCCTGATAAACCCAAATAGGTAAACATGTTGCCTCGTTGTTCAAATAATACAGGGGAGGTTTCCACTCTGAAAAGGAAATTGTAAAACCATTTCTATTAAAACAGAAATACATTTCATACATTGGGATTTCCACATCTCTTACAGTCATAGACGGGTCTATTTATTGAGCCTCCATAGCAGGTCTCTGTTCTATTTGTTTGTAAATTACATCAGTCCAAGACTTCTATTCCAAAGAAAAGACATGACAGCTGCACACCAATAATGTATTTAGCATTGGTGCTTTAGTCCAGCAAAAGACCTTGGCCTTAATCCCTACCCAGAGACCACTCACTCTGACATTTCACCATTCAAGACTTAATGGTAGTCTCTATGACTAAGCCTTGAGTGGTGAAATGTGTCAGTTGGGTGGTCTGTGGGCAGAATCGCTAGAATGAAGCCTTAATGCTGGTTCCATTATCAGTGTGCATGTCTCATCTTTTCTTTGGAGTGGGTGTGGTTCCCTTTCAACCAGCACCCGAATTCCTGGAGACAATGTGTGATGCCTTGAGCGAAGAAATTCTGCCTGCCACTTGAAAATCAGGGATTTATATTTCTTGTAAGTATTATCAGAAGCACTTCTCCATTCAGGTAGCAAATATCACATGCAGTAAATATGTCCGGTAATTTTAAACAGTAAATTTTTCCTTTATTTTGTTATATTTTTACACGTTGCTCCCATGCATACATTAATCATAGCACACCATACTTTCTAGAAACCTACGCAGACTATTGGTGCTCTAAAATAGAAAAAGACGAGTCTCCTTTTGCTAAATGCCATTCAGCAGTAGACCCGGCTCGATATGCAAAGGTGAGTGTTGTACTGTGTGTGGTCACATCTCACATATCAGGGTTGATTTACTAAAAGAAATTGGATGTTCACTTTGCAAAAGAAAGTTGCACTCTGCAAGGAAATTTGCCCCGGTGTGTAACGACACCCCAAGTATGAAAAGGGGTTAAAGTCATTTAGGACATTCTCTTCCCGAACACCAAGTCAGCTACTGAACACTCTGATCAGCCGAACAAGAAACCCAAATAGCTCTTCCCCCAAGTACAAGACAAGGCTCTGTCTTGAGGGTCAAACAGGAATGAATCTTTATTTTAAGCTCTTACACAAATATATACAGCAGGATGAAAATACAACATTTCACCAGAAACCTAATTAACATGAACTAATTATCTAAACCTTTAGACAGCCTAGTTGACTCAGAGACATGACCTTTAGGACAGACTTCACGTCTCCTAGCTCACAGACTGTACAATATACATTATCATACATCTCCTCCATACAATTGCAGGGTTAATTAGCATACTGGATGAAAAGACTCTTTGGAAGCTGTGGCAAGTCATACTAGACGAATTTACATTATAGCAGACACAGACAGAGACAGGTGGCTGGAATTGACATCAGAATCTAACAATATGTGTACCAACAGTAGGAATCAGTCACTATTTGTAATATGGCAAATACAGGGTTCCTGTGTGTGTCATAGGGTAATTGACTCAATAATGCAAACCCAGGGTGTACTTAGGGGTCTATGTGTCATTATCTTCTTGCAAGATTCACAAAACTTTAGCTAAAAATAAACAAAAATTTCACCTAAAATTACATAAGAAATATGTGGCTTTTGGGTAAAAGTGAATCTGACTGTAAAAAAATCTAAATATTGAAAAATAGACCCTAATTAAAAGTGACTTTAACTACATTTCAGTCATTGCTGTAACAGACCAGAATCCATCTGGAGTTGTGTCATAAACAAAAGATGCCACCTAATGACCATATTTATTTATCTATTTAAAGCAAAAAATAGTATATTGGAAAATCCTTATGTTGGAATAAAATGGCATTGTGTTTTTCTAAGAGCATTATAAACTCATGCTTGCACTTACATAAATTTTGTTTGCATTTTGCACAGAGATGTCGTTATGATGCTTGTAACTGTAAAGACAGTGAGAAGTGTATGTGTGCTGCACTCTCCTCCTATGTCAGGGCCTGTGCTGCTAAAGGGATCATTTTGTGGGGCTGGAGGAATGGAATATGTGGTAAGCACTGATTTTCCAGTAAATAATGTTACTTTAATAAACTAATTGTGACAAAAAGTTAGCACGTTTGTGTATCTTACTTAATAACTATTCCTAAAGATTTTGCATTACCTCTACCTTTTAACTTTTGGTATGCTAATAATTTCTTGATTTCCAACATTGTGAAGGTAGCACTGCTTAGGTGAAATGCAAAACAATTTTAAATATTGTAACATTCTTCGGCACTCTACCAGGAATACAAATCACTCCTGAACTTAGAATGAGGTTCAGGTGTGTCACACTGAATGCCGATGCGGCTCACAGCAGAGATCCTGTGCATCCTGGTTCACCATTTCAAGTTTGATTTCAGCCCAAGTTTTGGGCTGAATTTGGACCTCATATGGACTAAAAGACGCACAGGGCTCCTGTGCAAATTCGCACCAGAGCCGCATGGGAGATATGTGGACCGGCTCCATAAAGAGCTGGTCACAATCTCCTGCTATTGCGAATTGGATGTGGGGATCCCACTTCCAATTCGCAATAGTGTAAGCCCAGCCTAAGGGATTCACAAAGTTTGCAAGTTGCACATTTGTGGCTTAAAACGTTGCAGGTTCCAGAAATACAGAACAACTATACTATGTGGTGCATAGCTTGTGCCCCTAATCAGCTGAATAAAAAGAGTTGATAATCTGAAAAAATGGATAGCCGAGCACTCTTTCTATAAAATGGTGGGCTCAGAAGCAGCCATATTGTAAGTGTGCATAGGAGCTTTTAGAGAGAGCTGACAATTTTGTGTAATTCTTTCAAATGTTGGCATTGGCACATGTTTCCAAGTGCCTGGCATCCCATGCCCTTTGTTTGACAATAGCATGGTTATTAGTCTCACAAGTGTCCAAAATGAAATAACACGATTCTCCCTCTCACAGACTTCAGTAGGTTTTGCAACAAAGTTAGTGAACTTTGAGCATTATTGGAAAAATTGTTTGTGAACTGAACCCCTATTTAGAAATAGTTTTCTACATTGCTTCTTAAAATGGAGCTCCAGCACACCCACCAAAAAAATAAAAGTTTAATATTAGGACACTTACCTGTCCAGGGATCCTGCAACGTTGGCACCCTAGCCTTGTAAGGGAAACCGGCAGGGAAGTCTTGAGGCTTCACAGCCAGTTCCCTTCTGTGGGTGCGAAAAGCGCACTGTGCTTTCTGAATGTCACAGCACGGGTGGAAGGAGGGGACCTTTTCATGGCGAGGTTTCCGGAAGTGGGGATGGGTACCTGTCAAAAACAGGGGGAAGGAAGCAAACAAGTGGAGCTTCCCCTTTTGGATGGAGCTCCGCTTTAAGTACAGTTAGTATAATCGTATTTTAAATATTATAATTCCTCTATTTCAGATAAGGACATCTCTTCTTGCCCATCTACCCAAATCTATTTATATAATCTTACAACATGCCAGTCAACCTGCCGTTCCCTGGGCGAAGGTGACAAAGCCTGTGCCAGTGGGTTTACTGCAGTTGATGGCTGCGGGTGTCCAGATGGAGCGTTTCTGAATGAGAAAGACCAGTGTGTACCCATATCTCAGTGCTCGTGTTACTACCAGGGCTCATATTTAAACCCATTGGATGTCATCCATAAACAAGATGAGCGTTGGTAAGTAAAACAATAACATTTATGGCTGCCATAAACTTGTGGTGACCAATCACAAATCAGATTTTGGTAGCTTACAGAGGGAAAATTTATAAATGATTACTTCTAATCAGTAGCTGTAGATTACTATATGACCAGCGGCGGAACTATAGGGGTCGCTGCAGTCACACTTGCGACTGGGCCCTGCCGTTCTGTCGCTGTGGGGGGCCCAAGACCTGGCACCTCCCCTGCACCTCTGGCTGGCACTTTAGAAAGCACTGGGGGGAGGTGGAAAGCGGCGATCGGCAGCTCTATGGTGCCTGTGAGCGGCGGGATCTGCCTGGGGCTTGTAGTTCCCTCTTCCCGATTGTCAGTGTATACAGTGGAGAGGAAAGGTGAGGGGCCTTTGACCCTGGCAGGTATCAGTTTCACTTTCAGTGAGTCGCTCTGCTTGTACACTGTTTCTGGTACATGCCCTGGTCGGAGGCCCCTCTCTTCTCCACTGTATACACTCGGTAGAGAAGAACTACAAGCCCCAGGGAGATCCCCCTGCCTGTGGACACCATAGAGTTGCCGATCGCCGCCTCCCACCTCCACCCGCCAGGTACAGGGAAACTTCTGAAAGGGGGGGTCAGCTGTCTGGGTACCCTGATGTAAAGGGGGGCCCTCTGGGGACACTAATGTAAGGAAGGGGCCCTCTGGGGAGACTAATGTAAGAGGGGTTGCTCTCTGGGCACCCTTATGTAAGGAGGGAGCTCTCTGGGGACCCTTATGTAAGGATGGGGCTCTCTGGGGACCCTGATGTAAGGAGGGGGCTCTCTGGAGACTCTGATGGAAGGGGAGGCTCTCTGGGGACCCTGATGTAGGGGGAGGCTCTCTGGGGACCCTGATGTAAGGGGGGCTCTCTGGGGACCCTGATGTAAGGGGAGGCTCTCTGGGGACCCTGATGTAAGGGGAGGCTCTCTGGGGACCCTGATGTAAGGAGGGGGCTCTCTGGGGACCCTGATGTAAGGGGAGGCTCTCTGGGGACCCTGATGTAGGGAGAGGCTCACTGGGGACCCTGATGTAGGGGGAGGCTCACTGGGGACCCTGATGTAGGGGGAGGCTCACTGGGGACCCTGATGTAGGGGGAGGCTCTCTGGGGACCCTGATGTAACGGGGGCTCTCTGGGGACCCTGATGTAAGGGGAGGCTCTCTGGGGATTCTGATGTAAGGAGGGGGTCTATGGGGACTCTGATGTAAGGGGGCTCTCTGAGGACCCTTATGGAAGGGGAGGCTCTCTGGGGACCCCTTATGGAAGGGGAAGCTCTCTGGGGACCCCTTATGGAAGGGGAGGCTCTTTTGGGACCCTAATGTAGGGGGAGGCTCTCTGGGGACCTCGATGTAGGGGGAGATTCTCTGGGAACCCTGATGTAAGGGGAGGCTCTCTGGGGACCCTAATGTTGGGGGAGGCTCTCTGGGGAACCTAATGAAGAGGGAGGCTCTCTGGGGAACCTAATGTAGGGGGAGGCTCTCTGGGGATTCTGATGTAAGGAGGGGGTCTATGGGGACTCTGATGTAAGGGGGCTCTCTGAGGACCCTTATGGAAGGGGAGGCTCTCTGGGGACCCCTTATGGAAGGGGAAGCTCTCTGGGGACCCCTTATGGAAGGGGAGGCTCTTTTGGGACCCTAATGTAGGGGGAGGCTCTCTGGGGACCTCGATGTAGGGGGAGATTCTCTGGGAACCCTGATGTAAGGGGAGGCTTTCTGGGGACCCTAATGTTGGGGGAGGCTCTCTGGGGAACCTAATGAAGAGGGAGGCTCTCTGGGGAACCTAATGTAGGGGGAGGCTCTCTGGGGACCCTGATGTAAGGAGGGGCTCTCTGGGGACACTGATGTAAGGGGGGCTCTCTGGGGATCCTGATGTAAGGAGGGGGTCTATGGGGACTCTGATGTAAGGGGAGGCTCTCTGGGGAACCTGATGTAAGGAGGGGCTCTCTGGGGACACTGATGTAAGGGGAGGCTCTCTGGGGACCCTAATGTAAGTAGGGAGGTTCTCTGAGGGTCCCTGATGTAAGTAGGAAAGTTCTCTGGGGTACCTGATGTAAGTGGAGGATCTCTGGGGACCCTGATGTAAGTGGGGGACCCGTACTCAGATATGTAATGACATATATATATATATATATATATATATATATATATATATATATATATATATATATATATAAAATTTACATGTGTATGCCCGCCCAAGTGTATGACTTTCTTTTCTTTGCTGCTATGGGCTCTAGCCCGAGATCTTTTGTAGACCTAGCAACAACCTTGGTGCCCTTCATGGTTTCTTGCACCGGGGCCCTGAAGATGCTAGTTACGCCTCTGTATATGCCATTACTCCACAACTAGCCAATGAGGACAATTACACATGTATAATCTACTCTGAATTTCCTTTGTCTTTCAGTCTATTTGCATGTTCTCCTAGAAACTTTAATTCTGCAGTTCTTCCATTCAGCAAACAGGCATGATTTTTTCTTTGCCTTCAAGTTTATCCATATGCAAATATAAAAATATTATATATTGCCACTTACCAGTCCTTTGATGTGGTGGTTGCATTCGTTTCTTTTTTTCAGGCTTTTTTCTCTCTATATTTGTGCCAATCTGAAAGGAATGTAGATTGTCCAGAGGTGTTTTTTTAACCCCTTCGATGTCTGTTAAAATGTGATGTCCAATCTCCACAGGCCTGTAAGATTAGCCCATTGAGACAATGACACAAAACAGCAAAGTCTCTCCGAGGAAATCTAATCTTTATTCTTTGGTGTGAATATTTAAAGGGGGCTTTCAGAACCTACCGCCCTTTGAACGTGTCATACAGATTATCCAATGATATACAAGTACAGCCTACAACAAAAGTGAAACTAGTGATTCCTCAAACTCATGTGCTTTCCAGGTACAAAACAACAAAAGAAGATAACAGTAACATGAGACACAAAACTAGATTAGCAAAACTAAAGCATATCTATTTGTGAAGTGGATGTTAGAGAGACACAAAATGGAAACCAAATTTCTTAAAGAATGAAAGCGGTTAAGCTAAATATCCCTTCACGCGGGACCCGTGACCTGACTCACAGAGCTCCCGGCCAGCATGTGCACCGCCACCGCCAGGCGCATGATGACAGGGCTGCAAATTCGAAGGGACATACAGGTACGCCCATTTGCACAGCCATGCCATTCTGCCAACGTACATCAGTGCATGCCACACGGGAATCGGTTAAGCAGCAGAAGTCCCCAATGATGGACCTGGCTTGATGCCCCTACTCTGACCCTCCTCCCTGGAACCTCCCCCTATGCTAGTCAATCTAGGGGAGATTTACTAAAACTGATGCACACAGAATCTGGTGCAGCTGTGCATAATAACCAATCAGATTCAAAGTTTTATTGCCAAATCTTAAAATTGAACAAGTTGAAGTTAGAAGCTGATTGGTTACTATGCACACCTGCACCGGATTCTGTGTACACCAGTTTTAGTAAATCGATCCCACTGTCCCTAACCCAACCACTTGCACAATACACGCCAATGCTTTTTATAAGCGCGGCCCTCACTAAACATGGCCCCCGGGGTCATCCATGGTTGCAGCATCCTATCGGGCAGCTACTACCCTAATGACATGTATGGAGGCTTCAGAGGAACAAGGTTTTCTTATCCTTCATTCTCCTCCTGTAGCAGCACTGCAAAGAAGCACACCTACAGCTAAGAGGCTGTACTGCACCTGCTTACATACAGCTATTGCAATCCTATGTTACAATTGTATAACTGCATACATTTACAGTGATTGTTCCACTCATGTAATAATTTAATTGCTGATAGGCCAGGGGATAGAGATATGGATAGAGATATCACTGAATATGAACATGAAATACTAATGATGTATTTTCTTACTTCCTCAACTAGCACTTGCCACCATGGGAAACTTATTTGCATTACACACACCCCCGAAGGTAAGGACATATACTACGCACTATTATATTCAGTACATTTTAATCACAGATTGTACATATACAGAAATCATAATCTAATTAGAGCCTTTGTGGTAAACAGAAGGAACTCAGATATTTGTATGACCAGACTCAATCAGAACTTGTCCAGTTATTTTAAACTCATATATGCTCTCTTTCCAGATTGTCCTGCAGGAAAAGTCTATTATGACTGTAACAAACAAAAAGGCGCCCCCATCCATAGGAGCTGCAAGACTCTTGGCGCTGAATATGTAAGTGTCTTGTTATTTATGTATTTTGGAGCAGGGTACATTTAAATGGAACCAAGTTTCTTTATTTATTATGGTCAGTACTAAAAAAATGGAGTACTATTTACAAATATTTTATCTTTTTTCACAGGTAAAAAATTATTATTTCATAATAATAATCATAATAATATTATTTAGGGTTTGGCTATTTCAGTTTTCAGATAAGCTGAAAGAAGTCTGTTTTCGAGAACACAAGGGGGTTGCTTTACGAAAGGCAAAGAGGTTGTTCACGTTTGCATAGGGATTTCAACTTTGCAGGGGAATTTTCCATTTGCTTAGTAAATGAGGTGACGTTCTGCTGACTTCCATTATTCAATCCTATGCAAGTAAAAAGTCTTCTATTAATTTTTCTTGCCTGTGATTGAGTATTCTGTGCAAAGTGAATTTCCACTATGTTATCTAAAAGGAGCTTTAGTGCAAATTATTTTGCAAAGTGAACTGCTGATCTGCCTTTAGTAAAGGGAGTCACCTCTTATCAGACATCTAATTTAAATTAGAATTTTTTTTAGCAAAAATCAATCAGTGTCTGTTTTATTGACTTAAAGGCTAAGTTCACCTTTTTTTTTTTTTTTCAAAATTCCAGCACCAATATAGCATTTATGTACTTTTTTTGCAAAAATATAAAAGTTTTCCATAAAATCTACAGACACGTACCTTACTGTCCTCCATCCATGATTCCAAACTTATCTATTGCTTCTGTCTTATGTCCTTACAGACTATAGGTCATGACACAGGAAGGAGTTGACCAGCTGACCTTATTAGCACACACCCTGTATCATCCAGCCTCCCATTCCCAGCTGCAGTTTTTTAAATGAAATGCAATCAATCAGTGATCACCCTTCTCACTAAATACACAATCAGATTGCATAGTGTATGGCCATTTTTATACAAGTACATAGAAGGGAGTGGACAGAAACACTCAGCTGTCAAGCCTCGTTCACATATCTGCATAGCAGGAACTAGCATTCCCACATGCATTGTTATTTTTTAGCGGGAGGGAGGTGTTTTGGAGCATTTTCATTCATCACACATAGGGCAGCCCATCCACCTGAATGGGCTGCCCTACACACAGCAATTGCCCCAAAGAAGCTTCAGAACTTTTTTTTTAGAGCAGAGCTTGTTGCATTTTTTTCTGCGATTTTTGGTGCAGCGCATTTCTGAAATGCAAGGAAACACACATGTGAATGGAGCCTCATTGTTCTTGTGTTATCGCACCAATTTCACTTCACTTTCAGGCATCTAGCCAAATAGGAGCGCACATTTTGTGTCTCGTTTTTCCTGTGACATGCATAGGACAGCCTGTTGATTTAAATGGGCTGTGCTATATGTGGCTTATGGGACATGTTTGCGTTTTGTGGGTTGCGTGTTTTTTACTATGCGTTTTCCATTCATTTTTTCACATGCCAAAATGCATGCTTGCTTCTATGTTTGGTGTGTTGTTAACAATTAATGGCACTGAAAGTGCAACTAGTAATTTTAAGTGTATAAAGGTGGCCATACACTATGCAATCTGATTGTACAATTTCCTTTAGATCTACCATCAATTATGTAGTACAAGGGCCTGCCTGATTGGATATAGAGTGATTGGCTAAATAAGTGTTTCCTCCTTTTATATAAATGTGGTAAATCTAAAGGAGATTGTACAATCACATTGTATAGTGTATGGCCATGTTTATACACCTAAAATTACTAGTTGCGCTTTCAGTGCCATTAATTGTTAATGGCACACCAAACACAGAAGCAAAAACACATTTTTCCATGTGAAAAAACGAATGTCAAATGCTGCAAAGTGCACAGTAAAAAACACGCAACTCACAAAAAACGCCAACATGTTCCATAAGCCACATATACAGTGCCTTGCGAAAGTATTCGGCCCCCTTGAACTTTTCAAACTTTTGCCACATTTCAGACTTCAAACATAAAGATATAAAATTTTAATTTTTTGTGAAGAATCACCAACAAGTGGGACACAATTGTGAAGTGGAACGAAATCTATTGGATATTTTAAACTTTTTTAGCAAATAAAAAACTGAAAAGTGGTGCGTGCAAAATTATTTGGCCCCTTTACTTTCAGTGCAGCAAACTCACTCCAGAAGTTCAGCGAGGATCTCTGAATGATCCAATGTTGTCCTAAATGACTGATGGTGATAAATAGAATCCACCTGTGTGTAATCAAGTCTCTGTATAAATGCACCTGCTCTGTGATAGTCTCAGGGTTCTGTTAAAAGCGCAGAGAGCATCATGAAGACCAAGGAACACACCAGGCAGGTCCGTAATATAATACTGTTGTGGAGAAGTTTAAAGCCGGATTTGGATACAAAAAGATTTCCCAAGCTTTAAACATCCCAAGGAGCACTGTGCAAGCGATCATTTTGAAATGGAAGGAGTATCAGACCACTGCAAATCTACCAAGATCTGGCCGTCCCTCTAAACTTTCAGCTCAGACAAGGAGAAGACTGATCAGAGATGCAGCCAAGAGGCCCATGATCACTCTGGATGAACTGCAGAGAACTACAGCTGAGGTGGGAGAGTCTGTCCATAGGACAACAATCAGTCGTACACTGCACAAATCTGGCCTTTATGGAAGAGTGGCAAGAAGAAAGCCATTTCTCAAAGATATCCATAAAAAGTATTGTCTAAAGTTTGCCACCAGCCACCTGGGAGACACACCAAACATGTGGAAGAAGGTGCTCTGGTCAGATGAAACCAAAATCAAACTTTTTGCCCACAATGCAAAACGATATGTTTGGCGTAAAAGCAACACAGCTCATCACCCTCAACACACCATCCCCACTGTCAAACATGGTGGTGGCAGCATCATGGTTTGGGCCTGCTTTTCTTCAGCAGGGACAGGGAAGATGGTTAAAATTGAGGGGAAGATGGATGCAGCCCATTCTGGATGAAAACCTGTTGGAGTCTGCAAAAGACCTGAAACTGGGATGGAGATTTATCTTCCAACAAGACAATGATCCCAAACATACAGAAAAATCTACAAAGGAATGGTTCACAAATAAATTTATCCAGGTGTTAGAATGGCCAAGTCAAAGTCCAGACCTGAATCTAATCGAGAATCTGTGGAAAGAGCTGAAAACTTCTGTTCACAAACGCTCTCCGTCCAACCTCACTGAGCTCGAGCTGTTTTGCAAGGAAGAATGGGCAAGAATTTCAGTCTCTCGATGTGCAAAACTGATAGAGACATACCCCAAGTGACTTGCAGCTGTAATCGCAGCAAAAGGTGTCTCTACAAAGTATTAACGCAAGGGGGCCGAATAATTTTGCACGCCCCACTTTTCATTTTTTTATTAGTTAAAAAAGTTTCAAAAATCCAATAGATTTCGTTCCACTTCACAATTGTGTCCCACTTGTTGATGATTCTTCACAAAAAATAAAAATGTTATATCTTTATGTTTGAAGCCTGAAATGTGGCAAAAGGTTGAAAAGTTCAAGGGGGCCGAATACTTTCGCAAGGCACTGTAGCTGCCCTATGCGTGTCACAGGAAAAATGAGCCACAAAATGTGCGCTCCCACTATGCTAGATGTGAATGGGGCATGAAAGTGAAACTGGTGCGATAACTCAAGAACAACAAGGCTCCATTCACATCTGTGCGTCTCCTTGCATTTCAGAAATACGCTGCACCAAAAATCTCAGTAAAAATTGCCCCAAGCTCCGCTCTAAAAAAAGGTTCTGAAGCTTCTTTGGGGTGATTGCTGTGTGTAGGGCAGCCCATTCAGGTGGATGGGCTGCCCAATGTGTGATGAGTGAAAATGCTCCAAAACACACCCCCCCACTAAAAAAAAAATGAACACACGTGGGAATGCGAGTTCCCGCTATGCAGAGATGTAAACGGGGCTTGACAGCTGAGTGAATACTGATTACATTTTTACATTTTTTCTTTTGAATTTATACTGGTGCCTCTAAAATCCCAAAGTCCCTACCCATTCTTGTTGTAAGCTGAGTGTTTCTGTCCATTCCCTTCTATGTACTTATATGAAGATGGCCATACACTATGCAATCTGATTATATATTGTGTATTTAATGAGAAGGGTGATCACTGATTGATTCCATTTCATTTAAAAAACGTGCAACTGGGGGTGGATGATGCAGGGTGTGTGCTAATGTGGTCAGCTGGTCAACTCCTTCCTGTTTCATGACCTAAAGTCTGTAAGGACGTAAGACAGAAGCAATAGATACGTTTGGAATCATGGATGTACGTGACTGTAGATTTTGTGGAAAGCTATGATATTTTTGCAAAAAAAGTACATGAATGCTATATTGGTACATAGGGGAGCTGGAATTTAGAAGAAAACAAAAAGGTGAACACGTGGTCGGACTCTCCAGCAGAAAAAGTCAGACGGAATCTTTTCATCGGATATTCCAATCGTGTGTGTGCCTCATCTGACTTTTTCTTTCCCAAAAATTCTGACGGACTTAGAAATAGAACGTGTTCTAAATATTTCTGACGGAATCAATTCCTATCAGGAAAACTGCTCGTCTGTATGCTGTTCCAACGGACCAAAAATGACGAATGCTCTGAATGCTCGGCAGCTATTGGCTACTGGCTATTGAACTTCCTTTTTCTAGTCCCGTCGTACGTGTTGTACGTCACCGCGTTCTAGACGGTCAGACTTTGGTGTGATCGTGTGTAGGCAAGACAATTTCAGCGGAACTCTGCCGGAAAAACTGTCAGAGTTTATTCCGATGGAAAAACTGTTCGTGTGTACGCGGCATTAGCCTTTAACCACAGACCTCTGGGCATATAGTAAACGTTTATTTGCAAAATATATACTGTGGATGTATATGTATGTTTAGAATGTATAATAGACATGTGCATTCGTTTTCGTCTGAATGCATTTTCGTCCGAATTTCAGCTATTTTCGTTTTCGTTTTGACAAATGATAACGAAAGCACAGAATCCGAAAAACGAAAGATCCGACATAAATAAATGCTTTATTTTCGTTTTCATTGTTACAACAGTTCGATATAGAATAGGAGATTCAACGTGACTCTGACAATAACAATCTGTGTCTATAGAACCTGTGGTCGAATGTGCCTAACCTTACCTCTATTAGTCCAAGATTATATAGAGAAAATATTCGACAGAGAAAAAAGATTTGACATAGAGAAAAGATTCTGCAAGTTACTGTCCTAAAAAGTGTTTGGGGACCCGGGTCCTTCCCCAGGGGACATGTATCAATGCAAAAAAAAGTTTTAAAAACGGTTGTTTTTTCGGGAGCAGTGATTTTAATAATGATTAAAGTGAAACAATAAAAGTGTAATATTCCTTTAAATTTCATAGGGGGGGGGGGGGTATCTATAGTATGCCTGTGAAGGGGCGCATGTTTCTGGTGCTTAGAACTGTCCCTGCACAAAGTGTCATTTATGCAGGAAAAAAAGTCCTTTAAAATCACTCGCAGCTATTATGATTTGTCGGCTCCGTAATACAGAGAACACTCATTGAAAGTCATTGATGACAAAATAAATAAATAAATATTAAAAAAAAAGCGTGGGGGTCCCCCAAATTCAATTACCAGGCCCTTCAGGTCTGGTATGGATATTAAGGGGAACCCTGCCTCAAATTTAAGAAAAAATTTGACGTGGGGTTCTCCCTAAATATCCATAACCAGACCCTTTAGGTCTGGTATGGATATTAAGGGGAACCCCGCATCAAATAAAAAAAAAAATTAACGTGGGGGTCCCCCTAAAAATCCATACCGGGCCCTTTATCCGAGCACGCAACCTGGCAGGCCGCAGGAAAAGAGGGGGGGACGAGAGAGCGGCCCCCCCTCCCTCCTGAACCGTACTAGGCCACATGCCCTCAACATTGGGAGGATGCTTTGGGGGTCTGTGACCCCTCAAAGCACCTTGTCCCCATGTTGATGAGGACAAGGGCCTCATCCTCACAACCCTGGCCGGTGGTTGTGAGGGTCTGCGGGCGGGGGGCTTATCAGAATCTGGAAGCCCCCTTTAACAAGGGGACCCCCAGATCCCGGCCCCCCCTGTTTGAAATGGTAAGGGAGTACAAAAGTACCCCTACCATTTCACAAAGAAAGTGTAAAAAATAGTTAAATAAGACAAACACACTTTTGAAAAATTCCTTTATTAAAAATAAAAAAAAGATTCCAGCGGTGGTAATCCACTCTTGCTATCCAGCGACGGACGGTCATCTCTCCAGTGATGGCTGATCTGAATCAGCGCAGCAAATCCATCCTTCTTCTGTCTCCGTGGAGGAGACACTGCAGGGATTCCGGCAGCCTAACGTTTCTTATATACGGAGGGCGGGGCCACCCGTCACCTGACCCCGCCCCCCTCTGACGCAAGGGGAAACCCGGGGTTCCCTGTGAGGTATGGGTGACCCCGCACCCCTCTGATGTAACACAGGCAGGTTTCCGTTACATCAGAGGGGGGCGGGGTCACCCATACGTCACGGGGAACCCCGGGTTTCCCCTTGCGTCAGAGGGGGGGCGGGGTCAGGTGATGGGTGGCCCCGCCCTCCGTATATAAGAAACGTCAGGCCGCCGGAATCCCTGCAGTGTCTCCTCCATGGAGACAGAAGAAGGATGTATTCGCTGCGCTGACCCCCAAAGCATCCTCCCAATGTTGAGGGCATGTGGCCTGGTACGGTTCAGGAGGGAGGGGGGGGCTGCTCTTTTGCCCCCCCTCTTTTCCTGCGGCCTGCCAGGTTGCATACTCGGATAAAGGGTCTGGTATGGATTTTTAGGGGGACCCCCACGTCAATTTTTTTTTTTAATTTGACGCGGAGTTCCCCTTAATATCCATACCAGACCTGAAGGGTCTGGTTATGGATATTTAGGGGGAACCCCACGTCAAATTTTTTCTTAAATTTGAAGCAGGATTCCCCTTAATTTCCATACCAGACCTGAAGGGCCTGGTAATTGAATTTGGGGGACCCCCACGCTTTTTTATTTATTTATTTTTTTATTTTTTTATCAATGACTTTCAATGAGTGTTCTCTGTATTACGGACAATTCATAATAGCTCCGAGTGATTTTAAAGGACTTTTTTCCCTGCATAAATGACACTTTGTGCAGGGACAGTTTTAAGCACGGGAAACATGCGCCCTTTCACAGGCATACTATAGACACCCCCCCCCCCCCCTACGAAATTTAAAGGAATATTACACTTTTATTGTTTCACTTTAATCATTATTAAAATCACTGCTCCTGAAAAAACGGCCGTTTTTAAAACATTTTTTTTGCATTGATACATGTCCCCTGGGGCAGGACCCGGGTCCCCAAACACTTTTTAGGACAGTAACTTGCAAATTAGCCTTTACAATTAGCACTTTAGATCTTGAACGTTGGAGTCCCATAGACTTTAATAGGGTTCTAAAGTATGCTATATACTAGCTCCGTCGAATCTTCTTTATACATTCGACAGACACCATAAGCCTTCAAAGACAGATTCGATCGTAATTCATGTGGATTTTTGGACGAATGCAATTTTTGAACGAAAAACGAAATAAATAAAAACGAATTTCGGGAGTAACTAAATAAATTAGGTTTTCGGACGAAAACGAAATTCCGAAACAAAATATTTTACTCTGCACATGTCTATTGTATAATACAAAATAAAATAACAGTTTAAAAAAATGTATTTTCTATTAAAATAAACTTGACCCAAAACCATTATAGGTTCCCTTTAAAGTGTTCAAATAAATGAACATTACATTATATTGTGTTGGTATATATTTGGTTTGCATTAACAGTTCCAGACAGAGTGTATCTCGGGATGTGTTTGCCCTGATGGACTTCTAGATGATGGGGCTGGTGGTTGTGTTCCTGAGGAAAGGTGCCCATGTATCCACAATGATGATGTTTACCCACATGGGACTAAAGTCAAGGTGGATTGTAACACATGGTAAGTACAAAATTGAATCATTCTGTTTAGCAATATTTCGCTTTTTGACAGATTTTCTTCCTCTGAAGATGTCTGTTAACCTCCCTCAGTTTCTTTAATTTAATTACACATGGGAAAAAAATGAAAAAGGGTCAGAGAAGCTCTACAAACTGGGAGAACGGGCTATGCACATTTGTATTGTAATGAAAGGGGGGCCCCTGTACATAGCTGATGTAATTGGGAAAGGGGCTCTGTACTCTTATAATGCATTGCACAGGAGCTTTCTGGACACACCTTATTTACTGAGAGGGAAGCTGTGCACACTACTGATGTAATGAAAGGGAGCGCTCTGCAGGAATACAGGGCCCCAACTGTAGCTTATGCTACTCCAAGCATCATAGGGAAAAAAGGCCTTCCATTTCTCTGAAACACGGATAAGACAAAAGTACCTGAGTTAGGGTCGCGATAGGTTCATCAAACGTTACTTAAGATTGGGTGTCAATTCTGAAACCTATTGGAAGGGAGCTGAATGAGAGTAAAAAGTTAAAAAGTATGCAAGTAAGCGAAAATTGTAATAGTACTTTAAGTGAAACATTAAAAATGCTAAATTCCTTTAAATTCCATGCTTGGGGGAGCCTTTAACCTGCCTGTGGAGTGGTCTCTAAATTTTGTAAATAAACGAATAAACCTTCATCTACAGTATACAATCTATATCTGGTATAGATGTTAATACACCATTCAAAAAACAAATGAAATGTAAATATGTAACAAATCCCTAAGATGGTTCGGGGTTTGAGAGATATGGGTGGGAAAATTATAGTTTTATCACAGAATGAGGTTATAACAGCCTGCACGTGTCTGGAAGGATTGAAAAAAAAATCCTATCTATATTTCTATATTTCTGTGTTGAAGAACTTGGGACAAAAAATATCTAATAAAGCAAAATTGATATAATTCAAAATAATTCAATTATTTTTGGATATCCATTTACTGACTGCTTTTTTCCAGTCTTTGTCAACGTGGACGATGGACCTGTACCAATGTTGTGTGTTATGCAACATGTTCAATCTATGGCAATGGTCATTACATCACTTTTGATGAGAAATTTTATGATTTTGATGGAAATTGTGAGTTTGTAGCTGCACAGGTATGTGACCCTTTAATTATAGTTTTTAGCTGCGTGCCTGTTATACATAATGCAACCTAACTGGTTTATGAAAATAAGATATTTTTATAGTTTTGGATAGATTTGGGAGGGGATAGAACCTCTGTTAAGGTTTTAGTTTTGTCTGCGTCTCCACTGGGAATAGTTACCCTCTTTTTGTGTCCTGGTGACCATTGTCAACAGTACATCAAATGATGGGCAATCCAAAAACACATGGTTATAACTAGAACAGGAGGTAAGGGGAACCTTCCAATGTGGACAGCTCTTTTGGAAACAGCTGTCTAGAAGGGCATTTCTACAAATTTTGAGGAGATTTGCTCTTACTTTTTGTTGTGTCTCTGGAAAAGGAGTGAAAGGAAACCTCCCCACTGGTATACAGACTGCAAAAAATCTCTTAAGAGACATTTAACCATTCCCTACTCTATTCAAAAGCTTTGACTGTAGATAAAGTTTAAATGATCTCCCTCGCAGTTCAGGTAAACATTTTATCCAGCATTTCATCTAGTAACATGTAACTGGTCCTTTTTGAAGTTCACCTAGAAAATAGAAATGTTAAGTTGGTTATCGAGAGATGCTATTTATATTCTTCCAGCCAAGGGGCATCTTCAGAATGCCATCAGGATGCTAAGACAGATAACTTTAATGAAAGAAGTGTGGTTCTGTTTAAAAGAAAACCATCATTGGAGAAACATGGGGGTTGGCACTTCTCTACTTTTGAAAATGTTAATTGCCTGGCTGTGATGCTGATCCTCTTGCTTTCTCTAGTACTTTGAGTTACTGACCTGGAACAAGCATGAAGATGAGGACATTTAATCACAATGGACTGTTCTGATATGCAAATTTGTTTCGGGTTATTGACTTAAAAAAGTAATAAAGCTAGAGGGAGCACACTGGGAGCCCAGTATTTTTTAATGACATGTCTACTTAAAAAAAAAATCATTGGAACTCAAAAACTAAGTAGATATAATATCAGATGTATGTTATGTGACTGATTTACGAATTATTTACATCTTTAGAAGTAGTTATTTTAATGACCATTTCTGAATAAGCTTGTAAAAGATATATTTTTAGGAATGTTCTAAACACGAAAGAAAACAAACTAATTTTCACTTTGAGGATTACAAAACAAAATTATGAACAAGTGCACTTATTTTTTAAACATGCTTCTCAGTTGTCGTTAATTTTTGTTAATATAGGTGAATGTTTATGGTGATTGTGGCACATCATTTACATGAGAAATGTCAGCTGTCCACTCTACATTTAGTCTTGTAAGGGTATTTTAGACTGAACTACATGTAAGCATTCAGAGTTCATCCCACTGTTCCTCAATCTGCCCAAAAAAAATCTCTTTTGAATGAAGCAAGAATTAAAGAATTTGCTAGCACAGCAGTGATTAGAATGATGTGGAAACATTGGTGCAGTGTACTATTGCATTTCCCTTTGTACCTAGGATAGGCACAGGTTGGAAGTGACATTTAGAAAAGGGCAATTGTGTGATTTCAAATTGGTAATGGTTCACAACATTACTCGACACACAGTTTAGGGCAGGATTTCTCAATCCGAGTTCCATGGAACCCTAGGTTTAAGCAAGTTATATCCAGGGTGATTAATCACTTATAATATACCGTACTCTATATGATGTAGTACAATAGGAAAGAGATTGCTGGTTCTAACATTTAAAAATATATTTTTAGGATTATTGCGGTCCTAACCATTCTGCTGGCAACTTCAGCATCATCACAGAGAACATCCCATGTGGCACTACAGGAGTTACATGTTCCAAATCCATCAAGGTTTTTCTTGGGGTGAGTATCTCGGTTGTCCTGGTTTTGGAAGTTTTTTGGCAACAATATGAGCAGGGAAAGACTCATGACTAATGCAAAGCTGAATTCCAGGAAGATATAAAAAGACAAAATGTAGCTAAGTATTCATTTACTGCATCCTAAATCTATTGTTTTTAATGTAACAATTGTAAATACCTGAGTTTGACTGAGTAGCAGCCTCATATTGTTCCTGTATAGCAAGGTGGGAGAAATAATTCAGTCACAGGATGAGGATGGGGACAAGACCAGTGAGGATTACTCAACTGTACCAGAGAAAAAACAGGTCTCCTCTCTAACCAGTCAGGGCTACAGTGTAGGGAAGAGCTGTGTTAATATTAGAACAGCCCTATTATGCATTTTATCTGTGTTTATAGCTATTAGCCTGCAGTTCAGTGTTAATAGCAATTTTTCTCAAACATAAATGCATAACCTTGCTCTCATTTCTGAAATATTGTAAATACCTATTCTCTTAAGAAAACTATCAGATAATGTACCACTTTGGTTTAATTAAAGAAAACCCTCAAGTATATCTAAACCATAACTTGACTATATTTAGTTTGCTAAAGCACATCATACCATGAACAATTGCCTTTTTTTTTTTAATCTGCCAATCCGGCTGGTTTTCAGTAGCCTCTTTTAGCAAGTTCCTATCTACACACAATTACTCCAGCATTAACTGCACATCGTTGCTGTGTGCCAGCTTCTTGATTGTGACAGCATTGGGCTATGCAAATGCATTGTGTGTAGGCATGGCTACTCATAAGGGTTGATATATAGGAGAGAGTAGATAACGCTATCTGCTCTCTGTTATACTCTGCTAGTATCTGCACACCACAGCCCATTATTAAAATGCAAACTGCAGTGTGGAGTCTGCATGTTCCCAGTGAGTTATTTTGCCTAATATAGCATAGAAAGTGCTGTAATTGTAGAATAGTCAGTCTTTTGACTTTGACAGGCTCTGTGATCAGGCTCACCTCCCCATTATATTGCCATTTGGTTTTGCTGGGCTTCGCTTCTACCGACTTCTGAGCCCTGAGTGCAGTGCACACTTGTAAAGCCCCAACTGCATTATAACAATGTGTGGCACGCTCTTTAGCAGTACAGCCATACTTAAAATAGAAGTACTAACGCGCACAACCAAACATCTATTGTACTTCCTAGGAAAATCAATACAATGAGTTGTCAGGAAGCTGCCAACATAGAAAAGTGATCTCTGCACAGTTAAGAAATAGTGATAAATAATAATATGTGGCGCTACCTCACCTCTATTAATTCTATAAATACAACATCGAATAAAAATTAATCATCCAATTACAGTACATAGCATAAATAATAAAGTGAAAGTAGTGATGAAAGTGCAAACGTGTGCAAAACAGCTTAGAAAAGTGTAAACATATACCAAAATATTGTGCAAAATAATTCCAATAAAGTGCAATATGAGGTAGCAAATATTTTCAAAGAGTGTCCGTGTATCACACTGATTAAAAAATCAATAATGTGAACATCAAATAAATAGTTGATAATCAATATATGCAGTCCAAAATTAGAATAGAATGTAAATTTAATCAGCTTATAGTGCAATCCACTTCAAATAGTGCAAAAACACCGATGCTTTGTGCTCACAAGTGATCCGGGGTGCGCCCCTTATTTCCCCCAGCCTCTCACCTCCAAGAGCGGCCACTGAAGGCCATATACCGCTGTATATAAAATACTGGCTGTTATCTCTCTGATCCACTCCTTCAATGGCAGCTACTGAAGACCATATGACACTAAATGTAATGCTGGCTATTGTTCTCTTATCCTCTGCTCCTGGGTCAGCCCGTCACATATCAGCACAGGTCATCGGTATCCATAGTCATACACCAATAACAGAGGGAGAGAAGAGAAGGGGCTCCGATGTGTAGTATGTAAAAAACAACTTTATTAATTCATAAAGTCACTTACAGTTAAGTAGAACTTTTAGCGCTGTTAACACAGGTACTTCCGGTCTCGGCCACGACCGGAAGTGACGACAGTGACACCTGGCTCCTCCCTTTCAGGTTTGTTCAATAACATGTCCCCAGATAGGCTCTGTTGTTCCTCACACTGGCTGCTACGTCACTACACTACCCAGAGGGAGATATGCTTTTAGAGACACCCATTATCCACAGCTCTTCAAGAAATCACAGATGAATATACCCCCCACTGGATGGGTTATATAAGATTTTAGTGATTGGGTTTAGTAATCCTTTTCACTGCTAAGTTTTTTCAGATCTGGTGATATGATCTATTTTTTACCCACTTCACCCCTGTCTGGGTTGCAGAGGATTTCCAATTAGTGTAAATCAGACCAAAACTATTTAAAAGGCAACAGCAGAAACAGCAATTGGAGAAGTTTGTTGGTGACCTAAAGTGTGGTAATATCTATACTTTTAAATGTGTTGTATGTACAACTGTGAATTGCTTTTTGGGGTTTCAAAAAAAAAAAGAATAAAAATTGAATGTTAGAATAATCTCACAAACAGACTTGTTTCAATGAAGATATATACTTAAATAAAATAAGTGAAAATGTTTTTTCATTTTATCTCAGGATAAAGTATTAAAATTATCAGATAAACACTTAGTGGAAACTGAAGGCCAAGGTGGAAAACACGTGAGGTACCTGACCCGGGAAGTTGGTATTTACCTGGTCATTCAGGCAAACAATGGTATTCTTTTGATCTGGGACAGAAAGACTACCATATTCATCAAGGTGTCGCCTGCATACAAGGTAAGATTTTATTCAGTATTAAATGTTAAAATGATTGCAAAGGATACTTTTTTAATAACAAACGTTTTATATTTATCTGTGCTGTGCAATGGTTTTGCACAGAGGAGCCCCAAACCTATTCTTCGTCAGACCCCCAATGGCACTACTGGGAATACTAACTGTCACATTTGCTTGGGCTGTCAATCAAACTGTCAGAACATCAAATGGCTGGTGCCATAACTGATCACATGTGCAGCACCATGACAGTTGCAGATCAAGCAGAGGTTAAGATGGCAGTCTCATTGGCTGAAAAGGCTAGGAAAGTTTAGTTCTGCTTTAAAATAAATGCAAACCCTTGCAGGGGTCTCAAACTGATGGCCCTCTTGCTGTGGCCAACCTACAAGTTCCATGAGGCATTGCAAGTCTGACAGTTACAAACATGACTCCCACAGGCAGAGGCATGATGAGACTTGTAGTTTTGCAACAGCTGGAGGGCCGCCAGTTTGAGACCCCTGCCCTAAGGCCTCGTTCACACCATGGCGCAGAGAGGTATCATTCTGCAAGGGCACAAAGAAAACAATGGTTCTCTATGTGTCCTGTTTACACCACAACACTGGTATAATGCAGAATTTTTCTGCGCAGGAATCTACAAGGTGTACGCAGTTTTCTGCATGGGAAAAAAAACTGACATGACATCAATATTGGTGTGAACAAAGCACACATGAAAACTGATATCAACTTGCATAAAAACTCACTGAAATGTGCATCAATTCTGATATAAACTGATGTGAAACTGATATAAACTTATGTCTCTGCAAGTGAAATCTGTGTGGTTTTCCCATCAGTTTTCATGCACATATGGTGTGAAGGAGCCCTTAATGAATGACATTCATTTGCACTGTGTATCATCAACAACTGCCATTTTTAACTACTTCCCGCCTGACTTATTTTCAAATGACGGCCATGAGCTTATCCATCCTGGGTGGGTGTCATATGATGTACTGCAAAGTGTATAAAATATATTAGTGATTTGGTATACATATTGTACCCCCTTGCAGACTGACCATTGCACATATATGGCCGGTTGGCTCCCCTGTTGTTCCTGGCAGATATTTTGATACGTTGTCTAGGAACTGCCATTTCTGTGAGCACCTGCATGTGCACACAGCTGACCACAAGCAAAAGGCACACAGTCAATGGACACATTCAAGTTAATGGCTCTGTAACCCAATCATGCAATCAGGGCTGGCAAGAGCTCTCTGTTTCCACTCACTGTGCCTGACTTGCCACTATCCTCCCTTATTCTCCACATTTGTGCATTCACCACTTCACATCTCCATCCTCCCACTGTATATGACCTATACATTAACCCCTTCACCTCCTGATACTTCTGTGTATGCCCTATACATTAAATATAACTCTCGCACCCTTAACAAGCTCCATTTGTAACCCCTCAATAGCATCATATTTCATCAGCTCCAAAAAATTGTGACAAAGAATCAGATTACCTCAAAATGTCTATTTTCCAAAAAGTACTAATTTCAGGTGTTTTCCTATTCTCCTGACATTTTTATTTACTATAATTTAAAACAGAAAGAAAGGAAGATGTTTTATTAGTAAAAAAGTGGTTAATAAATACCACCTATTTAAAGTTCCATCCGTTTCACAAAGTAATACAAATTTAATTTGGGTACAGAGTTGCATGATGGAGTAGTTTTCATTAAAAGTATCACAGAGCTGATGGGGTGGTGGACATGCCGATATCAAGGTGGTTTTTATTCCCCAAAACATCACCAGTAACGGGACATAACATATCTTTACTCCATCTTCTGCTATTCAAGTGTTTATTTTTCAAAAGTGCCACATTTTTAAGCATAATGTAAGTGATGGAAAATAATGGTGATTCTGTATGTGATTTTATCAATAGTTTTGTGTTACAGGGATTTTGTAATTTTTTGAGCTTAGATTTGTAACAAATGTACTATTACATGTCAATCAATGAAGCCATCAATAAAGAACCAACTGAGATTCTGACATTGTGGATTTTACATTTAATCACAGCCTATACATTTTTTTCATAATAAATACATTCATTTTTTTTTCCACAGGGTAAATTGTGTGGCTTGTGTGGAAACTTTGATGACAATTCACAAAATGACTTTACAACCAGTCACTTGTTACAAGTCAATGATGTGCTGGAGTTTGGAAACAGCTGGAAAATTGACTCTACCTGTCCTGATGCAACAGAGGTGATCAACCCCTGCAGTCAGAAGCCACATCGCAAGGCCTGGGCTGAGAAGCAGTGTGGAATAATCAAAAGTGAAGTCTTCAAAATATGTCACAGCAAGGTAAGAAGATGAGTATGGATTACGGAAAATAATAGTGGGAAAATTGAGAACTTGTAATACCAATTGTTAAAGTTCAACTGCAGGCATTTTTTTTTTAGTTCTGGATAGAGTAAGGAATGGTAAGAAGCTATCTCATGTTTTATTGATGTCTCAGGACTCTTACTTTCATTTCCTGTCTCAGTTGCAGTGTTGTCACTGGGACAGAGAGTTAGGGTAAATCTTAAAGCGGTTCTGCACCTAAAAAAAAAATATTAAAAGCCAGCAGCTACTAATATTGCAGCTGCTGACTTTTAATAAATGGACACTTACCTGTCCCAGGGTCCAGCGATATCGGCGGCAGATGAGGAGCGATCGCACGTCTCTCTGCTGCCCCCGCCGCCATCCTCTGTCAGGGAATTGGGAAGTGAAGCGTTGCGGCTTCACTGCCCGGTTCCCTACTGTGCATGCACGAGTCACGCTGCGCGTCTCTTCTGGTCCCCGCTGTGTCCTGGGAACTGTGTGTTTCCCAGAACACAACGGGGGGGGGGAGGGGGGGGCATCTGCGGGGGTCTGCGGCGGTCTGTCCTGGAAGTGGGTGCAGATACCTGGATTATCCAGATAACTGCACCCCCCTCCCCCTGAAAGGTGCCGATTGTGGCACCGGAAGGGGGGAGGGATCAGATTAGCGGAACTTCCCCTTTAGGGTGGAGAACCGCTTTAAACAGAGACACAGAGAGCAATATAAAAATAATGGGAGTTCTTGCTTTTCCCTATTATACTGAAAAGAAAAGTGCTTATATTGCAATGTGTTTTTTTTTTAATCCCCCTTAATCTCTGTCCTAGAGTCACTTTGGGGGAGACTTACTAAAACTGGGGAAAACAATGGTTACTATGCACAGATGCACCAGATTCTGCGTGCACCAACTTTAGTAAATCTGCTCCTTGGGAAAATCAGCTCAATGGGATGACAGGAAGCATTAAAACTGGCAAAGGTTTTAACCCTTCCCCACGCTATCCAAAAGTGAAGACACATTTTTGCTGAAGATGTTTTTAATTGCAATAAATAAATATACTAAAGTTTAGAACATGCTTTAGGTTGAAATAAGGATGTTAAATGCTATATACATTAAAGTCATCTGACAATTGTTAATGTTGTGATAGGTGGATCCAAAACCATTCTTCGAGGCCTGTGTGACTGACGCTTGCTCCTGTGACAGTGGTGGAGACTGTGAATGTTTCTGCTCTGCAGTAGCGGCCTATGCTCAGGAATGCACCAAAGCTGAAGCCTGTGTCTACTGGAGAACACCAGACATATGCCGTGAGTAAAGTATTATAGAGATCAGGAGCGGAACATTTACTTTCAACCTCCTTCCCCTCTTTGGAGAGATGTTATAACATCTATAAGATTTTTATTCGTATCTCTGTGACAATTAGGGAGATTTTCTCTAATTTCTTGTCCTGGTAAACACACAGGAAGTGAGTGAAATTAAATGGGGGACAGACACTAATATTAACCTATAGTTCTTCTAACCCTTCTAACTCTTCCCCAGCCTGCTGAGAACAGTCGCCATAATTGTGCCATGTATTCCTGTTGGAGCGATTTGCCTTTCTTGCTGTCTTGGCAACTACACTGAGATTTTCCCCATGAGGTTACAGCCAGCAATAAAAACCTCACAGGAGGTTCTAACTTTTCAATTTTCTACTCAAAACTAAAAAAAAAGTTTTGTCACAGTTTGGATTTAATGTGAGCTTTAGGAGGCAAGGTATTTATAACATACAAAACATAGCATCGTCAAAATGAAGGGAGTTACTTAATAATAATAATAATAATAATACAAATTATGTTTCTTTTTTATGCTCAGGAATTCTGTTAATTATTATTTTTAGTAAAATTTTATGTAAAGCAGATATTATATTGCAACTTAATTAGAAGCCTTATTGCTGGCCCTCAAAGAGTTCATAAGGCACAAGGTGTTACATGGGCTTCCTGGTTATGTGTTTACTGTGTCGGCTGTCACAGTAATCACATGATTGGAAAACTGTCCTACTGGCGCCTGATCTTTGCTATGTGACCATAAACTGTTGGTGACTAGGGTTGAGAGGACACCTGGATGTTCAGGTTCGACCAAACTTCGCAAAAAAGTTTGAGTTCGGCACCCGAACTTGACCCCGAACCCGAACCCCATTGAAGTCAATGGGGACCCAAACTTTTGAGGACTAAAATGGCTCTAAAAAAGTAATGGAAAGGGCTAGAGGGCTGCAAATGGCAGCAAAATGCTGTTAAGAGCATGGAAAGTGCGGATAGGGAAATAACTTAAAATAACATAAAATACATAAAAATAATAAAAAATATGCTGGAGGCCCCCTTCTCAGAAGAAGAGGTAAAGGAAGTCATTAAGAACCTCAAATCAGGTTCTGCTCCAGGCCCCGATGGTCTCCCTAACCCCTATTACAAGACATTTACCACCAACCTGACTCCACATTTGACACAATTTTTTAACGCAAAAACACAGGGAACCTTACTTGATCCTCACCTGAACACAGCCTACATTGCAGTAGTACCAAAACCGGATAAAAACCCGGAAGAAGTCAGTAATTATAGACCCATCTCCCTCATCAATAGCGACTTAAAAATCCTTACCAAACTCCTTGCAAATCGTCTAGCTTCCTTCATTAACCAATATGTTCATAAGGATCAAGTTGGGTTCATCCCAGGCAGACAGAGCCCTGATCAGATCAGAAGAGCCATAGACATAGTCTCCATCCTCCAGACAAACTGGCCAGGAGGTCCAAAACAATCAGGCATGCTTTTATCACTGGACCTTCAAAAGGCCTTCGATTCAGTCTTCTGGCCATACATCTTTACAATCCTTGAACGTTGGGGCTTTGGTGACAAGTTTATGGGCCTGATCCGAGCTCTTTATTCAAATCCTAAAGCCTATATTAGGCTTCAAGGCCACTACTACAAACCAATACATATAGCCAAAGGCACCAGACAAGGCTGTCCTTTATCTCCACTAATCTTTGCAATAGCAATTGAGACACTTGCCATCTCTATTCGCTGGGACCCCAACATATAAGGTGTTCAATGTGGCTCCCAGGTTCACAAATGTGGCCTGTTTGCAGACGACAAACACTGATGCCTAGTCACGGATTCCTATCTTAGGGAAAAAGACACATGGTAATTTCCGTCCCTCTCCTTACATTCACACCTAGGGGTTGGTGGTTAAGTTCCTCCTCTCAGGCACAGCTAGCTCCCATTGGGGGTGTCCAGGTAGGAGGTACACCTCCGGCCATTAACAGGAATACCAACCCTTCACTCTAACACTACCATGTCTGTCTAAAATGATTTTACATTTTATATCTCTGACGTGTTACACTCGATTCATCTTGTTGCGCTGCCTGTAACCTTTCTATGTTTTGACTGAATTGATATTCTGAATATCACTTTCAAATGTATTATTCTTGTTGTGATACAAAATAAAATACTTTGAAAAAAAAATAAAAAAATAATAATCTTGACTTAGGAGGATGAGGTCCATATGGAGTAGGAGGTTGAGATGGCGGTGGATATGGCGGTGTAGGTGGAAGCGGCGGTGGAGGAGGACGAGGTAGCCAACACTGGTTTTTGTTTTTAATTTTTTTTTTTTTAATTAGGGTACACCCCAAAAGAGTGAGAAAGATCAAAAATACAACAATGGCTGGGTAAGGCCAGTATACATGTCTATTCTGCACAAGTCCTGTGGGATCAATGCCTGGTTCATTTTAATGAACATGAGCTTGTCCACATTGGCTCTGAACAGGTGGCTGCGCTTGTCTGTGATAACGCCCCCTGCTGAGCTAAATACACGTTCAGATAATACACTGGCTGCAGGGCAGGCCAGTACCTACAACGCGTAAAGGGAAAAGTCAGGCCATGTGCCCAATTTGGAGACCCAGAAGTTGAATGGGCAGACCCGTCATTCAGTACGTGTAGGCGTGTGCACACATACTGCTCCACCATGTGGGTGAAATGCTGCCTCCTGCTAACACGTTCTATATCAGCTGATGGTGCTGGTTCTTGTGGCGTGCTGACAAAGCTTTTCCACATTTTGGCCATGCTAACCCTGCCTTCTGAGGTGCTGGTGGTGCCCGGCTGCGTTGGGACCTCTTCCTCCTCTTCTGCCTTCGCCTTGTGCTTGTACTCACGCATCTTACGATCACGCTCTAGTGAGGGAATTAAGGACGGTACATTGTCCTTGTAATGGGGATCCAGCAGTGTGGCCACCCAGTTAGAATGTGGGCAACTCAACGGTTGTTGCGGAGACACTGCAGCATGTAATCGCTTATGTGTACCAGGCTGCCCAGAGGCAACGAAAAGCTGTCCTCTGTGGGAGGTGTATCGTCTGTGTCCTCTGTATCCCCCCAGCCATGTACCAGTGATGGCCATGAGCTGGTCTGGGTGCCACCCTGCTGTGAACATGGTTCCTCCTCCTCCATCTCCTCCTCCTCCTCATCATCCTCCAGAACTGTGCCCTTGTTGGACAATTGTGTACCTGGCGTATGTTGGTGCAGGAACCAATCCTTTGAGCCACTTGTGAATGACTGCCCTGAAAGCCTTTGAAATGATCCCTCTTCCTCCTCCTCTTCCTGTGCCACATCCTCTTTCATCATCGCCCAAAGTGTTTTTTCAAGGAGGCATAGAACTGGGATAGTAACGCTGAGAATGGAGTCATCGGCACTGGCCCTGTTGGTGGAGTACTCAAAACAGCGCAACAAAGCACACAGGTCTCGCATGGAGGCCCAGTTATTGGTGGTGAAGTGGTGCTGTTCCGCAGAGCTGTTTTTGCCCTAAATGGGTGTTTTTAGAATAGCAGAAAAGAGCAACAGTATCTAAACGGTGTATCTCGCACGTACAGATATGCAGAAAAAGCACCAAAAAAAGAATTTGCCCTAAATTATTTTTTGGGGACTAGCACAATAGAAGAACAGTAGCTAAAGTGTGTATCTCACATGTACAGATATGCAGGAAACACTGCAAAATATTTGTTTTTGCCCTAAATGGGTGTTTTTAGAATAGCAGAATAGAGCAACAGTATCTAAACGGTGTATCTCACATGTACAGATATGAAGAAAATGCTGTTCAAAAAAAATAATTTTGCCCTAAATAATTTTTTGGGAATAGCAGAATAAAACAACAGTATCTAAAGTGCGTATCTCTATCTCACACATACAGATATGCAGCAAACACTGAAAAATATATTTTTTAGCTCCAAATTTGGGTGTTTTTGGAATAGCAGAATAGAGCAACAGTATCTAAACGGTGTATCTCACATGTACAGATATGAAGAAAATGCTGTTCAAAAAAAATACCTTCTAAGGGCACACAAGTTAAATGAATGTTAATTGGCTACCCTGCAGCTGTTAAAAAAGCGCAATTACATTACTGAACACCGAACCCGAACATACAGTAAATTGTTCGGGTTCGGGACCCAAAAACCCAAAAGTCCGGTACGATCCGGAACTTTACAGTTCGAGTTTGCTCAACCCTATTGGTGACAGCACAGTCACAGTGCTAGGGGAACACAGTTGTGCCTGTTCCCTGCACAAAACAGGCATGCATACTGTATATGTGGCTTTGTTTCCGGCTTTCACATATATGAATATGTATGTAAAAAAAAGTTGTACTACTAATAAGTATAATGAAACAGAAAATCAGCAGCTGGCATCAAAAACTTAGTGAATTGTGTAATAAATTAAAGGAAAAAGATGCAGCACTTAGAAAAAAAAAAAGAAATAAGTGAAACTCCCAAAAAAACAACCCTTCTAAAAGAGTGTAAAGCCAATAACTGTTGATTCATCAAAAATCAACAGCATACAAATGTGCAGACAAAAATTGTACCAACTGTGCAACAAATATGCAAATTCTTCTATGAAGAATCTCTGGGGCAACCCTCAGGGAGAAGTGTTGTGCAGGTTAAATAAAAAAACCAACAAAGTGCATAAGTGCAGCAAAATATAAATATACAGTGTATACTTCTGTAACATATCCAAAAAACAATTTTTAGAAAATCGGACCAAAGTAGTTCATAAAAAATAAATAGAGTGAAGAGTCCCCTCTTAAATAATCTATAATGTCCTTTGAGGAAACAATAGGAGTGATACTTCTTCACAGGAGGTGGTAAACCAAGATGAATGGCTATACCATTTATAACTGTTTATGACTGACAATGAAAAAAATTGGGTACGCTTACCACAAATGGTGGATACACACGCAATATAGTGGTGAGTCAAACGAGAATTTAGACCTTCGAATCCAGCAGGTCTTTCCTGGAAATGATGATGATATAATGATGTACCTTGACCACATCACAGGCAGTAATGGTGGATGAATGGCTCCAAAAACTCCAACAGGTAAATGTACCAATATGGGAAATCAATCACCAGCTGCGAAAGTCTGCGATACTCCCAATAGTGTGAGATCTTCTTTTATTTACTCCTCCAATCATCACACAGCTCCTCCGCCATCTTGTCTGAGAGACACAACTCTTTTATAAGGCTGAGTTCACACTGCTGCGGTGTACGAGATCGGATGTGATTCGCACCGCACTGCAGTGCAAATCACATGTGATCTCTGTGCGATGCGATTTCAGCCATACAGATAGTATGGCTGAATTTGCATCGCATCCGGCCCAAACTCGTACAGGACCCTTTTTTTCATCCGCAGCAGAATCGGATCACATGGGTGTTCACACCATGCGATCCGATTCCTGTCCGAGTTTGCAGATCGCAAAAGGGTTGTTTTTTTGGGAGTTTCACTTATTTATTTTTTTCTAAGCTGCATCTTATTCCTTTCACATATATGAATATGGCTGATGCTAATGAGCTAACAATGAGAGACTGCTACAAATGAAAATACAACTGTACGTTCATGAAATTGTAGACTTGATCAATTATTTGAAATTAAATAAAAATTTTCATCAGCTCCCCCAAAACAAATGTTAGTCTTAAAGTGATTGTAAGGACTCGTTTAAAAAATAAAATAAAAATAACAAACATGTTATACTTACCTCCCCTGTGCAGTTGGTTTTGCACAGAGAAGCCTGGATCCTCCTCTTCTCGGGTCCCTCTTTGCTGCTCCTAGTCCCTCCCTCCTTTGAGTGCCCCTCAGCTAGAAGCTTGCTACAGAGGTCACCCAAGCTGAGTCAGAGCTCTGTGCAGGGCAGCCATCAGAAATTGTGGGGCCCATTACATAGCTTTAGGCCTGGGCCCCCCCGAGCCTGACCACCAACATTCCCCAGGGTCCAACCCACTGGCTGTCCCACCAAATCTGCCCACTAGCCATCCCACCAAGTCTTTCAGTGCCTCAGCCCCCTCACACCTGTACACTCTGAGCCTCCTAACACCTGAATGCTCTGAGTCTCTTCACACCTGTACACTCTCAGCCCCACCCCACACCTGTACACTCTGAGCCTCCTCACACCTGTACGCTCTCAGCCCTCCCCCACACCTGTACACTCTCAGCCCCCTCACACCTGTACGCTCTCAGCCCCCTCACACCTGTACACTCTCAGCCCCCCTCACACCTGTACACTCTCAGCCCCCCTCACACCTGTGCACTCTCAGCCCCCCTCACACCTGTGCACTCTCATCTCCCTCACACCTGTACACTCTCAGCCCCCTCACACCTGTACGCTCTCAGCCCCCTCACACCTGTACACTCTCAGCCCCCCTCACACCTGTGCACTCTCAGCCCCCTCACACCTGTACACTCTGAGCCCCCTCACACCTGTACGCTCTCAGCCCCCTCACACCTGTATGCTCTGAGCCCCCTCCCACCTGTACACTCTCAGCCCCCCTCACACCTGTACACTCTGAGCCCCCTCACACCTGTACGCTCTCATCCCCCCACACCTGTACACTCTCAGCCCCCTCACACCTGTATGCTCTCAGCCCCCCTCACACCTTTATGCTCTCAGCCCCCTCACACCTGTACACTCTCAGTCCCCCTCACACCTGTACACTCTCAGGCCCCCTCACACCTGTACACTCTCAGGCCCCCTCACACCTGTACGCTCTCAGCCCCGCCACACCTGTACACTTTCAGCCCCCCCTCACACCTGTGTACACTCTTAGCCCCCCTCACACCTGTACACTCTCAGCTCTCCTCACACCTGTACACTGAGCCCCCTCATACCTGTACACTCTGAGCCCCCTCACACCTGTACACTCTCAGCCCCCCTCACACCTGTGCACTCTCAGCCCCCCTCACACCTGTGCACTCTCATCTCCCTCACACCTGTACACTCTCAGCCCCCTCACACCTGTACGCTCTCAGCCCCCTCACACCTGTACACTCTCAGCCCCCCTCACACCTGTGCACTCTCAGCCCCCCTCACACCTGTGCACTCTCAGCCCCCCTCACACCTGTGCACTCTCATCTCCCTCACACCTGTACACTCTCAGCCCCCTCACACCTGTACGCTCTCAGCCCCCTCACATTTGTACACTCTCAGCCCCCCTCACACCTGTACACTCTCAGTCCCCCTCACACCTGTGCACTCTCAGCCCCCCTCACACCTGTGCACTCTCAGCCCCCTCACACCTGTACACTCTGAGCCCCCTCACACCTGTACGCTCTCAGCCCCCTCACACCTGTATGCTCTGAGCCCCCTCCCACCTGTACACTCTCAGCCCCCCTCACACCTGTACACTCTGAGCCCCCTCACACCTGTACGCTCTCATCCCCCCACACCTGTACACTCTCAGCCCCCCTCACACCTGTGCACTCTCAGCCCCCCTCACACCTGTGCACTCTCAGCCCCCTCACACCTGTACACTCTGAGCCCCCTCACACCTGTACGCTCTCAGCCCCCTCACACCTGTATGCTCTGAGCCCCCTCCCACCTGTACACTCTCAGCCCCCCTCACACCTGTACACTCTGAGCCCCCTCACACCTGTACGCTCTCATCCCCCCACACCTGTACACTCTCAGCCCCCTCACACCTGTATGCTCTCAGCCCCCCTCACACCTTTATGCTCTCAGCCCCCTCACACCTGTACACTCTCAGTCCCCCTCACACCTGTACACTCTCAGGCCCCCTCACACCTGTACACTCTCAGGCCCCCTCACACCTGTACGCTCTCAGCCCCGCCACACCTGTACACTTTCAGCCCCCCCTCACACCTGTGTACACTCTCAGCCCCCCTCACACCTGTACACTCTCAGCTCTCCTCACACCTGTACACTGAGCCCCCTCATACCTGTACACTCTGAGCCCCCTCACACCTGTACACTCTCAGCCCCCCTCACACCTGTGCACTCTCAGCCCCCCTCACACCTGTGCACTCTCATCTCCCTCACACCTGTACACTCTCAGCCCCCTCACACCTGTACGCTCTCAGCCCCCTCACACCTGTACACTCTCAGCCCCCCTCACACCTGTGCACTCTCAGCCCCCCTCACACCTGTGCACTCTCAGCCCCCCTCACACCTGTGCACTCTCATCTCCCTCACACCTGTACGCTCTCAGCCCCCTCACACCTGTACGCTCTCAGCCCCCTCACATTTGTACACTCTCAGCCCCCCTCACACCTGTACACTCTCAGTCCCCCTCACACCTGTGCACTCTCAGCCCCCCTCACACCTGTGCACTCTCAGCCCCCTCACACCTGTACACTCTGAGCCCCCTCACACCTGTACGCTCTCAGCCCCCTCACACCTGTATGCTCTGAGCCCCCTCCCACCTGTACACTCTCAGCCCCCCTCACACCTGTACACTCTGAGCCCCCTCACACCTGTACGCTCTCATCCCCCCACACCTGTACACTCTCAGCCCCCTCACACCTGTATGCTCTCAGCCCCCCTCACACCTTTATGCTCTCAGCCCCCTCACACCTGTACACTCTCAGTCCCCCTCACACCTGTACACTCTCAGGCCCCCTCACACCTGTACACTCTCAGGCCCCCTCACACCTGTACGCTCTCAGCCCCGCCACACCTGTACACTTTCAGCCCCCCCTCACACCTGTGTACACTCTCAGCCCCCCTCACACCTGTACACTCTCAGCTCTCCTCACACCTGTACACTGAGCCCCCTCATACCTGTACACTCTGAGCCCCCTCACACCTGTACACTTTCAGCCCCCCCTCACACCTGTGTACACTCTCAGCCCCCCTCACACCTGTACACTCTCAGCTCTCCTCACACCTGTACACTGAGCCCCCTCACACCTGTACACTCTGAGCCCCCTCACACCTGTACGCTCTCAGCCCCCCACACCTGTACACTCTCAGCCCCCTCACACCTGTATGCTCTGAGCCCCCCTCACACCTTTATGCTCTCAGCCCCCTTACACCTGTATGCTCTCAGCCCCCTCACACCTGTGCGCTCTCAGCCCCCCACACCTGTACACTCTCAGCCCCCCTCACACCTTTATGCTCTCAGCCCCCTCACACCTGTATGCTCTCAGCCCCCTCACACCTGTATGCTCTCAGCCCCTCACACATGTACGCTCTCAGCCCCCCTCACACCTGTACACTCTCAGCCCCCCTCACACCTGTACACTCTCAGTCCCCTTCACACCTGTACACTCTCAGGTCCCCTCACACCTGTACACTCTCAGCCCCCCTCACACCTGTATGCTCTCAGCCCCCTCACACCTGTACGCTCTCAGCCCCCCTCACACCTGTATGCTCTCAGCCCCCCTCACACCTGTACACTCTCAGCCCCCCTCACACCTGTGCACTCTCAGCCCCCCTCACACCTGTGCACTCTCATCTCCCTCACACCTGTACACTCTCAGCCCCCTCACACCTGTACGCTCTCAGCCCCCTCACACCTGTACACTCTCAGCCCCCCTCACACCTGTGCACTCTCAGCCCCCCTCACACCTGTGCACTCTCAGCCCCCCTCACACCTGTACACTCTCAGCCCCCTCACACCTGTACGCTCTCAGCCCCCTCACATTTGTACACTCTCAGCCCCCCTCACACCTGTACACTCTCAGTCCCCCTCACACCTGTGCACTCTCAGCCCCCCTCACACCTGTGCACTCTCAGCCCCCCTCACACCTGTACACTCTCAGCCCCCTCACACCTGTACGCTCTCAGCCCCCTCACATTTGTACACTCTCAGCCCCCCTCACACCTGTACACTCTCAGTCCCCCTCACACCTGTGCACTCTCAGCCCCCCTCACACCTGTGCACTCTCAGCCCCCTCACACCTGTACACTCTGAGCCCCCTCACACCTGTACGCTCTCAGCCCCCCTCACACCTGTATGCTCTGAGCCCCCTCCCACCTGTACACTCTCAGCCCCCCTCACACCTGTACACTCTGAGCCCCCTCACACCTGTACGCTCTCATCCCCCCACACCTGTACACTCTCAGCCCCCTCACACCTGTATGCTCTCAGCCCCCCTCACACCTTTATGCTCTCAGCCCCCTCACACCTGTACACTCTCAGTCCCCCTCACACCTGTACACTCTCAGGCCCCCTCACACCTGTACACTCTCAGGCCCCCTCACACCTGTACGCTCTCAGCCCCGCCACACCTGTACACTTTCAGCCCCCCCTCACACCTGTGTACACTCTCAGCCCCCCTCACACCTGTACACTCTCAGCTCTCCTCACACCTGTACACTGAGCCCCCTCATACCTGTACACTCTGAGCCCCCTCACACCTGTACACTTTCAGCCCCCCCTCACACCTGTGTACACTCTCAGCCCCCCTCACACCTGTACACTCTCAGCTCTCCTCACACCTGTACACTGAGCCCCCTCACACCTGTACACTCTGAGCCCCCTCACACCTGTACACTCTGAGCCCCCTCACACCTGTATGCTCTCAGTCCCCCACACCTGTACACTCTCAGCCCCCTCACACCTGTATGCTCTGAGCCCCCCTCACACCTTTATGCTCTCAGCCCCCTTACACCTGTATGCTCTCAGCCCCCTCACACCTGTACACTCTCAGCCCCCCTCACACCTTTATGCTCTCAGCCCCCTCACACCTGTATGCTCTCAGCCCCCTCACACCTGTATGCTCTCAGCCCCTCACACATGTACGCTCTCAGCCCCCCTCACACCTGTACACTCTCAGCCCCCCTCACACCTGTACACTCTCAGTCCCCTTCACACCTGTACACTCTCAGGTCCCCTCACACCTGTACACTCTCAGCCCCCCTCACACCTGTATGCTCTCAGCCCCCTCACACCTGTACGCTCTCAGCCCCCCTCACACCTGTATGCTCTCAGCCCCCCTCACACCTGTACACTCTCAGCCCCCCTCACACCTTTATGCTCTCAGCCCCCTCACACCTGTATGCTCTCAGCCCCCTCACACCTGTACACTCTCAGGCCCCCCACACCTGTACACTCTCAGCCCCCCTCACACCTTTATGCTCTCAGCCCCCTCACGCCTGTATGCTCTCAGCCCCCTCACACCTGTACACTCTCAGGCCCCCCACACCTGTACAATCTCAGCCCCCCTCACACCTTTATGCTCTCAGCCCCCTCACGCCTGTATGCTCTCAGCCCCCTCTCAGCTGTACATTCTCAGCCCCCCCACACTCTGTATGCTCTCAGCCCCCCCACACCTGTAGGCTCTCAGCCCCCCACACCTGTACGCACCTAGCCCCACTCACATGTGTGTATATGACAAGTATGTGCACACACAGGCATGCACATACACACACACACAGACATGTACACACACAGAAATGTAGACACACAGGCATGTACACAATCACACACACAGCCCCCCCACCACGATAGCCCTGACTTGTAAGGGGGCCCTAGTCCCAGCTCATGACAGAGCAGCAGCCTTCTGACTCACACACATACAGGAGCATCCACGGAGCTCCTCTGCACGCGACCCTGCCTCCTCATATACCTGCCAGTCGGCCGGGTCCATCCAGATGCTGGAGCCCCTTACAAGTGTATGGGCTGTGCCCCCACGATGGTGACCCTGGCTCCGTGTATCCATTCAGACAAGGAGCCCCCCGACCTAGCCCCACCCCTTCTATCCCCTGATTGACTGACAGCCACAGGAGCCAATAGTGCTGCTGCTCTGTCTCAGACAATCAGGAGGAGTGTACTGAATGGCTGAGGGGATCGTGGACATTGCTGGACAGAGAAGGAGCTCTGGTAGGTAATTAGGGGGTGCCTGGGGGGCTGCTACACACAGAAGGTTTTGTTTCTGGGGAAAGATTGTGACCATATGGTTGGGGTCTACCCAGTAGAATGGACTGGCTCCTGGCTCAGGCTCTCAATGAGCTGCTGAGAGTTTTAGCCAGGTGCTCCCGCCTGTCCACAGCCCATGATCGCATGAATGCAAGGGGAAGGCGTTGGGTTCACAGAGCAGACAGCATTAACTGACAGTCGCCTGAGGACTGAGTGATCAGCGGCGTTTGATCACTTGAGTTCTCAGTCTTAGAGCTGGCACAGGAACAGATGCTGCATCCACCTAGATAAGTATGATTAAAAAAAAAATATATATATATATATGACTTTTAAAGAGGTTGACTTTAAGACACCAACCAGTTAAAGGACTAGGCTCCCTCACTGCCTGTGCTGCTGAATGCTGCTTCATTGGGGAGAAATCCCCAACTGAAATCTGTGCAGAAACTGACACTTCCAGAACTGTCAATCTTTTGTGTCTCTCCACTGAGCTCTATGGTTCCTTTTACTTACCACTGTGACCTGTATTGATGTGAAGAAGGTCAGCAGAAAACCACTAAACACAAAAGGGAACACAGGGAATCAACACTCCTGGAAGTGTTGGCTTCTGCACAGACATCACTGGAGGATTTCTCATCAATGAAGCAGCAACCAGCAGCACAAGTAGTGGGAGAGGTATGTATTTAACATTTTCTTTCCAAGCTTAGCATTTGTTCACACTACAACTTAAAGAGGAACTTCAGTCACTTAAAAAAAAAAAAAAAAAATTATTAGCAGCTACAAATACTGTAGTTGCTGACTTTTAATAAAAGGACACTTACCTGTCCAGGGGTCCAGTTCTTCACTGGTCTTCGAGTCCTTAGTGTCAGCATGTTTAGAAAGCCATTTTTTGTGGCTTCACAGTCGGCTTCCCACTGCGCATGCATGAGTCATGCTGCGTTTGTGAGTGGACATGCAGCCCCCTGGGACTGGTGATGTGTCCCAGGAGGTTTCAGAAATGGGAACAGGTACCCGCTAGAAATAGATACCCCCCAAGAAAACACTACCAATAATGTGGTGTGCTGGATTTTGGGGGGGGGGGGGGATGCTGTATAAGAAAAAACGTAACTTCTCATTTAGAGAAAAGTTTGTATGACTTGAAAGACTATCCATGCTCTGCAAACTATAGTTATTATAGTATTAATTTACAGATACTGTGGTATCATTTGAAAGTGGGACTTTTGAACCTGATATCATTGAAACATATTGCAGAATATGACTTATCCTTCCTACAAGGTCTTTAACTGCTAGTAATTTGAAATCCTAAAGCCTTAATGGATGTTTTATACTATTAAACAACATACACAATCCAAACTCAAATACTAATATCAAAACTGTATATCATTATAAACTATTATAACTGTATTTCACCCATGTAATGTATTTGTTTTCCCTTTAGCCATATTTTGTGACTACTACAACCCTAAAGATGAATGTGAGTGGCATTATCACCCTTGTGGCTACCACGACATAAAGACCTGTCGTTCCATCAACAATGTCTATACTAATGTCACCGTTACCTACCTAGAAGGTGAGTCTTTCAGAGCTATCATATTATATACCAATTTCTATGACATATTTACAAAAGGCTATGGTAGAGGAGCTTAAAGTTGAACTCTATACAGATATAAAAAATACACAATGTCAGGTTATTACATTGCTAAATATACTTTTAAATGCTCGCTGTGTAAATACAGAAATTAATTTTTCACAATGTTAATGTTGTATTTAACAAGACATAAATAGCAGATCGTCAACATTTTTTTTAAAGAGTTTTTGCAACTATGTTTCAAAATGTTTCTGCTGTAATGGTGAATAAATGGCTTTATAAATCACTGCCCCCAAATATGCAGATTAAGAGTTGCTTGACCCAGAATAGTGTTTTAAACTATTAAAGACCGAGATCCGGGCAACTAGCTTTTCAAATAAAGTCAGCACTGATATCTCTTGAATAAAGGTTTCCTTTAAAGTGGTTGTAAACCCTTACAACCAACTTTGACCTACAGGTATGCCTAGATTAAGGCTTACCTGTAGGTCCAAGAAATATCTCCTAAACCGTGTCTACGGCGCATGCGCCGTAGACAGCAACACGCAGGCGCACTGAGCGTGCCGCTGTCAACGGCGATATGCCGCAAGTGGCAGCTCCCATGCGCGGGAGTGATGTCATCGCAGCTTCGCCAAATGACAGTGGCGGAGTAGCGAGACCCACCAAGAAGATGGATGCTCCGGACTACAGGGGACAGCGGTGACATCGCTGGCTCCTGTGTCAGGTAAGTGACACATAATGGACTACTATGCGATGCATAGTAGTCCATTATGCTTTACCTTTGCAGGGAATCAAAGCGGAAGTAAACCCATCAGGGTTTACTTCCTCTTTAATGGAGTCTATATTCTGCTCCTTCCAAAAATGAATCACTATCTCTAAGTGACCAATGCATCAGTTTTTGCTAGGGAGCTGTGATTTGCGAATGGAAGCTATGAAGATTTTACAATAGCCTCTGTGCACTGTTAGATAGAATAGCAAGAGGAACAGCATGGGTTACCCTAAATTGTAATTGGTTATTTTCTGAGACTTAAAGAGAAGTAACATTTTTTTCCCCATATTTATACTTACCTAGTTGAATGCAGCATCGATGCAATGCTGCATTTGTCCCCCGGCGCCTCTACACTGAGAACTGAGCGATCGAACACTGCCAATTGCTCGGTTCTGACAGCTCTCTGCTCTGCCGTCTTCTTGCTCACTGGAGTGCTGGGCCTTTGAGAGGGTGGGGCGGCTGGCTCAGCCTCCCAGCAAGCCGCGTATCGGGCCAGGCACCTGGCGGATCCCGACTTTCATTTTTGGGATAACGCAGCACCTGAACCGAATTCTGTAATGTCAGCAGAGAGCGGACATCAGCCTACTCTCTGCTGAAAATGGGTCACAGGAGTGCAAAACAAATGGCACTCCTGTGATCCACAGGAGAAGTACAGCTAAATGAGCTTTGGCTATGCTTCTTCTTTAAGCCTGATGCACACCAATACCAGCTGGGTTTAGTGAAAAAAAAAACCTGACAGCTCTAGTTGGAGCCGCTGTACTAATGATCCAATGTTAGTACAGTGATCTCTCCCACTGAGCTGTTGTTATGACAAGGGGATGCTCCCCCCCCCCCACCAGAACACACTGGTCAGTGCTTTCTGCCATTGGCTGAGATTGCTGATCGGGAGCTGGTCAGCTGCTGGTTTTCCCAGCATGCTCATCCAACAGAAGCCGGCCAAACTACAATCTACTGTCAGACTGGCTCATATACATGGGTCGAAAGCCGGATGTTTTTTTAATGAACCGGCCAATGTCTAATGACATTCTGTCGGTGTGTACTAGGCAGTAACCAGCATGTTACATATAACTAACATGATATTTTTACATTTTGTTAGGCTGCTACCCAACATGCCCTAAAGACAAACCTATTTTTGATGAGTCAAAGAGGATTTGCGTGCCGCCAGAACTATGTGGTTGTTACATTAACAATACCCACTATGAGAATGGAGATGAAGTGCCCAGTGATAAGAATTGTCACTCTTGGTAAGATGCAGTGTTTCATTTTTTTATGTCACATTTCAATTTAGTTTTAGTCATAGTCCTTTAGAAATCAGAATTGTTTTAGTTGTATTTTAGTGGACTAAAGGAAATTAAACAATAGGTCAAAGAGTAGCCTTTAAGTTGTCATAGATAGAAAGTTATAGGCATGAGACAATTCATCTCCCAAGAGATCTTTGCTGAAAAATCTTTAGGGCCCTTTCCCACGGCCGTGTCCGTGTATGGAGCCCACTCTGCTCAGCGGGGGATCGCTCCGTCGATCCCCGCTGAGCAGGAAGATGACAGGTCCATCTCTGCACACTGTGCAGGGACGGACCTGTCAGAGCGCCGCATGGGGAATAGGATGAAGACGGACCGTTAAGTCAGTTTTCATCTGATCCTCAGATGGATGGAAAAATAGGGTTTTCCTCCATCACACTTTTTCGGATTGGAGCGAGTCGGATTTCAGCGGACATGTCACCGCTGACATCTGTCCCTCCATAGAGGTCTATGGAGTGTCCGTTCAGATCTGCTTAAAAAACTGACAGGTGGACCTGAACGGACCATCCGTGTGAAAGAGGTCTTACTTAGATTTGCATGCTTAGATCACCTGAACATACATGTTTATGACTGTGGGGATGTCCAGGTTGCAGATATATCCAGCACCAGTTTATCTCCAGAAAGTTATATATTGTTTTCCTAAAAAAAAAAAAATCCAACACACATGTTCACTTCACCCTGAAAACAACTGGTTAGGGGAAGCTATGATTTTTTTTTTATTGCTGGGCACATCAGCAGATCAGGATTAACCAATCCTAATCTGATGTCTATGGCTATCTTTAGCGTTCCTACACACAGTACTAATGTCTGAACATCAGTATTCCTGGCTGAAAATTCATTGGCTTATTTTGCGAGTATTTATGCTTATCTGCACGTATTGATGCATGTTTTTTTACATACACTAGCTCCCAGAATGCAATTCTAACCTCTTCAAATGTGTAACATACATACTCTCGTATGTGAATAAAATACTGACCAGCAACACGTATTTTTTTACTCAGCTATATGCATCGCACGTTTACTGGTCTGTGTGTACAGAAGGGTTGCCACCTGTCCAGTTTTCTCCCAGACAGTCCGGTTTTTGAATGATGTTTTTGGGTTTTCATCTTTCTGAGACCCGGACACATTATTCACACCGGACTGTACCCGCTCGCCATCTGATGTGGTTCCCCTCCCCGATGGCAGCCTGTTTCAGCACAGCAGAGTGTCAGTGGATCACACACACACAGGAAGTGGGGGGAGCATGGACGCACGCTGATTGAGGTCTGTAGAACATTTTTTTATGCTCTGTAGATGGACAGGGGAGGGGAGAGAGTGGCTGGGAAGGAGAACAACCTAAAAAATCTGTAATTATTGGGGGGTTCAGAGGATATATGCTGGAGGGGAGCTTTAACATGGGAAGAGACTTATGCTAGAAGTGTTGGTTAGATTTGAAATCTAACAACCCCTTCAAGCACTATTCTTCTCCCCTCTCAAAGCACTCACCCAGCACATATCCAACCCCCCCACTCCCATCTTGCACTAGCCCTCTCCTTTCCCAAAGTGCCCCCCAGCACATATTTTACCCTCCCCTGCTAGCTTTCTCCCCTCCCAAAGCATCCTTCTAGCACTTACCGGCCCCCCTAGCACAAGTCCTCTCCTCTTCCAAAGCACCCCCAGCAGATGTTCAAGCCCCCCCTGCTAGCTCTAGCTCTCTCCCTTCCCAAAGTGCCCCCCCTGCTAGCTCTAGCTCTCTCCCCTCCCAAAGCACCACATTTCTGACCCCCCTCTAGCACCAGCGCTCTCCCCTCCCAATGCATCCCCCCAGCACACATCCATACCCCCCTCCAGCACTAGCCCTCCCCCTCCCAAAACATCCCCCCAGCACACATCCATATCTCCCTTCAAGCACTAGCCCTCTCCCCTCCTGAAGCACCACCAAGCACATATCTTAATCTCCCCAACACTAGCTCACTCCCCTCCCAAAGGGTCCCCCCAGCACATATCTAACTCCCCCACTACCCTGCTAGCACTAGCCCTCTCCTCAGCACATATCTGACCCCTGCATTTTGTACATTAAATATTTCTGACGCCCAGATTCTGTGCAGAACCCTCACACACTGTTCACCATGTGTGCCGCATTACCACTCTCTTTCAGGCCACCAAAAGTGTCCCAGGTATTTTACAATCTTATAGTGTATACCAAAAAAAAAAAAAAGCCTCTGCTAAAGTGTTTGGGTTTAGCTTGAAGAAAAGGTGGCAACCCTAGTGAACAGGCACATTGAAAAGAATGGGCTGCATATGGATTAATAAGAAAAGCCTATATGCTTAAAAACATTCAGGCATTATTCAAGCAGCAGTGCGCAGGAGGGCTTAGAGCAGGGCTCTCCAAACTATTGCCCTCCAACTGTTGCGGAACTACACGTCCCATGAGGCATTGTAAAACTCTGACATTCACAGACATGACTAGGCATGATGGGAACTTTAGTTCCTGAACAGCTGGAGGGCCATCGTTTTGAAATCTTTGGCTTAGAGGATCTATTTTTTGCCCAGTATAAACTAAAAACTATTTGGTGGCTCTCGGGGAAAATGTGAACTGCAACATTTTCTTGTTACCATTGAGCCTTAAGAGATAATGAAGGAAAACTCTGGCACTTACAAAATTAGCTTGAAGAGCTTTTGGTGGATGTTGTGGCGTTACACTCTATAATGATTTATAATGATGACAATCATTTAAGGGCTCCAGTGAGTTTCAAGGTCTGCATAGTTCCTGTAGCAATTACATTGGAGTCTATGCAACAGGAGAGGTGGAAACACACAAAGACCAAAGGTTTGGTGATTTTTCCTCTACAATGACGAGTTTTTATATAGTATTACTTGGTATGACAATCATCCAGTATCAGTAATCCAGGAATATATATTATGGCGAGATATGAATGTGACAATAATTAGTAATAATGTGGCAACTTGTATAAGTGGCTTAAAGTGGTTGTACACCCTGTACAGACACTTTTACCTACAGGTAAGCCTATATTAAGGCTTAACTGTAGGTGCTTGAAATATCTCCTAAACTTCTGCAGTTTAGGAGATATTTACTAAAAAGCTTAGCGCCGACTACTGTGCATGCGCCAATGTCATCGGCGCATGTAGCCTTTAGAAAAGGCACATTGTGCCATTTCTAATAGGGGTCATGCCATGACTGGCATGCGCTGGAGTGATGTCACGCGACTCTGGCCAGTCACAGAGTCAAAGTTCGAGGCCACGGAATGAAAAAGGGTGAAGATGGATGCTTCCTGCTAGTGGGGACAACGGAGACATTGTGGGCTGCAGTTTCAGGTAAGTGACACATAATGGGCTACTATGTAATGCATAGTAGCCCATTATGCTTTACCTTTGCAGTTATATAAAGAGGAAGTTAAACCCACCAGGGTTTACTTCCTCTTTAAAGTGAAACCAAAAAAAAAAACAATTTCATACACATCTAATACGGGCCCTATAAACTATTTTTCATGAAAATGTTTTCTTACCATTTTTTTTTGCCTCCTTGTAATGTCTTCCATGACCTCCCGAACCTTTCCTTTACCTGCTCACTTCCGTTTGTTTGGAACGAGCAGCGCACATTAGTTGCAGTCATGTTAACTGCTCTATGCACTCTACACATCCCATAGTCCAGGTATATGCAATTAGTGGACCTCCAGCTTTTGCAAAACTACAAGTCCCATCATGCCTCTGCCTCTGGATGTCATGCTTGTGACTGTCAGAGCCTTGCTATGCTTCATGAGACTTGTAGTTCTGCAACAGCTGGAGGTTCACTAATTGCAAATCCCTGCCATAGTCCATAGTCTATAAGTCCATCCAGGGATCAAACAAGAGAGGGTGGCACTGGCTACATTCCTTCATATAATGGGGACATGTAGAATGGACAAATCCACCCTCTAACAGGAAGACAGATCACAGCAGCAAATAAAATGGAATTTGGAGACGTAGACTCTCAGAGCAATAGAAAGCACTATTATGAGTTAAGAATGTGCTGGCAGGACGTCAGGAAAAGTCCTGCCAGCAGCTTCTTTGGAGCGGTGAAGGAGCGGTGTGTTTACTGATCCTCCACCGCTGCTCTCCATTGAAATTAATGGGGCAGTGCTGCATTACCGCCGGCGTATTGCGGGCAATTTTAACCCTTTCTCAGCTGCTAGCGGGGGTAAAAGCGCCCCGCTAGTGGGCAAAATGCGCTGCAAATCCGACGGTAAAACGCTGCTAAAAATAGCAGCGTTTTACCGCCGACGCTATGGGCGCGGCAGTGTGAAAGGGGTCTTATAACTAATTGAAGGATGTGTAGTCCATAATTTATACGAATTGCTCTTTTACTTGTCAAACCAAGTGCAAATACACAATTCACATTTTCCTGATAACAGTTTACAACAAACCATGTTCTTTGGTAAAAGAGCAGTTCAATATGAATTATGGATTACACATATTACACATCCTTCAAATTTGCTACTTAGTTCATTATTCAAGATAAAATTGATATAATTTCACATGCCACTAAACTCCGGTTTATATGAAATATATATAGAGAGAGATAGAAATAGAGAGAGAGAGATTATATATAATCTCTCTCTCTCTCTCTCTCTCTCTATATATATATATATATATATATATATATATATATATCATATAAACCGGAGTTTAGTGGCATGTGAAGTGATATCAATTTTTTCTTGAATAATGAACTAAGTAGCCAATTTTTTGTGTGTTCTTTGTAAGCAATCTATACAATCAGGGTAATTTCTGCTTATTAGAAGTCCAGTAAGGCAGGGTATGTTATTTACTATAGCTCAGTTACCATCAAAACATTTTTATTTTCTATTTTTTAGTGTATGTACTCCAGAAGCAAAGGTTGAATGTATCTACAACCAGTCAGGTAAAGTCAACATTTCATTTATTTTATAGAAGCACCATTATTTATACTGTACATATTTATGATATCTAAGGTGAACAGAAAGACTGCATTGCAAAAAAAAAAAAACTAAACCAAATCTTTTGTGCTATTACAACATTTAAAAATAGTAAAAGTAATTTCTGTTGAAATAAATGCATTATGTATTTTGTTGGTTGCAGCATGTGTCTGTATTATCAATGGCACCGTATATGAAGAAGGAACAATCATATCCAAAGAAGAACATTCTGGAATATGTTATATAATAAAATGTGTGAATGGCACACAGAAGGGAGAGTTAGACGTCTGCTCCACTACTATACCTACCACTACATCCATTACCACCACCACCACTGTACCACCAACAACAACAACAGGTAATAACTTGCACATATAATTTAAAGCATAACTAAAAGCAAAACTTTTTAGATTTGGATAGAATGGAGGGAGATTGGAACATGTGTCTTCTGATTTTTATTGGCCCTGTCCTGTTTAGTGTTATCACAGAGAGTGAAAGAAAATCCCAAATTCTGAGTGGTCACCAGAACAGGAATAGAGGACACATCTTACAGTGGGGACACTAGTACTGGTGACAACAGGGGATTCACAAACTTTGGAGGGATTTCCTCTCACTTCCTGTTTTGGGTCTACCACAGGAAGCACAGGAAAATCTCCCCCTTTGGGGGCACAGATGGTAGAAAAAAAACAAAACTGACAGGGGTTATAACCCTTACTTTATCCAAAATGAAAAAAAGTTTTACCTTTAGTATTGTTCTTGGCATCGTGATTCTAGTTTGCGCTAAAGTTATATCAGCTGCATGCACATCCAGTGTGTGTAATTACATTTATGTGTCTGTTGGTGCTGTGCTATAAGCCAAAACAATATGCAGAAAACATCAAATGTATATGATATAAGAATAGCAAATTCCTGTTAGAAAATCCAAAAATAATACACATGAAACAACATGAAAAAGCATAAATGATTCAACAGTTCATGCACAAAAGATTACAGTCCCACAAGTCCATAAAAATCAAAAGTAAAGTGATATCCAAAACTTCGATGTGACATCATCACCAGGCGACCCCCATGGGTGTAAGTCACCTCACTGCAGGGCCTCAAATATAAGGCAACAGAAGCCTTGTATTGTCCAAAATGATTAAATCAGCAGCTGCGGATGGTTGTCTTGGATTAGCAAGTCAGCATAACACAGAGCACTATCAGTGTTTTTATTTTTGTATTTTTCCTATTCTTATGTCATATACATTTGATGTTTTATGTATGTTGTTTTAGCTTACAGCGCCACACTAATTTACACAAATGTTTTATAGGATTGTACAGAGCTTTATAAAGTCCTCTCATATATACATACATATATACAGTAGCACATAGTTTTTAACCACTTCAGCCCCGGAAGGTTTACCCATCTATATGACCAGCCCGTTCTTTGCGATATGGCACTGCATTACTTTAACTGACAATTGCGCGGTGGTTGCAAGGCTGTACCCAGATAAAATTTATGTCCTTTTTTACCCACACATAGAGCTTTCTTTTGGTGGTATTTGATCACCTCTGCGGATTTTATTTTTTGTGCTATAAACAATAAAAACCAGACAATTTAAAAAAAAAAAAAAATTTTACTTTCTGCTATAAAACATACCAAATATTTTTTTTTTTTATGAAATCTGTTATTCATCAATTTAGGCCAATATGTTTTCTTCCACATGTTTTTGGTAAAAAATAACAACAAGCATATATAGATTGGTTTTCACAAATGTTATAGCGTGTACAAACTATGGGATAAACAGGATTTATGGATTTTCTATTTATTTATGTTTTTTTTTACTAGTAATGACGGCGATCATCGATTTTTAGCGGGACTATGACATTACGGCGGACAAATCAATCACCTAACTGACACTTCTGACACTTTTTTGGAGACCAGTGACACCAATACAGGGATCAGTGCTAAAAAAAGCACTGTCAGTGTACTAATGACACTAGCAGGGAAGTGGTTAACATCAGGGGTGATCAAAGGGTTAAACGTGCTCCTAGGGAGTGCTTTTTAACTGTGTGGGGGATTCTTTGACTGGGGGAAGACAAAGATCTGTATTCCTGCTTAGATTACATATACAGACCGCCATTCTGCTTCTCCTGCCTCTCCTGGGAATGGGTGCTATCGAACATCGCGTCCGCCGGACCCGCTGAATGGCTCCTGCTGTGTCTAATCACAACAGGAGCGGGTCACCAGTGCGTGCGCATGGGTCCCAGACTCAGGTATGTGATTTCACACAGGAGAGCCGCCCTGCCGCAGTATATATGTGTGGGGCGGTTCAGAAGAAGTTAACAGACATGTGGGAATGCACCATTTAATGCAAAAACATATCCTTTTTTTTCTTTGAGAAAGATTTGTGAATGATTCCAGTACTTATATCAATATTGATCTGTCGATTTGTTTCTGTTCTGTCTTTTTTAGTCACTACCACATCTACAACAAGCAGTTCCTCCTCAACAAGTAAGTTATTATCATTGATGAATAATTACTAAAAAAAAATCACCTGATCCAGCATATAAATATGATTTATATTTTCCCTGCTATTGCATAACAGTTATGCCGGAACAGAGTTTTATGCTGCATACACACGATCGGACTATCCAGCGGACTTAGTCAGGCGAACAACCCGCCGAACGAGCGGATCTGCCCACACACAACCAGACTTTTCCTGCAGACTAGGTCTGTCAGACAATCCGTCAGACTATGGCGGGGGTCCGCCAGACTTTTGAAATGAACAGACTTGCCCACACACGGAGAAAAGTCTGTTCATTTTGTGACTCCTGGTAGACGGAACTAGCGAAGGAAGTTAATGTCGCTGCCTCCATCAGTGAGATTGACACCTCGCTAGCCCCGTCACATGGTATGGATTTAAAGGGGAACCCCTATGCAGAAAAAACTGCGTGGGGGTCCCCCCAAAGTCCATAGCATACTTTTATTAATAAGTGGGCTCCCAGATTCTGGCCCCCTACCCTATGTGAATGAGTATGGGGTACGATATATTTTATGGGGTACGAAGTATTTTAAAAACCTGTGTTTTTTTTTTTTATGTACACTTTTTTCAACAGGTGAATTGGTAGGGGTACATCGTACCCCATACTCATTCACATTCACATAGGGTAGGGGGCCGGAATATGGGGGCCCCCTTATTAAAGGGGGCTTCCGGATTCCAATAAGCCCCTCGCCCGCAGACCCCGACAACCAACGGCCAGGGTTGTCGGAAAGAGGCCCTTGTCCTCATCAACATGGGGACAAGGTGCTTTGGGGTGGGAGGAGGGCCCCCCCTTCCCCAAAGAACCCCCCCATGTTGAGGGCACGCGGCCTGGTATGGCTCGGGGGGGAGGCACTCGCTCGTCCCCACCCCCTTTCCTGAGCGGCCGGGCTGCGTGCTCAGATGAGGGTCTGCTATGGACTTTGGGGGGACCCCCACGCAGTTTTTTTCGGCATAGGGGTTCCCCTTTAAATCTATACCAGGTGAGTCCGGCGGACAATTTTGAGTCAAGACTTCTTTCAAAGTCCGCCGGACTTTTGAGAATAAAAAGTCAGACGGAGCCCACACACAGGTGGATTGTGCGCCGGACGCTGGTCTGGCGGAACAAGTCCGCCGGACAGTCTGATCATGTGTACGCGGAATTACAGAATACCAGATCAGTAACACTTTAATAACCATGAATGACAGTCACAAAAAAATAAAAAATGGTGGCCTCAAATCTAAAGTAACAATGAAGCCACCAAAGAAATGCTGCTAGCAGGACCTAGAGTTGTTTCCAGAGAGTGGTAGCAGTTTTAATTGCACCAATAAGTGCTCATTTACACTTGCTTTGGCTTCACCACACATTAACGGCTAGTTTACACTTGCTTCAACATGGCTTTGGACACACCATGGTAAAGCTCTCTGAACTCTAGTCAAAGCCCCTGTCACTAAATAAAATGGTTGGCTTACAGTTCATCATCACTGCACCATGGTTGTTATGGTGTCAGGATGAGTGAAGCACATTATTTCTATTATTACATTGTAATATAAAATGAAATGGTTCAACTCACCATAATGCAGAATCAGTGGGAGCCCTGAGTGTGTTACTATCCACGTCTACCTGCCTACAGAGGCAGCTTGTCACTTGCCACGTCCCTGCCACAAGCTGCGGATTGTCACTTGCCTGTCACCAGATGCTGATTGTCACTTGCCACGTCACCTGCCACACATTGCAGATTACACTTGCCACGTCACCTGGCACACATTGCGGATTACATGTGCCAAGTCACCTACCACATGTTGCTGATTGTCACTTGCCACGTCACCTGCCATGCATTGCAGATTACACTTGCCATGTCACCTGCCACATGTTGCTGATTGTCACTTGCCACGTCACCTGCCACATATTGGGGGTTACACGTGCTACGTCACCTGCCACATGTTGCTGATTGTCACTTGCCAGGTCACCTGCCACACATTGCGGATTACACTTACCACGTCATCTGCCACATGTTGCTGATTGTCTTATTGTCGTTGGCCTGCTAAGGTGCAGATTGTCAGAGTGAAGGCAGCAGAGAAATGATGTAATCTCTCTGCTACCTGTGGCTATACAGTGAGGGCAGAACTGCAGTGATGCAGGGCGGGCTGTGAGATGATGTCATCTCTCTGCTCCCCGCCCGCCAGCTCACTGACTGGCCAGTCTCTCCGCTCACCTGTGGACCGGCCCACCCTCTTACTCGATGTCTGCCCTGCACGCCCGCACACTCAACTGGCGACCCCCCACTCATCCGCCGACCTGCCCGCTCAGGCTCTCTCTCACCTGCCGACCCACGCTGACTGGCCCGCCTGCCCATTAACCTGCACACTCGCCCTCCCGCCTGCTCAGTCATCCACTGACTGACCTGCCGAATTTCTCGGAGGTGGCAATAGCCCCATTGCCCCCCCCCCCCGGATCCACCCCTGGTGGCAGATTAGAGAGAACAAGCTCCAACATTATTGTCTGTATAGAACAGCTCAGTATTTGGTCAAAGAGGAGGCAGTGAAATTTGCTGCAAGTATGTGCAGACACGTTCTAGCTGTTCATACTTTATACCTACTACCAGCATTATTGTTTTTCTAAGTGGCATTTACTTTAGGTATTTAAAGATTAAGATTATTATCTGACTCATGAAGCAGTAATAATAAAACTGTCCCCACTGTGCCTCAGTAACTTCTTTGTACCCCTTTTACAGCCTTGGGTACCCCTACATTATTTACTGGTGCCTGATCATATCAGCTTACTAGCAGTACTCGCTCCCATTGCATCTGTGACTGGTTTGATCATTTCAGCTTGCTTCATTCCTTTAGGATGGAGAGCAGGTTCTGAATACAAAGTGGATGAGATTAAGGAACACATGCTTAGTGATCTCCTTTGTGGTGAATGAACCTAGCAGTGATCAGTCTTGAGTAGGATGGGGCATACTGTACCCCTATATACACCATAGGCAAGAGAACAAGTACTGTTCTAATGTATGATTCTGAAGTGAAAATGTGAGCGTGGCCACAGCAATACCTAGAGGTCTTAAAGGAACCCCACCCCTTAATTCTGGGAGGTATTGTAAACTGTACTAAGGGAGACCCAAGTGGAACAGGAGGCTAAAGTGGTTCCAACCCAAGGAGTGCAGAAGCTGTGGTGTCTGGAGGTGAGATTTATGGGAGCCTTAGGCCAGCTGTAGATGGTTTGAATTTTGGATGGTTCAGTAGGAACCATGCATGGGCAGGCTAAATGTGTCAAGTTGATCGGTCTATCATTTGGGTACAGCCAGTCTGCCAGATTTACTTGCGATTAATTTTAGCGGCTTGCTATAGCCACTAGATATAATCAATGTCTTCTCCCAGCGGGGGCGAATTCCGCCCCCCACCAGAAGAATGCAAGGGATTCCCTGCAAATATCTTTCCTAGAACCCCTTAAAGAGGAACTGCAGTCTGCTCTCATAATTTGTAATAAAAACATCTTTGCCATTTCAAAGCTTCCCTCCAACCACTTTGCATATTATTTTATATATACTGTAATTCTGTACTTGCCAAATATGCTGCAGAAATCTCCCTCTACTGAGTCTGGCTGTAGCTGAAGCTGCTGTCTCTTCACTTCCTGGATTTACACAGATACACAGAGGCACAACTCCAGCTCTGCATCCCTACAGCTCTCATTGGCCCTCTTATGACTCATCCCCTCTCCCTTCCTGGCCAGCTCTCACAAGAGTAAGAGAGAGAGAGCTGTGCATGATGTCATCAGCCTAGGCTTTTTACCAGACAAGAAACATGAAGTTGGCCGTATAACTTATTTACTGCCAAAAAAAAAAAATGTTACTATCCAAAGTTAAAACAACAAGGGCAGAGGATTTAATAGATGGAAAGTTTAAAAAAAAACGACTGAAGGTCCACTTGAAGAAACACAATTGATATTTTATTTATTGGTTCATTAATAAATATTGCTCACCTTGTTTACTACACTATGGAGCTTTTCCTTTTTGCTTCCATAAAGTGGTTTGGTTGTGTGAAATGATGTTCCACAGGTGTACAGCAATGATTCTGTATTACTGAAGGTACCTTTTGCATGTGTGATCCTTTTTAATAAATTGATTTGGTTGCACCGTTTGCTGTGTTTGTTGTTGCAAGGTTTGGTCCCATTGTTTACATCTTTGTAATCAAAAGTTTCCTGCGATTTTATTGGTTGGGTGGTTGCCTGAAACCCAAGACACAATTTTAAGCCAGTCTTGAATACTCCACACAAATCTAGGCTCAGCCTCATACCTAATAAACAGACACAGACATGTTACCAAGGTTATGTTATATTTTCACATACCCAAGTGTAGCACTGACTCCCGAAGGAGCGGGTGATTTGATTTGGGCCTGCACTCTAGTAACAACACCCCACTAACTTGCTTCAGTCCCCTTGACACAGCTGTGGTGCAATACAATACAGTACAATATAATATATTACAATATACTGTACCTGTATTGTCCTCTCAGGATCCACTGGCTCTACCTGCTGGGAGAAAACAATACTCCACACAACGAGGTGCTTAACCAAAATATATTTTACTATATATATATATATATATATATATATATATATATATATATATTTGTAAATAGGTGATTACAACAATAGCATTGTCATCCATACTTGACTCCTTCACTGGGGCCCTTTGAAGTTTAAAGCCGGCTTTTGGGATTTTGTCCCCTTGCTTGGGCACACTCGACTGAGATGTCAGACTCATCCACTGTTGAAACAGGTCATGGGTTCTTCTACTACCGTGGGACTGGTCAGTTCTTTAGGCACAGGAACCTCTCTATCCAGAGGAATGGTGTATCTGGCAGTCAACAGAGCCATCATTTCCAGTATTTCTTTCTGTATCTGGAGCAGTTTTTCCAGTTCAAGCTGGCTTGTGGGTAGATGGTGAGTGGATGAAACCCACGGTCTCTGTTCAGCACTTGCTGTCAGGACACTGAGTTCTCGAGTGCTTGCGGAAGCCTCTAACTGATGGACTTTGACACTTGTGGTGCTGGGAAGTTGAAGCTTTGTCTTTCTGCCCTCTCTCTCCTATCTGGCCATCAATACTGAAATCTTTCCGGATAGTCACTTCCTGCAGGCAGCCATGAGTATGCTTCTTCATTACCGACCCAGGTTTTGGCATAGTCTGGCTGTCTTTCTGACCTCTGAATGTGACACGTGATCCATTAATGTACTCAGCTATCATACTGGAGGTCTCCTGAAACTTCTCCTGTATGTCACTGTATTGCCTTTTTAGGTCAGCCAACTGTTGCTCTACCTACTTTCTTGTCAAAGGGTTCTATCTGCTTCTGACCCAGACAGTACTTTTTTGACCTGGTGGGATGTGTCAGGTAGAACTTTGTCTTCTCTGACAATATTACACTGGCACCTTGAAAGTTTTCAGGGACACCTTGCCTCCACTCTAGTAATGCGTAACTGCAATCAGTCTCATAGTCTGGTCTCACTGGGACAACATAAGCTTTTCTGTCTGGGGACAATGCTTGCACATGCACTTGCATTTCTTTAATTTCTCCCTCCAATCAATGGCCATGTTTGCTTCTGTGTGTTTGCCTTCCGCTTGGCACCATTGGACCACAGTAATGGCACTGCTGGGATGGGCCCCCACATGTAGTACTGACTCCCGAAGGAGCGGATGATTTGATTTGGGCCTGCACTCTAGTAACAACACCCCACTAACTTGCTTCAGTCCCCTTGACACAGCTGTGGTGCAATACAATACAGTACAATATAATACAGTATATTACAATATACCTGTATTGTTCTCTCAGGATCCACTGGCTCCACTTGCTGGGAGAAAACAATACTCCACACAACAAGTTACTTAACCAAAGTATATTTTACTATATATATATTTGTAAATAGGTGATTTTAACAATTGTACTGTCATCCAACATAGATTGACAGGACAATTAACTTTGGTAAAACAGTTTCAAGCAATATAAATATATATATGGGAGCTCCCCCTACTTTTGTAGCTATGCGTGAGATCTCACTTAAAGTATTTAGTCTTTATCTTCTGATCTTCACTAGCAATGGTAACTTCAAATACATTTGTAATCCAAGGTTAAAAGTTGAATTAAGGATAATCCTAGTGTTGCTTCCACAAATATAATACAGTACTTGAAGTGTAATAAAAAGTAGGCCTTATACCTGACCAGCGTCAGTTGCTATACTCTTCCTCCGTGGGACTAAGTATCCCAGCGAGGCTTGCATATAAGTCTGACTAGGTGGTTTAGAAAACGGTGGGTAGCAACCCGCTCACAAACTGGATCGGAACCTTGGTATGGTAACTTTGGTCTGGTAGTTGCAGCTTGCTCCTGCGTCAGCCGGCTCTGTCACTCCGTCCCGTTCCGACAGGCGGACCTGGTCCTCTGATGCTTAAACGAGTGTCTCTGGATCCTCTCAATCCGATCTCTGAGTCGCTGGCACTTCAGGCCGCTCACACAACCGAGCAGGGTTGCGCTCCGCACAGGCAATAAGTCACTTCCTCCGGGAGGCCTCTGCGCAAGTCCTCACAGGCAGGCCATGCGTTCCCAAGAGACCTAAAATGGCTGCTGAGGGTAAAGGGGTCAACTCTCCAATGTAAATAACAGTCACTTCCTGTAAATAATTCAATGCTTGAAAGCCAAAAATCATTTAAGTTCACTTTCAGTATTTGGCCGCTAGATGGTGCCAAACACTAAGCTATAGAACCGTCCATAGACTTTCATTATAATTCTAATACACATCAGGAGACAGGATACCAGTGCTACACAAGTAACAAGCATAAGTTAGGTCAGCTCTATAAAGGATAGAACCTGATGTGAATGACCTATGTACTAATACATTAGAGCATGTGACAATTAAAAACATATTTTAAATAAATAGCATATATCTTTTTAAATGACCTATATATTTTGTCCTGCACAGCCTGTATTTATGAAAAAGTATGCCAATGGACCCAGTGGTTTGATGTCAGCAAGCCAGGAGCTGATCTGGACAGTGGCGATTATGAAACCTATGATGAGATAAGAAAACATCACAAATTCTGCAGTGTGCCTGAGCAGATTCAGTGCAGAGATGTTGATAACCCTGATGTCAGCTTGGATGATTTTAAACAGATTGTTCACTGCAATGTATCGTACGGGCTAATCTGCCGGAACAGTGAACAAATTCCATTTGAAACCCCCTGGCAGAAGTGCTACAACTATGAGGTCCGAATGGACTGCTGTGAGATTGTGTGTGTCCATTCAACAACTCCAACTACTACAACTCCTACTACTACCATTCATACCACTACAACTCTTACCACCACAACTCCTACTACTACAACTCCTACTACTACAACTCCTACTACAACTCCTACCACCACCACAACGACCACCACCACCCCTACTACTACAACTCCTACTACCACCACTCCTACTACTACAACGCCTACCACCACAGCTCCTACTACTACAACTTATATCACCACAACTCCTACCACCACCACTTCTACTACTACAACTTCTACTACCACAACCACACCTACAACTACTAGAACACCAGGTGAGTAAACATTGTTTTTCAAGTTGTATCAGTAAAAAAAAAAAAAAAACAGCCAATGAGAAATATACTTAATATACTTAAAGCGGAGTTCCACCAAAAAAAATTAAAATAAATAAAGGTCAGCAGCTACAAATACTGCAGCTACTGACTTTTAAAATAAGGACACTTACCTATCCAGGGCACCCGCGATGTCCTTATCCGAAACCGACCCGTCCCTCAGCTCCGGGGGGAGGTACCGGTATCTTCAGTAAGGGGATCAGGAAGTGAAGCCTCGCAGCTTCACAGCCTGGTTCCCTACTGTGCATGCGCGATTCACGCTGCACATTCCGACTGGGCCCTGCTGTCTTCTGGGACCTGTGTGTCTCCCAGAAGACAGTGGGGAGGGACGGAGGAGGGGCTGGACATGGCATAAATCGCTGCGGATTCTGCAGCGATTCTGCGGTGATCTGCCGGAAGTGGGAGAAGATACCTGTATTAGACTCCCCCTCTGTATCTGCAATCCCCTCCCCCTGAAAGGTGCCAAATGTGACACCGGAGGGGGGGAGGAACCGGATAAGCGGAAGTTTCATTTTTGGGCTACATTTTTTTTTTCAAAATTCCAGCTTTCCAATGTACCAATATACCATTAATGTATCTCTGTTATAGAAAAGAAAAAACTTTCTCTAACTTCTAGGACAGGCTTTACCTCAGCCTCCATTCTACTATAGAAAACCCCTCAATTACCTGTCATGGTATTTGGTATTTGGGATGGGAAAACTGTTATGCCGCGTATACACAATCGGACTTCTCGGGAGAAATGGTCCAATGGAATCATTCCATCGGATATTTCGATCATGTGTGGGCTTCATCTGACTTTTTTATTCAAAAATTCAGACAGACCTAGAAATGGAACATGCTTTAAAGAGGAAGTGAACCCTGATGGGTTTACTTCTTTGCCTCCCCGAAAAAGTAAAGCATAATGGGCTACTATGCATCGTATAGTAGTCCATTAAGTGTCACTTACCTGACACAGGAGCCAGCAATGTCACCACTGTCCCCTGTAGTATGGAGCATCCATCTTCTTCCAGGTATCACTGCTCTGGCCACTCACAGCGCCGGAGCAGCGATGACATCACTCCCGCGCATGCGTACGGGAGCCACCACTAACGGCATATCACCGTTAGCAGCGGCATGCTGCTAATGGCGATAGTGCGCCTACGTGCCGTGTAGGTTTAGGAGATATTTCTTTGACCTGTAGGTCAAAGTGGTTTGTAAGTATTTACAACCACTTTAAATCTTTCTGACGGAATCAATTTCTATTGGGAAAACCCTTTGTCTGTATGCTGGTCCGAAGGACCAAATACGACGCAAGGGCAGCTATTGACTACTGGCTATTGAACTTCCTTTTCTAATCCCGTCGTACGTCATCGCGTTTGAAACAAACAGATTTTGGTGTGATCGTGTGTGGGCAAGCTGTTTACCATGCTTCCATGATGAATGAACAGTGATGTCTGTGTTCGTGTAGGGAAGGGGGTTGGTAAACACATGCTTACCAGCCCCCACTCCTTACTGACAGCTATCTCCTGCCCCAGCAGCAGCTGGCAGGAGGGAGGGAATGCTGGCTGGCTGCACTGCGGGAAAGGGTTCCATTGGATCAGTGTGGGAGCACTATGGGGGGGGGGGGTCGAAATGATGGGATCAGTGGGGGGAGCACTATGGGGGTGTCGAAATGGTGGGATCAGTGGGGGAGCACTATGGGGGGGTATTTTGATGTCTTTTTTCTTATGTGGCTCCCCTGAAGCACCTAAAATGGAAGGACAGAGGAGGGAAGCTGCAAGGAAGCCACAGCGGATCAGTGTTGGGAGTGGGGGTGGGCAGGTCTCTGAAGTGGATTGAAATTTGAGGGATCCCTGCTGAACCAGCCAACTTTCGATCTATGTGTGGACAACTTTAGATATTAAGAAAAATTATTTTTATTTATATTTTTCTTCTGGATCATCTAGGCATACAGAAGAACAGTGAGAATTTGCTTTGAATAGAAAACTCAATAATGGACAAGAGGAAAAAAAACTTTTTTTTTTTTTTTGGGGGGGGGGGGGGGGAGGGGAACGCAAACAAACTAAAAAGTTCTGAAAAAAACCATCAATCGCAGCCACTGTGCCCATCAAACACAGCCACTGTGCCCATCAATTGCCACCACTGTGCCATCAAATGCAGCCACTGTGCCATATCAAATGCAGCCTGTGTCCCATAAAATGCAGCCTCACTGTCCCATCAAATGCAGCCTGTGCACCATCAAATTCAGCCTCACTGTCCCAACAAATGCAGCCTGTGCCCCATCAAATGCAGCCTGTGCCCCATCAAATGCAGCCTCACTGTCCCATCAAATGCAGCCTGTGCCCCATCAGATGGAGCCTCACTGTCCCAACAAATGCAGCCTGTGCCCCATCAAATGCAGCCTGTGTCCCATCAAATGCAGACTGTGTCCCATCAAATGCAGACTGTGCCCCATCAAATGCAGCCTGTGCCCCATCAAATGCACCCTGTGCCCCATCAAATGCAGCTTCACTATCCCATCAAATGCAGCCTGCGTCCCATCAAATGCAGCCTCACTGTCCCATCAAATGCAGCCTGTGTCCCATCAAATGCAGCCTCACTGTCCCATCAAATGCAGCCTGTGCCCCATCAAATGTAGCCTATGCCCCATTAAATGCAGTCTGTGTCTCATCAAATGCAGCCTGTGTCCCATCAAATGCAGCCTGTGTCCCATCAAATGCAGACTGTTGTACCGGACCAGAGCAGCTAAAGAACAGGTAAATATAGCCGTTTTTTTTTTCTTTACAGGGATAGATAGAATGTGGCAGAGAGTAGGTTTAGTGATAGTTATGATTTGACCAAGTCTGCAATTTAAGCTGGCCATACACCAATAAAATTTAATTAAATTTTTTTTTTGTTTGTTCAGTTTTCTAAAAGTTAGTCCTTTCCTCCTCAACTTTACTTTCCCTGACCTGCCCCTTTCATTCTTTAGTTTCCAGTTCTATTAATCATAGAGACTCAGAACCACATGTGGGCATTACTGAGGGCAATCTGCATTTACATGTGGCCTGCCTAGGAACACTTACTCCTCCAGAATAACATTCACCCATAAAGGCTTTCTGATATTTACATAACTGCACCCAACACACTTCTTTCATCAGGACTGAAGGCTCTTGGGAAGATTACTGAGGCAGGGTACTGTGATGTTTCCAGTAAGCTAGGTACCACATTCTGCCACCCCCTCCCATCAGTCATGATCAGTTTTCATTGCATAGAGAAGCACAGAGAACAATGCCTAAGGTTGGTTTCTCTTATATGTGAATTGGATGTGGGTTTATCTGCATACAATTTTGATGACCGGCGAGTGTGACCGTTTCTTAATGGAGCCAGTTCACACAGGTCCGAGGCGGCCATGGTCCGGATTGCAGAAAGGTCCTGTGTGTGAGCCGGGTCGGGTTCAGGTGCGAATTCAGGCAAAAAAATTATGACCTGAATCATATTTGAACCAGTGAACAGACACGCACTTGACCCCAGGCACGAACCCGCGGCCGCCTATATGTCAACCAGGCCTAAGATAAGATATGATATTAAAAAATAGGTTATATTTAAACTTTCATCTTTTCCTTTATACTGTGTTTTCAAAAGAACACATGCAATCATTTAGGAATTGAGTGAAAAGATTTGTGTACCTTCACAACTTTAGTAGTTAAATTAGGCTCCGTGCACACTTGCTTAAAAAATGCTCCTAGCAGCAGCTTTTGAGTATTTTTTTCTGCTTCTATAAGCAAATAGTGTTATCCTATGTGTCCATGCAAACTATTTTAGTCTAGAAGTGTTTTTGAAGCTTTCAGTTTCAAGGTAAAAAAAAAAACATTTATTTTTTGCATTTTTGGCAGCGATTTGCCAGCAGAAGAAAAGCTGAAAGCTCCTAACAGCTACTAAAAGCTGCCACAAAAAGTTATTATGAGCATTTTTTAATTATAGTGTCCATGGAGCCTTATGGAAATTCTTTATTTCATCAAATAGAAAAAGAGGTACAATATACTGTATAAACTACATATCATTGTTTGTACAAGGAGTCAGCACAGAAAACAGAAGGCATGAAATACAGGAATAAATCTTAAAACGGAATCAGTAAACATAGTTCTAGTTCTAACATGGGTGTCTGCAGAACTTGGGGGGGGGGCATCATTTTAGGGTCACCCATGCACCGCCCCCTTTTGACAATGTCATTATCACATTATCATGGTCAGAGACTGCAGACGTAGTACAGTCCCTAGGATAAGTAATGGATAATGGCCAACAGGCCCTCTTACCAGACCCAGCAAAACTACAGCAGTGATTCCTCAGGCTGGGCGATCGGTCACTCTGGGTTCCCTGGGGGCGACTCTGGTCAGTAGGTAGCATTTCTGTACCCTGGCAGAGGCTCGGTCTTTCTCTCTCTGGTTGTGCTGAGCAGTGTGGCTCTCTATGGTGGTGCTGGGCAGCATGGCTCTCTCTCTGGCTTCCGCTCAGCACACTCCTCGTTCTTTGTCCTGTAGCATTCTCTCCCTCAGCTTTTTTCCAGGCCGCAATCTCTCAATCTCTCTCTTGATCGAGCTGTAGCCTCCTTCCTGTGGAAAATTGGGCTGCCAATCTTTGGGACTACATGTCCCATCATGCTCTCCTCTCCTAGTCTCCTTTGATTGACCCTCAGTTATGGCCAATAGGGAAGGAGCGGGCAGGAAACTGGGCGGGGACCTGGTAATAGCTGCCATCTCTTCTCCCTGACAGGAGAAGGGGGGGCGAGTGGGGGAAACCTCTGACAGCCCTTTCTCCTGTCACAGTGCCTCTGAGTTCTCTGCTAGACTGAGCAGGGAAAAGAACCAGAGTCACACTAAACTTGATGGTGTCACCCCACTGGTGGTTGGTACCCGGGTGCGGGCTGCTCGCACCCGATAGCAATGCAACTGTGCTGAATTTAAGATCCGATCCTTGATTCCAGGGGGGGCACTTGACCCCCCCTTGCTCCTACCTGCAGATGCCCATGCTAGTATCCCTGTGACTACACTTGTCTGTGGTGATAAAATTGTAGCAGAGTTGGTTTGGATAATATTATTAATTATTTCTCCTTTTTGTATGAATTTATGGTGTGTGGAAAGACTGGAAGGAAGGTAAATGAAATGATATGGGACCTACTGAGCATTTTAGGGACAGACGAGTCCCAGAAATAATAAAAAATAAAGGACCTGTCCTTTATGATCATATCATAAAAGACAGGTCAAATCATATATGACCTAGGCCAGTTTATGCAGAAGTTACATGATCTACAATGTCCAGTAATGTACAGACACAACTGTTATTACATGAATATGATTTGTGTTTCAGACTGTTATAACTGCACATGGTCACAATGGTTTGATGTCAGTTACCCGAAATACTCACCAAATGGAGGGGATTATGAGACTTATGAGAACATCAGAAATGCTGGTTTTGAGTTGTGTGAGAAGCCAGAGAATATTTCCTGCAGACAAGACAGATTCCCAGATATACCACTGGAACAGCTGGGGCAGAAAGTGACCTGTGATGTCTCCACAGGCCTTGTGTGTAACAACATAGACCAAGCTGGACAAATGCCACCAGTGTGCTACAATTATAAGATCCGTGTCTGCTGTGTTCCTGAGTGGTGTAAATCAACCCCCGAGCCACCCACTACAACTCAAACAACAACAACTACAACTACTACAACAACTACCCCACCACCTACAACAACGACACCACCTACAACAACTACAACAACTACGCCAACTACAACTACTACAACAATTACACCACCTACAACTACCACAATAACTACACCACCTACAACAACTACACCACCTACAACTACTACAACAACTACACCACCTACAACAACTACATCATCACCTACAACAACTACACCGCCTACAACTACATCCCCACCTACAACTACTACAACAACTACACCACCTACAACTACTACAACATCTACACCACCATCTACAACAACAACATCACCACCTACAACTACTACAACAACTACACCACCTACAACAACTACATCATCACCTACAACAACTACACCGCCTACAACTACATCCCCACCTACAACTACTACAACAACTACACCACCTACAACTACTATAACAACTACACCACCTACAACTACTACTAAATTGCCTACAACTACAATTACTACAACTGAAAGTACAACATCCACATCTTCCCTATCGAGCACCACAGTAACCCCAACAACTGTTCCTACTTCAACAACAAGTAAGTTCAGAATTACAGCCTTTTTTGGGATTGCTGAAAAAGTGAAATGTTGCTCAGACAGCATGAAAGTTTTTATTAGTGGTTTCTGTACAAAGTATTTTTGTACGTATGTATGCAAATAGGAATTTTGAGGAAACATTTAATAAAATGTTTTTTCGTTATTGCAAAGTATGCTTTCTCCTTGCAGTGATCACTGTATAGACTTTCAGGCAGAAAAATAAGAGTATGTTTATAGTATATCTAAACTTTCACAAGAGAAAGGACCAGCGGGGAAGTGCTGGAGCTCTTGTACTCCGTGTTTTCCTCCTGGCATCACGTACAGGTCAATGGTACTGCTTATTGCTGACTTGTTACCTGTATATGCATATTTAGGTATGTAGAGGCAATAGGAAGCCATACTGCTTCTTGAACTGAACCGAGAAGGCTGCTTATTGCATGGGGGGGGGGGGGGGGGGAAGTGTCAATCACCAAGGTCTTAAAGAAAAAGGCAGAAAAGGCAGAGGGTTTTTTATCTTCATGCATTCTATGCATGAAGATAAAAAAAAAAAAACCCTCCCGTGTGTGGCAGCCTCGCCAGCACCCATTCATACTTACCTGAGTCCCATCTCTCTCAAGCAATGTCCATGAGTGTCTTAGCCGTCTGGGACTCTCCACCTGATTGGATGAGACACATTGGCTCAGTAGCTGTCACTCAAAGTCAGTTAGCCAATCAGGGAAGAGAGAGGGTGGGGCCGAGGCGGGGTTCCATGTCTGAATGGACACACAGAGCTGTGACTCAGCTTGGGTGCCACCGTAGCAATTTTTGTTTTTTTAACAAGACTTTACAATCATTTTAACCACTTCAGCCCAGGCCATTTTTTTGCGACACAACACTGCGTTATTTTAACTGACAACTGTGCAGTTGTGCTATGCTGTATCAAAATAAAATTGATGTCCTTTTTTTTCCCCACAAATAGAACTTTCTTTTGGTGGTATTTGATCACCTCTGCGTTTTAAATTTTTTGCGCTAGAAACAAAAAAAGACTGACAATTTTGAAATAAAACAATATTTTTTATTTTCTGCTAAAAAACATATCCAATAACAAAAATCTAATTTCTTCATTAATTTAGGCCAATATGTATTCTGCTACATATTTTTGGTAAAAGAAAATCCCAATAAGCGTATATTGATTGGTTTGCGCAAAGGTTGTAGCGGCTACAAACTAGGAGATAGATTTATGGTATTTTTATTTTTTATTTTTTTACTAGTAATGGTGGCAATCAGCGATTTTTTTGCAGACTGCAACATTGCGGCGGACAGATCGAACACATAACTGACATTTTTTATACTTTTTTGGGAACCAGTGACATAAAGTAATCATTGCTAAAAATATGCACTGTTACTGTACTAATAACACTGGCAGGGAAGGCGTTAACACCAGGGGCGATCAAAGGGTTAAAGTGGTGTTGCCACCCAAAATTGCTTAAGATTCATAAAAAAAATGTGAAAAAAAAGAATTGGGAAAAAAATATTTTTTTTACTCACCTCTAAATACCTGTTGCTAGGGGGTCCCTCGTAGTCTGCCTCCTTCATTGCCTGGGCTGGTGATATCACTTCCCCTCAGCGCCACACAGTCATCTGGTGAGGGATGGACTCACTAGATGAACACAGTGATCCGTGTTCCTGATTAGCAGGAACACAAGATCACTGTGTTCATCTCTGACAGAATGGCGGTCTGCCTTGTTTTTCATCAGCAGCTGCCACAAAAAGGTATTATGAGCATTTTTACATCCAGCATTTTTATGGCATTTTTTAATTATAATGTACATGGAGTCCTACGGAAATTCTTTATTTAATCAAACAGAAAAAGAGGTACAATATACTGTATAAACTACATAACATTATTTGTACAAGGAGCCAACACAGAAAAAAGAAGGCATGAAATACAGGAATACATTTTAAAATAGAATAATCAGTAAACAGTTCTAGTATCCCTGTGACTACACTTGTCTGTGGTGATAAAATTGTAGCAGAGTTGGTGTGGATAATATTATTAATCATTTCTCCTTTTTGTATGAATTTATGGTGTGTGGAAAGACTGGAAGGAAGGTAAATGAAATGATATGGGACCTACTGAGCATTTTAGGGACAGACGAGTCCCAGAGATAATAAAAAACAAAGGACCTGTCTGTTCACTAAAAATCATATATGACCTAGGCCTAGGGTTGCCACCTTTTCTTCAAGTCAAACCCAAACACTTTACAGGGCACCTTTTTTTTCTGTAGTATACACTATAGGATTATAGAAGACCTGGGACACCTTTGGCTGCCCCAAGGAAAGTGATAATGCAGCGCACTGTGGCGAACAGTGGGTGTGGCCAAACTGCTCTTGCTGACATTATCGCCCCTCCAGTGATGCCAAACCTGCCCCCAGACAGCAGCGCACAGCTCCCGGATGGCAACAGATTTTTGTGTGAATATCTCAGTTACTTGGGGTGCCACAGCCCAGTCTAAATAATCTGTCCAGGTTTCAGGCAGACTGAAACCCAGACACAAGATTCCAAACCCGAACTGTCCAGGTGAATCCTGGACAGGTGGCAACCCTACCTAGGCCAGTTTATGCAGAAGTTACATGATCTACAATGTTCAGTAATGTACAGACACAACTGTTATTACATAAATATGATTTGTGTTTCAGACTGTTACGAGAACTGCACATGGTCACAATGGTTTGATGTCAGTTACCCGAAATACTCACCAAATGGAGGGGATTATGAGACTTATGAGAACATCAGAAATGCTGGTTTTGAGGTGTGTGAGAATCCAGAGAATATTTCCTGCAGACAAGACAGATTCCCAGATATACCACTGGAACAGCTGGGGCAGAAAGTGACCTGTGATGTCTCCATAGGCCTTGTGTGTAACAATATAGACCAAGCTGGACAAATGCCACCAGTGTGCCACAATTATCAGATCAGAGTCTATTGCTGTGTTCCTGGGTTACCTCAGTGGTGTAAATCAACCCCCAAGCCACCCACTACAACTCCAACAACAACAACTACAACAACTACCCCACCACCTACAACAACTACAACAACTACACCACCTACATCTACTACTACAATGCCTACAACTACAATTACTACAACTGAAAGTACAACATCCACATCTACCCTATCGACCACAGTGACCACAACAACTGTTCCTACTTCTCCAACAACAAGTAAGTTCAGAATTGCAGCCTTTTTGGGATTGCTGAAAAAGTGAAAAAAAAAAGTATTTTTGTGCGTATTTATTGCAAATAGGAATTTTGAGGAAACATTTAATAAAATGTTTTAGTTATTGCAAAGTATGCTTTCTCCTTGCAGTGATCTTGCACTGTATAGTCTTTCAGGCAAAAAAAAAATAAGAGTATGTTTATCGTATATCTAAACTTTCACAAGAGAAAGGACCAGTGGGGAAGTGCTGGAGCTCTTGTACTCCGTGTTTTCCTCCTGGCATCATGTACAGGTCAAAGTACCAATGGTACTGCTTATCTCTGACTTGTTACCTGTATGTGCATATTTAGGTATGTAGAGGCAATAGGAAGCCATACTGCTTCTTGAAGAAGGCTGCTTATTGCATAGAAGGGGGGGGGGGGGGGGGGGGGAGGTGTCAATCACAGAGGTCTTAAAGGAGTTGTAAAGGCAGAAGGTTTTTTATCTTCATGTATTCTATGCATAAAGATAAAAAAAAAAAAAACTTCTGTGTGTGGCAGCCTCGCCAGCACCCATTCATACTTACCTGAGCCCCATCTCTCTCCAGCAATGTCCATGAGTGTCTTAGCCATCTGGGACTCTCCTTCTGATTGGATGAGACACATTGGCTGAGCAGCTGTCGATCAAAGTCAGTTAGCCAATCAGGGAAGAGAGAGGGTGGGGCCGAGGCTGGGTTCCATGTCTGAATGGACACACAGAGCTGTGACTCAGCTTGGGTGCCACCGTAGCAATTTTCTTGCTGTGGGGGCACTCAACAGGAGGGAGGGGCCATGAGAAGCGAAGAGGGACCCAAGAAGAGAAGGATCCAGGCTGTTCTGTGCAAAACCACTTTACAGAGCAGGTAAGTATAACATGTTTGTTTTTTGTTTTTTTAACAAGACTTTACAATCATTTTAACCACTTCAGCCCAGGCCATTTTTTTGCGACACAGCACTGCGTTATTTTAACTGACAACTGCGCAGTTGTGCTATGCTGTATTTGGTGGTTTTTGATCACCTCTTATTTTTGTTGTGCTAGAAACAAAAAAAGACTGACAATTTTGAAATAAAACAATATTTTTTACTTTCTGCTTTTTTACTTTCTGCTAAAAAACATATCCAATAAAAAAAAATCAAAAAAAAAATCGAATTTCTTCATCAATTTAGGCGAATATATATTCTGCTACATATTTTTGGTAAAAAAAATCCCAATAAGCGTATATTGATTGGTTTGCACAAAGGTTGTAGTGTCTACGAACTAGGGGACAGATTTATGGTATTTTTATATATTTATTTATTTTTTCTAGTAATGGCGGCAATCAGCGATTTTTTTTGTGGGACTGCAACATTGCAACGGAGAGATCAAACACATAACTGACATTTTTGACACTTTTTTGGGAACCAGTGACATACAGTAATCATTGCTAAAAATATGCACTGTTACTGTACTAATGACAATGGCAGGGAAGGGGTTAACACCAGAGGCGATCAAAGGGTTAAGTATGTCCCTGGGGGATGCTTTCTAACTGTGTGAGAGATGGACTCACTAGATGAACACAGTGATCTGTGTTCCTGATTAGAAAGAACACAAGAACACTGTGTTTTTCTCGGATAGAACGGCGGCCTGCCTTGTTTACATCAGCAGACTGCCATTCTATCTCTCTGGGGAGAGATTGCAGGAGGCTGGTGGACATTGCATCTGCCGGACCTGCTGATTGGCTGCCTCTCTGTTCAAGCAGCACATGCGTATGCCCCCGCTGGCTATTGCACAAAATAACGTACAGGTATGCCATTTTGGTGCAATAGAGCCGAGCTGCCGCCGTATATGTGTATGTGTACTGCGGCCAGTGGGCAAGTGGTTAAGCTGGCCATACACCAGTAGAATTTTGGTGTAAACCTTTTTTTATTTTTATTTTTTTAATTTTTTAACGTTTGCTCAATTTACTAAAAGTTAGTCCTTTCCTCCCCAGCTTTACTTTCCCTGACCTGCCCCTTTCATTCTTTAATTTTCAATTCAGTTAATCATAGAGGCTCAGAACCACACGTGTGCATTACCAAGGGCAATCTGCATTTATATGCTGCCTACCTAGGAACACATACTCCTCCAGACTGCTATTCACCCATAAAGGCTTTTAGATATTTACATAACTGCTCCTAAGAGCCAACCCACTTCTTTCATCAGGGCTGAAGGCTCTTGGCAAGATTACTGAGGCAGGGTACTGTGATGTTTAAGCTAAACTAAGCTAGGTAAGCTAGGTACCACATCCTGCCACCCCCTCCCATCAGTCATGATCTGTTTTCATTGCATAGAGAATCACAGAGACGCAGGTCTAAAATAAGGTATGCAATAAAAATGGAAAGGTTTTATTTAAACATTTACCTTTGCCTTTATTTTGTGTTTTATAAAGAACAAATGCAATAATGTAGAAATTGGATGGCAAGATTAGTGTAGCATCACAATTGTAGTAGTTAGATTGTGCACCTATTATGGAAATATAGAAAAAAGAGGAAAAACCTGGAAATGCTTAATTTCATCATCAGGGATGAGCTTTATGTTCGAGTCAAACTCATGTTCGACTCGAACATTGGCTATTTGCCGGTCCGCCGAACAGTGAACAATTTTGGGTGTTCGCGGCACTTTCGAAAGCCAGGGAACACCCTTTAAAAGTCTATGAGAGAAATCAAAAGTGCTAATTTTAAAGGCTTATATGCATGGTATTGTCATAAAAGGTGTTTAGGGACCTGGGTCCTGCCCCAGGGGACATGTATCAACGCAATTTTTTTTTAAAAAATGGCTGTTTTTTTGGGAGCAGTGATTTTAATAATGCTTAAAATGAAACAATAAAAGTGTAATATTCCTTTAAATTTGGTACCTGGGAGGTGTCTACAGTATTCCTGTAAAGGGGCGCATGTTTCCCGCGTTTAGAACAGTCTGGCAGCAAAATTACATTTCTAAAGGAAAAAAAGTCATTTAAAACTACTCGCGGCTACAATGAATTGTTGGTCCGCAATACACAAAAAACGGCATGGGATTCCCCACAGGGGAACCCCGAACCAAAATTTAGAAAAAAAATGCATGAGGGTCCCCCTAAATTCCATACCAGGCCCTTCAGGTCTGGTATGGATATTAACCAGTTCTCAACCGGCCCATAGCAAAATGATGGCTAAAGGGCGGTTGGATAACTCTGGGAGGGCGTTCTCCCAGAATTTCGCTCTTGCGTGCCCCCTGGGGTGCACCCCCGAGAATATCCGGCACATCACAAATCATGGTAAACGGCCACCGATCAAATGACAGAGCGATCACTTGTAAACAAACCAGCGTCATGTCATGTCCCCTGGGACAGGACCCAGGACCCCAAACACTTTTTATGACAATACCATGCATATTTAAAATTAGCGCTTTTGATTATTCATGTTCGTGTCCCATAGACTTTAACGGTATTCGCGTGTTCAAACTAATTTTTTGCCTGTTCGCATGCTCTGGTGCGAACCGAACAGGGGGGTGTTTGGCTCATCCCTATTCATCATATAGAAAAAGAGTTACAATATGCTGTATTGTAAACTAAATAAAATTGGTTGTACAAGAAGAAAGCATGGGAAGCAGGAAGAACACGGATAACCTTGTAGCAGAGTTGGTGTGGATAGTTTAACCCTTTCTCATTTAATATGAATTTATGTAGTACCACAGGTGCGCGCTCTATGTAACCCTCGCATGCCACCTGCTGTTTTTCCCACCACCAGGATGTACATATAGAGCGGACGGTGTGTGTGGACTCTGGGAACTGGGCTTCTTGTGATAATGCCAGCTCGCCACTCACTCTGTCTTTCTCCTACCTCCTAGCAGCAGGAATGGAAAAAATCAGCACGGAGGAGGAGCATCATGTAGTCCCCAGAGACAGGCTGCCCTTTGAAATTAATGGAGGATGAACTACAGCCCCCACAAAGCGTTGCTGCAATAAGGAGGACAAATAGGTTTTCTCAGGCTAAGTTTGCTCCTCAAGTTGGCTAACCGGGCAAAGTGTGAGAGAGGACCAGCCTGGAGACTCCATCTGAGAGAGAGAGAACGAGTCTGTACAGAGGAAACCTCACTGCTGTGTGTGGGATTATCAGAGAGTACAATGAGTGACCTGATTGCAGAGGGAGGAAGCTGCTGCCAGGATAAGGATCTTCTGTGCTGCCTGCCAGAGTTGCAGAGTTGCCGAGTTGAGAGAACTTTGTGGCCGCTACTTGTTATCACTGCAAGAAAATGTTTGCCCAGGGTCCAATCAATATTATAGATGATCCTGCAGGACAATATATATATCTATATATGTATATGTATATGTATATATATATATATATATATATATATATATATATATATATATATATATATATATAGATCTATCTATCTATCTATCTATATCTATATCTATATCTATATCTATATCTATATATATATATATATATATATATATATATATATATATATATATGCAGCATGCTGCCCTGCTCCTAATGGGCAGACGCTATTATTTTTCAAATTTAGTTTTTAGTTGTCTGAAGCTGCAGTTGGCTTAGGCTATTTTTTCCTAAAAGTTCTGGTTTCTGTGCCAGTTCAGCTGGGTTGCATTGGTTCCCACTTGACCGTAGGTGTCTCTGTCACCACCGGGAAGTGTGGAAATGCAGCAGGATGGATGTATTGAATACCACCTCTTGCTCGGAAATAGCTCAGTGGGAGCGGTTTCCCTGCTGTGCATTCTGGGAGAGGATATTTAAGGTACCGACGCCCAGGGCAGGACATAGGGTGGTGGGGCCCCTGGGCTTTAGTCACTTTCGGGCCCTACTTTCTATACCTTATTGTATTTATCAGCGTATAACACGCGCCGGCGTATAACATGCACCCCAAGTTTAGGAGGGAATTTTAAGGAAAAAAACTTTTAGGAGGGAAGTTTAAGGAAAAAAACTTACATTTAAATGCCCATCAATGCAGCCTCATCAGTGCCCATCTGCAGCCTTGTCCATCCATCTGCAGCCTTGTCAGTGTCATTTGCAGCCTTGTCAGTGTAGCCTTGTCATTTGCAGCCTTGTCATTGCAGTCTTGAAGTTTAAAAATGGTGCCGGGTCCTCTCGGTGGCTTTTGGGTCCTCTCGCAGTCCCGAGCGGAGCCGAGAGTAGCCGAGTGTATTCAGCTTGGCTCACGGTCACGCCCAGTCCCTGTGTTATGTCCATCATAGGGCGGGACTAGCCGTGACTGTGAGCGGAGTGGAGCCGAGTACACACGGCTATGTATCTCGGCGGGGCCCCCTATTGGGTGGGGCGCATGGGCTTGAGCCCAGTCAAGCCCAATGGTAAGTCCTGCCGATGCCATTTTTGGTGGTTCATTTTCCAGGGTCCACTATCCTGACCTCATGGCCTTCCTGGCCTGGGGTCTGTGTCGCATGGTCCTGTGCCTCGGGGCCGGTTGGCCCGGGGCTCTGCAACTGAGAGGGTAGGCCCAGAAAAGTCTTGGGGCCTACTGATCCAGGGGTGGTCCTGTGCTGTCTCGCCTGCGGGGAGAGGCCAAGAAAACTGGAGAATCCAGTGGAGGACTTTTCTAGTAGAGTACCCATGCAGTATCGCCAGGTCGGCTGAAAGAAACTGGTACTGTATGGTAGTTCTCTAAAAAAAATTGACAAGTCTGTGGCAGAGACTTTGTTAAGCATCTTTTCGGCTGCTAGGTCAAGTGAGAGGGGCCTATCCGATGGTTGTGGAGCTGTTTGTCCTCTGGATCTGACCAATACCTCTAACCCGCAACTACTAGGTGCCTGAACTCCCGCTTTATCCTTTGACCCTCTATTGAAGGACTTTTGTGCTTATCTTGAATAAAAGTAAAAAAAAGGACTAAGTGTTGGATTCAACATCATTTGAGCTACTTTCCAACAGGACCTCTGTGACGGAGAGGCGAGCAGGTGAGGTAACGGTAAGCCCAAATAAAACCAGCAGCTCCTTCGGGGTTTAGTGCTACATATGGGGGCTTGTATGTCCAGGATTTGCCGTTGCCTCTCGAAACTCGAGGAAACTGTAGGAAATCTACACAATAGAGGGTTCTGGACTGTGCCGTACGTTCTTTACAAGGGGTTAACTGCGGGTCACTACCTGGAGCGTGAGTTGTGGGTGGAGTCAAGAAAAGCCAGCGAGTTACGTGACCAGAGGAGCCAGTAGGAGGAGTCTTCTCTATCTACTTGCTGCACAAGACATTGCGTGTCTGTGTCGAGACGCTGAAGGGAAGAGTTGATCTTTCGCTAAAGAAAATGTTTTGAATACCAGGACCACCATCTGTTATGGAACCCAGGATGTTTTCTGGGGGTACCACTACAAGTATCAGACTGCCTGGAACTCTGTTGACAGATACAGGGATTCGCCTGAGACCGCAGGGGCACTTCATACTGTATACTACAGGAGATGTTGAGGCCTTGGGCATGCTGTGCAACAGGTGCAAGGGAGTGGTCGCAAACCCCCGTCCATTTGTCTGATGTCTGCACTGCAGGGAGTACCTGTTCGCAGTAGAGCAGCCTACGGTGCCACCTCGTGCATATAGGATGAGCTGGGCTACGGGCATCGCCACAGAGGAGACCTCTACATTTACTCCTGTGGCTGGGCCTACATCTTCAAAACCAACTGCTACAACCAATGTTCCTGAGGAAGATGGCACTGTTACTGCCATCAGTGGAACGACCGTGGACATTGCGGAAGCTGCTCCTTCCACCACTACTCATTTTCCTGCATCTACTCAATTGAAAGTGGGATATGTGAAAGCCTTGCACGGCCGAGGCCGAGGCCTACCTCAGAGATTGCCTGGACCAGATCCGGAGAAAGTGATTGCTCCCGAGGAATCCACTACAGGAATGGGTGAGAACTCTGGGGAAAATGTATAGAGTGGGACTGTTTGCAGATATCTACTGGCAGAAGAGTTACGGGACTCAGAGATAGACTCTTTGTTGGACATATCTGGGGACAATGACTTGTTTGAAACCATGTCCCAAGAGATGTTGTGGGCAAACGCTGAAGATGTTGCTGCAACATGTAATGTGTCTGGTTGGCTAACTTTGAACTCGGGGCATCGCCTCGGGTGGGAACCCCAACAACCATTAGTGAGACTTTGCCCAAAGATAACAGTTCATTCGGGTCAAAGGAATTACCTGCCTATGCCATGGTACAGAAGTCGCCTAGTTCATGTGTGCCTCCCAGATTGGGAAGCGCCCGATCCCTGGCTAGACTTGCCCAATCACAGCGGCTGCGAATAAACGGGTAGCTACCAAGTATGGGCTGAAATTCCCTTATGCCGATAATGCTTGGGACTATTTGAAAGTACAAAAACCGTTCAGGAAGCCAGGATGTTCTCCCACTATGGATGAGCGTTTTACCGTGTGTCTTCAACACTGGAGTTACGGGAGACACATTTATGCAGACAAAATCATTATTTTCCGTCTGGGAAAGGACAACATCATGTATTTCATTACAGCTGTGGATGCTAAGGGGAAAGTCATAACTTTGCCAGATTCCCAGTTCTATTGGTGGTGTATCACATTTACTTTTCTTTGGTGCCAGTTCTAAAAGGAGAACTTTTCTCAAAATACAAGGACTGTGGGGACTAGCTAGGTAGTGTTAGGTTTCCTGGAAGGAAGCTTCGGGTCAAGACTATATACCGGCCACAGTACTTGTATAAAGGACTTGTCTTTCAATGCTTTCGCCACTAGATGGTGGAGGTTTACGCAACAGGTTGGACTCTTGCACTTAGACACACAGTTAAATATATTGGAAAGAAAGTGTAATTTCCTTTTGAAATGGGGCTTTGCTTCTTATAGTTGTACATTTTATATGCTTCTGTTATTCCGTTTTTGTGTGTTTTGTTTCAGGAATGTAACGAGATCTTCTATCAAGCTGCTGGAGAGTGGTTGGTTTAGATAGTTAGAGAATGGGAATTATGTGTTATGTAACTTGTATACATGTGAAATTGTTCAAATATATTGTGTGTTCGCTTTACCTTTCCTTTCCTTCCTTATCCAAGTTTTGAGTTCAGGTACAAGACTTTCAGGACTATTTTTCCAGACGGTGGGGACATCGTCTAATGTGGAGGGGGGAGTATGTAGCTCCCTGCTCCTAATGGGCAGACGCTATTATTTGTCAAATTTAGTTGTCTGAAGGTGCACTTGGCTCAGGCTAATTTTTTCCTAAAAGTTCTGGTTTCTGTGCCAGTTCAGCTGGGTTGCACTGGTTCCCACTTGACCGTAGGTTAGCTGTCACCACCAGGAAGTGTGGAAATGCAGCAGGCTGGATGTATTGAATACCACCACTTGCTCGGAAATAGCTCAGTGGGAGTGGTTTCCCTGCTGTGCATTCTGGGAGAGGTTATTTAAGGTACTGACGCTATTTTTGGTGGTTAGTTTTCCGGGGTCTGCTAACCTAATGGTCCTCCTGGCCTGGGGTCTGTATCGCATGGTCCTGCGCCTCTGCAACTGAGAGGGTAGGCCCAGAAAAGTCTTGGGGCCTACTGTTTCAGGGGTGGTCCTGTGTTGTCTCGCCTGCGGGGAGAGGCCAAGAAAACTGAAGGATCCAGGGGAGGACTTTTCTAGTAGAGGAACGAGCGCAAGGCTCGTGTCTCTGGAGGAGCCTGGAAACTCAGTTGGAGGACGCAATACCCATGCAGTATCGCTGGGTCAGCTGAGAGAAACTGGCACTGTATGTTAGTTCTCTAAAACTCTCAAGATTTATAAGTTCAATGGACAAGTCTGTGGCAGAGACTTTAAGCATCTCATTGGTTGCTAGGTCAAGTGAGAAGGGCCTATCCGATGGTTGCTGGATCCAGTCTGTGGAGCTGTTTGTCCTCTGGCTCTGACCAATACCTCTTACCGGCAATTACTAGGTGCCTGAACTCCCCTTTATCCTTTGACCCTCTATTGAAGGACTTTTGTGCTTATCCTGAATAAAACTTAAAAAAAGGACTAAGTGTCGGATTCAACACCATTTGGGCTACTTTACAACGGGACCTCTGTGACGGAGAGGCGAGCAGGTGAGGTAACAGTAAGAGCTCAAACAAAACTAGCAGCTCCTTTGGGGGTTCGTGCTATATATATATATATATATATATATATATATATATATATATATATATATATATACACACACTTATACACTGAGAAAAATTATAAACGCAACACTTTTGTGTTTGCCCCTATTTATCATGAGCTGAATGCAAAGATCTATGACTTTTTCTATGTACACAAAAGGCCTATTTCTCTCAAATATTGTACACAAATCTGTCTAAATCGGTGTTCGTGCGCACTTCTCCTTTGCCGAGATAATCCATCCACCTCACAGGTGTGGCATATCAAGATGCTGATTAGACAGCATGATTATTGCACAGGTGTGCCATAGGCTGGCCACAATAAAAGGCCACCATGCAGGTTTAGGAGATATTAACTGTACCTACAGGTAAGCCTTATTATAGGCTTACCTGTAGGTACAAGTTAAAATTAAAGAGGAAGTAAACCCTGATGGGTTTACTTCCTCTTTGTCTGCCTGTGAAAGTAAAGCATAATGGGCTACTATGCATCGCATAGTAGCCCATTATGTGTCACTTACCTGATGTAACTGTTTGATTCAGGTAACTGTTTGATTCTAATTATTTTTTATAGGTTGCAGCAAATATGAATGTTCACTTAGGTTTATTAAATCATTTCAATGGTGGACACCCTTATATTCTCACATTCTGTAGATTGCAAACCTCCTGAAATTATCATTTAAATAAAAGTCTTCTGCAGCCTACAAAAATATTAGGGACACATAATATGGATTTGTAGATGTATTCACACTAGAAGTTAATTATCATGTTAAGTTGTATGGGCCCTGATTGAGGTTTACTAATGTGATGCATAGTCCGCACTTACCTATATACCTACATACATACAGTACATATGGATCATATACATAATATGAATATATACATACATACATAATATAAATATACATACTAACTGTGTGTTCTGTATTTTTGAACTGGGTTGTAAATAACTCATTGTGTCAAAAGCGTACACATCCATTCCAACTACAAGCAAAGTAACTTCTATCACTACTACTACAATTACACCAAGCACCACAACATGTACCACAGAGGAACCTGAGGAAACAACACCTGTTACCTCAGAAACTACTACAATTAAAGTAACTACTACATCTACTAAATCTACTTCAACAGGTAACAAAACTATTTTATTTCATTCCATCCTATTTCTGTCTTTTGTACTGTTAAAGACACCTTGTCAAAGGAAAGAACATGCAAATAAAATATCTGAATGTGTTACCTCCCCGCCTTTCCAGAGATGCATTTTCTGTCAAGGTCATTTTTGGGAGTCAATAACATTGGTGCAGCACTTACTACTAAGCATTGAATAAATAAAATCCAAAATACCTTCTACAAAATCATACACTATATTGTCAAAAGTATTGTAACACCTGCCTTTACACGCACATGAACTTTAATGAAACATTAAGAATGCAACATTCCTTAAACATGCCTAGAGATGACCTTAAAGAGGAAGTAAACCCTGATGGGTTTACTTCCTCTTTTTTTCCCTGCAAAGGTAAAGCATAATGGACTACTATGCATCGCATAGTAGCTCATTATGTGTCACTTACCTGACACAGGAGCCAGCGAAGTCGCCGCTGATCCCTGTAGTCCGCCGCGTCCATCTTGCTGGTGGCGTCTCGCAGCTCCGACCAATGACAGCGGCGCAACCGCGATGACGTCACTCCCGCGCATGCGCACGGGAGTCGCGCCTCGCAGCTCCGTTGCTGTCATACGGCGAAGCCGCGATGACGTCACTCCCGCGCATGCGCACGGGAGTCGACAAATTTGGCAAATCCATTCTTGGATTTGCCGCATTTAGTGCGCCTGCGCGCCGCTGTCTACGGCGCATGCGCCGTAGACAGCGGTGCCCATTTTCGGGCAAATATCTCCTAAACCATATAGGTTTAGGAGATATTGCTTGGACCTACAGGTAAGCCTTAATCTAGGCTTACCTATAGGTCCAAGTTGTTTGGAAGGGTTTACTTCCCTTTTAACCTACCTATAAAGTAGTAAATCTGTACATTGTATGCAACCTATTACAAAAAAACTGACATTTTCAAAAATAAAATGCAACCTAAATTGTATACAAATGACAGCACCCAACTTCTTCATCCTGATTGTTAATGAATGACCAGGAATTCCCTAATAGAGATGTTAATAGGAGATCTCCTTGCACAAAAAGAGGCAAAGATGAATTGGACCCTGAAGCATTACCTGACTTGCCTGACGACTTCTAATAAGGTAAGTATACAATTAAAAGAGCATAAAATGCAGCTATTGGGGGTAACAAGCTGAGAAGAGGTTAGTTAAGGGGGAGAACATAGCCTTGAATGGAGCTTTTCTACATAAATCCCAGCCAAAATAGTTATCTTTTTTTCATTTTGATTAGAGTAGGTAAGGGGTATAACCTTACCAGTAAAAATTACATTTAGGACATTCCATTGTTTTAATTAGGAAGAGTAATTTCTGAGATACCATTTTTAATATTAATGTGTGGCAAATGCAATTTAAATCACAAAACTTTCATGTAAGCTTTACCATGTTTAACCAAGATTAAAAGTCAAGTTCAATATGTTTTAATCTACAGCTTTCATTAAAGTAGTGCCTGGTAATTCTGGCATGAAGGTCCTTGTGTAGGCACAATCCTGTTCGAGGGTGATAGCTTCTCTCCCAATTGATCTTGTGTTGTCACCCTGTCAAATGCTCTCTCAATACAAACTATGTGTGGCTGTGCTACACACATTACATGGGTTTGAATCATACTTTGTGTAGCCATATCCTGTTTACATGTATGTACTCAGCAGCTGCACATCATTTATTAAGGTATGTTAGGTGTGACCTCAACAAGTCACCTATTTGTCAGGTTATGTTACCGTTTCCCAATTGTTAGTTAGAGTTCTTATCCAAGCAAAGAGACACAGAGATATTATTCAGTATTTCTGCTCAGAAGTCCGTCGTTAACTCTGACTGTCTCTGACTGACTGTGTCTCTGAGGCTTGTTTATTACATCTTTTATAGACAGAAAAGGGCAAACATCAGCAAATGTAAAAAAAACAACATTTTCAAAGTAAAGACAATTCTCCGGGTGTTATCAGCTGATAAGACAATCTTCTGGGCGTAGACTGCTTTTTAGGGCTGATGCGGCCTCTTCTTGATGAGTACGTGACAATAGATGACGAGTGTGGATTTTACAGAGAAGGATAGAAAAATATAAGACATAAGGTCAACCATTTTGTTTCAACATATACCTTAATCCTTACATTTCCCCCTTTGACATCACCCCTCCCTCTTGCCCTGGGTCCACCTGAACAAGTTCTAGTCAGCCTATATCCAGAGTACTCTCCCTGACCGCGAGTTGTCAGAGGGGTATACACCCATCCCCCTGGACAGTACCAACATCTAAAATTCAGGAAGAGTGGCTTTTCTAACAGATGGGTGATGTCAAGAAACTAAATCTACCTATCTTCACAAAAGTTCCATCTTTTCCGCATCATTTACCTTGGCTTTCTTGCAAAAGCACATGAGCAGTTTAAAGCATGCATAAAAGAAAAATACGAATAAGAGCACCACTATAATCGTCATTGCTGCCTTCTTAACCCAAGAGAATAACCCTGAGAAACTAAAAGTTCCACCAAACGGATCCCAGTCGCGACCAATATTTCGGGCCTTCTCTTGTAAATTCTTTACTTCCGTACGGTGTTGTGCAATGATGTCATAATAGTCAGGTACCTCAATGCTGGTGTTATGTATCCAAGTACAGCACTCATAGTCCTCAGTAGTTTCACAGAGTCCTGTCAATGCTGCACTCATACTTTCAATTGCTAATTCATGTAATTCTAATTGTTGTCTGATGGCTCTGGTCTCCAGATTTAACTTAGTAATGTCATCAGAGTTTTTCTCCAAAACATCATTAATAATTCCTGTATAGTTATTTAGTCTTTTCATTAAGTCTATACCCCATCCTGTCCAGGACGGGAACCAAACCCATGCCATGTCCTTCTTCAGGAATATTTCTCTTTTACTACGATACCTGAGGGGATATCTAGGGTGCATGCTAGCTTCTAATAGGTGATCACCTCGTTCATCACCTACTACTCCCATTACTGGTACTAAACTTGCGAGGTAGCACCATCCCTGAGCTCTTCTAGGTATCCAAGTATAACATTTATCCTCACAACAGATATATATATTATTTCCCAGTGCTACTGATCTTGAACTGATATCATTTCTATAACGAGAGGTGTATCCATAGAGGGATAAGTTGGATACTAACCACCTAACATTATTATCCACAATGTTAGTGAGGAAGTCAGATAATGTCTGGTGTGTGCTGGAATTACTGGGATAGAAGCTTCCATTTAATACGACAATGGACAAATTAAACTTGCTGTCTTGGCATTCTCCATTTCCTCCCGTTGTGTTCCCTAAGTTGAAACACCAATCAGGGGAAAAGGCGAGACCATTTGACTTAAACATTACTGTCTCACTGGTATTTGTTCTAATTATGTTAATGCTACTGTTAGCAAGATCAGTATAGTTTATAGGAACTGCCATCAGTGGTATACTTGCTGTGCTGGGGTGTAATTTGCTACAAATCCAACATTTCTCATATCCTGACTTCTGGGCATAAGCATATTTAAACTTCAGTAATAACATTTTTTTTAGAAAATCCTTCATCCTTGTGTATTTTATTCTGTGAGGTAACCAAACTATTAGCCAGAATTACTGAAACAATAAAAAGATACATGTTGTCATTTGCCAACTGGCTCCTTTTTACAATGAGAAGCATGGATCCAGGTAGGTTTCCCTTCCAATTTCACTGAGGTTGCTGTAATCAATAGCACCTGGAAAGGACCTTCAAACCTTGGTTCCAGTGTCTTCCTGGTATGTTTCTTTACATACACATAGTCTCCTGGTTGTAGATCGTGAGTACCTGTGACAGAATTAGGGTCTGGAAGAGAAGAATACACACTCTTGTGGATTTTAGTCAGACGCTGTTGCAACTGTATTACATACGTAGTTAAACTATCACATTGTAATTGCATACTTTGAGGAAAATATAAACCTAATCTAGGTGCACTTCCAAACAGTATTTCATATGGGGATAACCCTGTTTTTCCTGTTGGAGTATACCTAATAGAGAACCAAGCTAAGGGTAGGCACTCAGGCCATGGTTTGTTCAACTCCTGCATGGCCTTTTGTATTTTCAGCTTGATTGTACCATTTACTCTTTCTACTGATCCTGAACTCTGTGGGTGGTAAGGGGTGTGGAAACTTTGTTGAACCCCTAACATTGCCATCACATTTTGCATTATTTCTCCCGTGAAATGTGTCCCCCTATCTGATTCTATTGTTTCTGGGAGACCAAACCTAGGTATCAGCTCAGTAATCAGTTTCTTGGCGGTGGCTTTTGCCGTAGCTGATTTCACAAGATAACTTTCGGACCAGCCTGAAAAATAGGCAGATGCACACGAGAACAAATTCAAAGGGGCCGCTCTTAGGCATTTGTATGTAGTCAATCTGCAGTCTCTGAAAGGGATATTGGGCCCGGACCTGATGTTTACGTGGGGTTTTCACTCTCTGTCCTGGGTTATTAATCAGACAGATTTGGCATGCAGCACAGTAGTTCCTTGCAGTACTACTGAATCCAGGGGCTAGCCATCCTTGGCTTACAATCCTATACATAGAATTGGAGCTGACATGAGTGGGTAAGTGGACAGCCGCTGCCATTGCTGGGTATAGAGAACCGGGTAGACATATTTTGTCTCCTTCTCTCCATACATTGTCAAGGCCTGGTGCAGCTCCCTCCTTAACCCAACGGTCCTTCTCAATAGCCCCTGCTTGTTCCTGTAGTTCCATTAGCTGCTGCCATGTGGTTTCGGGCATACTCACCTGTACCGTGGCTAAGGTCTCAGGGCTTACTTCCCCTAGAGCTGCCTTCTTTGCAGTTAAATCTGCAAATGCGTTTCCTTTTGCCTCAGTTGTTTTTGCGCTCGTGTGTGCCGCTATCTTCATGATGGCTACTCTTATAACCTTTTGAAGATTGTTCAGGACTCTTTTGATTCCTTCACCATGTTTAACAGGTGTGCCTGCTGCTGTAAGGTAACCTCTAGCTTTCCATATGTGGCCATAATCATGTGCAACACCGTAGGCGTATGCGGAATCAGTGTAAATGTTCCCTTCTTGTCCCTCTAAGTGTTCTAGGGCTTTCTCTAGAGCGGTTAGTTCCGCTTCTTGTGCCGACATGTGTGCTGGTAGTGACTTTGCCTCAATTACCTGTGTGTCCGTTACCACAGCATAACCTGTGTGATATTTACCTTTGTCATCGGCAAATCTACTACCATCTATGTACAGTGTGTGTTCTGCATTTGCAATGGGTATGTCTGTGACATGTGGGAACCCCGTGGTTTCTTGTTCCATAAGTTGGAAACAATCGTGTTCATCAGATGTTATGTCATGAAATGAAAGTGTGTCAGAATCCTGAGTATCTTGTGCTGTGTCTACACCATTATCATCATTACTCCCCCCTGTCAAATCTGTCTGTAATGGTAAAAGCTGTGCTAAGTTAAAAGAAGTGCATCGCTGAAAGGTAACATTGGGGGGGTAGGAGCAAGGTGCATTGTAGAGGCAGCTGCCTTGCCATTGATATGTGTTTTGGTTGGACCTGTGACAATATGGCGTGTATGTCATGTGTGGTATGTACCACTACAGGATTGTCTAAGACAATTTCTGAGGATTTGTCAATGATAATTGACACTGCTGCAACTGCTCGTACACAGGACGGTGATCCTCTAGAGACAGGATCGAGAGCCGCCGAGAAGTATGCTACCGGCCTTTGTTTGATGTGTTGTTGTGTCAACACCCCTGTTGCGTGTCCCGTGATTTCAGCAATGTACAAATGAAATGTTTTGGTATAATCAGGGATCCCGATCGCAGGTGCCGAAATTAGTAACCTTTTTAAGGTGCTAAAAGATTCATGACCTGCTTCTGTGAGTACATAGGGTACTATTTTCAAGCAATCATATAATGGCTGCATCAGAGAACTGGCATGTGGTATCCATTGTCTACAATATGACACCATTCCCAGAAACATACGAAGTTGCTTAAAGTTGCGTGGGATATTCATTTGTCTTATGGCCTGGACTCGTTCTTCAGTGAGGTGTCGAGTACCCTGGGATATACAGTGGCCCAAAAAGACAACCTTTTTCTGACATACCTGTAACTTAGTTCTATTCACCTTGCACCCTTTTTCAGCCAGGAATTGTAACAATGATAGAGTGGCTTTTAAACAAGTATCGTTATCCGGACAACATAACAATAGGTCATCTACATATTGCAACAATACACAAGTGTCAGGTGGTTGCCATTCCCCCTATTTTTACCTTTTTAAGGTTTAGTCAGTGGGGCATCAGTCAGGAGTCCGTCATAACCACTTATGGGTATGGTGTCACAGGACGTCATGTGTGGAGGGACTACTGAATCAGATAATAAGCTGCGTGATGCTCCTGTGTCAACCAAACAAGGAATATGTTTACCTTCCACCTTCATCAACATGTGGAGCATTTTGTTCTCTGATTCAGCTAGGACTGGGGCAAGTCATGCGGTCGGATCGTCCCTATCATTGGTACGCCTCTGTCTGTAGTCCCTCGTGTCTCTGTCCGTGTTTCCTTCCTGTTCGTCTTTTATCCTTTTCCTACAGTCTCTTTTTATATGTCCCACCTTGTTGCAGTAATAACAGGTAAGAGGTTTACGGGAGGAATTCCCTCCTTCATTGACCCGGGCAACAGTGTTAACTCCCGGTGTCCTTCTGGGTTTAGTTTCTGCTAAATCAGCCTCTATGCCTTGTGCTTTCTGCAACAATGTTCCTCTGTCCCGTATGGCTCTCCATTCGGGAGTACATGCCTTCAGTTTGTCACCTACTTGGGGTACTAGTCCTTCCATAAACTGTCGATTGAAAGCCCTAATGGTGACGGGTAAGGCTAAATCTAGACCTTCGTCAGCCATCATGCTTTCCATGTTGAGGTAAAATTCTGTAACAGTCTGACCTGGGGCCTGTTTTATGGGCGCTGTCGAACCCCTTTCCTGCTGTTTCCTTAGGCAAAATTCTCGTAACTGAGCTATAAACAGGGGTCTAGAGTCTATATGACGAGGGTGTATTCCTGGTGGATCTGCCGCTGGATCCCCTTGTGGTCTATGTGGAGCAATTTCATTCATAAATTGATTAAACATCGTTAGTGTCATTTTATGTCTACATATATCTTCCCCATCTTGCCAAGTTGCTTCATGTGTGTCTAGTAATTGTGTCACGAATCTACAGAATGCGGCAGGTTTTGCTACGGGATCAGGAGCATTCTGTATTAATGCCATAAGAGTGTCAGCCGACCAAGGTGTCCATGTCCTCAGAACGACTTGTCGGGTCACTGTAGGTGGCTGTCCTGCTTGACCCGCATTTGGATTATTTACTTGTATTACCCTAGTCCGACTATGGACTGGAGCTACGGGCTCTGGTCTTTGAGCGCCGCAATGTACACATTCCTGTGCCCAGTCTGTATTCTGGGTACCGCATACTCGGCATACCCATCCTCTTCCTCTTAAGGAAGGATAAAGTTTTGGTCTTTCATTACCTGGTGTGGTAGTGTTATAAGGAGGTGGAGTATCTCCCGTATTTACCCTATCGCCGGGAGCAGAAGGAAGACTTTTGTGTCGGACCTTCATATCCCATCCACCCTTTTCCTGACAATACTCCCATCCCTCCTCTTTAGCCCTGTTGGAAACCTTAATTAAACATTGTATTTGTGATACCCATCTGTTCTGCAATATCTCTCCCTGTCTGTCTTTCTTTATTTCTTCCCAACCTTCTACACTTAGCCCATTTTCTCCATCCATCCCCAATTTCTTGAGAATCCTATTTGTGCCCTGTGCCTTATCCTTCCCATACAACATTGTAATTATGTCTTTAACAGCATAACATTTCTGAGATTCCTCCTGGGGTTTACCCTGTGTCTGGCCCATTTTGACAGTCCTGCCTAGGTGGCGTTTGGATCACTTACTAAGTGTCTCGTTGCCTTCTCCTCCTAGGGTGCCAAAATACTAAAAACCTCTCCTGGATGAGATTTCTGAAATCGAATTACCTTATATGCTAGCCAACTGACAAATATTATGACCAGACTGACAGCTACAACATATACAAGCATTCCCTTTTGGTGGCCAAACACATATGACTAGGTCTCCGGGACTTGTGGAGACCTTATTTCCCTTCCCATTACCATGGAATCTCTCAGCATTCGTTTCTTATTCCTGCTTTATTGAGGCAGTCAGGACTTATACTTTCAACCCGTTTTTAGGCTCATGAATCAAAAAGCGTATATCAAACTTAAGTGTCGGACCCCCAAAGTACTCTTACGAGTTAAGGGCGCATTCCGTTACCCATTGGGATGATATATGTTTCAATTCACACCATACAAACAGAGCTTATCTCAGTCACAACAGACAGATGACAAGTAGACAGACAAGAAACAACGGTAACATAAGCCAAAATATTAAGTTCAAGACCCGCTTACTACAGAGGTTGGTGTTTACCTGAAGAACAATTCAGACAGATCAGGTGGGCACAAATCTAAGAAGCACAGAGTTTATAAGAAAATAAAGCTTTTCTTACCTGCGCAGGATTTGTCTGTGGTTCTTGATGTGCCCGACCATTTCGTTCCGTCCTTATGTTCGTTCGCCTCTTGTAGTTTCTTTCTGCAGGTCCCTGTTCGCGGCGCCAGAAATGTTAGGTGTGACCTCAACAAGTCACCTATTTGTCAGGTTATGTTACCGTTTCCCAATTGTTAGTTAGAGTTCTTATCCAAGCAAAGAGACACAGAGATATTATTCAGTATTTCTGCTCAGAAGTCCGTCGTTAACTCTGACTGTCTCTGACTGACTGTGTCTCTGAGGCTTGTTTATTACATCTTTTATAGACAGAAAAGGGCAAACATCAGCAAATGTAAAAAAAACAACATTTTCAAAGTAAAGACAATTCTCCGGGTGTTATCAGCTGATAAGACAATCTTCTGGGCGTAGACTGCTTTTTAGGGCTGATGCGGCCTCTTCTTGATGAGTACGTGACAATAGATGACGAGTGTGGATTTTACAGAGAAGGATAGAAAAATATAAGACATAAGGTCAACCATTTTGTTTCAACATATACCTTAATCCTTACAGGTACAATATGTTTACTGATGGTGATAACAGTGGATCATGCCCTATGTACCTTAATGAATGATGTGCAACTGCTGAGTACATACATGTAAACAGGATATGGCTACACAAAGTCTGTAAAAGGTTTGCCGTGCTAATATGCAACAAAGGATGAAAAAAGTGAAAATGGCATTTTATTATAGAAAAGGCCAATTTGTCACACTGTGCTTTAGCAAACAAAATGATATTCAATGAATTTTAATCATGACAGTAGTGGTTCATAAAGTTTGTGTTCATCATGTAAGTCAGTAAAGCTGGACATTCAGTAGGGTAAAAATAGTTTGAACGCAAAATGTATATATTACAGCTGGAAACATCAACCAGAGTGCATTTTACTAATGTATCTTTTTCTTTCTTACAGTTCCGTCAACAACTGAAACAGTGTCCACTACCACTTCTGTATCCATGTCACCTACTACTACAACTGAGAGCACAACTAGTGCTACTACACCTTGTGTATGTGTGTACAATGGGGTATCCTATCCTCCAGGTAACACAGACAATACTAAGCATTTCTTTTTTTTTAAAATATAAACTAATTAGTCAAAAGGATATATTAATAAAATATTTTAGCCCAAAAGCAGTCTTAAGTATGGATCCAAGCAAACTGACAGAGGTTATTTATAGCCATGGTACATAAATGTAAGGAAGCCACAGACAATGAACTCCATCGCTAATAATGAATAAAGGTCTGATATTTGCCCATTATCACCTTCCATGTAGCCTCTCACCTCTGTGATTTGTGCCACCAAAGTAAATTTGGCTCATTTGCAGTGAAAGAACCTCTTTTAGTATAGCGGCCATAACCCTTGGCAGGGCGGCCTTAACTTCTGGGCTTACCGGTTACCTCTGCTTGACGAGTTCTTCCACGTCTAGGGGTTCTCAGAGTTAGTACCCAACAACTTTGGATGCTGACATCATAAAAGTCCTTTAGAAAAGGTTTTTATTTGCAGGGGTAACATCCACCAACACAGTCTCGTATGGGAACAGAGGGCAAGGGTGAAGAACTCAGGCACCTTGAACTGCTAATATCAGAAAGTCTCTAATACCACCCAGAGAGTAGCCACTCGCAGCTGGGCACTTCAAAGGTGAACAAATCTCTAGCCAGAGATTATGGCAGTCAGCACTTTGATCCAGAACTTGTGAAACCTTGGACCTTAAGTAACTTGTAAAGGAAGTGAACAGGAACCTTTTTCTTCAGTAGCTGGAACGTTCTGTCTCCTTGGCAGTACTGGAAAAAGTGTGAATCCGTCAGTGTCCTTCACAACTCAGCAACCAGGCAATTCTCAGGATGCCAGCTTGTCAGCCCTCCTCCGAAGAGTCCTCTCCCGGTCACTTACACGAGCTGCGGTGCCCCTCGAAGCCGAGAGCACATGCCTTGAATCCTCCCACAGTTCCTGTGCCTCGGACCAGCTGGTTCCAAGACTTGGGAACAGACGGATCCTTACCCCAGACCAGGCGGGTCTATTGGGGTTAGCCAACTGAAGCATGTTGTGGAGCGACGAACGCTCCCTTGACCGGGACCCCTCGTGGGGCTACCCCGGTCCACAATCAGGAACAGACCGCTAAGGCCTCAGGAACAAACCCTGAACACGTGACTTCAACATCTTAAGTATGCTTCCCCAGACTCCTCAGCGGGGCCTGGCACACCCACTGATTGGTTTCGGGGAACGCTGATACCCAAAGCGTCCAACCAGGCCTGGTTCTAAGCCTGTCATGTGCACCTAACTGTACACATGACCAGGCAGAACTTCTAACACAGCCCAGCCAAACTGATGTCAAAGTTAACCTGCATAATTAACCCTCAGAACCCCATTACTGTTCTGAGACAAAAACTAAATTTATACATGACAGACACCTTGTCCAAAGTGTCATCACTACATTAGTTTTTTGGGGGCAAAGTAACTGGCTATGTCTCTATCACAGAGATTTCCTTGCCAGCTGAAAAATATATACATGCATACAGGTAATGAAAAGAGGAGGCAGCAGACTAATAACCTCAGCTCCATGTCACTCTGCTCTCTCTTCCTATCAGCATGTACCTTGCACTCCAGCACAACTGATTGGCTCTTGGTGCTGCTGGTCCCCCCCCCCCCCCGCCAGGCTGTTCTCTGCTGTACAATATTGAACTGCATTCATTTGCGAGGAATTTGTAAATAAGAGATTAACAAAGTGTATGCAATCACAAAAAAAAAATACAGTTTAATAAATAGCTCCCTTTTTAACTGGTAAATATAAGAGTAAATCCCATAGCTCCCAACTGTCCCTGATTTCAAGGGACTGTTCCTGATTTGGAGCAATCCCTCTGTCCCTCTTTCCTCCTCATTTGTACCTCATTTTGGTCTGATCCATATAGTTTTATATAAAATGCACTTTTTATCTTTCAAAAAGTGTTTCCCAGTGCTAAACCTTTCATCCAAATTATAAATTGCTGCATTTGCACATTTTAAAAGCCAATATAAGGGAATAGTATGGGTTAAAAAAAGTCCTTGTGGATTTAATTAACCTTTTTTTTTGGTTAATTCTCCATATAAGGGGGTGTTTGATTCTGATTTTAAGCTGAAGAAAAGTAGCTTCAGTTGTAAACCACATTGATAAAAGTAATTAAAGTGATTGTAAACGATCACCTTGTAAGGCCTCTTGCACATGATGCTCCTGTTTGAGCATCTACCTTTTCAGACACGTTTGCGCGTATTTATGCACATTTTCAGGCATTTTTGTGCACGCTCTCGTATTTTCGCACAAATTTATTCTCACGTTCTTGTTCTGCACAATATGTAAATGGGGCATGTGCATGCATTGTGTGCAATTGCGCAAATTGCGCAAATGAGGTGTAAATTACTGACCAAAAAAGCAGATTTTTCTTATTTCTTTTTTTTTTTACTGAAGAATGCACAGCGCTTGTTTACACGCCTGTGTGCATAGGCACATTACAATTAATGGGCTGTATTTAGGCTCAGTAAAAAAAAAAAAAAAAAAAAAAAAAAATGTACTGAGCTGTTTCAAGCTGCAGTGTGCAAGAGGCCTAAAACAACCCATGCAGTTGGAAATGAAAGGCAATAACATTTTTGTATAGATTTAGGCCCTTTGCACACTGCAGCTTGTGCACGCGAGAATAAATTGCGCTCATGTGCGCAAAATTGTGTGACTTTGCACAAACTCATATGCGCAAATTCATATACAAAAAAGTCTGAAAAAATAGATGCTCAAACAGGAGTATCGTGTGCAAGAGGCCTTATAGAGAAAAAAAAGAGCGCACCAGGGGTTTCTGTATTATCTTCCTCAAGGTTATAGCCCAGTCCAAAAAGTGTCCTTTCCGAAGAATTTATAAACATTCCCAAGTCCAAAATGGGTCGTACAACTCCAGTGATTTCCCCTCCGATTAAGTTTCTTTATAATGTTTCTCTCCCGTCTCTGAAAAATATGGAAAGAAAAAATATTGTATATGGTGTAATTTGTCAATACATACCATGTGTTTATATTGTGCTTGCATCAAACAAATCGTCATCAGAGCCAAATGTGTTCATATACTGTATATATATGTACTCTTACCCTCTGTCTGGAGGAAAGGTTGAGACAAACAATAACAGACGCATGCAAATATCATAAAAGGCTTTATTTGAGATACATGAGGGTAAGCGTACTGTACACATGTATGAACGCATTTGGATCTGATGGACATTTGTTTGATGCATGGTATCAGACATACTACACCATATATAGTATTTTTCTTTTTGAGATTTCTCACAGCGGGGAGGGAAACATCACAAAGAAACTTCATCAGAGGGGAAATCAGAGGAGTTTGTTTGACCCATTTTTGACTTGGGAAATTTATAAATCCTTTGGAAGGACACTTTTTGGACTGGGACTTTAAGAGTAGATTGTGTTGTTTTGTATAGATATAAAAAAAAAAACATTATAAAATACCTTTTTTAACTTTTTTAGAAATGATCAAATTCCCTCTGTTCTCAGCTGCATAAGAGTTGGGGGAGGAGAAGCAGCAGTACACCGAGCTTCCCAGTGAATGGCTGTTCAGCAGGGGGCGTGTAAGGACAAGTCTGATTATTGGAGTAGAGCAGGCTGAGTTTCCTGCAAGGCTAGAGAACTGACCACGGTGTGCTCTCCTGCTTAGTGTGGTTCGTTTTTGATATGAAAAGCAGAGGGACTGGCAGGAACACCAGGGATTTCACACAAAGGAAGCAATAAAAAGAAAACAGAATGAATTATCTTACAAGTACATGGTACAGCAGGCAGAAATCAGGAATATGAAATGTTTGTTGGGGGTAACAAAAGCTTTAACTTTCATGTCTGACGCACATACTATTTTACCCAGTAGAACAGCCAGGACATAGAGGGGGGAATCTAGAAGAGCCCTTACAGCACGTTTTTCTTTAGAATTACCTGCATGTAAGTAGGTGCTTACATGGCATCTGCAAATCTATTACTGAGACTGCACTAGTTAGTTGAGCTACCCAGATGGGGAAGGGGTTAATTGTGTAGCAGAATTTTTACCAGGAATTTTTGGGACCTGCTGTCTGCCGGGGACGAATAAATAGAGAGAGCCAGAGCCCGGGGAGAGTGAGCAGCACCAGAATAGGACTATAGGGGAAGGCTTGCTGAAGGATGTAATCCATGGTGGAGCACGTGGCGCACATTATTGGGTCACCCACTTGGGAAGCTTCATCACTTGGGGAAGATATGATCTGGGCAGCTGACGCTAATTAGCTAGGGATGAACTGTTGTTTATTACACATCATGTTGCTGGACTATATCCTTGAACATTCAGTAAAGTTCAATAACTGTTTCATGCCTGGTCTGTAGTTACTCAAAGGGGTGCATGAAGGTACATGGCATATCCAAAAGAACAAGGCTTGTAAAGTACATATAGGGGGGAAAGGAAGAACTGGAGGGCCACCACAAAGGGTTAACTCTGTGATTGGTACTGGTAACCAGGGCTGGTGGGAATGTAATGGCAGCCAGACAGCGGAGAATGGTACCGGGCATTGATGATGGGCTCTCTGGTTAGCAAGGGGATCAGTGTTCTGACTCCCTTCCTAGCGGTCGGTGCACTCGAGGAATTGGGACTGAACTGCAGATGCTGAGACCCCATGGACCTAGTCACAGGTATGGGAGAGTCAAAGGAGTTAATTAGTGCATACATAGAGGTCCATGCAGGGCCGCCATCAGGGGGGTACAGCCGATACAACTGTAAGTGGCCCCCTCACAGGTGTCAGGGGGGTGGCATATATACATGTGTGAGGGGGGCTGGCATATATACAGGTGTGAGGGGGGCTGGCATATATACAGGTGTGAGGGAGGGGGCTCACATATATACAAGATTGAGGGGGGGACTGACACATTTACAGGATTGGGGGGGTGAGTGCGTACAGCTGGGGTGATCGGTGTGTTGATTTGGTGAGATGGCCCGTGGGCAAGCCCTGGGGAACGTTGGTGGTCAGGCTGGGGGGTGGGCAGGCCTAAAGCTGTGTAAGGGGCCCAAAAATTTCTGATAGCTGCCCTGGGTCTGTGCATAGTGCACAAGGCAGGACTCCTACTCTGTCACAGGGAGGTGACAGAAAAGCTGGATTGGTGGAGCAGGGCACAGGCTCAGAAGATTTCCCCTTTAAATTACACATTCTGAAAGACAAGGTGTGCACAGTGTTATGGGACAGAGGGTTTCACGGAACCTCAGGTTTATTGTACAGCTGCACAAGGTGTACAGCTTACTTCATAATACGGAGTACTGCCTGTTGAGTTCACATGACCGTGGTCCCGGCCTTAGTGGGAGTGTCCATGAAAAATTTACTCACCCACATGTGCCTAATTCAGACAAGCATTTTCACCGGTTTTGGTCACAGATCCAGATAGTTCTGAGGGCCTCCACTTTAAGGACAAACCAAAATTGTCATTGCTCTTGGCTGATTCAGACAGGCTTGTGAATCTGTTGGTGCTTGGCACTGAAACAGGTGCACGCACTGACAACAAATATGCCATAGTGTATGCCCTATACAAAAACATATAACAAATATCTTAGGCATATGCTCTGCTCTTCTTTCCCATTTGTTAATATTGCTGGTAAATCCAGCAAATGACAGCCAACACTTTGTGCAGACCAAAGGGGTTCTTATTTATCCTGTTATTAAAAGAGCAGTAAGGGATTTTTTTTTAAGATTCATACTTAGCAAGGTGTCCCCCACCGGCTTTTAGGGTGAGAACCGAGCGATCAAACACCGCTGATCGCTCGGTCCTCGAGGCACCCCCAACCCCCCCCTGCTCACTGGAGCACTGGCTATGGAGGGGGTGGGAGCAGGACCATCTCTTACAAGATCTGGCTGTTTTTTCTCCCTGCTAAAACAGCCATATGGTAAAGTAAAAGCAGCACATATTACACACATTACACATTGTTAGACACACAATTAACCCCTTGATTACCCAGTGTCATTATTTAAGGTGACAGTGTACAGTATTAGCACTGATCACTAGCCTCGTACACACGATCAGATTTTCAGACAACCGAATGTCCATTTTTTGTGGCATGCTAGTCTCATGTCGAAAGTGAAGGGGTTACTCACAATATGAAAATTTTCGGATGACAGAATACAACATCTGAAGTGACATAACATGTTGAAGTAATTCTTTTGTTTCTGAGCATGCGCAGTCTTGCTCTTACAAATTTTTTCATACAAAAACCGTACTAATGAAACGAAAATCGGATGTTGAGTTCACATCCGACAAAAACATTATAGTCTGCACAGCTTTTGTCTGACAAAAAAGTGAAATCGTCTGTCAAAAGTACCATACTAACGATCCAGAAATCAGCAGACAGCTCGTCGTATGAATTTTTCCATCCAATTTTCATATCGTTTGTACAAGCCTTTAGTGTCACTATTGATTTTAGTTAGTCAGTTAGTGCACCTCCCAGCCAGTGTCAGCTAGCGCCAGATTGTCCACTACATTATCGCAGTCCCACTTTAAGTCGCTGATCACCACCATTACCAGTATAGGATCATAGCTGTGTAAATTCCACTATATACACCGTAGTTTGTAAATGCTTTAACTTTCGCACAAACCATATACATTATGGTATATATATATATATATATATATTTATTGTTTTTTTTTTATTTTATACCAAAGACTTGTAGCAGAATGCATTTTGAACTAAACCTATCAAGAAATGTGTTTTTTTTAAATGTTTTTTTGGATTTCTTTCCCCAAAATTTTCTGTTTTTTTCATTTATAAAATAGTTAAAAACAAAACAAAAAAACAATGGTGATCAAATACCACCAAAAGAAAATTCAATTTGTGTGAAAAAATTCTATAAATTGAATTTGGGTACAACATTGCATGACTGTGCATTTGCCAGTTAGCACAGTGCTGAATATAAAAAAAATGCTCTGGTCATGAAGGAGGTAAACCTCTCCAGTGGTCAAATGGTTAAAACTACCACTGGTCAAACAAGAAAATAGCACATTTTTGTTATATCTTATTGATTACAGATTGCATTCAAAATATGTTTTGCATGACAATTTTACCAAAAGAAAGATTTGTTTGTCTTATTTCCTAAGTAAAAACGACCACAAATTAACAGGCTTTGGAAGAAATGTATTAATCACTTAGATTCATCAGGGGAATACATGTGCAAGGGCAGAGCTGGTTAAATATGTTATGCCTTGTAACTGAGACCAAGAACAAAAGTACCAGTAGTTGGAATTTATACTTTGGGATATTGACTTTCTATAGAGGAATATCATTTACTGCATTCTGCATAAATATTTAAACAATTTGACAACATTTAGCCTTAGATGTCTACTTAGAGGTTTCAGTATTACATAGTGGGGAAAGATATGTATGTACGATATACCTCAACTGCTAGTGACTGAATTGCTTTTTTCTATCTTTAGGTTTTGTGACTGCTGGGGCATTTAATGAAACATGGTGCTACACAGTATCTTGCCTTCCGGACTGTAAAATAGATGTTAAGGGAAATGAATGCAATATAGTTATCACAACTACTACAACACCCACCACAACTGAATTCACAACACCAACAAATACTCCTACTACAACAGAATCCACAACAACACCAACTACTACTACCACAACTACTACAACACCAACCACAACACCAACCCCTACTGCAACAGAATCCACAACAACACCAACAATCACTACTACAACTACTATCACAACTACTACAACACCCACCACAACCACAACTGAATCCACAACACCAACAGAATCCACAACACCACCAAAAACTACTACTACAACACCAACCACAACTGAATCAACAACACCAACAGAAACCCCTACTACAACAGAATCCACAACAACACCAACAACTACAACACCAACCACAACTGAATCAACAACACCAACAGAAACCCCTACTACAACAGAATCCACAACAACACCAACAACCACTACTACAACTACTAAAACCCCCACCACAACCACAACTGAATCCACAACCCCAACAGAAACCCCAACTACAACAGAATCCATAACAGCACCAACAACTACTACAACACCCACCACAACCACAACTGAATCCACAACAACAACAGAATCCACAACAACACCAAAAAGCACTACTACAACTATTTCCACAACTACTACAACACCCACCACAACTGAATCCACAACCCCAACAGAAACCTCTACTACAACAGAATCCACAACAACACTGACTACTACAACACCCACCACAACCACAACTGAATTCACAACACCCACAGAATCCACAACTACACTAACAAGCACTACTACAACTTCTTCCACAACTACTACAACACCCACCACAACCACAACTGAATCCACAACCCCAACAGAAACCCCTACTACAACAGAATCCACAACCAGCACAACTACTACAACAACCACAACAACTACTACACCAACAACCACTACCACAAAGTCTACAGGCCCCCCTGGCTGCCCATTTGAACCCTACCGTGAGGTGAGTAATTGTTTCACTTTATTTGCATTAAAAAAAAAATGCAATATAAAATGTAATCACTGAGCTTACTGTAAACCTTCTATAGTTGTGTATCTGTTTTGTCATTTAATATTGCTCAGTATACTACTTAATCCATTCAATGACAAGTGTTACAGCTGTTGTTCAGGTTCTTGTGGCCTGCCCAGAACCAGGGATGAGCTTTATGTTCAAGTGGAACTCATGTTTCATGTTCGACTCGAACATTGGCTGTTCACCAGTCTGCCGAACAGCGAACAATTTTGGGTGTTCGGGGCAAATTCGAAAGCCGCAGAACACCCTTTAAAAGTCTATGTGAGAAATCAAAAGTGCTAATTTTAAAGGCTTATATGCATGGTATTGTCGTAAAAAAGTGTTTGGGGACCTGGGTCCTGCCCCAGGGGACATGTATCAATGCAAAAAAAGTTTTAAAAACTGCAGTTTTTTCGGGAGCAGTGATTTTAATAATGCTTAAAGTGAAACAATAAAAGTGTAATATTCCTTTAACCACTTGAGATCCGCGCTATAGCCAAATGACGGCTACAGCGCGGATCTCCTTTGCCGGGACTACGTCTATTGACGTCGTCCCGTGCACGAGCGGCCTGTGGGGCGCGCGCGGCGCGCTCTGTGATCGGCGAGTCCATGAGACTCGCCTGATCACCGATCCGTGCAAGGGGTCGATCCCGACCCCTTATCACGTGATTAGCTGTCAGCCAATGACAGCTGATCATGTGATATAACGGAGCCGGTAATCAGCTATTGTTCCTCCTCGCGCTGATAGCGCGAGGAGAAAAAAAAAAAGGCGATCACCGGCGGCCGTGATCGGGACATCAGTCCCGATCACGGCCAGCCCTGCTAGTGCCCACCTGCCCCCTGCCAGTGCCCACCTGCCCCCTGCCAGTGCCCACCTGCCCCCTGCAGTGCCAAATGTTTTAAAAGTAAGTGCCCCCCGTCAGTGCCACCCAGCAGTGCCCACAGTGCCACCCAGCAGTGCCCACAGTGCCACCCAGCAGTGCCGCCCACAGTGCCACCCACAGTGCCCACAATCTGCCTCAAAGGTGCTGCACCCCAGTGCCACTTATCCGTGCCCATCAGTGCCACCTATCAGTGCCCATCAGTCCCATCTATCAGTGGTACCTATCAGTGCCCATCCGTGCCACCCATCCGTGCTACCCATCCGTGCCCATCTTTGCCCATCAGTGCCACCTTATCTGTGCCCATCGGTGCCGCCTTATCTGTGCCTATTAGTCCTGATCACGGCCAGCCCTGCTAGTGCCCACCTGCCCCCTGCCAGTGCCCACCTGCCCCCTGCAGTGCCAAATGTTTTAAAAGTAAGTGCCCCCCGTCAGTGCCACCCAGCAGTGCCCACAGTGACACCCAGCAGTGCCGCCCACAGTGCCACCCACAGTGCCCACAATCTGCCTCAAAGGTGCTGCACCCCAGTGCCACTTATCCGTGCCCATCAGTGTCATCTACCAGTGCCCATCAGTGCCCATCAGTGCCACCTATCAGAGCCACCTATCAGTGCCACCTATCAGTGCCCATCAGTCCCATCTATCAGTGGTACCTATCAGTGCCCATCCGTGCCACCCATCCGTGCCACCCATCCGTGCCCATCTTTGCCCATCAGTGCCGCCTTATCTGTGCCCATCGGTGCCGCCTTATCTGTGCCTATTAGTGCCGCCTTAACTATGCCTATCAGTGCCCACCAGTGCAGCCTATCAGTGCCCACCAATGCAGCCTATCAGTGCCGCCTAATCAGCGCACTTCAATGAAGGAGAAAAATGACCCGTTTGCAAAATTTTATAACAAACTATTAAACATGATTATTATTTTTTGCATTTTTTTTTGTTTGTTTAGCAAAAAATAAAACTCCGAGCTGTAACTAAATACCACCAAAAGAAAGCTCTATTTGTGGGAAAAAAATGATAAAAATTTCATTTGGGTACAGTGTTGTATGCCCGCGCAATTGTCATTCAAAATGCATCAGCGCTGAAAGCTGAAAATTGGTCTGGGACTGAGGGGGGTTTAAGTGCCCAGTAAGCAAGTGGTTAAATTTCATGTCTATAGTATGCCTGTAAAGGGGCGCATGTTTCTCATGTTTAGAACAGTCTGACAGCAAAATTACATTTCTAAGGGAAAAAAAAGTCATTTAAAACTACTCGCGGCTACAATGATTTGTCGGTCTGGCAATACACATAAAAGTTCACTGATAAAAACTGCATGGGGATTTCCCCACAAAAATGTTAAAGAAAGACAAAAGACAGATTTTGGCAAGTCCTTTATTAAATTCTTCTTCTTTGAGCTTCTTCTTTTATCTTCTTTTTTTTGGTCTTCCTTCGGTGTTGTTCTTCTTCTCCTCCATCTTCTCCTTCATCTTCTCCTTCATCTTCTCCTTCCTCCGCTCTTCTTGTCTCACACCTTGCTCTGGCTTCTTCTCTGCGCCATCTGTGGGAGTCTTCAGCAGTGTGATGCTCCGCTTATTCTGACACTTCTTAAATAACAGAGGGCAGGGCCACCCTCCTCTGACGCACTGGGACTTCCCTATGGCTTTCCCCGTGATGTCCCTGTGCATCAGAGGAGTCACCAGGTGGCACCGCCCTCTGTTATTTAAGAAGTGTCCATTGATAGTGGAGCTTAGCTGTATCTGAGCACCACAAACTGAAAACATTATTTAATTCATTTCTAATATTCACAGCAAACTCACCTATTCATCCATGCCTCATCCATATCACTTTGCAAAACACCCCTTAGCATTTATGGCCTTAGCCATCTTGAGTAAAGGCAGATCATGTAGCATTTTTGTCTTAAAATGTCCTTAGTTCAGGCATGCAGGTAGAAAGGTGTGCTTAGCTGAGGAAGCCCCTCCTTCCCACCTCCAAACGAAAGGGAAAAATACCCATGAGGAATTCTGGGAGGTACAGTATGATATAATTTTGACCAGGAAGTGTGTCCCTAAGGAATGTAAATAGAGATTCTGAAAGGATCTCTAGAAGCATGACCGTTTTGGAAAAGAACAAGTAAATGATAGAGACATGATTTGTTTTGGAGTGGAATGCAATTAGGTTTGGATATAGTTTTATTGAATGAATATTTGAAGGAGGAAAGAATACCTATGGGCCTTAAAAGAGAAGTATGGGTATTTTTTTTTTAGAATCATGCTCACCTAGGTGGATGCAACATCGGTTCCGATGCCGTATCTGTCCCCTGATGAGGCTGAGAACAGAGCGATCAAACACCGCTGACCACTTGGTTCTCAGGACTTCCTGAGCAGAGAGCCGGTGACTGTCACATACCTGCTCCCTGTGTGCCCCCCCCCCCCCCCTGTTCTGTGGAGGGGGCAGGAGTGTCTTGCTGAGAGGCTGAGCCATGTGCTGGTCCAGGCTCCTGACCATACAGTCGCGATCTTTCCCCAGCCTGGACCAGCTCTGTGATGTCAGCTGACAGCGTGCTTCAGCCTGCTGTCAGCTGAAAACGGGTCACCGGAGTGCAGAACAAACTGCACTCCCGTGTTTTGTGTTTTACAGGAGAAGTACAGCTAAACACGTTCTGGCTGTATTTCTCTTTTAGGATAAAAACAATGTCTAAGTAATGGATGAAGGCTTTAAAGAAGAATGGACCACAGTCCTACATAAAACATCTTTTGGAGTAATTTATGCAAGATGTATTCAGGATAAACAGGACTATGAGTAGGAAAGTGAAGCTCAAGAAAAGTTTTTTGGTAGAGGGGAGCACAGTGGGCCTAAAAAAAATTTAAACCCCAAAAATTGAGACAGAGAGCAAGAAAATAAGGAGTTTTAAGGAGCAGTAAAACATACAACAGAGAATATCAGGATTATCTATTAATGGGAGGATAAGCAGTTATGATATAAACTATTTAGATTATATTTCAACTTTACAGGAAGAGTCTGTTCTTTTACATAGTTTTGCATCTAATTGCTATTTTGTTCTGTCTTTTACACTAGTGGATATTAATAATTTTCCTGTGAGAATTACCTACATTACAGCCACTAGATGGTGATTATGGTCATAGGAAATAATCATACTAGACAAAGTACAGGGAAAATGTAAGGCTGGGCAAATGCTTGTAGCATGTAGCAAATTTTTATACATGAAAATGAAAAGACAGCAAGGGGCTTATGGACTTTTTAGGCACATTAGACAACACAAAAAAACAGTAATATAAAATGATATGCTTTATTGTTTAAAACATTATTGTATTATATTTAACACAACATGGCTTAAAATCATATTGCACAATAATACTCATAATCATAGCATAAAGTCATGTACCGCTACTATATTCTATTAATTTTCCAAAAGACTCTACAAAACACAATAAACAAAGTATATTCGTATATTCATTTCAATATTCTCATATACAGAAATAGTACTCGCGGTATGATAAGCACTGTTTGAAGAAGAGGCTCAACATGTTTCTCGTGGATTACACGCTTCTTCTGGAGCTTGTAATATTGTGACTAGCAAAACAATAAAGAAAACAGAAAATATATATGAATATAAACATAAATATCAAACATATTTGACATAGTATCAAGAAAAATAAACCAAACACATGGGTGTGTGGTGTCCAAGAATCCTAATGCCGCGTACACACGAGCAGACTGTATGACGTACTTAGTCTGGCGTACTTTCCGCCAGACTGTCCGTCAGAATTTCCAAACGGGCTACTTGCCCACACACGGCACTTTTTGAGCGGACTAATACGGCGTACTAAGTCCGCCGTACTATCCGCCCTACTTTTGAAATGAACGGACTCGCCCACACACGCGGAGTAAAGTCCGCTCATTTCGAGCGCGTATCCAGGTAGGCGGGGCCCGCGAAGGAGACGTCACTGGCCCCGCCGCCTGGTATGGACTTAAAGGGGAACCCCAACGCCAAAAAAAATCGGCGTGGGGGTCCCCCCAAGTCCACAACAGACCCTTGTCCGAGCACGCTACCCGGCCGGCCAGGAAAGGGGGGCGAGCGAGCACCCCCCCTCCTGAGCCATACCAGGCCGCGAGCCCTCAACATGGGGGGTGCCTTGGGGAAGGGGGGGCCGCGCGGCCCCCCACCCCAAAGCACCTTGTCCCCATGTTGATGAGGACAAGGGCCTCTTCCCGACAACCCTGGCCGTTGGTTGTCGGGGTCTGCGGGCGGGGGGCTTATCGGAATCCGGGAGCCCCCTTTAATAAGGGGGCCCCCGGATACCGGCCCCACACCCTATGTGAATGAGTATGGGGTACAATGTACCCCTACCCATTCACCTGTGAAAAAAGTACAAAAAAAACACAACACAGGGTTAAAATATTTTATTGCACAGCTCCGGGGGTCTTCCGTCTTCGGGGGTCTTCTCGCCGGACTCCTCCGCTATCTTCTTATAGCTCTTTTGCTAGCGGAGGAGTCCGGCTTTCTTCCGCGCCGCCGGCCTCTTCTCCCGACTTCGGGGGTCTTGTCCCCCTCTTCGGTTCTTCTGTCGCCGCCACCGCCTTCCGTTCTTCTTCTTCTTCTTCTTCTCCTTCTTCTCCAGGAGATGTTGACTCGACGGTCTCTCCGGCCACAATGCCAGGGCCGTGCTGCACGGCCACTTATATAGGGACAAGGGGCGGTGTCACATGGCTTTATGTCACATGGGTTGGTGTCACATGGTGACCCCGCCCCCTTACGATGTCATAGTCCCCATGTGACATCAACCCATGTTACCAACCCATGTGACATAACGCCATGTGACACCGCCCCTTGTCCCTATATAAGTGGCTGCGCAGCACGGCCCTGGCATTGTGGCCGGAGAGAGCGTCGAGTCAACATCTCCTGGAGAAGAAGAAGAAGAAGAAGAAGAACGGAAGGCGGCGGCGACAGAAGACCGGGCCACCGCCTGTAAAAGAGCTAGAAGAAGGCGCGGTGGCCCGGCAGAAGAACCGAAGAGGGGGACAAGACCCCCGAAGTCGGGAGAAGAGGCTGGCGGCGAGGAAGAAAGCCGGACTCCTCCGCTAGCAAAAGAGCTACAAGAAGATAGCGGAGGAGTCCGGCGAGAAGACCCCCGGAGCTGTGCAATAAAGTATTTTATCTCGTGTGTTGTGTTTTTTTTTGTACTTTTATTTTACAGGTGAATGGGTAGGGGTACATTGTACCCCATACTCATTCACATAGGGTGGGGGGCCGGTATCCGGGGGCCCCCTTATTAAAGGGGGCTCCCGGATTCCGATAAGCCCCCCGCCCGCAGACCCCGACAACCAACGGCCAGGGTTGTCAGGAAGAGGCCCTTGTCCTCATCAACATGGGGACAAGGTGCTTTGGGCACCCCCCCATGTTGAGGGCACGCGGCCTGGTACGGCTCAGGAGGGGGGGGCGCTCGCTCGCCCCCCTTTCCTGGCCGGCCGGGTAGCGTGCTCGGACAAGGGTCTTTTGTGGACTTGGGGGGGACCCCCACGCCGATTTTTTCGATTTTTTCGTTGTTGGGGTTCCCCTTTAAGTCCATACCAGGCGGCGGGGCCAGCGACATCTCCTTCGCGGGCCCCGCCTACCTGGATAGCCGCTCGAAATGAGCGGACTTTTCTCCGGGCGGGAAAAGTCCGCTCATTTCAAAAGTACGGCGGACTGGCATACACACGGCCGGATTGTCCGCTGAAATGCGAGTACGATGGACAGAATTTCGAAAAATCCGAAATTCTTAGTACGCCGGACTGCACGCTGAAAAAGTCAGCTGAAGCCCACACACGAGCGGACTGTCCGCTGAAATGTGTTTCGACGGACTAAGTAGGCCATACAGTCCGCCCGTGTGTACGCAGCATAAGGGTGTCAGGGGCCCATCAACCAAGAGGGGAGGTAAGAAGCAAAGGTCACCATGGGGGCGTGTATAACACAATACAAAAGGTGCTGGAATATTTAGAAATGTATACTACCAAGAACTCACTCAGAGAACTGCTTTTTACAGAGGATATTAAACGATCTGGACTGCACCCCATATGGGAGACACTACATGTTCATCAACGATGAAATTGTATGCAGGACGATGCAGATCCTAAAATGGCCTATAGAAAAAAGAAGAAATTAAATAAATAATAAAATAAATTTATTACATTTTTGATTGCAGGGAAAATATATCTCTGCTGCAGCAGAGTCAATGCAATTTCAGAATATGTGTTACAAAATAATTAAGAGTATAGTAGTTTATTTAGAGGTAATTAACAATAGGGACTCGCAACAGACCAAAGTTGTGATATGGCCTGGATGCCTTTCTCTCAATAAACAAAGTTCAAAAGATCTCAGGATTAAAGAGTGTGATGGACCAATACAGCATAGGGGGAAAAAGGGAGAAATCCCACCAAAGGTCAGCGCTGGGTAATTGATGTAGAACTTGCAGAGTATCTGTAATAATATTATAAGGCATCATAAATCCCAGGAAATGCCATAATACCAACAGTAGTATATAGCTAACTAAGTGATTTGCCCCAGCACTTACCCATGAGAACTGTAGAAATCGTGTCAGCAAAGTAGTGTGTCCAGACCAGTACAATCAGCTGTGCAGAGCTCGCTCAGAGCGTGCTGTTAAGTATACACGTCCCACTCATAGTCAACCAATCGACTAGAAGAGCCGACGTGACGCCATCCGAGCCGGCCGATCGGTTCCCCGCACTTGCGCATTGCGCTCAGCAGAGCAGTCGGCTGGACCAAAGCAATGACAGGGGATTGGTCACCGAAGCCGCACAGGCAGTCGCACACGTGGGTCCCAGTGTCCTATCATATAAGGTCCTCCATCCGATAGTGTCCGCTCTGTACTGCGCATGCGCAGTACACAGCAACACAGATTCCGAAAATTGCCGAGGAGGAACGGCGCCTGCGCCGTGAGTCCAGCTTCTATCCCCACCATCCAAGTGGACATAGAGTAGGAATATAAAAGAGTCGAGTGCAGCGAGGCCGAGCCCGAAGCGAGGGGCCCTCTAATATTCACAACCCTATGTCCGCTTGGATGGTGGGGCTACCACCTCCACTCACGGCGCAGGCACCGTTCAGCTTTGGAGATTTTGCGAAGCTTCGTCTGCTCCGTACTGCGCATGCGGGGCGGACACTATATGATGGCAGGACACTATCTGCCAGAACACTGGCAACAACAAGCAATGACGTGTGATAACACGTCACGCCAGATGGCCAGACCCATGGATTAAAGTGCGGCAATCTAGGGGGAAGTACGCAACGGCCAAGGGCAGACCAATCACTGCGCCGCACCTGCATTGGAGGAAACCCTCCCTACAGACTGCGGAGCTGGGTGGCCGCATGGTGCCAGCACCATCACCCCCCACAGTTTGGCAAACGAGACCCCCCTGAACTTCCCGAATCCGAGGACACCGCGCCCATGAAAAATTACTCTAATTAGCTAATTTAATACTAAATCACATACAATGTAATTTCAATCATCATCAGAAAAAAAATATATATATTATTATTATATTAACAGCAAGACACATTGCACTAAGCATCAATTATGTTGATATCCTAACTGCAATAGCATATTTACAAATAATAAATCATAGATCTAACTCAGGCTAACAAGCACTAAGGAATGGAATATATAATTTTTATACATACCGGTAGTACCCCATATTTTCAATAAACATACAAAAATTAGTTACACAAATGTAAACTCTCAATTGCTGCACTAGAAATATACATTTTCCACACCTGTTTGTGAATGACACTCTTACTTCTTTACATTAATAACATATACAGTAATGTCATTTACCAAAGTAAAAAGGCATCTTCTTCTTTTGACCAATTATCTTAAAAAATAAAATCCATAGGGGATGATTAACTACAGGAGTAGAAAATGTTCACTTGGCAAAATGAATAATAACTCTGGAAAGTGAATGTTCACTTTGTTTAAGGAATAAGATAAAGCCATGTTCATAGTGGACACCTAATAATGTGTGATGGAAATAAAAAAAAAGCATGTTTGCTGATCTGATTGGGTGATCAGAGCAGGGACAAGGGGTGGGCAGGAGGAACAGGTGCCCTGAGCACTGCGGTATCATGTGAGGCAGGGGGGCACTGCAAGGAGATTCAGGGGGGGGGATTTGTGTTGGGAGGAGGAATTTGAAGGGTAGCAGGGGAAAAGAATTGGAGGGAAAAGTTGGGTGTGTGGGCCAAGAGTTGGGATTCAGGGGGATTTGTGTTGTGCGGGAGAAGAGTATTTGTGCTAGGAGGGGGGACTTGGGGAGGTTTGTGCTAGAAGGGGCGATATGGTAGAGGGGGAGGGGATTTGTGCTAGGAGGAGAAGGGGGGGATTTGTGCTAGTAGAGATGATTGTGGGGTGTCTGTGCTGGGGGGGTGATTTGTGCTAGGAGGTGGATTTGGAGTGGAGGGGAGGGAGATGGTGTACTCAGAGGGGAAATTTGTAGAGTGGAGGATTTGTGCTAGAAGGTGTGGGTTTTTTTTTTCATTTGTACTGGGTGAATTTGGATCATGGAGGGGGCAAAGATTTGTACTGGGCGATTATGTTAGGGGGTAATCATGCAGATTAGTGCCCAATTTTGTTTTTGGGGGGGATTGCTGACACATAATACTGATACATCTTGGGGGGGTATTCCATGTTCACCCTGGGCTCTAGGTGACCTTGTCACGGCACTGTGGGAGATTGCAGCGACAACTCCACCTTATTTACTCAGCTCAGTGAAGATTTACTTTGCAAGATGAATATTCACTTTGGAGTCAACAGCCTTGACTTCATTAAATCGACTTGTATTGTGTTTTATGGCTGTGGATCCTGGGCTACCTTCATACTTTCCCTGTCCTGTATCTAATGGATGCTGCAAAACATACACAAATTATGCCAATGTCATCCAGCACAGTGGTATATTAGATATTATTATATAAGAATAGTTTTTTTGATGAATATTTTAACGAAAGCAACCATTTTGTTTTTCCAGCATAATGAAACTTGGATGCTGTGTAACTGCACCATGGCAAGATGTCTTGAAAACAACACAGTAGAGATCATTGAACTGAAGTGTGAGCCCCCACCTAAAATACAATGTGCCAATGGTTTAGAACCAATAGCTGTACCGGACGATGACTTATGTTGCTGGCACTGGGAGTGTGTCTGTAAGTGTTCCTTTTTTTCATTTGTCTACTTAATACAAATATATAGAGCGCATGCAAGCTCTGGGATACAAACCCAAGTCCAAGTCCCTCTAAAATTAAAGGGTAACTAAAGAGAAACCAAAAAAGTTAATATATTGGAGCGTACCGAGTCTTTAGACTTAAAGGCTGTATTCATTTTCTTTTTTCAGGTTAAAACATTTTTATCAAATAGAGAAAACAGGAGCAGCTGGTTTGGTGATAAAGCTGAAGCACAACCTTTGGGTTTTACTGCCCCCCCAACACTAGTGTGAACAAGCCCTTGGACCCCTTTCACACGAGGGCGTTTTGCAGGCGCTATATCGTTAGAAATAGCGCCTGCAATCCACCCTTAAACTGCTGCTCTATTGTCTCCAGTGTGAAAGCACGAGGGCTTTCCCACTGGAGCGGTGCGCTGGCAGGATGTCAGGAAAAGTCCTGCCAGCAGCTTCTTTGGAGCCGTGAAGGAGCGATGTGTTTACCGATCCTCCACCGCTGCTGCCCATTGAAATCAATGGGGCAGCGCTGCAATACCGCCGGCAAAACGCAGCTGTTGCGGTGTATTGCGGGCGGTTTTAACCCTTTCTCGGCCGCTAGCGGGGGTAAAAGGGCACCACTAGCGGCCGAAATGCGCTGCTAATCCAACGGTAAAACGCCGCTAAAAATAGCAGCGTTTTACCGCCGACGCTATGGGCTGCTTGGTGTGAAAGCTGTCTTAATCAGTCTGCAACTCAATAAAGAGTATAACATCTTCCAACTCTGCCTTGAATAAGTGATTTTATTGATTATAATATCAAATTAAAAAAAGAAAGCATTACTATGTACAGTAGTAAAAATGTGTTTTATTTCATTAACTATTAAATTTTATTCTGTCATGAAGGTGTTTGCAATGGTTGGGGTGACCCCCATTATATCACATTTGATGGCACCTACTATAGCTATCAAGGTAACTGCACCTATACTCTAGTGGAAGAGATTACAAAGAAGATTGATAATTTCGGAGTATACATCGATAACTATGACTGTGCAGCTCAAGACCGAGTATCTTGCCCACGTGACATCATTGTCCGTCATGAATCTCAGACAATACGTATTGGTTTAAAGACCCCGATACCTGTCAGCATACAGGTAGGATGTATACGTATTAATTAAGTTTGTTTGAAAATCAGCATTCCTACCAGTTAAGATTAGTGGAAACTAGTAATAATTTGAGATGTGATGCAAAACACCTGTATTTTTTTTTTTAACCAAATTAAGGCAGCAAAAACAATAATTTTTCATAATGACAAACAGATTCTTTTTCAACCCCTTTATTTAATAAAATACTCGTAAATCTTAAAGCAATCTGAACATGCTGTTACCATTTCATGAGCGCTGGGAATCCTAGCTCGAGGTGGGTTGCTGCTATCTGAGTCTTTCTGATTTTTCTAAGCAAAAGTGAGGCTTACTAACCATTACTTCTCCATGAGTACCGTATGTCTAAAGCGTGAACGCTTTAACATTTTTCTTAAATTTTGAATTGAGTGGGCAAGTGTTAGCCCTTGTACACATGGTCGGAGATTCCGTCGGAATGTGTCCGATCGGAGCGGTTTGTCAGATATTCCGACTGTGTGTGGTATGCATCGGACTGTTTCCGTCGGAATATCCGTCGGACCAAATTTTCCAACTTGCTGGAAATATTTTCCGACAAATTGCTCCGATCGGACATACTCCGATCATGTGTAGAGAATTCCGATCGGACAAAGTGCCACGCATGCTCAGATCAAATTCCTACATCAAAGCTATTGGCTACTAGCCTGAACGTAGTCCCATCGTAACGAAATTACATCATCACGTTCTGAAAGATCGGATTTTCCGACAACTTTGTCCGACCGTGTGTATGCAACAGTTTCGGACAAGATCCGTCGGACAAAATCCGACGGATTTGGTTGTCGGAATCTCCGACCGTGTGTACAAGGGCTTAGGATCTAGCAGTTTTTTATTGCTGCATGTTTCCTTGCTAGTCAGTTTCCCATCCTTGCCTTCCTGGTGACCATTGTCAAGTGATGGGATATCTAACATTTTACAGCTGTCAAATGTACAGGAGGAGAAGGGAAATGTTCCAATGGGGACATCCATTCCAGTGACAGTCTCAGAAGGGCTATTTACATTTTTAATTAAAAAAAAATTGCACTCTCTGTTCTATTCCAGAACAGGGAGTGAAAGAAAATCTTCCTCAGGGCCAAAGATAAAAAGCACAACAGGAGGTTTACCATTCCTTACTCTAACCAAAAGTGTTACCTCTATCTGTACTCTGCATGCAGATTTCACTGTAAGTTGTAAACTAGATTTGAACACTGTCTGTCCTAACAAATGGTTCAAAAGCTTGGTTTCTATATTTTATGTTAATGAGGGGATACTCACTGGGGAGATTTACTAAAATTCCTGCATACAGAATATGGTGCAGCTGTGCACAGTAACCAATCACCTTCTAGGTTTTATTGCCAAGGCTTAACCACTTCAGCCCCGGACCAATTGTCAGCCTAAGGACCAGAGGTCTTTTTACAATTTCGCACTGCACTGCTTTAACTGGCAATTGCGCGGTCATGCAATGTTGTACCCAAACGAAATTTGCGTCCTTTTCTTCCCACAAATAGAGCTTTCTTTTGATGGTATTTGATTGCCTCTGCGATTTTTATTTTTTGCAATATAAATGGAAAAAGACCGAAAATTTTGAGAAAAAAAAAGATATTTTCTACTTTTTGTTATACGGTAAGAAAAATCGAATAAACTAAATTTTAGTCATACATTTAGGGCAAAATTTATTCACCCACATGTCTTTAGTAAAAAAAATGTCAATAAGCGTATATTTATTGGTTTGCGCAAAAGTTATAGCGTCTACAAACTAGAGTACATTTTCTGGAATTTACACAGCTTTTAATTTATGACTGCCTATCTCATTTCTTGAGGTGCTAAAATGGCAGGGCAGTACAAACCCCCCCCCCAAATGACCCCATTTTGGAAAGTAGACACCCCAAGGAAATTGCTGAGGGGCATGTTGAGCCCATTGAATATTTTTTTTTTGTCCCAAGTGATTGAATAATGACACAAAAAAAAAAAAAGTTTACAAAAAGTTGTCACTAAATGATATATTGCTCACACATGCCATAGTTATATGTGGAATTGCATCCCAAAATAAAATATATTCTGCTGCTTCTCCTGAGTACGAGGATACCACATATGTGGGACTTTTTGGGAGTCTAGCTGCGTACGGCACCCCGAAAACCAATCACTGCCTTCAGGGTTTCTAAGGGTGCAAATTTTTGATTTCACTCCTCACTACCTATCACAGCTTCGAAGGCCATAAAATGCCAAAATAGCACAACCCCCCCCCCCCCCCCCCAAATGACCCCATTTTGAAAAGTAGACACTCCAAGCTATTTACTGAGAGGTATGTTGAGTCCATGAAATATTTTATATTTTGCCAAAAGTTGCAGGAATATTAAAAAAAATTTTTTTGTTTGGACAAAGTTGTCACTAAATGATATATTGCTCACACATGCTATGGGCATAAGTGAAATTAGAAACAAAAAAGGGGAAAAACACTGCGCTATAACTAACCAACGAAAAGAAACAGCTGCCAACACTTAAAACAAACAAAGTTCAACAATTTAAGACAAGAAATAGTGTAGCGCTTCAACAATGGTGAATGTGGTAAACACACATACAAAAAACCTAAATAAAAAAGTGGTCACATAAGGAGGTCCATAATCACATGGGAAGAGTCCAATTACAATGGATGTAAGCCTCCGTAATGTGACTGGTGCAGAAAATGGGGTGGTCAAACTTCTTCAAAGAAGGTAGGGGTCTTATATAGGGGATATATCAGCTTGTCTGCAGATATCAATGAAATAGGTGAAATACTCTTACCAACTGTGTTGGACTCTCACGGTCTTACGACGGTTGAGTCGGAAAGGCTTGGGGTCCTGACCCGGGACCAAAGGGTGGATCAGGGAGGGTCCGTCAAGATGGTAGGGAAACTCCACACAGCTGTAGACCATACGGTGTATCTCGTGAAGGGATCTCCGGAATGGTTCCTTGTCCAACTCAGACGTGACTCGATTGACAGTTGCAACCCCAAACAAGGGGTGGGGGATGGTATGGGTTTTAAGCCAAAAAAAAGAAAAGGAAAAAGAAAGCTCCACATGGTGCGGGTCAAACGGTCTTAACCGGCATCATCATGCCCCTGTTGAAGACACTCTATGTCGAAACGCGTCGGGCTTGCTTTTGGCACCCCACATTGCTTTTATTACTACCAATTTTTATTTAGCCTTTATGTGATCACCAAGTCATAATTTTTATTTAATTATCTGACTTTTAAATAAATCTGCCGGTTAAGACCGTTTGACCCGCACCATGTGGAGCTTTCTTTTTCCTTTTCTTTTTTTGGCATAAGTGAAATTACACCCCAAAATTAATTCTGCTGCTTCTCCCGAGTACGGGGATACCACATGTGGGGGATTTTTTGGGAGCCTAGCCACGTACGGGACCCCGAAAACCAAGCACTGCCTTCCAGATTTAGATATAAAAAAAAACTGTTAGCGATCGCAGGGATCAGGCCTGACTCTGCAAACGCTGCAGTTATGTGTTTAGTGTTTTGTAAGTGATTGATCGATACTGCACTTGGGTGGGCTGGGCGGAGGGGCAAAACACAGGTGCTAGCAGGTATCTGGGCTGATTCTGCTAACAATGCGTTTTTTTGGAACCTAAACTGCTGGGGACGCTAGTATAGATCTGATCAGATTAGATATTGATCTGTTCAGATTCTATACCGCTACGGGAGGTTTATGCTTTGCGCGTGAGTGTTAGCGGTACTGGCACTAACCTAGCGCTGCCTGGGGCGACGCAGACCCTGACCCTAAAACCTAATTGATATCACCCACCGGGTGATCAGGGGGTTAAACCTTTATTGGGTAATAAATGGTGGGTGCCCTGATGCTATAAAAAGTAAACTAACTAACCAGAGTCACCCGTAACACTTATACAGTGATCACTGGTGAAAGGGTTAACTAGGGGCAATCAGGGGGTTAAAACCATTATTGGGTAGTATATCGGGGTACCTATCGCTATAAAAACCTGGCAGTGAACCTAAAAAAATAACTAGCTACCTAACGGCACCAGTGACACTAATGCAGCGATCAGAAAAACGATTGATTAGTGATACTGGCAAAAGGGGGTGAAAGGGTTAACTAGGGGCAATCAGGGGGTTAAAACCATTATTGGGTAGTATATGGGGGTACCTAGCGCTATAAAAACCTGGCGGTGAACCTAAAAAAATAACTAGCTACTTAGTGGCACCAGTGACACTAATGCAGCGATCAAAAAAACGATCGCTTAGTGACACTGGCAAAAGGGGGTGAAAGGGTTAACTCTAGGGGCAATCAGGGGGTTAAACCTTTATTGGGGGGGGGTAGGGGGCTACCCTGGACCTAACACTAACTGCCCTGACAGTTTTTACTGTCACAACTGACACTGAATGCAGTGATCAGAAAATAAATGATCACTGCAATCAGTGACACTGTGACTGGGGGGGGGGGGGGGGGGGGGCGTGATCGGAGGGGTGATCGGGGGGGGGGGGATTTGTGTGCCTATGTGTGCCTACATGTTAGTGTAGTGTTTGGTGCACTTGCTTTCAGTGTTCTCCTCGTAGTCCGGTCAAAAAGACTGCCCAGAGGAGAATGACATCACTTCCTCCCTGCCTGTGTTTACTATACACAGCGGGAGGAAGCTTCTCATTCGCCAGGGGCGATTGAGAGTGGATGGCCAGAAACCAACGGCCATCCCCTCATCCCAGATCGCTCCTGCAGTGAAACGGACCACCGCATCCAGCGGGAGGGGGTCCGATCGGACCCCCCACCCGAAGGCGAGCACATACATGTACGTGCTTGCGCCTGTACATGCCATTCTGATGACGTACATTGCTATGCGGCGGTCCTTAAGTGGTTAAAGAATATGTAAACTCAACATTTCATATTCCTGATATGTGCCTGCCGTACCATGTACGTATATAAAAAGTATCCTGTTCTCTTTGTATTGTTCCTTTGTGTGAAATCCCTGGCTGGCAGTCCCTCTGTTTCTCAGTTTGCAAAATGGGTTCCTTCCTTAGGACACTAGATCATAAAGTTCTATGCAGCTACTACTGCCAACTCTAATAATAATTTTTTTTTTATACATTTCTTCTTTTGTCCTTGTTATCTAGGTTACTGTAAACAATGAAATTGTAGCAACCCCCTATAAAAGGTATGGAGTGACTGTGTATAAATCTGGAATCAATTATGTGGTCGAAATTCCAGAATTGGAGGCTAATATCACATACAACGGCATGGCTTTCTCCATCAAACTACCATATCGTCTTTTTGGAAACAATACACAGGGACAGTGCGGTAAGATTCTGTTGGGATCTACAGTCTATTTGCAAAAATATGCAAAAATTTGCTCTATTTAAATCCTATTTATAGCTATACCCACTCCTACCCCCCATTGTAAACCTATTCTAACTACCCTGTAAAGGAGAGAAGTCTATACTTACCTATTCTGAAGGTGCTTTGGTCCAATCACATGATCTCCCCAAGGACGGCTTAAGTGAAGAGAGACCCCTTGTTAGGTTTTCGGATGGTGAGTCTGACTTGGTGGAAGGAGACCTCTCTTACGGCTCTGGTTCAAGTCTTTCTGAAGTGGGAACAGAGGGACAGGAGCACAGCGGGGTAGAAGCGTCTGGCCAGATGCAGCAGCAGGTGCTGGTGAGGTGAAGATCTTCCAGATGCAGGAGCTCTCTGCAGCAGAAGGCAGCCGATGATGGTTGGCAAACAGACTGTGGTATCAGACCGGGTAGTGCACGGATCTGGAGAGGCAGAAGCAGGCCCGGAAGGATCTCTGAGTAGGAGAGCAGGTAGAATCAGCAGTAAGCAGGAGCCAGCAGGGGAGAGGCAGAAGAATCAGACAACAAGCGGGGGTTCGGCAACAGGTATCAGTCCAAGAAGGGTCAAACAAGCCGGGGTCGGAGCAGGAGAAGACAGCAGAGTCAAACGGAAGCCGGATCAGGTATCAGGTAGCTTTCAGGCAGAATAACGGGTTGCTTCAGGTACTAGCTGCAGACGAACAGCACAGAACATCTGCAGCTGTACCTTTAAAAAGGGCCACTGGCGCCAATTGCTCTAGCGCGCACACGTGCGTGCGTGTGCCGCGCGCACATACGAACGTCGTGCACCCGCGCGCGTCTGGTGACGCGCGTGCCCACGACGACCCGCGGCACGAACGCGCGAACGGGGACCCGATCGCACGGAACGGACGGATTCCTGACACCCCTGATGATGGCTGCAGAGTCTGGTTGATGATGTCACCCAAAGACTTACTATGGGGCATCTATTGTGAGCTGTCCCTCCTCGGCACTGAAGCCACTGCTGCAAGCTGATCATGTGACTGGACTGGACTGGAGTGTCCTCAACATAGGTAAGTATAACCATCTTTCCTTCACAGGGTTGTTAGAATAGGCTTAGAATGGGGGTGCGAGCAGGTTTAGGTAGAGTTAGGATTTGACTGGAATGCTACTTTGAACCTTTAATTTTCAGTGGGAGATGCAAATTTCTTACATTCCCTGAGAATCATTTACTAAAGGCAGTTTTAAACCAAAACCTCTTTCTGAAAGAGGCTAACATAAGTCAAACTGTGTGTGATTGTGTTTCACAATTTAAGACCAAAAATTATTAACATTTTAAACATATTTCCCACGTAGAGGTCATCATTAGCAGAGTGTATACAAGTTTAACATGTTCCTAACTGCGTTTTAGATATGTTTTTATTTTTAAGTCATATACAATAGTATGTTTAAAGCAATGGTCTCCAAACTTTCTAAACAAAGAGCCAGTTTACGGTCCTTCTAACTTTAGGGGAGCAGAATGTGGCCAGTGGGAAGAAAATGTCCTGGCATCAGTGGGAGTAAACAGTGCTCCATGATTGGAATTAGGGGGAGTAATAGTGGCCCATCATTGGTGTCAATGGGAGGAATAGTGCCCCATCAATGGTGTCATTGGGATGATTAGTGCCTCATCATTGGTTTCAATGGGAGGAATAGTGCCCCATCATTGATGTCAAATGGGAGAAATAGTGCCCCATCATTGGTGTCAAATGTAGCAATAGTGCCCCATCATTGGTATCAATGGGAGAGATAGTGCCCCATCATTGGTTTCAATGAGAGGAATAATGCCCCTCTATTATTGGTGTCAATGGGAGGAATAGTGCCCTTTGCTTGGTGTCAATGGGAGGAATAGTGCCCTTTGATTGGTGTCAATGGGAGGAATAGTGCCCCATCATTGGTGCCAATGGGAGGAATAGTGCCCCTTCATTGGTGCCAATGGGAGAAATAGTTCCTCATCATTGGTGTCAATAGAAGGAAATGTGTCCCTTCATTGGTATCAGTGGGAGGAATAGTACATCATCATTGGTGTCAGTGGGAGGATTAGTGCCCCATCATTGGTGTCAGTGGGAGGATTAGCGCCCCATCATTGAAGTCAATGGGAGGATTAGCACCCCATCATTGAAGTCAATGGGAGGCTTAGTGCCCCATCATTGGTGTCAGTGGGAGGAATAGTACCTCATCATTGATGTCAGTGGGAGAAATAGTGCCCCATTGTTGTCACTATCAGCAACAGTGGGGGAAATAATGACCCAAGGGCTGAATAAAAGCAAGCAAGGGGCCACATCTGCCCCCCAGCTGCAGTTTGGAGAGCACTGGTTTAAAGTAACATGCTATAAAACAAATAATGACAAAGCATGTAATGTGATATTGTAGGGGTTGCAAAGGGGTTCACAAGAGTCTCTTCTAGTAGATCTTTGTTTAGATTAGGCACACTATTTGACTGCTATGGAGAAGCAGTAGAATACATTCCCCATTGCTTATCACTATAACATAGAGGGGAGTAACCCTGTTATCAGTTTACATGATTGTTTGCAGGATCTTCAGATTTTTTTAATACCTATGTAACAGATAAACTAAAAACACCTTCAATTACATATTTACCAGAATAAAAGAGCCCAAATAAAAGAAATTCAAAAAAGTATTTTTTTAAATAAAATAATTTTCTATTTAACCCCTATTTATCCTTAGCTAACAATAATTAATGCCTTCTTCTCCCCTTAGCTTTTATTTTTTTGTTGTTTTTTTTCATTTATATTTTTAAACTATTCATATTTAAAAAGAGAAGTATGGTCAAAGCTCTTTTGGCCATACTTCTCATGTGGGTCACAGGAGTGCACTTACTTGAGCACTCCCATCCAGATCCAGAATCAGCCGACAGCGTGCTGAATGTTGCTGTTGGTTGATGTCACAGAGCCGCGCCAGACTCTGGAGGGATAAGGACAATACTGCTGTGTTCCAAACCGATTCCTGGGCACTCCAGTGAGCACTGGAGGGGCAGAGCACAGAGCAGTGATTGACAGTCACCAATTTGTGCCCAGACAGTCACCACTCAGTCACCACTCAGACCCAAACCTCATTTACTAAGCTCTGGAGCAACTGCAACTTTGCAAAGTGCACAGACTTTTTGCCTTTAGTAAATCAACCGCTATGTGTCTATGCACACGTAGGCATTTAGAGGAGTTTAGAGGCAGTGGGATTTAAAGACAGAAAAAACCCACTGCCAGTGCATCCAGGAGCAGTTTTGGCAGAAAAAATAATGCTTCACATGTGTAAAGGCATGTAAACTTGAGTTAACACTAAACACGTTTAGCGATTGAGTGTTAATTCATTTCAATGGCCAGAATAAATTATTATTTTGGCCAAGGAAATTAATTAATGCCTGAGCAATTGACACACCTAAATGTGTTACACTCATTTTCAACCATTAAGTGTTTTTTTCTGCCAAAACACCACTGCCAGGAGGAACGACATTCAGGATAGATAGCAAAAATGCTCAGTGTGCATGAGGCCTCAATAGTAGAGTTTCATACTGGCTTGTGTTAACAAAGTGCAAAAGACACTTCTTTACACCATATCCTATCCTTATCCTTACCATATTTGTGATCTGTATCTGACTGTATATTTTTCACTTAGGTACTTGCACCAACAACCGAACAGATGACTGTCTGACAAAAAGTGGTGACATTATATCAAACTGTGAAATTATGGCAGATACTTGGGTTGTAGAAGATCCAAGAAAACCTACATGTGGCAATCTGAAGCCCACAATTCCACCCAAAGTCACCGAAGCTCCTTGCAAACCATCTCCACTGTGCGAACTCATCTTGGGAACGTAAGCATCTTGGGACCTGATCCAACCTATAAACTGTCTAATACAATAAACATGTCAGCTAGTAGAGTCTTTCAGCATTGGGCTATTAGATGACAAGGGCAAGGCTTCACTATGATGGAAGACAAAGCATTGGGTCAGAGCTGAAGTCAAAAAGATAATTTGTGTTTAGTGTGCACCAAGGATCAAAGTGCTCCTTACTTACACACAAAAAAAAAAAAATAGCAAAAGTATATGCAGGCACCATTTTTATGTATGCTGTTAGCTTGAACACTTTTGTGACCTGGTGCGTTCAGTTTGAGTACTTGTGATTTATTTGCATTAATGTTAAGCTCTCACACTTTGCTGGTTTCAGGAATTCAACTTAGCAAACAAACAAAATAGATACAGGCAGTGTTCTTAAATAATCCATAGATTAGACATGCCCTGCTTTGTGCCCCAGGATATAAGGAAGGGTTCTGAAGGCCTTAAAGAAACCCAGCACGTCATCTTGCATGTGATGTCAACAGCCCCAGCATCCTGATCACAGGCAACCCCTACTAATACTTCATATATCTTCAATGCACAGTACATTAGTGTGATGGCTACCCCTCACCCCCCCCCCCCCCCCAGATAGCTAAAAACATCATTGTTTTCAGTGGATACTCATCTAGAAGGCAGAATTTGCTTGTTGCTTAAGGAACCCCTGGAAACTTCAGAAGCGAACATTATGGCTCCACAGAACCATGGTTGAGAAAGTCTACTCTATAGTATTCCCCTGAGCTCCTCCCCCAGCAACTACATAAAAGGTAAAGACAAGGAGGAGCAGAGGACCTGGGCCAGCACAGAGAGTAATGAGACAATTCCAAAATAGGAGAGGGCTATGATGTGCAGGGAGGAAGGAGGCTGTGCTAAAGAATTAACTAATCAATTTTTCAAGCAAAGTCAAAGGCACCTTGCACGGGAATAAAAAAATATTTTTAAAAAGGAAAAACACCACAAGTAACAATTTCAAATATTGCTGTTATTGACAAGGACTCAGTAAAAAAAATATACATATATAATGGTTTGAGGTCAATTGTGTTTTATTTTTTTAAGTTTATGCAAGTTTATGCATTTTTAACAAATGCAATTGTTATTTTAAAAATGCACATTTAATACATTTTGTGCATTTGACACAAGATTTCTGGAACAATATGGATTTTCTTTAGAGAGAGCACAGCAAAGGTTGCTTCAAGCTGAACTCCAGAAATTCAGCCACTCTCTAAAGGTGTGCAGGCATACTGGGGATTAAGTCTGAAGTGGTGCATGCCACCTCCTGGATTTATCTAATTTATTTACATCTGAAAGTTTTATATTAGCTCCAAGAGTACATACTCTCTGGGCACTGAGAGGAGAGACTCTGTCTTCTCCACACAGCATCTCTGCTTTCCCCTCCCCTCTGCTGCCCATCCACACAAGGCTTTGTATTGTATGAATGGGCTCACAAAACACAAAGTGCAGTCAGGAAAGATTGGACAGGAGGGGGTACAGCAGTTTCATTTGACTATGCAGCTTCAGAAGCTAAGTGCAAAAGGTCCAGCATTGCGATAGCTTTACGTCCTGTGTTCCATAAAGTTGTAAATAAAAGAGATAAGTCTACAAAGTGACATGCACCTCATTGGACTCATAGTGAGTCTGCATATATTACAAAGTAGCTGAATTCACTTTACACTGTCACCTTTTAGATACCGTCTCTGATTTAGAAAATTGGATAGAATAGACTAAAAAAGTGTGATGGGACACTGACTTTCTTTTATTTACTTAGTAAAGTAAGACTTTATTTCACTAACCAAGCCAGCATCTGTACACTATAGCAGTATGCAAACAGAATAATTCATTTTATTTACTATGAAACAAAAGAAAAATAGCACCATCAATTATGGGAAAAATAACTCTTTTTTTATTATCAAGCATTTGTTTAAATGTTTTCTCATAAACCAGCATAATCCTTTAAACCTTCTGTTTTTTTTTTTTTTTTTCTAAAGGACATTTCAGCAATGCCACAAGGTTCAGCCTCCAGAACATTTCTACCAGGCTTGTAATTTTGATAGTTGCCATGTACCCAACTCCAACATAGAATGTAGCAGTTTGCAGCAATACGCTCAGCTCTGTGCAGATTCAGGAGTCTGCATTCAATGGAGAGATAAAGCTTCAGAATGTCGTAAGTTATCATATTTAGTTATCTGTTCTTTGACACCACACAGCTTATTATGTGATTTGTACTTATAACCAGAGATAGGCAAATTTCCCTGGGTTCTGTTTTTACACAGTTTTGCAAAGTTAAAATGAACTTTGTGTTGAAAGTTATTGAAGTCTATAGGGATAAACCTTGATATTTAATTTTGGGCCCTTGAAGGGATAATAAGCATGGGTGGCTCCAAATAATGTTTTGGGGTGTGTGTGAATATAAGCGGGGAAGCCAAGTCCCTGACCCTGTTATAATAAATTCAGACATAAAATAAGAGAGAGAGAGAGGGGAGGAGAAGGGAGAAAGAGAGAGTAGAGAGATGGGGATGGTGGGAGGTAGTGAGAGAAAAAGAGCAGGGGAGAGCAAGAGAGGGAAGAGAAGCAGGAGGGGAAAGGCAGAGACTAAAAAAGAAGAGAACTGGACAGATGGGATCTCTCACATGAACACAAGCTAGGGCTGGGAGCAGGAATCTGAAGATGATGCCACACACAACCTCTGATGCCATGACCTCTGAGGAGGAGACCAGTGGTCCATCTAGTCAAAGAAAAAAGAACTGTGCACCAGTCAGTCACAGCCAGTATGTGATCAGTGGGTGGAAGACAAGGAACAGGACACCCAAAACATTTGGCACTGTTCATGCAAATTGCATGTCATGGTTATGCAATGATCATCGTCTGGTTGCTTACCTCCCCTCATGTGTTCTGACTAAGAGGCCAGCCACTTCCACCTGGTGGTTTTTATAACCTCTCCTCTAAGCATGGCTCCACCCCAGGCCCTATCAGGGAACCCTATATTAACCTGTGCAACGCAAGCCAACAGTGCTGATCAACCATTGTATATTCATTGAGTGTTTGGCTTCCTGGTTCCTGCTTGCCGTGTCCTCTATGTTTGACTCTGTTACCGACCTTGGCGTGTTCTCAACAATTCCTGTCTGCTTGTGACCTTTACCTTTTGCATGTCCCTGGCCATCCCTGTCTGCCTGGGACCCTGAACCTTTGGCGTGTACTCTGTTGTTCCTGTCTGCTAGTTGACCTGACCTTTACCGTATCACCTTACTATCCTTGTTGTTCCAGCCTGCTGCTTCCTTCTCCTGTAGTCTACTGTGAGAGTGAGCTGTGAAACCCTAGGGGCCGCGACCTGGAGCCAGACTGCAGCGAAGTCCATCCTCACCACTGGAGGCTCTGGCAGCAGTCATTTCTAAGGTCCACTACCTAATGGTGCACTTCCGACTCCTATGGAGTGCATCTGTCACTTGGTCTTGGGTGACCTGACATTGCATCATCATTTTGACATGGGTACCCCTGAGTCTTCTCCTCTCTCAGGGAAATGTGGCAACGAGTAAAGGGGGGGGGGTATTTCAAGGATGAGCAGTGGCGGAATTATCAGGGTCGCAACAGTCGCAAGTGCGACTGGGCCCTGTAATTCTCGGCCACTTCAGGGGGCCCACCGGCAGCCCGCCCGCCGCCCGAGGGGCCCACCTGACTGTCCGGCCGGGGGTGTGCGTGTGCGGTGTTATTAATGTCAGGTTCATGCCGTCCTTCACCAGCGTGAGAGAAGTGCTCGGTTGGCTCCGCCCCCGCCTCCCTTACAGTCGCTCTGGATAGGCGGGGGCGGAGCCAACCGAGCACTTCTCTCACGCTGGTGAAGGACGGCATGAACCTGACATTAATAACACCGCACACGCACACCCCCGGCCGGACAGTCAGGTGGGTCCCTCGGGCGGCGGGCGGGCTGCCGGTGGGCCCCCTGAAGTGGGCGAAAATTACAGGGCCCAGTCGCACTTGCGACTCTGCGACACAAAAAAACCTTCAGCCAATGCAGTGAAGGCACTCTCTGAAGCAAGGAGCAGCGGAGGCACGCTTCGTGGAGGAACTTTACGTCACTCTGCAGGATTCACTCTGCAGGATTCTGAGGAGGGGGAATCGATCATCATCATCGACTGATTGGCGGTAAGTCACCACCCCCCCTCCAGATTGTGCCAGCCCGCCACCCCCCTCCAGTGCCACCACCTGCCCTCCATTGCCACCAGCCCACCATCGCCCCTCCAGTACCACCCCTCCAGACTGTGCCACCCCCTGCCCTCCAGTGCCACCAGCCCACTACCCCCCCCTCCAGTGTCACCAGCCCCCCCCTCCAGACTGTTCTACCACACCCCCCAGACTGTTCCACCCCATCCCCCCCCCCCCCAGACTGTTCCACCCCATCCCCCCCTCCAGACTGTTCCACCCCATCCCCTCCTCCAGACTGTTCCACCCCCCCCCCCCCCGACTGTCCCACCCCATCCCCCCCTCCAGACTGTTCCACCCCATCCCCTCCTCCAGACTGTTCCACCCCATCCCCCTCCAGACTGTTCGCCACCACCGCCCCTCCAGACTGTGCCACCCCCTCCTTCCAGTGCCACCACCCCCCCTCCAGTGCCACCAGCCCACCACCCCCTCTCCAGTGCCACCACCCCCTCCAGTGCCACCAGCCCACAACCCCCTCCAGTGCCACCACCACCCCTCCAGACTGTGCCACCCGCCCTCCAGTGCCATCACCACCCCTCCAGACTGCCACCACCGCCCCTCCAGACTGTGCCACCACCTCCCTGCAGTGCCACCCCTCCCTCCAATGCCACCACCACCCCTCCAGTGCCACCATAGTGCCACCAGCCCACCACCCCCCCTCCTCTGCCACCACCCCCCTCCAGTGCCACCACCACCCCCCTCCAGTGCCGCTACCCCCACCTCCCTCCAGTGCCACCACCCCCCCTCCAGACTGTGCCACCACCACCCCTCGAGTGCCACTAGCCCACCACCCCCTTCCAGTGCCACCACCACCCCCTTCCAGTGCCACCACCCCTCCAGACTGTGCCACCACCCCTCCAGTGCCACCACCCGCCCTCCAGTGCCACCAGCCCTCCACCCCCCCTCCAGACTGTGCCACCACCACCCCCCCTCCAGACTGTTCTACCACACCCCCCCGACTGTTCCACCCCATCCCCCCCCCAGACTGTTCCACCCCATCCCCCCGACTGTCCCACCCCATCCCCCCCTCCAGACTGTTCCACCCCATCCCCTCCTCCAGACTGTTCCACCCCCCCCCCCCCGACTGTCCCACCCCATCCCCCCCTCCAGACTGTTCCACCCCATCCCCTCCTCCAGACTGTTCCACCCCATCCCCCTCCAGACTGTTCGCCACCACCGCCCCTCCAGACTGTGCCACCCCCTCCTTCCAGTGCCACCACCCCCCCTCCAGTGCCACCAGCCCACCACCCCCTCTCCAGTGCCACCACCCCCTCCAGTGCCACCAGCCCACAACCCCCTCCAGTGCCACCACCACCCCTCCAGACTGTGCCACCCGCCCTCCAGTGCCATCACCACCCCTCCAGACTGCCACCACCGCCCCTCCAGACTGTGCCACCACCTCCCTGCAGTGCCACCCCTCCCTCCAATGCCACCACCACCCCTCCAGTGCCACCATAGTGCCACCAGCCCACCACCCCCCCTCCTCTGCCACCACCCCCCTCCAGTGCCACCACCACCCCCCTCCAGTGCCGCTACCCCCACCTCCCTCCAGTGCCACCACCCCCCCTCCAGACTGTGCCACCACCACCCCTCGAGTGCCACTAGCCCACCACCCCCTTCCAGTGCCACCACCACCCCCTTCCAGTGCCACCACCCCTCCAGACTGTGCCACCACCCCTCCAGTGCCACCACCCGCCCTCCAGTGCCACCAGCCCTCCACCCCCCCTCCAGACTGTGCCACCACCACCCCCCCTCCAGACTGTTCTACCACACCCCCCCGACTGTTCCACCCCATCCCCCCCCCAGACTGTTCCACCCCATCCCCCCGACTGTCCCACCCCATCCCCCCCTCCAGACTGTTCCACCCCATCCCCTCCTCCAGACTGTTCCACCCCACCCCCCCCCGACTGTCCCACCCCATCCCCTCCTCCAGACTGTTCCACCCCATCCCCTCCTCCAGACTGTTCCACCCCATCCCCTCCTCCAGACTGTTCCACCCCATCCCCCTCCAGACTGTTCGCCACCACCGCCCCTCCAGACTGTGCCACCACCTCCCTCCAGTGCCACCACCCCCCCTCCAGTGCCACCAGCCCACCACCCCCTCTCCAGTGCCACCACCCCCCTCCAGTGCCACCAGCCCACAACCCCCTCCAGTGCCACCACCACCCCTCCAGACTGTGCGACCACCTCCCTCCAGTGCCACCACCCCCCCTCCAGTGCCACCAGCCCACTACCCCCTCTCCAGTGCCACCACCCCCCTCCAGTGCCACCAGCCCACAACCTCCTTCAGTGCCACCACCACCCCTCCAGACTGTGCCACCCGCCCTCCAGTGCCATCACCACCCCTCCAGACTGTTTCACCACCCCCCTCCAGACTGCCACCACCGCCCCTCCAGACTGTGCCACCACCTCCCTGCAGTGCCACCCCTCCCTCCAATGCCACCACCACCCCTCCAGTGCCACCATAGTGCCACCAGCCCACCACCCCCCCTCCTCTGCCACCACCCCCCTCCAGTGCCACCACCACCCCCCTCCAGTGCCGCTACCCCCACCTCCCTCCAGTGCCACCACCCCCCCTCCAGACTGTGCCACCACCACCCCTCGAGTGCCACTAGCCCACCACCCCCTTCCAGTGCCACCACCCCTCCAGACTGTTTCACCACCCCCCTCCAGACTGCCACCACCGCCCCTCCAGACTGTGCCACCACCTCCCTGCAGTGCCACCCCTCCCTCCAATGCCACCACCACCCCTCCAGTGCCACCATAGTGCCACCAGCCCACCACCCCCCCTCCTCTGCCACCACCCCCCTCCAGTGCCACCACCACCCCCCTCCAGTGCCGCTACCCCCACCTCCCTCCAGTGCCACCACCCCCCCTCCAGACTGTGCCACCACCACCCCTCGAGTGCCACTAGCCCACCACCCCCTTCCAGTGCCACCACCCCTCCAGACTGTGCCACCACCCCTCCAGTGCCACCACCCGCTCTCCAGTGCCACCAGCCCTCCACCCCCCCTCCAGACTGTGACACCACCACCCCCCCTCCAGACTGTGACACCACCACCCCCCCTCCAGACTGTGACACCACCACCCCCCCTCCAGACTGTGACACCACCACCACCCCTCCAGACTGTTCCACCACCCCCCCTCCAGACTGCCACCACCGCCCTCCAGTGCCACCCCTCCCTCCAATGCCACCATCCCCCCTCCAGTGCCACCACCCCCCCTCCAGTACCACCAGCCCACCACCCCCCCTCCAGACTGCCAACACCACCCCTCCAGACTGTGCCACCACCACCCCCCCTCTAGTGCCTCCACCACCCCTCCAGACTGCCACTAGCCCCCTCTAGTGCCACCACCACCCCTCTAGTGCCACCACCACCCCTCCAGACCCCTCCAGACTGTGCCACCACCCTTCCAGACTGTGCCACCACCACCACCCTTCCAGACTGTGCCACCACCACCATCCCTCCAGACTGTGCCACCACCACCACCCCTCCAGACTGCCGCCACCCCTCCCTCCAATGCCACCATCCCCCCTCCAGACTGTGCCACCACCACCACTCCTCCAGACTGTGCCACCACCACCACTCCTCCAGACTGTGCCACCACCACCACTCCTCCAGACTGTGCCACCACCACCACTCCTCCAGACTGTGCCACCACCACCACCCCCCCCAGACTGTTCCACCACCCCCCTCCAGACTGTTCCACCACCGCCCTCCAGTGCCACCCCTCCCTCCAATGCCACCATCCCCTCTCCAGTGCCACCACCCCCCCTCCAGTACCACCAGCCCACCACCCTCCCTCCAGACTGCCACCACCCCTCCAGACTGTGCCACCACCACCCACTCCAGTACCACCGCCACCCTCCTCCAGTACCACCACCCACCCTCCGGTACCACCGCCACCCCTCTCCAGGACCGCCACCCCCCTTCAGTACCACCTCCAGTACCACCGCCACCCCCTCTCCAGTACCACCACCATGCCACCCACCTCCAGTACCACCGCCACCCCTCTCCAGGACCATCATGCCTCTCCAGTACCATCACCACCCTCCTCCAGTACCACCACCCAGCCTCCAGTACCACCGCCACCCACCTCCGGTACCACCGCCACCCCTCTCCAGGACCGCTACCACCTTCAGTACCACCACCGCCACCCACCTCCAGTACCACCATCAGCCCCCCTCCAGTACCACCACCACCACCCACCTCCAGTACCACTGCCACCACCTCCAGTACCACTGCCACCCCTCTCCAGGACCACCACCGCCACCCACCTCCAGGACCACCATCCCCCTCCAGTACCACTGCCACCCCCCTCCAGTACCACCACTGCACTGGTGACACAGGTTTCACTCGGGACACAGGCTGCACAGAAATGTTTTACTTTGTTCTACAGTGGAAAAAAATATAGTATCAAAATCATGCTTTTCGGGGGGGGGGGGCCCTTCCTGATTTCTTGCATCGGGGCCCTGAGGTTTCTAGTTACGCCTCTGAGGATGAGTTAATGCACATTATTAGCTGAGGACCTGGGGCCTGAGCACAGGAATAGCCTGCACTGCAATGTGAATATAATGGTGGTTTGCATTATAGGCAGGGACCCAGGGGATAAAAGTTTTATAGGGGTGGTTAAATAGCCAAAAGTTTGAGAAATCCCCATGATTCAATGCAAATCCTTGGTAGCGGCAGACCCAAACCTTATCCACACTTATAACCGGGTATAGTATATAAACTAGGTAAAAGTGTAATAAAGGTGACTTAAAGTCAAATATAACCCCCATATCACTTGCCATGATATGCAAGAAAGTACAATGATTTTAATGAAAAACTACCTGCTAGCAATTTTTGTTACTGTACATTTAACTTTTTTTCCTACCTTAAACTGTATTATTCCAATTATCTGTTTATAGTACAATTATTTTCCTTTGAGTAGCACTGCTCTGGAGCCCACAATCTGTAGTCATTCCTGCCTTTACCTACCTTTTTCTCTGACACAAAAAACATAAGAGGAATACTGTAAATAGAAAGTGGCACCTTTCTTGCTACTTGTGTGCATAAATGTTGGAAGCATTGTAGAAGTTCATTGCGTCTCTCAGCCATACATTTTTTTCCTTACACATCTCAACCCATCAATCTGTAAAGTTTCCTTTGACACCTAAGATGGGAAAGGTGCCACTTTCATCTACAACCATGAACGTTGTATTATTTATTGTAACATTTGTTGTAACATTTATTTCTTTCAGCTATTACTTGCCCTTCACACAAAGTCTACAATGCATGTGGAGCAGCTGTACCAAATACATGCCAATCCACGTAAGTGTATAGTACCAGTATTTTATAAGAAGAAGGTTTTATTTTGGATTTTTTTTTTTTTTATATATATTTTGCAACTCTGAACAAAAAACATGATGCAAAATTGTTTATCTTTTAGTCCGGAAGAGATTGAACAAATGAAGGATGATAAACGTATGGTTGAAGGGTGCTTCTGTCCATTCGGTACCAAGCCTTTCAGTTTTGCTGTGGATGTCTGTGTATCTACCTGTGGTAAGATATCTGTACTTTTCTACCTTTTAAACTTCTTTAACCAGTGTATGATTTTGTAATATGGAATTCCATGCAAATAATAAACCATTTAGATGAACACTTATTTATCTAGCATTTTTATCTGTGACTTCAGCATTACAAACTGCATTGGAGTAGAAATGCGCACCTTAGCATATGCCTTATGGAGGCATGGGTCTTTCTTTGGCAAAGTTGGAGGAAGTTTATTCCATATTGTATTCATATAAAAAAACTTTTATTAGCTGGAGAAAGTCCAGCCTGGTATAACATGTAGACTGACATCTTGCTTACTTTTTTAAGAGGTTTATGTTTATTACATTTTCAGTTAAACAGGCATCTTGCTTTGTTAATGCAAGTGTACAGTATATGCCTTTAATTAAAGCAGAAGTAAACCCATCCATTTTCCAGTTTACATAAAGTTTCATTTTCGACACGTGTCAGAAATGTAACACTCCCATTAGTTGTGCTGCTAACTAAACTGTCAAACCATCCAATGGTTGGTGTCATAACTGATCACATGTGCAGCATCATGACAATTGTAGATTAAACAGAGGCAAAGATGGCAGTTTCCTAGGCTGAAAACAATAGGAGGGTTTACTTTAAGACAAGGGCCAAGAAGAGTTCCTATCTCAAGATACTGATGGGAACTGAGGTTTTCTGTAACTTCATTGCCCAGAAAATTGAGGTTTGTTGCTGCCCCGTGGTAATAGGTAAAAAGTTCATCATATTGCTAATAAAATGTGAAAACAAAAAAATATCACGTGAACTCAATCCTCTAGTCCTTTCTAGCCTAAATTAAACTACATCCAATTTTCAGGTAAGACCTTTTTGAGGCACACAGGACACATACACATTGCTCTATGCCTTAGCTTTGACCAGCAAACAACAAGGAAACAGTGGGCCACTGGTAGCCGAAAGGAGCCCAATGCTGTCAAGTTATTTCAGGGGTGTTAGTGTACATTTTGGCTAGCAGGGAATAGAGGGTGGGAGAGGTCAAGTAAACTGAACAGCCATAGAAGATTTATTATTATTTAAATATACATTCTTCATAAAAGCTTCACAGAATAGGTGACCCTCGTAGGGTATTAATATAGTAACGGAAGCAAAGGATTTTCGGGAGTCCCAAGCTCTGATTGGTGTTTCATATATCGTTATAGGAAATTGTCAATTTGTCAACATTGTACCCATCCTGTTTTTCCCCTCCTCCCCCTGCCAACAGGAACACATTGTTCCTGTGCATTATCCTGACTATCAGAAGACTATTTTGGGATGACACTAGTAAAGTAGGATTCCTGCATGCTCACAGATCTCTAACTATAAGGATACCAAACAAAGTATAATACAAACAGTTCTCTAGCTTAGTCCACAGAGGCAGCTTTGAGGTTTCAGAATATCCACCTCAGTGGTAGATTCCTGCAGAGTTCTACATAGTATATCCTCTTCTCCAGCCATGGATCAGTTCTTTAACCCAAAAGACAGAGATAGAACAGAAGAGGAATGCACAAACATACTTCAACCACTCAAATCTTATTCAGATAATTTGGTTCTAACATGCATGGTCAGTGTGCTCAAGCATGCAGGTGTATGTCTATGGTGAAAGGAAGGGGAAGTGCCAAGATGCTTAGGGGGAAATATTAGAATATGTTCAGAATCATACAAAAATAAGTTTGTTGTTTACCCCAAAGAAAAATCAGAATCAATAAGTTCATAAAAAGATAAGGGTTTTTATCTGGACTTGGTTGTCCTATATCTAGAGTTCTGATGTATTCAGTTTGTGTTCCTGCACATCCTGTTAATTAACATATTTAATATTTTATATAAATTACATTATATACTGTAGGTTATAGTAATGTCCACAGACTGGTTAAAGCAGGTCTATTCTGATAGGATATGCTGTATACTGTATGATAGCACAGTAAACATATGAATAGTTGTCTGTAATTGATATTGAAGCTTAATGCTTCACTGACAATCTTGTTTGTTTCAGGATGTGTTGGACCAGACAATCTGCCAAGACAGGTATGCTTGTTATCTATACTTGCAATTTTCCATAAAATATTTATGATTCCACAGATTCTCATGCTGATAGTCTAATAGACATTTCAGTTATGCCGGAAGGTTGACCAAGGTCGACTATAATTACATAATTATATAGTCAGGTTGACAAAAGACATATGTCTATCAAATTCAACAAAGTGAACCATCAGATGATCCAAAGGCAGATAAAAAAAGACCCAGATTAGAGAATCTACATCCATATAATTTAATGAGAGCTTCAAACAAACATGCAAGAGTCCAAGGTAATTTAGTGATAAAATTGATTCAAAGCAAAATAAAGCCACTGCGTTTCAGGTCTAAACACACTCCTCCTTCATCATGGCTTAAGAATTTTGACTGCGTGTAAATGGACTCAGCAAAGCAGATGCTTAATGAATCTGCTCTGTGATTTACTGCTTGGAACAGTTGTAGAAGGGCAGGTTGTGCCAGTATAAGTGAATGTAACAATGAAATACATTGATTTTATTCTTCTAAGAATCAATTTTATTATTAAATTACCTTGGGCATTTGGTTGACACCCTCATTGGATTATATCTGTCACAGATGAGGTCTGGATAGCATCTATGATCTGGGTAGAGGGAAGAGGGCAGTAAAACAGGTGGTGAGCTAAGCGAGAACATTAGCAGAGAATAATGGGGGATGCTGTATTACTGGAGTCTGGGACAGCAGAAGCTTTTATAGCCAAAACTATGGAATACATTTGGTTTGAGAAAGTCATTAGATGAGAAGGTCAGAAAGAGAAAGTCAGATGAGGAAGATAAGGACTCAGTGGAGGAATATAGCTATGAGAGCAGTACAGTCCACAAGCGTACTTATCCAGTCTGGTCAGAAATGGAGTTTGAGGACAAGTCTGCAGACACTGATCAGCCAGCTAAAGTGCCAGAGAGTTCATCTCAGTCGGCAGGAGCCCCACAATGTAAGTGCAGGACCCTGGTTAGGTGTGGGGGGGGGTAAAAATCCCAGCCAGGTTACTATCTGCATGTTTTACCTGTGCTTGCTTGGGTTTCCTTCTGCCGCGTACACACGAGCGGACTGTATGGCGTACTTAGTTCGTCATACAATCCGACGGACAGTCCGTCGTACTTTCGACTGAATGGACTTGACCACACACGGATGCACAAACAGTCCGTCGAAAGCTTGCGCGATGACGTGTACAGCACGTACGACGGGACTAGAAATAGGAAGTCCAAGACACAGCAAAGCACCCTTCTGCCGTGTAAATCCTTTCTGGGCATGCGCCATTCTTAGTCCGTCGAACTAGCATACTGACGAGCGGATTGTCCGCTGAAACCAAAGTACGACGGACAGAATTTTGAAAACTCCGAAATTCTTAGTACGCCGGACTGCACGCTGAAAAAGTCCGCTGAAGCCCACACACGAGCGGATTGTCTGCTGAAATGTGTTTCGACGGACTAAGTACGCCATACAGTCCGCTCGTGTGTACGCGGCATTCCACACTCCAAAGATGTGCTAGTAGGTTAATGGCTTAAATTGACCACATTTTGCCAGTGTGTATGTGAGATAGGGACCTTCAATTACAAGCTCTTTGACGGCAGATGAATGAAAAAGTAAAGTGCCGTGTAATCAAAGGTTAATTATAAATGCCTCAAATAAATAAAAATAAATGGTGATCCTACCAGCCTTGGCTACTTCTTCTCAATGTAGAATAAATACATTTAAGCTTTCTTTATAACTAAGGTCCTCAATGTTTTTTATTGATTGAACTCACTGAAGTCAGAGATCAAAATATCTGTAGAAATAAGCACAGTTTGAACTTTTTTTTCTAATATAAATAACATTGCCTTTTCTATTGTTACAGTTGGAGGCTGCAGTGTACAGTAAAAAAAATAAAATTAAAATAAAAGTAATAAGTCATGAAGTGCAAAAGTCAAGCATATTGCAACTCGATCTCATATAACATAATAAAATCTCCTTTTCTCTTCGATTTTTGACCTAGACACATATTTGAGAGTGCTTAATACTAGATAAACCATTGAATACAAGTTTTCACACAAGCATTTTAAAACAAATCTGAATACCACACTGTTTCGGAGCATTCCAGCAGGGTGGAATGCCAATATTTTATTAGACCATGGACGGTTTCTGTTAGTCTGTTTAAAGGAGAAGTAGCCAAAGCTCTTTTAACCCTATTTCTGCTGTGGGTTATAAGAGGGCACTTAGTTTTGCACTCCTGTGACTCAGATTCATCTGACAGCGGGCTAAGGTCTGCTGTCAGATGACATCACTCAGCTGCTCTAGACTCTGGAGGGATCCTGACTTTAATATTAGCATCTGCCCAGATTCCCAACCTGCAGCTGGCTCAGGTTCTCAGTGAACTACTGAGAGCCTGAGCCAGCCGTTCCTTCCCGTCCACAGCCCAGTGCTCCAGTGAGCTTTGGACGGGAGCAGAGAGCCAGTGACTTCTGTTTACAGAAGACCCAGAACTGAGCAAGCAGTGGTATTTGATCGCTCAGTTCTGAATCCACCTGATGCTGCATCTACCTAGGTGAGTGTGTATGTTTGTTATTTTGAAATCCTGTACTTCTCTTTTAATAAAAGCTGAAGGAAAAAAAAAGAGAGTGGAAATGTTTTCATTTTTAACTCTCGAAACAAATGACAGCTAGAGTCTGATTGTTGCCTTTCCCTACTACCAGTTTTAAAAATGAAAAAAAAATAAGCAATTATGTGATCTGTAATTGAACATTCTCATAAGTTTGGTTATTTTTCACTACAGTATGGAGAGGAGTTCCAGTTTGATTGCCAGGACTGTGTCTGTAGAGAAGGTGGTAGTGGCATAATTTGCCAAGAACATAAGTGCCCCATGCTGAAGACTATCAAGTGTGAACTAGAAGGTTTCTACCCCATAACTCAGAACAACCCTGATGATGTTTGCTGTCAGGAGACTTTGTGCAGTAAGTTCTGTTTATAATATATTTTCTGCCTTTCTTCCAAGAAATGTTTAGCCTGTTAATCTTATTGCCCCACACTACATATCTTTAATGTTCACCCAACTAAGATCAATCAATCTCGTACTCCTAGTCTCATTAGTGAGGCATATCTGCTACAGTTTGAAATTACCCAGAGATTTTCAGCTGTATGCAATAATCATCAGTCAATGTTTATGGGTACCTAAAGGATATGTTTAGACAGTTGTGGCCATCTCTTCACAGTTACTGTGTATTACATATTGGCTGTGACAGCAAAAAAAAGCCTCTTCCTTTTAGTTTGAATCATAGGCAAGGAGACTTTCGTTGTCAGACTTGAGAACTGGGGTTGTTCCAAAGCCTATTCTCACTAAAAGACTGGATTAAATGGACACAGTGCAGTAACCTTGTAGAAAGGAGCTGGGATCACTCAAGTGTGTATTTAGACTAAATGTTACAAAATATTAGACCATGGATCACAGACGCTAGTCTATTATGATATATATGATTATTTCAAATCCTTAGGGTTAGTGTTAACATGCTCAGAACTGCTTCTCTCTCTATACAAGTATATGGAACTGCAAACGCAGTTTGAGGCAAGTCAATTGCAAGTTAGAAGAAGGTCAACTACAGGTAAATGCACCTGTCAATGAATTCTGATCAATCTCAGAATTGTCTCAAACTGATACAAAATGCATGCTGCATTTTCCCAACGGAGCCTGTTCACACAGGCCATTAGAAAATTAAAGTGGTTGTAATCTTAAGACATGAAAAATGAACAAAGCACATCCCACTATAGTGTGTACTAGTCTAAATACAACACACTGAGTCTGATTTCTCCCTGATCTCTCTGCTATCTGCATCAGTCACTGAAAAGACTCTAAGCCGACACAACAACCTGGAGGTAGACAGATCTCCCCCCTCCAGAACTCGACAGGTGACTCACAGCCCAGCTCTCTATGCTTTTTCTATGAGCCTGTTAGAGGGGGTGTGTCCCTTTCCTCCACTCAGCTATCACATTACACTACAGCTCTGTGTTCTAGCTCTGCAGTGTGTAATGTTAGATCCCCACCCCCTGCTTTCCAGAGCTCAGATATGCTGTGTAAAATGTGTGTTTTAGAAGGCTGTAGAGGAGAGATCACTGCAAATTAACAGGTACAACTTGTGCAGGAGGCCTTTTATCATCTCTGCGTATCTCCTGAGTCTAGTCACTTCACTAGGTATATGGATTGGTTTACAACCATTAAATGCAAATAATTTTTAGGTTTTAAATATGTTTAATATATGTATCATAAAAAATCTAACATACAACATGGTGATCACATGCTTTTGTTGATTAGGAGCCTCCCTATTTGAAAAAAAAGATTCCCTAACTTTTATCAGCCATTTAAAGCGCATTACAAAAAATACTTAAAAAACACATAAAAAAAACTCATTCTTTATGAACTCAAATGTACTTGGCCAAACTGACATGTCCTGATTTTCCATAAAATTTGACAAAGCTACATCGCACATCAATATTTGTTACCAAAAACATCAATACGTTAGGGTCCTGAACCTGGAAAATCTTTTAAATCAGGTCATTTTCATTAATAGTCTTCATTAAAGATTTTTTACAAACATTTCCAACAAAAGAATAACAACGCCCAAAAGGCTCATATCAAAAGACACATAAGCAGGGTTTCTTCAAAACATAGTAAAGAAAAGTAGGAAAAGTTTTACAAACCTGGAAATATGATTAATAATGAATGATCTATCAAGGGAAATGATCCTTGCTACTTCACATTAGTTCCCCTATGACTATGACTCCCAGTATTTGATGAAATTAGACCATAAATGTCCTCTAGTAATATTTACTGAGATCACAATTTATTTGACTGACCCTAACTATTGGATATTTGTGTTGCAGGGTGTGACCCCAGTAGATGCTCAAATAAATCTCCCAACTGTGAACTTGGATATGAAGCTATCGGCGGAATTCCAGAAGGACACTGTTGTCCCATATATAAATGCTGTAAGTTGAAATTGATATTTTATGTCATTTTTTTTGCTTGCAGGGGGTAAAATATTCACATATACATCTATGCCATCCATATAAAGGGCATCTTTCAATTACATTATTCATATTATTGCCACATCAATTTCTTTTTAAGCTCCAGACATTAAAATGTACTGTATACATTTTTTTGACATTTTACAGTAGTCCCCAGAAAACGAGGTGGTAATACATTTTACCAGAGACCTCTGTTCCATTGACAACGTCTGAGTGAGGATTTTATTTTACTTTGGAGATGCTTTAGTAACATATTTCATGTGACATCCTGAATATGGTTATAACATGTAACATATTACTAGGAGGGAACTTATCCTTTATGAAAAAAAGGTACATTTATAAAGCACAACAATGTGCTTTACAAATCTGCTCTCAATTCCAAATTGACCCTCTCATTTAAAGAAATTGTAAAGATAAATAAAAAAAATATAAAAAAATAACAAACATGTCTATACTTACTTTCTCTGTGTGATGGAATTGCACAGAGCGGACGCCGGCGCTCCTGGCCCATCCTCTCTGTCCAGTGCCGCCATGGGAATTGGCTTCTTGTGCGTGCTTGCTCCTGAGCCTCATTACTGCATCCATTGACACAGGCAGTGAGACTCTGCCCCTCCTCCCCGATCCCTCGTCACTGGCTTTGATTGACAGCAGTGGGAGTCAATGGCTCTCTGTGCCCCAGCAAAGCCAGCGAGACCCAGAAGTAAGGGGAGAGAAGAACTGCAGACACTCGAATGAGGGCTCAGGTAAGTAAAAGGGGGGTTGGGGGGGTGCTGATGCCTAAACATTTTTTAACTTATAAATACATTAAGGTAAAAAATATTTCGGTTTAGAATCACTTTAACCACTTGCTTATTGGGCACTTAAACCCCCCTCCTGCCCAGACCAATTTTCAGCTTTCAGCGCTGATGCACTTTGAATGACAATTGCGCGGTCATACAACACTGTACCCAAATTACATTTTTATCATTTTTCCCCCACAAATAGAGCTTTCTTTTGGTGGTATTTAATTACAGCTGGGAGTTTTATTTTTTGCTAAACAAACAAAAAAGATGCAAAATAAAATAAAAAATAAAAAATCATGTTTAATAGTTTGTTATAAAATGTTGCAAACAGGTCATTTTTCTCCTTCATTGAAATGCGCTGATGAGGTGGCACTGGTGGGCACTGATAGGCTGCACTGGTGGGCACTGATAGGCACAGTTAAGGTGGCACCGATAGGCACAGATAAGATGGCACCGATAGACACAGATAAGGCAGTACTGATGGGCACAGATAAGATGGCACTGATGGGTGGCACTGATGGGTGGCACGGATGGGTGGCACTAATGGGCACTGATAGGTACCACTGATAGATGGGACTGAAAGGCACTGATAGGTGGCACTGATAGGCATTGATGGGCACTGGTAGATGACACTGATGGGCACGGATATGTGGCACTGAGGTGCAGCACTGTTGTTGAGGCAGATTGTGGGCACTGATAGGTGGCACTGTGGGCACTGATAGGTGGCACTATGGGCACTAATGGGTGGCACTGATGGGTGGCACTTTTTCCTATACTTAGGTGGCACTGGCAGGGGGCAGGTGGGCACTGATGAGCTGGCCCTAGCTCGCCGTGATCGGGGCTTCAGTCCCTCTCACGGCTGCCGGTGAGCCGATTACTGGCTCTGTTGTGATCACATGATCAGCTGTCATTGGCTGACAGCTGATCATGTGGTAAGGGGTCGTGATAGATCCCTTGCTCCGATCTGTGGTCAGGCGAGTCTCATAGACTCGCTGATCACAGAGCATGCCACACGCGCCCCTCAGGGGGCGATCAGGCCACTCGTGCATGGGACGATGTCAATAGACGTAGTCCCAGCAATGCAGGTCCGCGCTGTAGCCGTCATTCGGCTATAGCACGGATCTCTAGCGATTAAGGGACTGCTGAAACAGAAAATATATTAAAATGTATGTAAAGGCATTTCTTTTTAAGTTATAGAATGATTGGGGAAGGTATAAATCCCTTTCTCAAAATTTTATTGCTGTTTCTGTCCCTGCTGGTAGATTATTACCTCTGTTTTTCATGGTGATCTCTGTCATTGTGACACACAGTCAGAGGAAATCCAAAAATTTGGAGTTGTCGTCAAAGCAACAGATGAGGGAAAACAAGTGAGGACACCAGTTTCTGTAACAAAGTTCCATTCCCTTTGGGAGAGGTTTCCTCTTATTTCCTTTAGCGTCTCCAGGACAGGAAGTGAAGAGAAATCTCCTCAGTTTTGATGGGGATTTTAACCCTTCCTTATCTAAAGCTAAGAAGAAAAAAAAACAGCATGTTGTGACTGTATAATAATAACTGATGTGCTCTCTTGCAGCCCGGAAGAAAGTCTGTGTACATGGAAGTGCAGAATACATGGTAAGCTTTTTAAAAATATTAAACAACCTGGTGATAAAGGCTAAGTTCGCCTTCAGTACATGTTATATTTTACACCAATGTTTAGGGTGTAACATATAACATGTTCCAGCTTGTGCCCCGCTCACCCACCTCACCCCTTACACTGTTACAGTGGATGGGGAAATCTCTCCCTACACCTGCTGCGTATTTTTAAAATGGTTTGGCTGCACGGGGCTCTACTCGTACAGCCAAATTATTAATTCACAGGGATCTACGAATGAAGGAACTACAAGTGCCGTCTTCACTGCCGCAGACAGCTTGTAGTTCTCAATGAACTGTGAGGGCACTGATGAACATTCCTAGTTCGTCTGAACTTTCTCCAGCTTTCTAACAGAAAACCCATAAAGAAGTATGGGCAAGAAACCTGGAGAAGGTGTCTGCAGGAGCTATGCAGGTTCCTGTAGGAAAAAATAATACATGAACATTTTTCATTTTTGTACTACAATTATATGTACATTTATTATTTTTACCTAAAGGGTAAACTTAGCCTTTAACTAATTTGTATGCTGCTGGACACCTGTGCTTACTTTAATATTCAATTATGTGTATAGGTATTGGTGTAATGTTATATGTGAACAAATGCTAAGTAAAATACTGCCACACAAAGCATTTAAAACAACTACTGGTACACATTTACTATCTGCATATAGCTTGCTCATGCATTACTTCAAAGGGATTCAGCTTTCAAAGGTAATCAGTTTTCAATTAAGCCTCCTTATTTACCTAGATAACCAATGCTCCTGTTCCATACTGTATGTATGGAGCAGCATTGTCACCCTGAGACATGATTACAGAAGACCTCTTCCTCTGCATAACAGAAGAAGATGGAAATCATTCAGCAGAGACAAAGAGCACAGGAACTTATCAGCTCAAAATAATTTTGTTAGAATGTTTGCACTTAAATACCTAAATCATGAGTGCTCAACTTCCAGCTGTTGCAGAACTACAAGTCCCATGATGCATTGCATGGTAGAAGTGGTATGTTTTGCTTATTGTAGGGCTTTGAGTTGAAGGATAGCAAAAACGATTGCTGCGGTGAATGTCAACATGTCATTGGTACAAGTTTCATGAGGCATTGCAAGGCTAACAGCTACAAGCATGACTCCCAAGGACAAAGACTTGTAGTTTTGCAAGATTTGGAGAGCCCCAGGTTGAACACCCATGACCTAATTTAAAATGCAAATTTTGAATGGTTCCTAACTGGCCAAACAGCAGCTGCATCCAACCTGACGCAGCTGCTCTTTGAGTTTTCTAACAGCTGCTGGGGCCTGCTGTCAGAACACAATATCTGCAGTGGGAGATGCATCGTTCTACACTGAATAGCATGGATGGAGGAATCACTTAGATTTGTTTCACCTAGCCCACAGGCTGAACAAGAAAATTGTATATGTAAATAGCATATAATTGAAATTCATTGTTACAGACTACATAAGTTTAGCACAACTTAACGTGTTACTAAACCCAGTAACATGAAAAAAATTAATCTGCATTCCCCACAGTGCTCACAGCTTATAAATCTTCTTTTTACAATAAAATACTGACACTATATACCTTTTTGGATTATCTGTATACCATGATTACATGATAAGCTGCACAGTTTCTCCAATGCTGAGAATTCAGGAAGGAGGAGATTTCCACTGTAGCCTGTATACACGCCCACATGTGTGATGTCAATATCATGTGACCTGGCTAGCTCTGAGAGCAAGTAAATGTTCTCTCCAGCATAAAAGACATAACTGAGCATGTGCAGGTTGACTACTCTGCCTGTGTTAGCTGACCTTCCCCAGATAGACAATGCAGGGAGGGAAGTATCCATGCATACAGGATAAAACAGGCTTTTTTACACAATGCAGAGGATTAACCCCTTAAGTTCCATAATGAGTATAACAAGCATGCTATGCTGCATATACAGGCAGATTTTTACTATTGCGGGTTTAGTAACACTTTAATCAATATTGTAGCATAATGAATTGGCATTCGTTTTAGAATCTAGTAAGTCACTAATAGGGGGGGGGGGGGGAGGGGGGGGGTAAATTAATTACCAGGAGGAAAAGCTTGAAGTGGGTACCACCATTTTGGTAATATCCACCAATAGCCTGTATAACAAGGAGAAGGTAAGGCAGAGTTTGGAGTTTTACACATTCTAAAAAGAGTTTCACTTCACTGCATACAATTATACTTTACATTACCTATATACTGTACTTGTATTGATATGGTATTCTCTCTCTACAGCCCGGCGCTGCAGTGCTCTCTGACAAGTGCCAGACCTGCGTGTGCGCAGACAATGCCACTACAGCTCCAGGAGTTGAGATACGATGCACACATGTGCCTTGCAGTAAATCATGCCCACTGGTAAGTAGAGTATATTAACCTTTATACAATATAACATTCCCTGGATTGTCTTGTGTGAGTTATGCTTTTTATAAACACGTCTGTATGAAATATTAACAAATCATATGTTTTGCTTATTTTAGGGCTTTGAGTTGAAGGAGAGCAAAACCGATTGCTGCGGTGAATGTCAACAAACTTGTAGGGGTCAGCCCCTAGGATTACTGAACTATATTGCACTGTGTTCCATCTATAATATATACAGCCTGCTATTTCCAGTTTAGCCACAAGATGTCACTGTTGCTGCCGACCCTTCAGAGGAGAGGAAACAGGAAGTGGCAGTGAGAGAGAACTGTGAGGAGTGTGTGGGCAGCTGAGGAATTCCTGTGCGGAGCTGAGGAAAAGTCAAGTCTGCCCTGAGGAGAGGGAGACTTTGTGTGGATAAAGAGTCGCAGTATCCAGCTAAAGATCGGGCACCTCGGGCAGAGAGAGAGAGCTGTGGTGATTTTGGGCCGCATCTGTGTTCATCCATCCGTCCCAGACGGGCAAGCTGCAGCACTAGGAACTGGACTTCACCTGCCTCATGAAGGAGGCCAAGACAAGGGACCCTCCAGCTGTCTAACAAACTGTGAGTGAGCACCGGTGCTGGATTGTGATAGGGAATAGTACAGTCCCTACTGAGATAGTACGTTGTAGAAACGTGTCCCGATAAGCGGGAATCAGGCAGGACATATTAGAAGAGGGTAGCCTGTATCACTGTGCATGTGTTGGCGGGAAAGCCATTTTGTGTACCACATTCCAGTTAGCCTTACTGTAAACTACTGTGAATTGTTAATACTGTTATCCTCCTCCTCCGGCCATTATATCTTACTGTTTAATAAAGCCGGTTTTTGTTTCAGCCTCCTTGTCTGCTGTCCCATACTTGAAACCTGCATTGCGGTCTCCTATACCTCTGACCGCTACAAGGATGCTCTGGTGCAGGAACCATCGAGGCAGTCTGATAAGGTTGTTGTTGCCCCAGATATGCAACCTCAGGGGGGTAGCTCAAATCCATCCGTCTCTCTATTTGCGTCAACTTCTCATGCATGAGACCCAGGGAGCTTTGTAGGTCCTGCACCACTCTAACCAGGACCTCTTCATTCTTCGCAACCCCGAGGGAGGCGGTCTGGGTCCGTATCACTCCAGAGGCATAAATTTCTTCTTTACTTCGCTCCACGGCCTCAGCCAATATTTGCCGAAAATTCAGTGTAGGGTCCACTCTGACTCGTTCCCGTAGGGCTTGTCTCAGGTGAGAGCTGTAGAGTCCCAGGATCAATTGTTCCCTCAGTATCCGGTCTGCGGATCCCATGGCGGTTATCCCGTCTGCCTCTTTTTTCTGTATCTCAGCCAGTACTTCCTGTAGAGCCGTTGCATATTGTGAGACCCCTTCATTTTCCTGCTGTACCCGGTAGAAGAACTTTGCCCGGAGGTGGCCCGCACTAGCTGTTTCACCGTATATTTCTTCTAGAAAGCGCACAATCTCTTTCAAGGTACTGCGCGTAGCTTCCGGTTGTAAGCAAACAGTTTTCCGCGCTTCACCCTCCAGGGCAGCCAAAGCAATTTCCACCTGTAGCTCTGGGCTGACATTGTAAATTCTAGCAACGCTCTGTAATCTCGTCACCCAGTCTGACAGTGACATGTTCTGGCCATCAAATTTTGGCAACAAGTTAAAAAGCATGCCCATAGGGAGGGTCCTTGTAGGGGTTCCACCATTACCTAAGGCATTCACATCAACATCAGGTACGTTGCCTTCAGCCGCCTCCATCTCTGTAACCGTATCCTGTTCGTGACGCCACTTGTAGCGGTCAGAGGTATAGGAGACCGCAATGCAGGTTTCAAGTATGGGACAGCAGACAAGGAGGCTGAAACAAAAACCGGCTTTATTAAACAGTAAGATATAATGGCCGGAGGAGGAGGATAACAGTATTAACAATTCACAGTAGTTTACAGTAAGGCTAACTGGAATGTGGTACACAAAATGGCTTTCCCGCCAACACATGCACAGTGATACAGGCTACCCTCTTCTAATATGTCCTGCCTGATTCCCGCTTATCGGGACACGTTTCTACAACGTACTATCTCAGTAGGGACTGTACTATTCCCTATCACAATCCAGCACCGGTGCTCACTCACAGTTTGTTAGACAGCTGGAGGGTCCCTTGTCTTGGCCTCCTTCATGAGGCAGGTGAAGTCCAGTTCCTAGTGCTGCAGCTTGCCCGTCTGGGACGGATGGATGAACACAGATGCGGCCCAAAATCACCACAGCTCTCTCTCTCTGCCCGAGGTGCCCGATCTTTAGCTGGATACTGCGACTCTTTATCCACACAAAGTCTCCCTCTCCTCAGGGCAGACTTGACTTTTCCTCAGCTCCGCACAGGAATTCCTCAGCTGCCCACACACTCCTCACAGTTCTCTCTCACTGCCACTTCCTGTTTCCTCTCCTCTGAAGGGTCGGCAGCAACAGTGACATCTTGTGGCTAAACTGGAAATAGCAGGCTGTATATATTATAGATGGAACACAGTGCAATATAGTTCAGTAATCCTAGGGGCTGACCCCTACAAACTCATTGCGTTATCAATGACGCTAATAATTTGATTCTGCTGAAGGTATATAAATCTTAATATTGTCTAATTTTATCTCCCGATACATACATAGAACCGCTCCACTAAATCTTTCTTGTTTAGCTGGCAAAGTCCATTTCAAAATTATTTATTCTAAGAACATCTTAACTTTTTACAATAGTTTCATCTATGACTTGCACAATACTTGTGAGGTCAATAGAGAATGCCAGTGTATTTCTTATATTACGTCACATTAAACATACTTGTTTTTTTTTTTTTTTTTTGTTTTTTTTAATAGAACGGTAGAATGACAAAAAAATATTTTAATAGAAAAGTGCCAGCGTGCTGGATAAGAAGTGCTGAAATTGTTTTTCTACAGTAGTGCTTATCACCGTCAGTAATCTTAGCAAATCGCTTAGAAAATTCAATTAGATGAATGCAAAAAAATCCCCCCAAAAAACATTGCTTAAATGCTTAGAGTGAATTTATACATAAATTTCTTAAAACAAGTGACTACATACTGTATATCAACAAATGTCCATAATAAATGACAAAAATCACAGAAAAGTGCAAGCATGCTGAATAAGAATTGCTGAAATCGTTTTTCTACTGTAGTGCTTATCACTGCCAACAATCCACTCCATGTGAGTTGTGCCCCAGTCCAAATAGGTCCAAATTCACCAGATAATGATGATCCCCTTTAGCTTATGGCAAAAAAGGTCTGTGGAGGCTTTTCCACAGCTCTAATGCGCGTGGCTACTTGTCTCCTCTTTATGCTGCTCATCTCACACAGAACCCTGGTAACAACACTCATGCACGGAAAGGGTCAAAACAAAAAGGATTTCATAACGCAGAATGTCTTTATTTTTATCTTTTTTAAACACTTTAAAACCACTCACACTGACCCAGGGATCAAATAAATATTTATTTTCTATGATCACAATCTCCATCTAGTGGTCATAATGTGGTATTTTCCTAGTTCACTACACTTATACTGTTATTCAAGAGTTTCCTGGAATATTTGATGATAGTATTGCTAAACCATAATCCCTGTTTTTCAGCATAAGGAATCATTGCGTGCAAAAGATGACAACTGTACAATCTACAGCTGCAATCGAATCAAAACAAGTTTCATCTCCTCCACCTCACGTATTACTTGTGCAAACTTCAAAGAAGAAGAATGTGAACCTGTAAGTAATGTGAAAATTCTTGCTAGCGCTGAACAATGACTTATTTTAATGAACAGACAGGGCAGAATATACAGTGAAGCCTTATGCCCTGTACACACGGTTGGACATTCCGAGGACAAAATCCGTCAGATTTTTTCTGATGGATTTTGGCCCAAACTTGTCTTGCATACACACGGTCGCACAAAGTTGTTGGAAAATCTGATCGTTCAGAACAAGGTGATGTAGAACGCGTACGACGGGACTATAAAGAGGCCAGTAGCCAATAGCTTTCGTCTCGTAATTTATTTGAGCATGCGTGGCACTTTGTGCGTCGGAATTGTCTACACACGATCGGAATTTAAACAATCGGATTTGGTTGTCGGATAATTTTAGATCTAGATCTCAAACTTTGTGTGTTGGAAATTCCGACGGAAAAAGTCAGATGGAGCCCACGCACGATCGAAATTTTCCGATCGCACATTTTCTGTCGGAAAGTCCGACCATGTGTACAGAGCATTACTCCACCGCAGCCTCTTTCTCCTCTCCATCAATCCACTGCAATCTCTTCCTTCTTTATTGGGAGAGAGCTTACTTATGTAAAAATGTAAACAGTAGTACTGCTTAACTGTGATTGGCCATCACAGTGATCAGAAGGCACAGTGCCACTCTGATTGGCCCTGTGCCTTTCACTTATGATCTCTGCTGTCTAATGATGGCAGATTATAGGAAAGAGTAAAGAAAGGACTTTTTTTAAACCTCCAGTGAAAAAAAGCTCCCCCTAATGGCTGTTTTAGGGCATAAGCCCTTATACAGATGGTTACCATACTAACATCAACAAAGTAGCAAGCAACATTAGAGGGAAAACATACCATACCCCCATGCCATATTCCCAAACCATGGGAGTCCTCACTTGGCTTGAGTCCAATAAATAGCAAGCCTATTTTATGTGATGGTTGCATTCAACAACCCATCACCCAACTAAAACCTTATAATTGAGTTAAATTCATTTTTGCACAATCAAGAACCTTATCCTGCTGTGACATTAACCCTTTTCCCAACTTTCCAACTCACTATTATATCAGGCTGTAAGCCTGATGGGAGGCAGGAAGGTGGGACAATTTCTCATGGATACGTGCTGCCTTTTGGCCCCTCGTCATCCTACAATTACTTTACTTCCTCCCTTTATCCGTCCCTACTCAGGGCTGTCTTGCCTGTTTTAGTCCACCTCACCATTACTGTCTGGTTTTACATTACCTACTAGTGGATTGCACCTAAGGCCTTGTACACACAAGCTTCACCTTGTATAAGGTCAGTGTGTACAGCAAGAATTTTTTGCAAAGCTGGTTCTAAAGCTCAAACATTTTTTAGCTTAATACATTCCTTGCATGAAGGTAAACAATGTGTAGGCATTAGTATCCTCCCTCACCCACCTCTCTTTTAGACCCCTTTCACACTGGGGCGCTACAGCACAAAAACTAGCGCCTGCAAAGCGCCCTGAAAAAGCCGCTGCTGTGTCTCCGAGGGCTTTCACACTGGAGTGTTGCGCTGGCAGGACGGTAAAATAAGATATGCTAGCAACATCTTTGAAGCGGTGAAGGAGCAGTGTATACACCGCTCATTCACCGCTCCTGCCCATTAAAATCAATGGGGCAGCGCTTTGCAGTGGTTTAAACTCTTTCTCAGCTGCTAGTGGGGGGTAAAATCTCCCCATTAGCGGCTGAATAGCGCAGCGAAATTGGCAGTAAAGCGCCGCTAGAAAAAGCAGCGTTTTACCGCCGACATCGCCCCTGCCCCATTGTGAAAGGGGTCTTACTTACCTGAGCCCTCATTCGATCCAGCACTGTGCATGTCTGCAGATCTTCACTCCCCTCACTTCCGGGTTTTGCTGGCTTTGCTGGGCATTGGTTCCCAGTGCTGTCAATCAAAGCCAGTGATGGGGGGAGGGGGGCAGGGCTGAGTTCTGCTGTCTGTACCAGTGGACGCAGCAGCGGGGCTCGGGCAGCGCTTACCATGGGAGCACTGGACAGAGAAGAGGAGCCAGGAGCATTGGCGGGGGACCCGAGAAGAGGAGGTTCATGCCCGCCCTTTGCAATTCCATTACACGAAGCAGGTAAGTATAGACATATTTGTTCTATTTATTTTATGTTTTATTTTTACCTTTACAAACACTTTAATCTTCATGCAGGCTTACATTTCAATTAGTGCTGAAACTTTTTGAAGATGTGCCAGCAGCATGACAGCCAGCACTCCTATTAGGATGTTAGTTTAATACAGGCATACCCCACTTTTACGTACACAATGGGGTTTATTTACTGAAACTAGAATGAAAAATCAGGCTCACTTCTGCATAGAAACCAATGAGCTTCCAGGTTTTATTACCAAAGCTTAATTGAACAAGCTGGGGTTAGAAGCTCATTGGTTTCTATGCAGAAGTGAGCCTGATTTTGCACTTTCTAGCTTTAGTAAATAAACCTCATTGTGTAATTAAAAGTGGGGTATGCCTGTATCCCCAAACTAGGGATGAAAAGCTTCAATAAAGCTGCTAAACTTAAAGATTTTCTTAAAGCTTTGCAAGTACTTATAAAGGCTTGCGGCACACCTTTCTGTTATTCATGGTGACGCCTGTGTATTCATGACCTAATGACTTTTTTTCTGAGCCTTGCTGCAACTTCAGAGAATCTATAAGAATGTTGCAAAAGTACAACCCGTCGAGATGACAATGGGGGTTATATTGTTTATATTATTGAAATGCCCTTTTAAATACATTGTATGTTATTCATTTTTATAGGACACAATTGAACTTTTACCTGATGGCTGCTGTAAGATATGTAAGTACCTATTCAATTAAAGTTCTAAATAAATAGAAATAGCTGTTTTTAAAGTACAACAGTGGATAAACAGCGCCCTCTTCTGCCTGAAGAAGTGTATGACCTGAACATATGTAGTACCATTGCTGTAAATGTCCTTAGTTATTTAAACAATACATTTAAACAGTCAATTTCGACAAAATAAACAAAGTATAACTGAAGGCAAAACTTTCTTCTTTTATTTTTGGCTAGAGTAGAGATAGAACACCTGTCAATTTGTATTGCTGTCTGTGCCACCCTTTAAGGAGATTTAACCTCTTTAATTGTGCTGTTTACTATTATCATTGAAAGTTAAAGTACATTTTGGGTTGTCCCCAGAAAAGGGATAGATGGGGAATGTTCCAATGGGGACACTAGTTCTAGTGACCTGGAGGTCTCCAAGGAATTTCCTTAATATGTAGGGAATTCCTCTCATGTCCTGTTTGGCTTTGAGACAGGAAGTGAAGGGAATTCTCTGCAATGGGACAGAGATGGTGAAAAAAATCTGACAGGGGTTATAACCTTCCCCTACTCTATCCAAAATGATAAAAAAAAATGACCTATAGTTCTACTTTAAGTATCCATGCATGTTTACTCAGTTGTTGGGTACACTACCCTACACACCTGTCAGGCTTTATTGCTGTCTGTGTCCCTATTAGGGAGAACCATCCATTTGTCCTGCTTACCATTATCACCAGGAGAGAAGGTGAAAGAAAATCACGCATTTTGCATTGTCACCAGAGCAGAAATGGGCGCGTTCACCACTTCAGTTTATAACTAGCTTTTAGAGCAAAGTGCACATCAAAAGGCTTTGACAGCAAACAAAACAACATGTATTTCCCAGCACACCTGCCAGCTAGCAAGCAAAAAAACAAAACAAATGACATTGTCTAATAATATATAAATTGCAGAGGTTGCCATTTTTGTTTAGGATTACAGAGGAACACTGAAGTCTGAAAGAAGGCAGTATTCATCTGCAGGCCAAAGGACTTCATTTTTGTCAGTGAAGCCTCTAGCCTGCATGTGAGAGTGACATAGAGCGGAGTACTGGATTTCTGGACACTTATTATTAACTACCTGGTGCTGGGACACATTCCTTGGTGCACAGAATGTACACGCTCTGTCCTCTCCTGATAATACTGTATATCAAACATCTTATTGATGTGAGACATACTCTCATGCAGTGGCGTCTGGTGCTCCACCGCTCAGGGAGGGGGGGTGCGGCAGACAGACCTGACCATGGACCCCCCTCGGTCAGTCCAGTCTGCACCACCCCCCCTTGCCAGCTCACTCACCTTGCCCCTGGAGTGGCAGGTGGAGCCGGATGGCTGGCGGATTCCCCCCTCAGTCTCCTCTATTTCGGGCTTCCCATGCATCTCCTTTACATCTCCTCCCTTCTCCTCCTCCTTCCACTGCATAGGCTAATAGAATGGCTTCTCCTTTCAGCCAATTGGGAAATGGGCCTCACAACCCGCTTCCTGATTGGCAGGGAGGAGAATCAGAGTATCAATAGGGAATATTCATTGGGTTGGCTCAGGGCCTATTAGAGCCTCTGGCTGTAATCATGTGCTTCAAAAAAAAATAAAACCCTCATTGGAATCAATGCGTCAAGTGCCCTGCATGTATATTAGGGTCCAGGTGCATGAAAAAGGGGGGCAGCTCCCCTGTGCCCCTAGTGGATGGGCTGCCACTGCCCTCATGGCTGCCTCTTAACTCATGTTCGTTTAGACTGCTTTATGTGTCACTTTATCTGTGCTCCTATTAAGCACCCCCTTGCTTGCTCCTACTACTAAGATTGCTCACCTCTAATTTTAGCAATATGTCTTTGTGCTTAAGCATTCCTTCAAGTGCAACATGGACTGCAACAAATGCATTTTGATTCAGATATAACTGGAGCTTTGATTTAATAGGGAGGATTCTAGCTACATATATTTATTTTTGATTTACAGACTGCACATTTGTGCTAAAGCAGATCCTTTTAAGTGCATACAGTGGGTCCTCAAAACAGCCATCCCCTTTGGTTTTACAAGCCATGTGGCCAAGGGAGGCTGTCTGACATACCTAGTGTAGTTCAGGTGTTTGTCTGGACATAGATATGTCACAAGACAACATTGTCTTTGTTTTTAAGGGAATTGTGGGAGAAAAAGGGTCCATACATGGAACACCATGACCATGAATTACCCTAATATCACCCAGTAAAGTGACGGACTGTCTTGATACCAAGTTATATAAAAAAATACATTTTTATTATTAAATACAAATTTAAAAGTTTTTTTAAAGAAGAAAAACATATAAAGAGTTTCAATTAATACATAGTATGGTTGTAACATAAGCATATGTGTTACGGTGATAATTTAGTGTCCAATTCGGACTTTATTTTCTACTAGTTTCGCGACTTTTCTGTCGCTTCTTCAGGAGACCTTGTTTGTCTGAAATTGAACATACCATGTCAAAAAATTATTATAACCAAATTAACATAATTCAAAAACATTTGGTGTATTACTTTACAAAAAGAGTTGGGGAATAAGCAGCTCACCACTGTGGAAACATCAAGTCGCAGAAAGCACTTGGAGTTAGGGCAGTCCCCGCCAACCAGGCTTTGACCACCCTTGGGGCGGACACGGGAGGTAATAAGAGTCAGCTAGAAAATAATCAGAGGTGGAGGGTATTTTATCAGAAAATTACCAAAGAAATAAATAATTATGTGAATAAACTCTTTTGTTACTGGGAAGATATCCAATATATATGTGCAGAGCAGTAACATTTGTGTCCCAGTATCCAATGCCCAAAGTCCACATACCGGTACATCCAAAGGTTTTCAAGCAATACAGCATGGATGAAAATACACCGGATTAGCAGGAATGGAAACGGAGTATGGATAGTTAGATGCAGAGGGGGATCCTGTCCTCCATCTGGTTCAAGGTAGGTACTATATTGGTGTCAACAAAGTTGATCCTGATAAAGATATGAGTTATATTACATATAGCCAGATAAAGATAATTTAAATCAGACTATATATAAATGACCAGAGGAAGTGAATAAAATAAAGGAGATTACCGGTGAACAAGATCCCTCTTCGTTCCAGATCTTTTTTATTTCAATAATTTTTATTGAAGATTTTCAGCAGAACAAAGCAAAATAGATGAACATTCCTTATAATAAGCAAGTAAAATCCACTTTTGCATATACAAGGATAATCTAGAAGAACAAAGATCTAGACAAAAACCTATCAGTACAGATCTGTATAACAACCAGACATGGTGTTTCCATATCAACTGCAGTGTCATGGACCCATAGCATTCAAATAATTCCCAACCGTGGAAAATGTCCAGGCAAGGCTCACAAGCCCGTAGCCCCTGACGCCCCAAACGGGATCAAGCTGCAGACCAGGGGCTGGGCTCACTCACCAAGACCAGGGCACTCCCCATCCATCTCATCCGAGGTCCAAAAGTGGAGGTACCGCTAGAAAATTGTGTAATCAATTAGTCCAAAAGATAGCTACTGTCTGTCTTCTAACCCCTTTCGGGGTGCCGCATAGTACACCAAGAGAGGTGGCAAAGGAGGGAAAAGAGAAAACGTGTGAAATGATAGAAAAAGGAATAAAGAACGTAAATTGCTATTCAGGCATTACTCACTCCATAGGCTAGGGTTCCAGGCCGCACCCCCGGAATGAGAGAAATATTACACTTTGTTGCCCAAGGTTCCCAAATCAACCGGAATCTCTCTGTTTTGTCTTTCCATTTGGCCACTATTTGTTCTTGTACCATAATCCAAGTTACCTTGGTTTTAAACATCTTAAAGGAGACCGTGTGTTTCTTCCAGGCTTTAGCTATCGTAACTTTGGCTCCAAGAAAAATAAAAAACGCCAGTTGCTGCAAATGTTTGGGTAGAGTCGGAATAATGTGATTTAGCAGGGCTGTACTGGGATGTGGAGCTATGGTGGTCCCTGTAATGGAGCTAATTGTGCAAAACACTTTCCGCCAAAAAGTGCGGATGCGAGGGCAAGACCACCAGACATGAGACATGTCACCTTCCAGATCACAGCCCCTGAAGCCCACTGACGAGGAGCCCTGAAAGATCTTGGCCAGCCTGGAAGGAACATAGTACCATCTAAATAAAACTTTGACACTATGAGCGAGATATTCAGGATACCTTTGTGAGCTCTCATCGCGGCCCCATACCATTGTTTCGACTCCCAGGTGTGGCCCAAGTCAGCTTCCCAAGCCCGAGCATAGGGGGGCTTATTGTCCGTCTTCAAAAGAGCCGCGTAGATCAGTGAGATGCCCCCCCTCTGGTCCGTAGCCTGAGCACACCATTGTTCATATTGTGTCATAAAAGGGGGAAGTGGCTTAGAGGTCCAAATGGAATTTAAAAAGTGTGAGAGTTGCGTAAATCTATATAATTCCGAATCGGGCATATCTAGTCTCTTCCTGCAGTGTGTTAAAGATAGAGGGCCTGTGTGGGAAAAGAAGTGTCCAATTCTGTATAACCCCTTATCCGTCCACCATTTAAAGGCTTCTATATCTTCCCCCGGGGGGAAATCCCCATTGTGGAAAATGTGTGTTAGCGGTTTCAGTGGGGAGATCAGCGATTCCCGTTTAAAAAGGTTAGAGCTCAGCGCCATTGGAGTGTGAAAGGGTGGGAGCTAGAATCGCCGGTTTGCGTTTAGGGTTGCAAGTCATCAGGAAATCTATCGTGTGGTGAGGAGTAGACTGTCTTTCCATCAACAACCAATCCGGTTTTACAGAACCGGAAAAAGCCATAGATATCTGGGCCAATTGCGCTGATTGATAATAACCCCACAGGTTGGGGAGACCCAAACCCCCTTGAGATTTCAGCCGGTATAGCGTGTTTGAGGAGCATCTGTAACCTTTCTTCCCCCAAACAAACCTCACAATGTCTGATTGTAATTTGTTCAGAAATGTTTTGGGGATCGGAATTGGGAGGGAACGAAACAAGTACAAAAGACGCGGTAAAAGTGTCATTTTCACCGCATTAATCCTACCCAGCCAGGAAATCCCACATCCAGACCAACGAGTCAAATCCGTTCTACATTTTTTCGCCATGTTAGGATAGTTAGCTTGAAATAGCGTGTGTATGTCCGAAGTGAGATTAATCCCTAAATAAGGAAGCTGGGAGCGAGCCCAGGAGAAGGTAAAATTGTTCGACAGTTGGGAGAGCATATCCGCGGAGATCGTAACGTTCAGAGCTAAAGATTTTTCCATATTGACCTTTAGGCCCGAGATCCTACTAAAATCCAATAAAGTCCGGTTAATTATGGGCATAGAGGTTAAGGGCGAGGTAACAAAAAGGAGGAGGTCATCCGCATAAAGAGCACATTTGTGTTCACAAGACCCGCACATGACTCCCCTAATGTCAGGGTTGGAGCGTAAGGCAATGGCCAAAGTTTCTATGGCTATGGCAAAGAGAAGCGGTGATAGTGGGCATCCCTGTCTTGTCCCTCTACCGATGCTAAATGCGTCAGAGTACCTACCCATCAGACGTACTTGAGCCGTGGGATGCGAATATAGTGCCGATATAAGGTTAAGAAAGTACTGGCCGCACCCCCATCTCCCCAGAATATCAGTTAGGTATGACCAGTCAATGGAATCAAAAGCCTTATGAAGGTCGATGGATAACAGAAACCCTTGTTGCGGGGTACCCCCATCCCACTGTGCCTTAAGGAGTGTTATAATATCTACTGCACGTCTAATCTGGTCTGGTCCCTGTCTCCCAGGGATGAATCCCACCTGATCTTTGTGTATGTATCTAGGGATAAAGCTTAAAAGTCTGTTCGCCAGAATTTTTGTCATTATTTTAATGTCATTATTCATAAGCGAAATAGGCCGATAATTGCCCACCTCGCTGGCATCCTTTCCGGGTTTTGGAATCACTGAAATAAATGCCGAGTTCATATCCGGGTGCAAGGAGGCTCCATCCCTGAGAGAATTGAACATTTTCACCAAATAAGGGGCCAGACCAGGGCCAAACTTCTTATAATACCCATTGGAGAATCCGTCCGGACCCGGAGCAGAGCCCACGGTAAGAGATTTAATAGTGTCAAGGACTTCTGCAAGAGTGAACGGATCCTCCAACAGATCCTTATGTGCCTTGGATATCTCGGGCAATGGGAGAGCATTCAGGAGTGTCTCGCGGACATTTGTAGAGGGGACAGGGCCTTGTTTATATAAGTCCGAAAAGAACCGCATAAAAGTTTCCATTACTTTAGAGGGATTCTGAGAAAGGTCCCCTGAATGTACCCTGATCTTAGGAAAAGAGTGTGAACGTGGCTTGGGGGTCAGTTTTACCGCTAATTTTGAGCCAATCCTATCCTTCTGAGAATAAAATCTGGCCCCCGTCCAGGTAAGATGCTGAGCAGTCGCTGTAGTCAAGGACATGTTTAGTCGGGCCCTGGCCTCATCTAGTTTGGCCAGGGAATCTGCTGTGGGTCGTTGTTTATGTGCCTTAGCTAGTGAACGGAATTCTTTTGTGAATTTGAGAGTGTCGGCCTGATGTTGTGCTTTGAGATTAGAGGACAACTGTATCAACTTGCCTCTTATTACAGTTTTATGTGCAGCCCATAGTGTAACCGGCGATACTTCCCCTGTATCATTCAGCTCAAAGTATTCTCTGATAGAAGCCGCTATATCTGCGCTATGTGCAGGATCGCTCAGAATGGATTCCCGGAGACGCCAGCACGGGCGACTCCCTGAACCCATAGGTCTCCTGGACACTACAACCACCATGGAGTGATCCGATAATGACGAGTCAAGAATTCTCGCATGTTCTAGCAAGGGGATCGTTTGGGGCTTTGTAAAAATGTGATCTATTCTAGCATAAGTGTGGTGTGGAGCCGAAAAGTGTGTATAGTCCTTTGCCCGTGGGTTCATCTCTCTCCAAGTATCAATCAGATCCTCAGAGTGGATCGTGTGGGCAATGTTAATGCTCTGTTTTGACGGACGTTTAGGTTTGGACCTACCCGATGCTAACTTGTCAAGAGAAAAATCAATTGCTACATTCGAGTCTCCTCCGATAAACACCGTGCCCTTAAGGCGGTGTCGCAGCTTCCCCAGCATGGATGTAAAGAAGGTGCTTTGGCCCTTGTTGGGCGCGTAATAGGAAACAAAAGTGTAGCATTCCCCATCTATGTATCCGGATACCAGTATATATCGACCCTGAGGGTCCATAAAAGTCTCAGGTTGAGATAGGTTAATATGTTTGGAGATACACACTGCTACCCCTCTAGTTTTGTTCTCTGCGGAGGCTAGAAAAAATTGAGGATAATGTTGATGTAAATATGTGGGTTTGAAAGTAGAAGGGAAGTGTGTTTCCTGAAGTAAGAGAATGTCCGCGTGTACGGAGCGGTAATGTTCGAAGAGCTTCCGTCGTTTGAGTGGGGAGTTAAGGCCTTGAGTGTTGTGTGAAAGAATTTTAAGGGTGGGCGGCCTAATGGGTGTATCAGTCATGGACCAGAGGAGGGCAAACTACACAAAAGATCAAAGACTCACCGCTCCTATGAAGAGGGCCATACTGTCTGCGATTCATGAGCCACCAGTAATAACCACAAAAGTCCCGGAGTGCAGGCTGGATGTCAAAGCTGAATTGGAGATACCTGTAAAATACATAGAAAGAGAGAAGAAGGGAAGAAAAGAACATGAAGAAGAAAGGAGAAACAAAAGGAGAACGGACAGTAGCATGAGAAAAACCATGTCGCATGATCAGTATGCTATCAAATAAATTCCTACGGGGGACCCCAATCCCCATCAACCCCCCTGAGTGGTCAGAATCCCCCCAACCAACCCTTAATTGCAAAAAGTCGGGGAAACCCTAGAAGAGGGTATCCCGAATGCGGCTCAGAAGCGCCGAAAGTGCCTCTGAACCAGGAGGAGCGCACTGAAACCACCACCACCCCGCCACCTTTAACTATATAAACTATTGGGCCGGCAAGGGCCCACAGTCAACTGTTAACAGAGCGCCCATAATGAGCTGAAATAGGGTAACTGAAATTCTAGACTCATATCAAAAGGTATGCACCCGGTAAGTCGATCCAGTCCCACCACCCCACTCCCCCCTTCCCGCACATAGGTATGGTGGTGCACTGACCTAACCTCTATCGAATCTCTACCTAGGACCCGTATTAAGTTGTACAACAAGATAAACATAAACATGAACTAAAGCAGGCCCCCTGGGACATCCCTTGTAGCCGCTGAGAGCAGACCCAATTTTATCAACAACAGGATAGTCACATGTCTGATCTTGCCGCTGTGAAAATAGTCTGTTTCACCAACTGCAAAAGTTATGAGAGTCAGTTACCGATACCTCAGACAGGAAATAAAAGAGGCCATCCTGGATCTATGTTAAAGAACAGATCCTTTCTCTTTTCCCTTTTCCTTCTCTTTTCCCTTTCTCTTTTTCTCTCCTCCCTCCTTTGTAGGGGAGAGAGAAAAAAAAAAAAAAAAAAACATTTTTATTTAAAATAAAAAAATATAAAAAATGTATTTCTCCAGATGTGAGAATACCTCCCTCATATTTCCCTGTACATCAAAGAGGGCGTGAGGGGGGCTCCCAAATTTCCCTGTGTCCCAGAGCATGTGGTACAATCAGGGGATCCATTCAAAAAAAAAAAAAAAAAAGGGGTAGAAGATCATCCCCATAAGGGGAAACAAAAGCTGTCTCAAGGTGGTAAATTTTCCTTTGAACGTTTGGAGCTTTGTGTCAGCCAGATCTGTTGCAGCGGACTTGCTGGGGACGGTCTCTTGACTGATGCAGGGGTCCCCCTGTTGGATTGTTCCGTTGTGGGTTCCAAATGTATCAGGCCAATTCGAGTCAAAAGTTTTTTGCCTTCCTGGAACGAGGAGAAACCAAAGCTTTTGTTCTTATACGAAAAATTCAGCCGCAAAGGAAATGACCATCTGTATGCGATTTCTTTATCCAGTAACACTTGTAGTAATGGTTTGAGCGATCGTCTCTTCTGTATAGTGTATGGGGAGAGGTCAGCGAATATCTGGATCTTGTGACCCTGAAACGATAGGTTCTCCGCATATCTGGATTTACGCATGACCTCTTCTTTCACCGAGTAATAATGGGGTTTGACTATAATGTCTCTGGGTAAGCCGTCAGTACGGGGAGCCTGGAGAGCCCTGTGAGCTCTATCCAATTCCAAATGGCGCTCTGGGATGTCTGGGATCAAATTCTTAATGAGAGATCTCATCACCTTATGTACCTCTTTTTCAGTTTCGGGGATCCCCCTCACCCTGAAATTGTATCTTCTCGATCTGTTTTCAAGGTCATCGATTTTTGCAAACGCTGTTTCCAGTTGGTCCTGAACCTCCTCTAATCTGTCCGAATTCTGGTTGATCCGGGATACTGCCTGGTCAGTTTTCCGTTCCACAGTGTCCAGTCTCTGACCTATCTGCTGTAAGTCTGCCTGTAGAGATGTAGTGATCTGGTTTGCCTGCACTGCAAGGCTTTTGGACAACATGTGAGAGAAAGCAGCCATCATGGAAGGAAAGTCTGTGGGGAGGGGGGAGATCATCTTGTGCCTCACTGACTGCAAGCAGGAGGCCTGTATGTGGATCCCTCATAGGGGTGGAGGGATACCCTGCGCTCAATTCACCCAGCAGGGACTCAGTGGAGGAGGGAGAGTTAGTTATCTGTAGGGGGGCACAGTCTGTACCTTGGAATGGCAAATGTTCTTGGTCCTGATCCGCGATGGAGGTGTCCTGAGGCGCTGTGGCCGGGAGGCCTCGTGATGCCGCCGCCATCTTGGCATAGCTGACAGGGCCGCTTTCAGCCTTCATGCGGCCGGATAAATCCTTCCTGGCGTTCGGGGTCGCCATCCGCGGGATCCCGGAGTATTCCCCCGTTCGAATCCGCCTATTTGCTGTGCGTTAGGGCGCTCTGTGCTCCGTGGTGGTCTTCACAGGGCTGTGGTGGAGCGGAGCTCTAGAAGCCGGCGGCCATCTTGGGAGACTCCGCGCATGCGCTCCCAGATCTTTTTTATATATATTGTCTTGTTTAGTGGACGGTTCTGGCGGGGAGACCGCTAATCGTCCGTTCTGCCGCTCTAATGGGACGCCATAATGGCGCACCTTTAACCTCCAACCATGCGGCGTCAGAGAATCGGCGCAAGCGCCAGATTATGACATCGCCGGGTCCGCCGCTCCTAATGCGCATGCGCCACGACGTGACGACGCGCATCAGCTTCGAGTCACCATGGAGACCATTGCGTGACTCATTGCTAGCGGACCCGGCACCTCCCACCTGTGGGAGCTATCCAGGGCCGCTGGAGAGGCGCGTGCCCGCCCCTAGGAGTTTCCTCCTACACTCCACCGTCTGCGCAGGTGTTCCACAGCCTTAGACGCTGCATACTCCATTATACAGCACAAAAATTAAATACAAAAAATAATAATAGATAAGCAAGCAAAGTAGACATTTAAACTAATCAAATGGCAACTATTTTTATATATTGTTGTTGTTCTCACCATGTTGTTGAACTTGTCTGAAAAGAGATATACAGACAAATTAGAACTAAATTAGATTATAATCAGATGTAATAGGGTACTTATGACAGACTGGACTGTTGTCCATGTGTTGAAATCATAACTAGTACCGTAGAAGAATCGCAGCAATGTCGGTAAAATTAGGGAATCAAACTATCCATTTATACCAGCAAAATAAGGGACAAAAGTAAAAAAAAAAAGTTTTGGCCCTTATTTTGCTGGTATAAATGGATAGTTTATTCTGTCGACGTACATCGTCGTGCGCTGGTCGGGAAGTGGTTAAAAAAAACTTTTAAATTTGTATTTAATAATAAAAATTTATTTTTTTATATAACTTGGTATCAAGACAGACCGTCACTTTACTGGGTGATATTAGGGTAATTCATGGTCATGGTGTTCCATGTATGGACCCTTTTTCTCCCACAATTCCCTTTTTCTGTATTTAATGTATAAGGATGAGGATACCGCATACCTTATTATATTTTGTTTATAGTATTTGAGGCACAACAATACAATTGTCTTTGTTTTTAAATTATGGTGAAGGGTTTGTTTTTGTTTTTTATACTTAAAGTGGTTGTAAACCCCATGAATGAAATCTGATCTGGGTACATATAGCTGTAGTGTTTACTTATCTCTCTCCAAACCTCTCAGTCATGTGTATTTCTGCTGCTCCATTACTCTGTTAACAACATGATAGCATCTGACAAGTTCTCTGACACACAAGATAAAAGCAGCTGGAAATTTGTGCCACTTAGAGATAGATTAGCAGAGAGCTGGTATATTCACAGTACAGCTCTGCACTTCCCTTCATTCCTCTGCCTATGTGGAGTGAGGGTGTGTACCTTTCCTCCAATCAGCTCACACACAGTGTATGTCCAGGCTCTCCTCCCACTGCTGAAACAGGAAGAACGATTTCTTACATGATGTTCACTTTCTAAAGCTGAAGATCACAGTTATACATGTAAAACTTATGTAGGGAGTTTTTGATCTCTGTGTATCATCTGAGGCTGTTAACTTTACTGGGTATAGGAGAGGGTTTACATCCACTTTAAGGGCTATGTATTTTGTCATTTACTTTTGATATTTGCAATAATAAAGCTGATTTATTTTATACACTTTGGTGTTCCTCTTAAGATTTATTACGCAGTCTGTTCAAAGCTGCTTGGGGAAAGATTAAAGTAGAACTACAGGCAAAACTTTCTTTCTCATTTTGGATAGAGCAATGGAGTATTGTAACCCGTCAGATTCTATTTCCGGCCATCTACAGTATATGGCAAATAAAATTTTATTTTATCTTTGTATTTTGATGCTGTTGTTCATTTTAGCTAACTTGTCCTAGAATGATTCTGAATAATATGTGATATTTTTCATCATTCAGGTATTCAAAAGAGCAAATCTTGTGAGCTGCACCAAGAATATAACTACATGACTTTCAATAACTGCCGATCAGTAGATATGGTGAAGATATCACGGTGCGAAGGGTCCTGCAACACCTATTCAATGTAAGATCTTAATTCTACTAAATGGGCAATTTGTATATATTTAAATGAAAATTACTTAAATTTAATATATTAATTTAAAATATAAATGCCAGCAAAAGCTTTCCCAGCAAAGAGACAAATACATACTTATACATACTTATACATACATACTTATCTTTCCCAATGCTTGTGTCACTCTTCAGAAACCAAAACTTCTGGGAGTATTGATCTCCTGGTAACCAACTGTGCTCAAACCACTGATCTTTAAGTTGTGCACTGTAGTTACGTAGAGGATGACAGAATGAATCACTGAGAGTTACATCAGACCAGGGGATTGACACTCAGAAGTGCCAGAATCTCTACAGACTTTCAAGGACAATTCTACACCTGCAAGGAGGAATGTTTGCTAAACCAAAAATCAAAGCTTGAGCTTGGAAAGAAGACATAACCAGAAGTGCTGGAATTAAAAGGAAACAAAGGCATTCCTACTCACTTATGTAGATGCAGCATCCAGCCAATGATGCATCCATCCACCGCCAACTCTATACCAAGAATTGAGTGATCAAAGATCGCTGATTGCTCAGTTCTCTGGTCCAATCTAAGCACATATATTCCGTCACTGGCTCTCTGCTCTGCCGATCCAATGCTCACTGAAGCACCGGGCTGTGGAAAGGTTCAGAAACTGCTTGCTCAGGCTCTCAGTGGCGCATTATTGTCAGGATGAATGCAGAGCCTGGACCAGCTCTGTGACATCAGCTGAATGTGGGTCACGGGAGTGCAGAACTGAGTGCATTTTTAAAAGAGACAAAAAAGAAAAACACAAAAACCTCAACAAAAATTGTTGACCATACTGGACTTTTTAGGCATATATATATATATAAAGAGAAAAAAGAGAGAAGGGAAAAGGAATAATAATTTAAAACAATTTTTATTTTTCTAAAAAGAGAAAAAAGCACACCAAATCTCAATATTTCTTATCTTGTCTAGTGTGTTAGAGGTATATCAAAATCTATATATATTCCTATACTTATTCAGTCATAGGAGCATTAAGGAAAAATGTAACACTTAATACAGAAACCAGTTTGTATAGACAGGATAACAATTGAAGAACGGACCAAAGATATTTTGATGCGCTACATGTTTCGCGTTCATCATAATGCTTCCACAGGAGCTTAACATTTTTCTAAAAATAGAAAAAGTATATCATTAAGATGATTTATAATAACATAAAAATTCTCCATAAAAAAATACAATTCATTCCCAAATACTTGCAAGTACAACATAAAAGGAATAAACTTGCTCCCAGGGTTAAAAAAAAAAAAATATATATATATATATATATATATATATATATATATATATATATATATATATATATATATATATATAAATATTGCATTCGTCCGAAAATCCACATGAATTACGGTCGAATCTGTCTTTAAGGCTTATGGTGTCTGTCGAATGTATAAAGAAGATTCGACGGAGCTAGTATATAGCATACTTTAGAACCCCTGTTAAAGTCTATGGGACTCCAACATTCAAAATCTAAAGTGCTAATTTTAAAGACTAATTTGCAAGTTACTGTCCTAAAAAGTGTTTGGGGACCCGGGTCCTGCCCCAGGGAACATGTATCAATGCAAAAAAAAGTTTTAAAAACTGCAGTTTTTTCAGGAGCAGTGATTTTAATAATGATTAAAGTGAAACAATAAAAGTGTAATATTCCTTTAAATTTCGTAGGGGGGGGGGGGGTGTCTATAGTATGCCTGTGAAGGGGCTCATGTTTCTGGTGCTTAGAACTGTCCCTGCACAAAGTGTCATTTATGCAGGAAAAAAAGTCCTTTAAAATCACTCGCAGCTATTATGAATTGTCGGCTCCGTAATACAGAGAACACTCATTGAAAGTCATTGATAAAAATAAATAAATAAATAAATAAAAAGCGTGGGGGTCCCCCAAATTCAATTACCAGACCCTTCAGGTCTGGTATGGATATTAAGGGGAACCCTGCCTCAAATTTAAGAAAAAATTTGACGTGGGGTTCCCCCTAAATATCCATAACCAGACCCTTCAGGTCTGGTATGGATATTAAGGGGAACCCCGCATCAAATTTAAAAAAAAATTGACGTGGGGGTCCCCCTAAAAATCCATACCAGACCCTTTATCCGAGCACGCAACCTGGCAGGCCGCAGGAAAAGAGGGGGGGACGAGAGAGCGGCCCCCCTCCCTCCTGAACCGTACCAGGCCACATGCCCTCAACATTGGGAGGATGCTTTGGGGGTCTGTGACCCCCTCAAAGCACCTTGTCCCCATGTTGATGAGGACAAGGGCCTCATCCCCACAACCGTGGCCGGTGGTTGTGGAGGTCTGCGGGCGGGGGGCTTATCAGAATCTGGAAGCCCCCTTTAACAAGGGAACCCCCAGATCCCACCCCCCCCTGTTTGAAATGGTAAGGGGGTACTTTACCTACCATTTCACAAAGAAAGTGTAAAAAATAGTTAAATAAGACAAACACACTTTTGAAAAATATCTTTATTAAAAATAAAAAAAATAAAAAAAAGATTCCAGCGGTGGTAATCCACTCTTGCTATCCAGCGACGGACGGTCATCTCTCCAGCGATGGCTCATCTCATCCAGCACAGCGAATACATCCTTCTTCTGTCTCCGCAGAGGAGACACTGCAAGGATTCCGGCGGCCTGACGTTTCTTATATACGGAGGGCGGGGCCACCCGTCACCTGACCCCGCCCCCCTCTGACGCAAGGGGAAACCCGGGGTTCCCCATGACGTATGGGTGACCCCGCCCCCTCTGATGTAACGGAAACCTGCCTGTGTTACATCAGAGGGGTGCGGGGTCACCCATACGTCACAGGGAACCCCGGGTTTCCCCTTGCGTCAGAGGGGGGCGGGGTCAGGTGACGGGTGGCCCCGCCCTCCGTATATAAGAAACGTCAGGCCGCCGGAATCCTTGCAGTGTCTCCTCTGCGGAGACAGAAGAAGGATGTATTCGCTGCGCTGGATGAGATGAGCCATCGCTGGAGAGATGACCGTCCGTCGCTGGATAGCAAGAGTGGATTACCACCGCTGGAATCTTTTTTTTATTTTTTTTATTTTTAATAAAGATATTTTTCAAAAGTGTGTTTGTCTTATTTAACTATTTTTTACACTTTCTTTGTGAAATGGTAGGGGTACTTTTGTACCCCCTTACCATTTCAAACAGGGGGGGGCGGGATCTGGGGGTCCCCTTGTTAAAGGGGGCTTCCAGATTCTGATAAGCCCCCCGCCCGCAGACCTCCACAACCACCGGCCACGGTTGTGGGGATGAGGCCCTTGTCCTCATCAACATGGGGACAAGGTGCTTTGAGGGGTCACAGACCCCCAAAGCATCCTCCCAATGTTGAGGGCATGTGGCCTGGTACGGTTCAGGAGGGGGGGTGCTCTCTCGTCCCCCCCTCTTTTCCTGCGGCCTGCCAGGTTGCGTGCTCGGATAAAGGGTCTGGTATGGATTTGACGCGGGGTTCCCCTTAATATCCATACCAGACCTGAAGGGTCTGGTTATGGATATTTAGGGGGAACCCCACGTCAAATTTTTTCTTAAATTTGAGGCAGGGTTCCCCTTAATATCCATACCAGACCTGAAGGGCCTGGTAATTGAATTTGGGGGACCCCCACGCTTTTTTATTTATTTATTTATTTATTTTTTTATCAATGACTTTCAATGAGTGTTCTCTGTATTACGGGAGCCGACAATTCATAATAGCTGCGAGTGATTTTAAAGGACTTTTTTTCCTGCATAAATGACACTTTGTGCAGGGACAGTTCTAAGCACCAGAAACATGAGCCCCTTCACAGGCATACTATAGACACCCCCCCTCCCCCCCTCCTACGAAAATTAAAGGAATATTACACTTTTATTGTTTCACTTTAATCATTATTAAAATCACTGCTCTCGAAAAAACGGCCGTTTTTAAAACTTTTTTCTGCATTGATCCATGTCCCCTGGGGCAGGACCCGGGTCCCCAAACACTTTTTAGGACAGTAACTTGCAGAATCTTTTCTCTGTCAAATCTTTTTTCTCTTTCGAATATTTTCTCTATATAATCTTGGACTAATAGAGGTAAGGTTAGGCACATTCGACCACAGGTTCTATAGACACAGATTGTTATTGTCAGAGTCACGTCGAATCTCCTATTCTATATCGAACTGTTGTAACAATGAAAACGAAAATAAAGCATTTATTTATGTCGGATCTTTCGTTTTTTCGGATTTTGTGCTTTCGTTATCGTTTGTCAAAACGAAAACAAAAATAGCTGAAATTCGGACGAAAATGCATTCGGACGAAAACGAATGCACATGTCTAATTGTATGTAGAGGAGCCCATAGATGAACAAGGAACTCCAAACATATATATATAAAGCGACAGAAGAAAGTGGTGTAAGCTGTAATCTGTATAAATAGAAAAGGCACAAAGTAGTTTTTAATATTTCTTCTATATATATATATATATATATATATATATATATATATATATATATATATATATATATACTTTATTCATAATTAAAGTATTGTGCGTTTCTATGCGATTAGATTTAAATTAGTGCTATTAGTGTAGAGTATTCATCTATAGTCATATGTGAAATTTGAATTAATTGAATCTCTCATTGTGTAGGAAGTAGCAGTTAGAGGTTGTAATCATCCAAAGTGCCTTGTGAATCATTAAGTGATATAACATATCGAATTAAAGTAATATACCGTATATACTCGAGTATAGGCCGACCCGAATATAAGCCGAGGCCCCCAATTTACCCCCAAAAAAACTGGCAAACTTATTGACTCGTGTATAAGCCGAGGGTGAGACATGCCTGTCCATCCCTGTGTGTGTGTCCGTCCATCCCTGTGTGTCCGTCCATCCCTGTGTGTCCGTCCATCCCTGTGTGTCCGTCCATCCATCCCTGTGTGTGTGTGTGTCCATCCATCCATCCATCCCTGTGTGTGTGTGTCTCCATCCATCCATCCATCCATCCCTGTGTGTGTGTGTCTCCATCCATCCATCCATCCCTGTGTGTGTGTGTCTCCATCCATCCATCCATCCATCCCTGTGTGTGTGTGTATCCATCCATCCCTGTGTGTGTGTGTGTCTCCATCCATCCATCCATCCGTGTGTGTGTGTCTCCATGTGTGTGTGTGTGTGTGTGTGTGTGTGTGTGTGTGTGTGTGTGTGTGTGTGTCCAGCCTACCTGTGTCCCGAGCCTTTGTCCCGAGCCTCCGTCCCGTGTCGTGCCTTGCCTTCGTCCCGTCCCGTCCCATCCCGTCCCGTCCTGTCCTGTCCCGTGCCGTGCCTTGCCTTGCCTCCGTCCCGTGCCCTCTTCGTCGGCGGCCATTGTAAAATTCAAAAGCCGCGCCTCCTCCTTCGCCTGTGATAGGCGGAACACTGAATTTCCCAGCAGCCTGTGTTCCGCCTATCACGGACGTCGTATCATCCTCGTCCGTAGTACGAGGATGAGAAGATGCCCGTGATAGGCGGAACACAGGCTGCTGGGAAATTCAGTGTTCCGCCTATCACAGGCGAAGGCGGAGCCGGAGGCGCGGCTTTTGAATCATAGAATGGCCGCTGTCTGTCTGCTCGACACGCTGATCGAGCGGGCAGACAGCGATGACTCGAGTATAAGCCGAGGGGGGCACTTTCAGCCTCAAAAAAGAGGCTGAAAATCTCGGCTTATACTCGAGTATATACGGTAGTTAATGTATAGTATTACAATTACTTATTTGTTTTAATGTTATTATTTAATTAATATTATATATATTCACTCATTAATTAAGTTAAAAATTATTAATTTGGCTGTAGATTAATAAACACCAGTGCTAGATGAAAAAACAAAAAACAAAAAAATATATAGGTCCACAAATTACCTTCTATTAGTCCGGTCAGATATCCCAAAGTGCCTTTCCACTAAGTATAATCCAGATTTTACATTATCACTGAGGGAGAGGGGGAACAACAAGACCCCTCAATCACCTTCTCACTTTGACCGTCGGGCTGTTGTGCAAGTACGCCGATCTGCCGCGTCCATCTTATGCACAGCCATCCCGGTAGCGACGTCACATATAGCGGAAGTGACGTTCGCTAGCCCGCCCCCCCCCCGACTGACGTCAGTCCCTCGGACGCCGCGGTGAAGGAACGGGTGGCCCCGGTGGTCAGTGCAGATGTTTGAAGGCAGCCTGAAAACAGACCGCCACCGACCAATCACACGTGCTGACCTCCAGGCAAGAAAGACCGCACCCCCATTCTTCCTTTTACAGCGTCCCAAGGACTCCGCAATCGCAAGAGGACCCACACCAGGGGACAGGCGAACCAATCCCCTAGTGAGGTAGCGCCGCCTGATCAGCCTGAATTGGGCCAACAAGGGTGGTGCTTTGTGGCTGCACATTGTCCACAATTCCACCTACACAGAAAAAAATATATATATATATTATAAGGCCAAAACTGAGTGCACTCCTGTGACCCACAGGAGACATATGGCCAAAAGAGCTCTGGCTATACTTCTTCTTTAACAGTCTTCATTCTGTATAGTGAGATTTGCTAGCCACACCAGCCACACATGGCAAAGAAAACTAATAGTATCCTCTATGCTATCAGATTTTAGAGTGTTAGTCATCTATTAATACCAATTTAAGGCCTTGTGAACTTTTATTGAAATCAATGGGTAGTTCATAAAGGTAAAGACTGATTAAAAATGTAAACTAAACATGCCATGAGTAGATTACTCTTTCTGAGCTTAGTATTCAATTAAAGTGAAAGTAAAGTAAGTAAATAAACCAACTGAAAATTTCTAACAGCCAAGTCAGCTAGTTGGAGCTGGAGAATGACAGGACTCAAAAGTACGATGTTTGGGACTTTAGGCCAGAAGACTTGCGGGGTGAGGACAATAGGACATATGACCTTCATGTGCAACACACACCCAACGTGCTACACTCTAACCTACTTACTGCCTTCTCCTTGGAAATTCTCTTCCGTGTTACTCTTAAACTGTCCATATAAATGGTGATTTTCCGAAATATCTTACAATTTATAAAATATAATAAAAACATTGTCATAATAGGGAAATTCCAAATGAAAAAGAAAGTCTGGATTTTTCAGCTTACTGCCTACAGTAGAAAACTTTATGGGGTATTCCAAAATAGAGGGAAAATTGTCACCCAATCCATATGGAATGATTAATAAATTGTGCAGAATGGGTGATTGGGCATCAGATATACAATAGAAATACAGGGGTTGATTTACCTAATCTGTGCAAAATCTGGTGCAGCTGTGCATGGTAGCTAATCAGCTGCTAACTTCAGCTTGTTCAATTAAGCTTTGACAAAAAAAAACTGGAAGTTGATTGGTCTCTATGCAGAGTTGCACCAAGATTTTTCACTCTCCAGTTTTAGTAAATCAACCCTATGGCATCTCTTTTCACATTGAATGGCAAATGTGAAACCAACTTTAGTGAAAACTTTAGTGAAAATTAATAAAAACTGTGGGGGAGAATTACTGGTGTATACAGAATCTGGAGCAGCTGTGCACAGTGACCAATCAGCTTCTATGTTTTATTGTAAAAGCTAAAACATTCTGAAGTTAGAAGCTGATGCACAACTGTACCAGATTCTGTGTGCACAAGTTTTAGTAAATCTCCCCCTATATGTCTTGTCTTTGTTCCCTTTAGCAGCATTTAAAGGGTCATGATATTCTACTGGAAATCTAGTAGAATGTATACAATATGTAAACATTATTTTAAATATACAATATTTAAAACTGATTCTAGGCAAACAGGCCAAAACATAGATGAAACATGTATAAGGAAATTCCTGAGATTTCCTGAGATATGATTTTTCTCTGCTACAGATGGTAACACTTACACATCTCCTTCTCATCACCACCCTGTGACTGGACAGTGAAAGGAGAAGTAGAACACTGATGAACACATCTCTATGGGCATCTATCAGCATAAATGATAAGCCCATTGTGCTGCTTCTCCTTGCCCCATTATGAGCTCTGTTTTACAGCAAGCTGAGAGAGACTAATACCAAACCAAATTCAAGTAATTACACTGCTTGCATTTAAAAAATACATGCTATGATGTATTCATGTGACAGGGGTGTATTCATCAGTTTCTTGTATATCTACTTTTAATTCAACTTTAGAAAAGCTAGTAAAGAATGGATATATAAAATGTGTACTCATTCCATGGTTTTATAAAGGTACCGGCACAAAATGTAAACTTCTCAAAGATGATCCCCTCAGAGAAAAACATAGCCTGGGTACTTTAACATGTACTGTAACACTAAACATGTCCGGCTTGCTTATATAGAATGGTCATACTCAACTCTATCAATTTCCATCCATCTTCCAGGTACTCAGCTGTTGCAGGGGAAATGTCACATAAGTGCACCTGTTGCCAGGATGTGCAGACTGCCAATAAGCGTGTGACGCTGAGGTGCGAGGATGGAAGTCTAGTGGATCATGATTATGTTGAGGTGCAAGATTGTAACTGCGTCAACACGGAGTGTGGCTTGCCCCAGACATTGGAAGAACATACACCTGCCCGAGCTCGCCGCTCCGTACGGAAAAGACAAACTTTGACTTAAACTACCTGTACACAGGCAAATGTAACTTAACTATATTGTCATATCTATAACTTTCCTGTATGTAAATTAAATGTATTTGTCTTTCCTCTTTAGGAATAAAGCATTTATATGATATGATGGTCTTCTGGTTGATTTTATTCTTAAATGTATGCTACAATTATTAGAACAAGTTATAACAAGTTATAAATAAAAATTAAGGATTTGATTGTCACCTTCCCATGTAATAAAGATGGGGGATTTCCCCCTTTCTCAGCCCCTTAGTAAAGCAGAACCTTTGGTTAAGGGAAAATTGCTATAAAATAGGGAAAATACTTCACATGTCTCTTCTAAAAATAAAAATATCTCTTGCTTTTAGGATTGTTTTTTTTATTTTAGGGCCAGTTCACACCACAAAAATGCACTCCAGAAGCATTCCGGATTCGTTTTTGTTTACGGTTCTCATCACAAAAACTCACTTTGGATGCATTTCTGCAGAGCGTTGTTGATGGATGCATTTTCAATATGTTCCAGTAAATTTTTTATCCTCTCTTGGCCTTCTATTTTTCTCCAGGGTTTTTGATGCATTTAGATGTTGTGCTCTCTGGTGCATTTTTGATGCATTTTGGAGCGTTTCAGTGCAGTTTGGTGCAGAGAAATGCAGCAGGTTCTGATTTTTTTACTGCACTGGAGCACACTACATTGGTGTGAACTATACTATTGGAACCTATATAACCTATTGTCCATGCGTTTTTTTATGATGAATGCTTCTGACGTGAACTGCCCCCCAAGTGTACACCGCCTGCTGAGTATGCACAGTGCAGTTTACACACCTGGCTCATTCCCTGCATTTCTAAGATGCTGAGATTGGAGCTGGGTGCTGGAACAAAGCATGTGCAGTGGTTGCATTATCAATGGCCACTAACTGGCCTAAATGGAACAACGAGAGAAAGATAGGGAGAAGATGGCAATTTCTGTACATGAGTTAGAAGGAACAAGGAGTTATGATCTGTCAGTGCTGGAAGGGGGAAACCAGACAAGTAAGTCAGCCATAATAAGTAAGTATGTTGTGTATAGTTGTACATTATGGCAAGAGCTGCAGAACTACAGTTGCATTTTAAAAGCAGCTGGTCCATTAGCTCCTAGTAAAAAAGAGATGCAATAGTAGTTTTCAGGTAAATAGTAGGGCCTGGGATTAAACAATATCAAACTAGTGCCCTAAATAAATACACATTTTTAGTTGAAGTGTTATAGGCAACAAGAAAAAATGCTAACGTATGGTCGAAAAAAAACAAAAAACAAAAGAAGTCTTTAGAATTAAAACAAGTCCAGTTGAACATGGCTATCTACTATCTACTAGATATACCATGACCTGGATGAAGAAGATCCTTTATAGGCATTTCTGCAAGTAAGAAAAATAGTCCACAATATCATAACATTGATTTACAGAGGTATGAAAATGCTCTCAGTCAGTTTTTAAGATCACAGACATATTTTACACAATCGCAACAGTGAATGGTAGGTTTGGGGGTATGCGAGGCTAACTTTTTAGCATGTTGTTTATTTCTAGAATCCAGAGTAAAGTCAGAAGGGTTGCATAGTTGTTCCTGTCCAACAGAGCACTTTGACTGTCTATTATTATCATTATTATTTTTATTATTATACAGGATTTAAACAGCGGCAACAGTTTGCGCAGTTCTTTATAGCATGAGGGCAGACAGTACAGTTACAATACAATTTAATACAGGAGGAATCAGAGGGCCCTGCTCGCTAGAGCTTACAATCTAGGAGAAAACATACAATAAATAGAAGGTGAGTGTGTACAAGTGCCAAAGTCAGAATCATGTATTTTTCTTTACAAGAATCTACTTCTATTTTTCCTTTCTCTTTTCTGGGAGAACTACTGTAGAAGCTTCAACCTCAACAACTTACCAGCCATGCATACAGTATATAGAGAAGAATAGCTTTGGTAATGTTGTCCTAAATAAAGTTTAAAATTATCCTGGAATGGGGGGGGGGGGGGGGGGCGTGGCGTCCGAGCTCCAAGATGGACGTGTGATCAGAGAGCTCCACTCGGCCGCCGGAGAGAACCGACCACCCGCACACCCATTGGTGACTTTTGACTGAGCAGCCTCACTCGTTAGTTAGCGCTGACACCGAATAAACACCGAATAAAAAACATCCGCAAACTCTGCGGAAACTCCCGAGCTTCTTCGGAATGCGCGGACCTCCACAAAATGGCGCCAGAGCATGAGAGGATCGCTCCGCTCACCAGGCTGTGACCCTCGAGCAGGCCCCTTCTAATCAAATACACCCCAGAGCTGCCTCTCTTAGCGACACCTCCTCGGGGACTGCTAGCCCATCCACAAGGAGCCCGGTTAAGCAGAAGCTGAGGATCTCCTCACCGGAAGGCCGCGACATGGAGGTAAGCGGGCCCCCTGCTATAGGCCTCGCTCCACAGTCACACAATGCTGACCCCATTGCGGCCTATCCCACCTCAGACCGGCCGGTGTCTGACACAGTTTTGAAGGAGATGCTGTTGTCCCTCAAAGCCTCCATACAAGCAGATATCACTGCTGAACTCACTAACTGCCATAGGGAAGTTTTAGCTATGGGCAACAGAGTGGATCAGGTTGAAAATACAATGGGGGAATAGGGGGAATACACCACTTCCTTTAATACATTAGTGGAAGCCCACAAATCGCATGGAGAAGAAATAGCCTGGTTGAAAAACAAGGTAGCTGACCTCGAGGACCATTCCAGAAGGTCTAACATAAAAATCAGAGGTAACTCCGAGGCCATACCTTCCACCCAACTGTTACAGTATGTGCATACATTGTTCTCCACCATTATACCTACTTTATCCCCTCAAAACCATTGACAGGATTCACAGGATCCCCAAGCCTGCATTCCTACCTGATAGCTCTCCTAGAGATGTGCTACTAAAGATGCACTACTACCATGTCAAAGAACAAATCCTGGCAGCGTCCCGCAAATCTAAAAATAAACATCTACAGTATGCAGAATTAATTCTCCTTCCTGACCTGTCACGGCATACCCTCCAATAACGTCGCAACTTAGCCACCATAATGAAGGCCTTGAGAAACCACAATGTCCCCCACAAATGGCGGTATCCTTCGAAATTGTCCATTTCCCATGAAGGGGCTACCCATATAATCTCTACCTTGGCGGAGGGGATCGCACTCTTGCGGCAATGGGGCATAATACCCCCACAAGGCCTACTTGAACCACAAGTCACACAACTTGGCTCCGCTCCTGATGAATGGCAAGTGGTCGCCCGCAAACGGGCTACCAAAAAAGTAAACGATGGTACCACATAAACCATATTATAGTATATCCGGTTCTCTCCTCGGACACAAGGGCTGAACATTTCCTTGCATCCCTTGTTATTTCTCCTGGATCATCCTACCTATGCAGTTACATCTGCACATGAATCGTTTTCAAGATTCTTTTCTTAATGTTTTCTTTATTTTTGTTTATCGTTACGTTTTCAGTATTTTTCCACTTAGCACCGGCTCTGCGTACCTTCACCAGCTGCCTCCTAGCTTTACGCATCCAAAGATGTGTTGGAAATACATCCTGAACCTGCCTTGCTCCACCATCCTCGGAGGACACAGTGAGTACGATCCTTCACAACGTACCATACTCATGTTAAATGACCATCACATGTGTGTCCATTAACGCCAGAGGTCTCAACCACCCTGCCAAGAGACACTCTCTGTGGTCAGAAGCCCAAAAGCTGAAAGCTGATATCCTGTGTGTGCAGGAAACTCATTTCCAACTCAACAACCACCCTCCTTGCACACACAGAAACTACCCACATGTGTTTCTGGCACCTAACCCGGAAAAGAAAAAGGGTGGAGTCCTCCTGGCAATTCGTGATACCGTCTCTTTTAGCCTCCGCAACTCCTGGTCATCCGACAATGGTCAATATATCATTGTCCAAGGTGACATTAATTCTAAACCCTACACCATTGTATCAGTATATGCCCCTAATGCCCACCAGGTCAGATTCCTTAGCAGACTACTCCGCAAAGTGAAATCTGTCCAATATGGGAACCTTATTGTGGGTGGGGACTTCAAACTCACTGTTGACCCCAAATTGGACACCTCTACCACCGCCCAAAATGGCAAAACTTATCTGAACAGAATCCTCCACGCTACGGACTTGTACGATGTGTGGAGATGCACTCATGGTAGCGAAAGAACTTATACCTTTTTTTCTCATAGACATAGTTCTTATTCAAGAATCGACATGTTTTTAACTGATAAGTGGACTTTGCAGAATGTCTCCTCCACATGCATCTATGACATTACGTGGTCAGACCACGCTGTTATTTCATTATCCATCCATGAGAAGGGTGTCTCCCCCTCTCCACCTATCTGGCGCAGTAATGTTAGATTATTACAGGACCCTTGCACTACGAAACTGATATCTCAAAACATACAAGACTACTTCCAGAATAATGAACACTCTGTAGAGAGCCCTTTTACACTATGGAATGCCCATAAGGCATTTACAAGAGGAATACTAATCCAACTGGGAGCTAGAGCCAAAAAGCGATACACAGCGACCCTAGACTCTATTACGGCCGACATCCATAAATTAGAATCATTGAACATGGCGTCGCCCTCAAAATCTGTAACTGATCAGCTCTCTGCACTTAGAGAGAAGCTAAGGGAGCACCTCACCCAAAAGTATGACATGTACTTTTGTCGTCTACAGCTGACGTCTTAAGCCAATGCGAATAGAGCAGGTAAATACCTCGCCAACAGGATTAGGACAATACGCTCCAAAACCAAAATCTCACACTTAATTCACCCCTTATCCCACCACAAAATTCTTAACCCTCAAGATATTGCTAACCAATTCGCTCAATACTACCGTGAACTGTACAATCTCAATACTGATCCGCATACTGTACAGCCCACCCTACCTACCGTACAACACTTCTTAAAAGACGTGAACCTCCCACTGCTTTCAGATGTACAGTTAGCTTCCATGAACTCCCCGTTTACTACCCCTGAAATAGAATCTATTATTGCTACACTTCCAAATGGAAAATCCCCTGGCCCCGACGGGTTCTCCAATGAATATTTCTAAAACATTCCACAACGTTCTCTCCCCATACATACAAAAGGTCTTCACACAAGCAGTGGAGCGTGCGTCATTTCCCCAAGAGATGCTGAAAGCATACGTAACCACCATCCCCAAACCAGGAAAAGACCCCACCACCCCAAGTAACTTTAGACCTATTTCTCTACTAAATACTGACATTAAAATTTATGCCAAGCTATTAGCCAAACGTCTAGAGGAATTCATACCGTCCTTAATCAAAAGCGACCAGATGGGTTTCATACGGGGGAGACAAACTTCTGATGCAAGGAGACGTATTATTAATATTGTTCATTACGCTACGCTATCTAAGACGCCTTCTCTGCTACTCTCCATAGACGCAGAGAAGGCATTTGATAGGGTGGACTGGTGTTATATGAAAGAGGTGCTCTGTAAGTTTGGTTTTCATGGTACTATATTCAGTGCGATGTTGGCCTTGTACTCCTGTCCTTCTGCTCAAGTGTTGACCGCCGGCATGCTATCCAATACTTACTATATCTCGAATGGTACCCGCCAGGGGTGCCCACTATCCCCTACTATTTTCAACCTCATGATAGAACCCCTGGCGGAGACCATCCGATCAAGAGTTGACATCTCTGGCTTCAAAATAGGTTCTCGCAACCATGTTGTTAATTTATTTGCGGATGACGTCATTCTGATGCTAACAAACCCATCCCGATCTCTACCGTCAATCCATGAAATTTTGTTAAACTTTGGAGATATCTCCTATTACAAAGTCAACTTTACTAAATCACTGATATTAGACTTGGTCATAGAGAGGCGTACAAGAGACCAACTTCAACGAGACATCCCGTACAAATGACAGGAGGATTGTATACCGTACCTAGGTATTACAATAACTAACTCCATTTACACAATGGTCGCCTCAAACTTTAGACCCTTGCTTGCCAAAATTGAAGAAACCCTTAAACACATAGCTAAGACTGAACTCGCGTGGATGGGCAAATTGGCTGCGTGTAAGATGCTGGTGCTTCCTCATATACTGTACATGTTTAGGACTATCCCAAGCCACATTCCAAACCACTTTCTTAAAGCTATCTCCGTGCTTTTGTGGAGTTTCTTGTGGAAAATGAAGAAGGCACGATGCGCCCCCCGTAACCTACTTCCACACAGGCGCGCAGGAGGGGCAGGGCTTATAGACATCTACGACTACATGTGGTCCACTAGATTGGACCAACTCCGACAGTGGTTTAGAACCACCAATACTCCTCTATGGGTTGAGCTGGAACAAGCCATGGCTCCGGTTCCTGATCTAGTTGCACTACTCATGGGAGACATTTGGAAGTCTTGGGATTTGCGTCAGATCTCCCCCACAATACAAACCTCTTTGCTAGCATGGAGGTTCCTCCTCAATCAAGACCACCGCATCCTCCGCACTATTAATTATCAATTTCCCCTAAGTTTACTAGAAGTCGGAATCCCGATGCTGTCTCTAAAACAGTTTGCTAGATATGGTGTACATAACAACCAAAACTTGTACGTTGACGATAAAGCCCTCACTGGTGATCAGATAATGGACAAATTTGGTCTCCCTAGCCATCTTTTCTTCACATGTATCCGAGTTGCACATTTTCTGCTCAAAAATACTCTCCCTATAATTAAACTACCTCCCACTGCGTGGCACTTCCTTACCAACCCTCGGCGAACAAAGGCATATCGATCTTTTATGCTCTTCTGCAGGATAAGAAGTCCTTCACGAAGACTAAACAGATCAATGCTTGGGAAGCTGACTTAGGAAATACATTTCCAGACAATCAATGGACGACAGCTTTTCGCGAGATCCAAAAAGACTCCCCCTGTAGATTGTCGAAGATCTTTCCACACACCTCAATACTATGCTGGAGGAACTGCGGGCAATCAGGCCACTTACTCCATATGTTTTGGGAATGCCCCAACCTAATAAGTTTTTGGAACCAAGTATTCCAACTCATAACATCCCTCACAGATATCAATACTCTTCCTAACCCAGCTTTAGCGATCTTACACATAGGTATTGAAAAATTTCCTTACAATATGAGGGTGGTAGTTTCCAACATTCTCCTGGCGGCCAGATCCTTGGTTTTGCAACATTGGAAAACTGTCCTGACCATAAACATTACAGACCTGACCAAAGTAGTCCACCAGCACTACACCCTAGAGTGAGCATTAGCTATTAATACTTTGAAATGCAAGCAATTTGATGCAATCTGAAGTATCTGGATTGCTAAATACCGGAGGTTTTAAGTTCTGTTGACAACTTGTTCTCTGTTTTATTCCGACCGTTTCAGAGTTCGAGATGAGATTGTATTCTAATACCTGATAAGACTTGATTTGTGCAGCAGTGTGTGCTAATGTAACCGTTTCTGTAGTTACATCTTGCCTTTGTTGTTTTTTGTTTTTTCTTTCTTCCCAATTTGTTTTATTCCATGCCCTTTCTTTTTTCTGTAACATGAAAACTTCAATAAAATACAATGATTTAAAAAATTATCCTGGAATGCTGTTGGCTCCATTTTTGGAGTTGTTGATACAATATAAGGATGAAATTATTTTTCTGAGGCATGCTTCTGACAAACCTTTTTTGGTGGTGTGTCTGGTGGTTGGGGACCCCTGTATTTTACCTCTGCAAACAGAAAACAGACACAATATGCTGTGATTCTTAAGTATAAGTTATACTTTTACTAAAAATTAGATGTAGCGCTACCCCCGCAGGAGCCACTTGGTAGCTTGGGTTCTCTTTTCTTCTACTTCAAATCTGGGAACAACCTCAGCCCCTATAACACACCAGGTTAAGCAAATGGATACAAATATAGATATCATGCACACAACTAAGTTTTAGTATCAAAAAGCAAACATCAGACTGTTTTTTTGGTAAATTAATCCAATGTATATTGTCACTGGTTTCAGTAAATAGCAAAGTAAAGGATTAGGTCAATCACAGTTCATTAGACAATACAGCTAAATTAGAGTAAACCTGGTAATCCGAAAAATCTGCAATAAATAATGACATTGGATATCAGTAACAGTAATGATAATCAATACTGTGATAACTGCTCTGTAAACAGTAGGTTATATCCACTTTAGAATTCACTCTATATGATTGGCAGTGATGACATTTAAAACTGCCTAAAGAAGTGGCTCTTACTATGGGTAATAGGCAAAGTTCTTGTAAAACATCTCTCTGTGTGAGCAGTCTACAGCTCTAGTTCTTCAGCTGGCTAGAGTTGGGAAGGCAGTCCCTGTGTGTTTAGTCTCGGCTAACAGTAACAGGTTAATGGCAACAGTGTCTTCTCATCAGTCCCAGTAATACAGCAACAGGGGTCTCACTGTTCAGATGTCAGCTCACTTCTCGATCTGCCTGGAGCAACTCTGGTCCTCAGCACATGGCTGTAGGCTTGTGGCAGGTTGATGTGCACACAGGATCAGCGATGTGCACATCTCAGTGTCCATGCAGCAAAAAAGAGAGCCTCTTAATATTTCAGCCTGTGGAAAATACAGTGCTCTCTCTTTATACCTGGTTTGCTTTAGGAATTGTAGCCAAAATGTAGCCCTCTAAAGCCAGGAGTAAAAAATGTATATATTCATATCTCTGGGCCTCTTTCACATGGGATGAATACATCTATCTTGTTATTATGCTATTTTGTATTTTGATTTGGATATTTTGAAATATCCACACATCCCCTGAAGAAGCAAATATCTCTGTGAAACATGTTGGGATAATGTGTGTTTGACGAGAAAATCACTATATTCTATTGTTACCACCGAATGTTTTTATACTTCATTAATGTAATTGTTAATGAATTTTAACTTTGAACTCAATAAATACTTGATATATAATTTTAAAAACAGTTTAATTAACGTTTGTTATAATTTAGTTAATGCTTGCACCGTCAAAATCCCTTTTTCCCTTCCTAGTTCTTGATTTATAGTAGAGAAGTGTTTTTTAGCTCACAGAGAGAACTAACTGATAACACTGCTTAGGGTTTCAACACAGCATTGTCACCTGACTACAAAACATTAGTTGGATTTCTGGTATTTTTGGCACTTTTAACAAATCACTTTCAATTGTATATTTAACAGACAAAAAAATAAGCAAATAATATTTTTTTTAATTATTATTATGCAGAATTTATACAGGAGGGCAGTGCAATTACAATACAGTTCACGACAGAAGGAATAGGAGAGCCCTGCTCATGGAGCTTACAATCTAAAGGGAGGAGGAGGTGGTACAAAAGATAGCTGCAGGGGATGATCTGATGGAGGTGACTTGGTTACAGCTTTTAGGTGGAGGTGGAGTAGGCTTCCCTGAATAAGTGAGTTTTCAAGGATTGCCTAAAGGCGGACAGGGTAGGTGTTGACTGGACATATTGGGACAGGGAGTTACAGAGGATGGGAGATGCTCTGGAGATGTTCTGGAGGCGAGCATGGGAGGAGGTAACAAGGAAGCTAGAGAGATAATAAACTATCTTTGTGGGGGGTTACATACAATGTCACCTTGACCCAAAAAATGTAGCTTAATATGTATTCCTCTAAAACGTAACCCTAACTTAACCTCAACGCTCCTGTAGGCTTGATTGTGTAACCTCTTCAAATCCAAACTTACTTTCTCTTCTGGAAGCAGCAGAGGTTTCTATGCCAAGATTGGCATCCAAAGTACGTGCCCATGTCATTATAATAAGGCACTGCCAAGACTAATTTAAAGCAAGAGAGAACATGGGTGGCATTGATCATGGAACTATATTCCAGCATTCATATTTTATCTGTAAGTTGGAACAATATGTGAGTTAGACAGTCTGAGCTTGTAAACCTGTTGACAATATTTAAAAAAAATAAAAATAAAATGTGGGATTTATGGGTTTCCTAAATGTACAAAAGAGTGTGGGAACAAGTGTTCATTTCACAGAGAAACATGCCAAATGCATAATTAATGGTGTGACTGTAGGACAATGTAATTATTTAATCACATAAGGTTCCTTTTTTTCATATTACTAGCTGTATTACAATCCTGGGAAATATGTAAGTAGCATCTAAGTGATGTGCGAAATTTATGAAGAGGTCACCATCAATTGTCCAGAGGTAGACTTTACACAGTGGTGCTGAAAATGTAAATCAGCTCATGTCACAAATGGTTTAGCCATATATTGTATGCATAAAGACTCCTGTGAAATGTAAGAGTTGCCATTGAATAACGCCAGAGATTTTGCAGCAAGTAGCAGTGCAACAAATTTTACATAATAATATGTACAAAGAGACAAATGTGTATTTAATTTTTTTTTATATAAACTTTGTAATTGATAGAATAGTTTTGCAAATATTACAAATAAAAAAATCGAGGCTTGTATGACCATTTACAGTGTGTGTTATTGTATGGTCACCTGAGAAAAAAAAAAAAGATGAGAAGAATACAGGAAGACACAAACCTAATATAAATGATACAATTCCAGCTAAATTTAAAAGATAAAACTGTATTGAGTTAATAAAAAATTCTCTGTGTAAATGAGGCTCATTCACATAGGTGCTGTGGCCTGCTGTGTGCAGGCAGCCTATGTTACGCTATGGGGGTGCAGCAGCTGTATGAACATAACCTCAGGTCCTCATATGACAGGTGTGTGGATATGCAGGTGTATGGCCCTTGAACATTGAAAGAGTGCATTCAGGGCCACTCACCTACATGTGCACACCTATCAAATTAGGACATATGGCTTGTTCATACAGCCGCTGCATCCTCAGAGTAAAAGATGGCTCCGGCCATACAAACAAACAGCTGATTCATACTGTATGGCCAAAAGAACCCATGTGCGTTAGCCCTTAATTTTTGTAATTATTTTTACAATTTTTTTAAAACTATTTTTTTAATTTTAAAAAAATGATTTTTTCATATTTTTTAAATTGCCTTTTACAATTTTTTAAAATCACTGTTGAGGCTACTTCGGTGAGATATCAGGGGTCCAAACAGACCACTGACATCTCACCTTTGAGACAGAGAAAGGAATTGAGGACACTGATTATTCAATTCCTTTCTCTGCAGCCTCAGCTACACTGAAGATGAATAAACAGGAGACAGGGGCTCCGACTAATTCATAAACTGACACATTATAAAAACACAGTTTACTATGCTCAGTTATGGATATATGTACATAGGAGTGATGAGTAACAATCACTCACTTTGTCCATTCAAAAAATGAAGGGATCAGTAAATTATATATTTACTGGCCCCTTCCTCCACTCTCCATACTGACACATGCCCTGTACCTGCGGTAGCTGGCAGGTAGGGATGAGCCGAACACCCCCCGGTTCGGTTCGCACCAGAACTTTCGAACGGACCCCAAATTCGAACGAACTTTAGAACCCCATTGAAGTCTATGGGACTCGAACGTTCGAAATGAAAAGTGCTAATTTTAACGGCTAATATGCAAGATACTGTCCTAAAAAGGGTTTGGGGACCTGGCTCCTGCCCCAGGGGACATGGGTCAATGCCTAAAATGTTTTAAAAAATGTCCGTCTTGGCGGGAGCACTGATTTTAATGATGATTAAAGTGAAAAAAAAAGTGAAATATTCCTTTAAATATGGTGCCTGGGGGGTGTCTGTAGTATGCCTGTGAAGTGCCACGTGTTTCCCGTGTTTAGAACAGTCCCTGCACAAAATGACATTAAACGGAAATAACATCATTTAAAACTGCTTGCGGTTTTAATGTTATATCTGGTTCCTGCAATATGGTTGAAAATCATTGAGAAAAATGGCATGGGTAGCCCTCCCTGCCCATTACCAGCCTATTTGGGTCTTGTACGCATATTAAGGGGAACCCTGTAGCCATATTAAAAAAAGGAAATGCGTGTGGCCCCCAGGCCCTATATACTCAGAACAGCAGTATACAGGCGGTGCAAACAAGACAGGGACTGTGTAGGTTTGTTGTGTTAAGTTGAATCTGTTTGTAATTTTCAACTGGTACATTTTTAAAGTGTAGCTCCAGTCAAAAAAACTATTTTTAAGCTTTTTGGAAAACATAGGGAAGGGTTATCACCCCTGTATAATTTGTTTTGTTGTCCATCTTTTTTCATCTCATTTGCTGTTGTCTCCTTCCGTTTGCAAGTAGGAGATGTTTGTAAATTGGATGTTTGAAAGTAGGGGCCTGCCCTATATGCTCTGCAGAAATGGCGAAACAAGGTGTTGGTTTTGCCACAACATTGTAAGCCCTCACTCAAAGTGACTCTTGGTGGGCGCTGGAGCGCCCTGCTGTGAACGATTATATTAAGAATTGTAATTACATGCCATTGTTGAACAGTGGTAGAAAAATTGACCTTTGGTGGTTGTGGTGCTGGTGCCACAACACTATAAGTCCTCACCGTTACTCTGGGTGGGCACAGGAAGGGGCCCTCCTGTGAAATATTATATCAAGAATTGTAATTACATGTCCCTGTTAAACAGGGGCAGAAAAATTTGGCCATAGGCACTGCTGCTGGTGCCACCACACTGCAACCTCTTCCATATACTCTAGTTTTATTGCAGGAATTAGCCCTGCTGCAAAGCATTGCATCAAAAATTGTAATTAAACGCCCCTGTTAAACAGGGGCAGAAAAATTGGGCCTTAGGCACTGGTGCTGGTGCCACCACACTGCAACCTCTCCCATATACTCTAGTTTGATTGCAGGAATTAGCCCTGCTGCAAAGCATTGCATCAAAAATTGTACTTAAACGCCCCTGTTAAACAGGGGCAGAAAAATTGGGCTGATGGCATCAACCAGAACCAGAAATGTTCTTCCAACATATCAGCGGAGGAGGAAGAGGATAGACAATCAACATAACAGGACAGTCACTCAGCATCAGCATAGGCAGTCTTGAAGGGATGTGATATTTCAAAAAAAAATTATTCTGTTACATCAGCTTCAGGTGCTTGATAGCTGTGGGTGATCCAAGACTGATTCATCTTGATGAAGGTCAGTCGATCAACTGATTCGGTGGACAGGCGCACCCTGTGATCGGTAACAAAGCCACCAGCAGCACTGAAGGTGCGTTCCGAAAGAACGCTGGATGCAGGACAGGCCAGTAGCTCAATTGCATACTGTGCAAGCTCTGGCCAGTGATCCATCCTCAAGACCCAGTAAGCCAGAGGATTTTCGGTGGGAAAGGTGTCCAAGTCTGACCTTGCCCCTAGGTATTCCTGCACCATGTAAATCAGACGCAGGCGATGGGTGCTGGAACCGATCATACCTTGGGGCTGTGGACTAAAAAAATTTCTGAAAGCATCAGTCAGACGGCTACCTTCTCCACCGCTCCTTCTGACCGATGCCTCAGCAACACGTTGTCCAGGACCAGGAGTTTGTAACCTCCCAGTCTCTGGGAACGCGTTGCACAGACCTTTCTGCAAGGCCTCCCGGAGATGTCTCATCCTCTGCGATGGCAAGATAAGGTCGGCAACCTTACCCTTGTACCGTGGATCAAGGAGAGTGGCCAGCCAGTAATGGTCCCTCTCCTTGATCCGAAGAATACGAGGATCCTTCCGCAGGCTTTGCAGGATCAGGGAGGCCATGCAGCGTAGGTTAGCTGAGGCATTCAGTCCAGAGTCCTCTGGGTCACTAAGGACAACATGATCCGCAGCTACCTCCTCCCAGCCACGTACAAGTCCACGTGTTTCTTGGGACTGTAAATCATCCCTACAAGACTGCTGCTGCTGCTGCTGATGCTGAGTGCCAGCCTCCACCTCCATGCTGACACAATCATCCTCCTCCTCCTCTTCCTCCTCCTCATCCTCTTCCTGTGTGATGGGTGGCACAGCAGGAACACTGTCTGGATAAAGGGGGCCTTGAGAGGCAAGGAAGTCCTCCTCTTCCTGCCTCTGTTCTGCCTCAAGTGCCCTGTCCATTATTCCACGCAGCGTATGCTCCAAGAGGTGGACAAGAGGTACAGTGTCACTGATGCATGCACTGTCACTGCTCACCATCCTTGTGGCCTCCTCAAACGGTGACAGGACAGTGCATGCATCCCTGATCATGCCCCACTGGCGTGGTGAGAAAAACCCGAGCTCCCCTGACCCTGTCCTGGTGCCGTAGTCGCACAGGTACTCATTGATGGCCCTCTGCTGCGTGTGCAGCCGCTGCAGCATGGCCAATGTTGAGTTCCATCTGGTGGGCATGTCACATATAAGGCGGCTCTTGGGCAGGTTCAACTCCTTTTGGAGCTCAGCCAGCCGAGCACAGGCATTAAATGATCGGCGGAAATGCACACAGACTTTCCTGGCCTGCTTCAGGACATCCTGTAAGCCGGGGTACCTGCCCAAGAACCACTGCACCACCAGGTTAAGGACGTGAGCTACACAGGGCACATGGGTCAGTTGTCCCTGTCGGAGGGCGGAGAGGAGGTTGGTGCCATTGTCGCAAACCACCATTCCTGGCTTAAGCTGGCATGGCGTCAACCACCTCTCGGCCTGCCCCTGCAGAGCTGACAAAACATCCACCCCAGTGTGGCTCCTGTCCCCCAAACAAACCAGCGCAAGCACGGCATGGCATCGTTTTGCCTGCGTACTTGCGTAGCCCCTGGAACGCCTACGGAGCACCGCTGGTTCTGAGGACAGAGCACTGGAAGAGGCCATGGAGGAAGAAGAAGAGGAGGGGGTGGAGGAGAGAGGTGTGTCACAACCAAAGGTAGCATTTTGAAGGCGTGGTGGCGGAACAACCTCCAACACTACTGCACCTTGTCCTGCATCCTTCCCAGCTGCCAGAAGAGTGACCCAATGGGCCGTGAAAGACAGGTAACGTCCCTGTCCATGCCTGCTGGACCATGAGTCAGCGGTAATATGCACCTTACCGCTGACCGCCCTGTCCAGCGAGGCAAGGACATTGCCTTCCATATGCCGGTAGAGAGCCGGAATCGCCTTCCGTGAGAAAAAGTGGCGTTTGGGGACCTGTCACTGAGGAACCGCACATTGTACAAACTCACGGAAGGGGGCCGAGTCTACCAACTGAAAAGGCAGCAGTTGAAGTGCTAGCAATTTAGCCAAGCTAGCATTCAACTGCTGGGCATGTGGATGGCTGGGAGTGAACTTCTTTCGCCGGTCCAACAGCTGGGGCAGGGACATTTGCCTGCTATAATCGGATGTGGGTGTACCGCTAGCAGAGTTCCCGGAAGCACTTGGCTGTGGCACACCTAATTCTACACCTTCATTCCTCTCAGAGCAGGTTTCAGAGAGGACTGAAGGTCTAGTGGGGTTGGAGATGCCAGCTGATGAGGAGCAAGGAGAGGTCCGCTTTGTTCTTTGGTGTGGGTCTTTGAGGTACACTTGCCAACGAGCTGCATGGCAGGTCAACATATGTCTGGTCAAGCATGTGGTGCCCAAGCGGCTGATGTTTTGGCCACATGAGATACGCTTGAGACATATGTTGCAAATAGCAGCGGTGCGATTTGATGCACTCGTCTCAAAAAAAGGCCCACAGAACTTTTAGAATAACGCGCAGAGGCAGCGCTCTGCACAGGCGGAGCTCTGCGGTGTGATTCAGTCGGTGTGCTGCCCCTAAGCTGGCCCCCGGAGGGCATCCTGCCTCGTTGGACATGTGCCTCCTCCTCCTCCTCTCTCCTTCCAGGCACCCACGTGGAGTCAGTGCCCTCATCATCCCCTCCCTCTTCATCGCTGTAGCAAACCTGGCAGTATGCTGCAGCTTGTGGAACATGACTGCCAGATTGCTGTCCTTCTTGAGCATCCCCTCTCTCTGCGCTCACGCTACTGCCTTCCTCTAGCTGAGTGTCATCATCAGAGCCCACAAAACACTGGGCATCCTCCTGGAGCATGTACCCAACACTGTGCTCAAAGAGTTCAGGAGACTCCTCAGGAGGACGTGGTGGGTCTAGGGAAGGAGTCACTGATGATGACATTGAGAGGAGGGAATACGATGCGTTGGCACCTGCTTTGCTAGTACCCTGAGACTGGGTGAGAGAGGATGAGGAAGATGAAGAGGGCTTTGTCATCCACTCTACCAAGTCGTTGGCATGTTGCGGTTCAACATGTCCAGCTGCCGAAAAGAAGGACAAGCATGTCCCATGGCCATGTGCTGATGACAATGCACCGCGTCCACGACCAGCACTGTTGTCTCTAGACACAGAGCCTGCTTGCCCTCTTTTATCGGCTCGAGCCTGTCTGCCTCTCCTTGCTGACCTTCCAGACATGGTAATGGCCTGAAGGGAGTTGGGTAAAAAAGCAGTTGGGTAGTGTATATTGTGCTAGAGGCACACAACACCCACTAACTCCTGCAGATGCCTTTATTATAGAACACCAGAGATAAAGGGGTATATACAGATGTATACTGTGCTGTGCTGGAGGCACACACAACTTCCAATAACTCCTGCAGATGGCAAGTGGTCTCAAATAGAGAAGAGCTATGTAGGTGGATATAGCGGTATGTACTGGGTACAGAGCACGCAGACAGCACGCACTAGCTCCTAACACTACTGACTGCAAGCTCTATTATAAAAGATAGATCACTAGCTATATAGGTGAGGTGAATATAGTGGTGTATACTGCGGTCAGGGCACGCAGACAATAACCACTACACAACAGCAAGATCGAAAATTGGCCGAAAACGATCGGTGTGTACTGTGTTGAAGGTACACAGAACACCCACTGCTTCAGACGCCAACACACTACACAAGGCCGCCACGCTGGCGGCCTTATATAGTGTGGGGCGTGCACTACACAGCCTGAGCTATGATTGGCCACAGGCATCCTGCCTGTGGCCAATCATGGCTCTCCTCGCTGCTGGCGCTGTGATTGGCCAAGCATGCTGGGTCACAGTGCATGCTTGGCCAATCATGAGCAAGCAATGCACTGCGCCATCGCAGTGCATTGTGGGCCGTGAGCGGCACACGAATTTGGCGCGAATGGACCAAAATGTTCGGACTTTGCCGAACGGACGAACAGCCAATGTTCGAGTCGAACGTATGATTTATACATTTTTTCGGACTCAACCCACCCTTCTCTTTCCATTTCCTGGCACATATCAGGGTTTGGCTGCCTGCTCCCAAATACCACAGAAATACAGAAAGGTTTGCCAGACCAATACCACATGAAAAGAATCCCAGATCATTTTCATTTTAAATTTAAAAAAAGTAATATAAAACATTGTGTATGAAATGGGTTGCGCTAAAAAAATAAAATAAACACTGATGCGATCTGGATGCGCATTTCTCCGCATCCAATTCCTATGACAGGAGACTGTGACCGGCTCTCAATAGAATGGTTCACACTTATACGGGGCCCCCGCGGAGCGCATTGCACAAGGGTCCTGTGCACCTTTGACTCCATTTCAGGTCCGAATTCAGGAAAAAATTCGGACCTGATTCGTCCCTGAAACGGAAGAACAGGGACTCGACGGACCCCTGCTGTGACCACGTCCACACACAATGTGAACCCAGCCTTATATCGATTGTTCACAGATAAATTCACATGGACCACAAATGAATATGAATTTATATGTCCTTTATTTATGTTTATTGTCATTTATTGATTGGTTGTGTATATTAATCACACTACTTTACAATAAAAGTTTTTTTAATCGATTGTACCTTGTGCCCTTGTTGACGTTGAAGCGATTTGTCGAAGGCTATTGCCTGCAATGACGCTGTTCCAATCTGTGCGATGCCAACTTTGCGGCACAGCACAGATTTGCAAAAAGAAGTTCCTGCACTACCTTTCACGATTTGGGGTTCGACTTCAATAAACATCTGTGCATGAAGCCGCACTGATGTTTTTCAAGTCACATCCAAAGCACCCCCCCATGTTGAGGGCACACGGCCTGGTACGGCTCAGGAGGGGGGGGCTCTATCGTCCCCACCTCCTTTCCTGAGCGGCCGGGCAGTGTGCTCGGATAAGGGACTGATATGGACCTGGGGGGGACCCCCACGCCATTTTTTTGGTGTAGGGCTTCCCCTTTAACTCCATACCAGGTGATGGGGCCAGCGACGCCTCCTTTGCTGGTCCCGGCTACCTGGAGCCACGCTCAAAATGAACGGACTTTCCTCCGTGGGTGTGGGCGAGTCCGTTAATTTCAAAAGTATGGCGGATAGTCCGGCGGACTAAGTCCGCTGGACCTAGTCCCCCGCAAAAGTACCGTGGGTGGGTAGGTAGCTTGTTCGGAAAGTCCGGCGGACAGTCAGGCGGTTTGTCCGCCAGGCTAAGTCCACTGGATAGTCTGATACGTGTGAACGCGGCATAAGTGTGTTTGCAACCTATTATTGTTCTTGATGTGCAAACCTTTCATGTATATTTCATATAAAACAGCCAATGTGCACCATCCCATGTATTTCACAAATTAGCAGTAGCCTCTTTTCAGCAATGCACAACTCAACATAGAACTTGATTTTTGTCAGAAGAAATTGCTTTTTGTCAAAAGATATGACATTGCAGATTGTGACCCGGGGAATCGGTAGCCCAGTGGTAGATGCATTGTTTAGTGAAATTCATGCCAGGTGGAACTGTGTTTAAAAAATGGGGCCTGAACATCAACAATCTGATTGTTAGTACACAGCTTTTGAGAGCTGATCATGACAGTTCATGTGAAATTATCAGAAGGGACAAATGCAAAAACTTTTGTTGTACGATACCAGAACAAACTATTTTTGTTTAATCAGTACAGTCTTTATCCAAAAAAAAAATTAGAAGACCAAGACCATGCAGATACAGATCAATACAATACAAACACATTACATCACTTTCGAAGTGAAATTCTTTGGAAAGAATTTTCACAACCTTGTTGACCTCTTTGTTTTCGATAGGAGACTAGCTTGCAAAAAAAATGGAGGATCATTCATTCAATATTCTCTTCATGCGAACGAGGCTTAAGGCTGCTTTTACACTGATGCAGAGTGGTTTGACTGTACCGTGGGAGCAAAGCAGTGTCCCTGAGAGATTTATGTGGGTTAGCTGCACTTAACCATAGAGTTCTATTAGATCCTGGGGTTTTGGTGCGCTTGTAGACAGGCTGAGTTTAACGCTGCCCCAGCCGGGAGGGTTAAGAGTCAACATGCTTCCCAGCAATTTCTAGGTGGACTTTCTTGGGTCCAACCCACTGGTCCAGTGCTGTATAAAAATGTGACAGGGGTCTGATCTGAAGTGCGTGCATAATGTAAGATACGTATGTTGCTGTTGCCAGAGTCTGTCCATTCAGTCTGCTGACAAGTCTAGAGCATGGACAAAGAGCTTTCTACAGAGTATGGGAGCTCTAAGGTTTACAGTTCGCCCAAAAACACCAGTTCTGGAAATCTGCAAATATGGACTCTGCCGTAATGGACTCTGTCTTGTGCAGGTATGCTGAGGCAGCTACAAAGGCAGAGTTAGGTATTAGGGATGTTAGGAAGAGACTGCGCACTTTGTTCTATATGCTGCAATTTTCTAGTAACGTTTTTTAAATTTTGTCCTTGCCTGGCTGAAGTTATTCAAGGGTTGTAGTAACGCAAGTAACCAGCACACGTAGTTCACAGTTGGGTCCCTTAAACACACCGTGAAAACACAAGTGGTTACCAATGGTAATGAAGGAGATACCCCTGTGGAGTCTGCCTGAAGCTTGGATGCATGGATGGATGAGGATCTTCCAAAGGGCTGTCCCATCCCAATCAAAGAAAATGCACAAAATCATGGTATATGTAAGATCCACATAAAATAAAAAGGTTTCTCAAGCAGCTTGTTGTAAGTGTGTACATGTGATGGGCAGGATAGCCTCTTGCAGGAGGAGTTGTCGGCACTCTCCATGAGCTAGTTGTCTCACATAGCAATTGAAGCAGATCAGCACTGCAGAGGTCCTCAACCTGCGCGCATGTATGGAAGAGCAGTATTAAATGAGTGTGTGCATAGAGTGCACGCTAGGCATACAGTGGAACCCTATTCATTTGCAGGGAATGAGGTAGCGTTGATACGCTGAACAGGTGGAGAGGGCATTGGATCAGTGTGTCCCTCCAAAATGCAACAGTATCTGTGGTGGCATATATTAATATCAAGAGAGTTTACTAGAGTTCAGTTATCTGTTCAAGTAACGGTAGCACATGTGTTAGGCAGTTACTCTGTTCAAAGTGCCTAGTGTAGTCCAGAAGAACCCACCCCGCGTTAGGCCTCCTATGTGAGGAGGGAAATGTAGCGGAAGTATGGCAGAGCAAGGGAGAACTCTGTGGACTATTATGTAAAGAGAAACTCTTGGAACCCAGATAGATTTATTTAGTAATCTAGGAACTCTGATACAAAGGGGAGCTCTGCTGACAGACACAGCCTTACAGAATTCCACAGCATTCTCCCTTACATCAGAGTCCCTAGCATTCCCCCATAAATCAGGCTTCCTAGACCCCCCTTACATCACAGTCCCCAGAGTACTCCCCCTCCCCTCGTAGATTGTACAGGGTAACTCTGCAGAATTTGATGTAAAGGGGAACTCTGCAGACTCTGATGTAACTCTGATGTAAGGGGGGCTCTGCGAACCCTAAATTAAGGGGGGGGGACTCTAATGTTACATTGTCCTCTTCTGATCCCTATGCATGCACTTCATAGGTTGCTAGGATACTAGGTGGGCCTAGCAACCAATAACTTTGACAGGGCGGGTATTGAGCAAGATTTCCCAGTGTAAACTGCTCTGAAGAGCAGGGAAAGCCAGCCTTCTTTTTTCTTTACAGAGAGTTTGTACCATCCATGGACATTTACGGAAAAAGGGTAAAATTACAAACGGTTGGTAATACTGACACCCATGTAGACACGTTCCTGAGCTGGGCTGTGTACATCCATAGACATGCACTGGCCCCACCCCCACTCCTCCCAGGAGTTTGATTGAAAGGAACAGGAGCTAATTGCTCCCATTGCCCTCAGTGTCTCCTGTAAGACCAGGAAGAAAAGAAGGAGAGGCAATGCAACTGGGACAGCGCTGAATCATGACAAGGTATGTGTTTAGGGATGCGGAGGAGAACAAGTAGCAGGGAGTTTTTTTAATCTTAACTACTTAAGGACCAGCCGCCGTCGTTATACATCGCTACTTTGATATTAAATACTGTTGTTATGGTAGCAGCTAGCTATAAAAACCCTGGTATTTTTAAAAACTGACTTTCCTCTTTCAGGTAAAAGTGGTCTCAGCAGCAGATTCACTGCGAGATCACTTTTATCGGTGGCAGGAGAGGGGGCCCCCCCCCCCCGCCACGCTCCGGACGTCTCCGTCGCTTACCGGAGCCGTCGTGGTGGCGGAGCCGATTGGTTCCTATCCCCTCACTGCCTGGAAGTGAGAGAAAGATGGCCCCCTCTTGGCTCCATATCATTGGAGGGAGTAAGCAACGTCAAATTTCACTTCCGCCACTTAAAGGGGACGTTTTTATTTTTATTTTTCAAATGAAAAATTTATTTAATTATTTTTTTATTGCATTTTTGTGTAAATATGAGATCTGAGGTCTTTTTGAACCTAGATCTCATATTTAAGGCGGAGGTCCACACAAAAATGGAACTTCAGCTTTTCGGAACCCTTCCCCCCTCCGGTGTCACATTTGACACCTTTCAGGGGGGAGCTGGGTGCAGATTTGTATCCACTTCTGGGTATAGATCACCGCGGTGATCGCAGTGACCTATGCCACTTCCTGTCCCCCCCACTGTCTGCTGGGAGACACACGGGTCCCAGCCTTGGCCTGGACAGGTAAGTGTCCTTCGTTTAAAAGTCAGCAGCTGCAGTATTTGTAGAAAAAAAAATGTGACCGACCTCTGCTTTAAGAGGTCCTGCCATGCTTTTTTTCTATTACAAGGGATGTTTACATTCCTTGTAATAGGAATAAAATTGACCCAACATTTTTTTTTAAAAGGATAGTGTCAAAATAAAAAATAAAATAAATAAGAGAAAAAATTTAAAATCAAAGTGCACCGTCCCACCGAGTTTGCACGCAGAAGCAAACGCATATGTCAGTTGCATCCGCATATGAAAAAGGTGTTCAAACCACACGTGAGGTATGGAGATTTTTAAGGGTAAAGGCTTGTCGCCATTCCACGAGCCGGAACAATTTTGAAGCGTGACATGTTGGGTATCATTTTACTCGGTATAACATTATCTTTTACAATATAAAAATAAATTGGGCTAACTTTGCTGCTGTCTTCAAAAAAGTGTATTTTTTCCCAAAAAAGTGCAGAGAAGACTGTTATCTTACAATGTGACATAAAGTATTGCAACAACCGCCATTTTATTCTCTAGGGTGTCTGAAAAAAATATATAATGTTTGGGGTTCTAAGTAATTTTCTAGAAAAAAATGATTTTACTTGTAAATAGGGATGGGCCAAACACCCCCCGGTTCGTTTCGAATCAGAACATACCAAAAAGGCAAACGGCTCCTTCCCGCATTGGTAAACCTCTTAGGAGAAGTGTCTCCCTGGGAGTTTCCTTGCCAGCATACTCCCGAGTCCAGCACTTGCATCCATAGACACAGAATGCCAGACTCAGCCCCGCCCCCAGAACCTGCATCATTGGATTTGATTGACAGCAGCAGGAACCAATGGCTGTGCTGCTATCCAAGCTATCCAAGGCAAGGGAATGCATGTGCTCAGGTGAGTAAAACGGGGGGGGGGGGGGGGATGACTGGTCAGTGATAGAAGTTTTTAGACGTTTTGAAGAAACACTGAATTTAAAAGCACAAAAACTGCCTACATAATCCCTGCTGCCTAATAGGGATGGGCTGGATGGTCAGGTCAAACGTAAGTTCGACTCGAACATCGGGTGTTTGCTCGTTGAACAAACAAACTAATGGGGTGCTCGCAGGAAGTTCACCTGCCGGTGAGTGACTCATAATGCACTGCGAAATTTCAGTGCATTGATGGATGCTGATTGGCCAAAGCATGCACCTGACCTGCATGCTTTGGCTAATCACAGAGCAATGGAGTTGAGTAAAGAGGCCTTATTGGCATCAATTACCATTATAGCAAAAGAAGGCAAAGATAGTACTAAGTGTTCAAATGATATCATTGTTAAATGCGGACACAAAATTGTTTGCTAAAATACTAGCAACAAGGATGAAAGATTTAATGATGGAGTTGGTCCATCCTGATCAAGTGGGCTTTGTACCAAGGAGAAAGGGGAGGGATAATGGGGTAAGAACACTTTTGTTACTTCAAAAAATAAAAGAAAGGAGAGTCCCCGGTCCACTCCTGTCAATAGATGCCGAAAAGGTGTTCAACAGGTTAGACTGGGGATTCATGATGAGCACTCTAGAGAGCATGGGGATAGGCCCAAGGATGATGCAGGGGATACAAACATTATATAAAGGTCCTACAGCCATGGTGAAAGTGGAACATTGTCACCCTCCTTTAGAATGAATAACAGGACAAGACAGGGATGTCCCTTGTCTCCGCTCCTGTTCACGCTGGCGCTGGAACCTCTCCTGGCAACAGTGCGGGGGGATGCGGACATAGGGGGCTTCAAAGTCGGAGAAGAGGAGCATAAATTAGCTGCATTCGAAGATAATATATTATTTTATATTTCAAACCCCCGAATTACTATGCCCACTCTTACGAAAGCATTAAACGAATACAGAGATCTATCTAATTTTAAGATCAGCTCGAGTAAATCTGAAATATTATATATAAATAAGAAATTGAAAGAGGAACAGAGTCTACAACAAGAGTTTCCATTCACTTGGAGGAGGACGGAAATAAAATATCTTGGGATTAAATTAATGGCATCACCAGAGGAAATATATCAAGCAAACTATATCCCATTATTAGAGGAGATAAAAATAGAAATAAAAAAGGATAGCAGCATGCCCCTTATCATGGATGGGCCGGATTAACGCCCCAAAGATGGTAATACTTCCGAAGATCATTTACAAGTTTCAGATGCTCCTCATGTATATACCCCAGCATATTTTAGAACATTAAAAAAACTTTAATCACTAAATGAATATGGCACACTAAGAAACCTAGAATCTCCCTGGCAACTCTGAAGAAAGTAAAAAGCCAAGGGGGATTAAATGTATCTGACTTTCAAAAATATTACGAGGAGGTTCTGTTAACATGAGTGGTGGAATGGGCTAAAACAAATAATTAGAAAAGGTGGGTAATTATAGAACACATAATGGCTAATACACAATTAGGGAGGAATATATGGATACCACCACACTATAGGACATTGGGAGAAAATACGCACACACTGACACAGATAGTTTTGAGAATTTGGCGCACAAGAAAAATACATGGAAATATAATTCACCATTGATGGCACTAAAGGAAAATTATTTATTTGCACCGGGGAAAAGTTTGATATGGGGTAATTGGATTAAAAAAGAAAATGCAAAACTAGGTAATATAATACAAGGGGGAAAAATTTGCACTTTAAAAGAATAAAAAAAAAAAAAGAAGATGAGCTGGAGATGAATGAATGAAGGTATTTTCAGCTCAAACACTTCATAGCAGCACGTCCTCATTCAATAAGAGAAGGAGAAGCACTTACATTGATAGAGTTACTATGTACCATCGAAAAAACAAGTGGGAATATATCTAGTATATATAAAACCTTGATAGAAGTAGAAGAGCTGGAAATTATGACATTTATAAAAAAAAAATGGGAGAGGGGATTGGGGAAAAGAGGAAGGAACGAAGAAGTAGGAAAAATCCTAAAACTAGTACATGGATCATCAGTAAATAATGGGATGGTGGAAATGAACTATAAGTGTGTAACCCGGTGGTATAGAACCCCAGAAACACTAGGAAGATATCAAATAGGACAAACAACGGAGTGTTGACGGGGCTGTAGACAAATGGGAACCATGACCCCTGAATGTACTGTAAGGAAATACTGAGTTATATCAAGGAAATTAATATCATAGATATACCTGAGGAACCTTGGACATGTCTATTTCATGGGGTAGATATTCCGACAAAAGAATATAGAAACTCAATGATTGTACATATGATGAACGCTGCAGAAAGCTTAATACCAAGGAAATGGAAAGAAACAAAGAGCCCAAAAATTAGAGAGTGGTTTGATAAAATAGAAGAGATATACAACATGGAACATCTAAGATATAGCCATGAGGATACTAGATAGGGATTCATTAAGAGATGAGAAAAATGGAAAAATTTTACATTAACAAAGAAATATAGTGAGATTTATGCCGCGTACACACGTAGCAGACTATCCGGCGGACTTAGTCTGGCGGACTTTCCGAACGAGCTACCTGCCCACACACGGCACTTTTGCGGCGGACTAATACGGTGTACTATGTCTGTCGGACTATCCACCGTACTTTTGAAATGAACGGACTCGCCCACACACGCGGAGGAAAGTCCGCTCATTTTGAGCGCGTCTCCAGGTAGCCGGGGCCAGCAAAGGAGGCGTCGCTGGCCCCGTCACCTGGTATGGACTTAAAGAGGAATCCCTACGCCGAAAAATTGGCGTGGGGGTACCCCCCTAGGTCCATATCAGACACTTATCTGAGCATGCTACCCAGCCGGCCAGGAAAGGGGGTGGGGATGAGCGAGTGGCCCCACCCCTTCTGAGCCATACCAGGCCGCGTGTTCTCAACATGGGCGGGTGCCTTGGGGAAGGGGGGCCATCGCCGGGGTCCCCCCTTGTTCACTTAAATGCAATTGAATTTTAAATATATAATTGCACAGTTTATTTTATATCTTTAATTTATGTGGCTTCCTGTCCCTTTGCCCATGAATCACCCCCAATCGTCACTCACTTTTCACCACATTTTTGGACTAGATCCATTTGGTTTTAATTTTTCACTTTTTTTTACTCTATTTTTCTACATTTTTAGTCTTCTAGACTTCAATATCATTTAACTGAGATTGAGACATCATTGTCTCCTGAATTTTCGCTGTCGGTTGGAGAATTACCTTTCTCTCAACCACATTTCACTTTTTTACAACATTAAGGTACATTTAACATATATTACAATTAAATTAATTGTTCTTACTTGTAATATATTATGGTACAACATTTTTGAACTTTACTATTTTCAAGCTTACTAGGAGAAATGCATTTCTGTCTGACTCCCTGTCTACCTATAGACTCCTTACCAATGGATCCCCTAATCTCTAAACACCCACCATGGCCATTAGATTTATTTCATATAACGTGCAGGGATTCAATCTCCCAAATAATCACTTCATGAAAGACAATCACCCAACTTTCTTCCACAAAGCATATAACCAATCATTCTATTCCTCATCTCCCACCAAAACAAAAAGGTGTAGCTATTTGCATCCATCAATCCTTTTCCCTCGAGGTGCAGCAGGTTTACAAGACAATAGATTTATTATTATCAAAGGTATCCTCTCAGGTAGAAAATGAATGATCGCAACATTCGTATAGTAACAAACATAATCCAAGATGCAAATATCAAATCTCAATCAGTTCTACTATTAAGTCTTGACATCTGTAAAGCTTTTGACAGCTTAACTTGGAAATGTTTAGATCTAATATTGCATAAATATGGATTCAAAGGTGAATTTATTCATGCATTCCATGCACTTTATAATAACCCCTCCAATAGGATTAAATTAGAAATAAATAAGATTGCGCTATGGACAGATTATACAATACCTATTCACTACAAGGGTAAAGGAAAATCATAAAATCAAGTGGAATAAAAATTATATAAAATAGACAATAATAAAATGGACTCAAGAGGTTGAAGCTGCCTGTGCTTAGAACCTACCACTTAAATTTAAAGGAGTAGGCCAGAGATATAAAGTATAAATTAAGCTTTGGCGCTAAAACCTTTCCTAACGTGCACCTTGGTGCCAAAAAATAAGTGTGTGGTGATCTGATCAGTGTTATTAATAGAAGGCCATCTATTAATAACACTGATTAGATCACCACACACTTATTTTTTGGCACCAAGGTGGACGTTAGGAAAGGTTTTAGCGCCAAAGCTTAATTTATACTTTATAATAGGATTAAATTACCAGGTTGTAATTCTGGATTTTTTAAGGTGGGAAGGGGTACCAGACAAGTATGCCCTCTTTCACCTTTATTATTTGCCCTAGCAATTGAACCCCTAGCAGCGGCTATCTTACAACACCTAGACATAAAAAGGTTATAATTCCAATAACAACACATATAAAATTAGTATGTATGCCGATGACATGATTCTATTCCTTACCCAAACCAACATAGCTTTACCAAACCTACTGAAAACACTTAAAATATTTACTTCACTATCACGACCATCAGTAAATGTCTCAAAATCCATTGGCATGCCAATAAACATCCCCCCATCACAATTAGATACTGTCAGAAATGTTTATACTGAAATAATAAAAAAGTATTGTAATTATGAATATATGCAAATCTTTGATTTGGGAGATTTATAATTTTCTACCAATACCAACAGAAATTCAAGTTATTTTATCTATGCTATTTTGAAGACAAGTGATACAAAGGATATTGCTTAAAAATATATATTTATTAACTAAAAATACAGTGCAAAATAATATCAGGTATATTCCGTGATAAAACAAATGAATGGGGGGAGCTCATGTCCATAATGGGGGTGGTAGTGACGCAGCCCCAAATCCACAATGGCTCAAATGGTCCTGAAATATTTGGACAGAATAAAGGTGGATAAAGCACCTGGACCTGATGGCATCCACCCACGGATCCTAAAAGAATTGAGCTCTGTAATTTTAAAGCCATTGTATCTCATTTTTAGGCACTCATTAATGACAGGAATAGTACCACTGGATTGGTGCAGGGCCAATGTGGTGCCTATATTTAAAAAGGGAACTAAGTCTTTACCAAGTAACTATAGACCTGTTAGTTTAACTTCTATAGTTGGGAAGATACTGGAGGGATTAATAAAATACCACATAGACGAGTTCTTGCAGGAAAAAAATATTTTAAGCAGCAGACAGCATGGATTCATGAAAGACAGATGTTGTCAGACAAACCTGATTTCTTTTTATGAGGTGGTAAGTAAAACCTTGGACAGAGGGGTGGTGTTGGACGTGGTATACTTGGATTTTGCAAAAGCGTTCGATACAGTTCCACACACGCGGCTCATGTGGAAGGTAAAGTCTACAGGTTTGCAAATATCAGTTTGTAAATGGATAGAAAACTGGCTAAAAGACAGAATTCAGAGAGTAGTGGTTAATGATTCTTACTCTGAATGGTCTAAGGTTATCAGTGGTGTACCCCAAGGTTCAGTGCTGGGACCCTTACTTTTTAATATCTTTATAAATGATATTGGATCTGGGATCAAAAGTAACATTTCCATCTTTGCAGATAACACCAAGCTATGCAGTGGAATAACGTCCTTACAGGATGTCTCCAATTTACAAGCCGACCTCAATGCTCTGTCTAATTGGGCGACTATGTGGCAGATGAGGTTTAATGTTGAGAAATGTAAAGTTATGCACTTGGGGGCTAAGAATATGCATGCATCATACATGCTAGGGGGAGTACAACTGGCGGAATCCATAGTGGAGAAGGATCTGGGGGTTTTGGTAGATCATAAGCTCAATAATAGCATGCAATGCCAAGCTGCGGTTTCCAAAGCAAGCAAAGTCCTTTCCTGTATTAAGAGAGGTATGGACTCTAGAGAGAGATATTATTTTGCCCCTGTTCAAATCATTAGTAAGACCTCATCTGGAATATGCAGTTCAGTTTTGGGCAGCAGTTCTCAAAAAGGATATCGGGGAACTGGAGAAAGTGCAGAGAAGGGCAATCAAACTGATAAGAGGCATGGAGGAACTCAGCTACGAGGAAAGATTACAGGAACGGAATTTATTCACTCTTGATAAGAGGAGATTAAGGGGGGATATGATCAACATGTACAAATATATAAGGGGTCCATATAGTGAACTTGGTGTCAAGTTATTCACTTTACAGTCAACAAAGAGGACAAGGGGGCACTCTTTACATCTAGAGGAAAAGAGATTTAATCAAATACGGAAAGGTTTCTTCACAGTAAGAACTGTGAAAATGTGGAATAGACTCTCTGCAGAGGTAGTTTTGGCCAGCTCAGTGGATTCCTTTAAGAAGGGCCTGGATTAGTTCACCCCTCGAAAGTCCCGCGCTCGCCCCCGACTTCCTCTTCACCACTCAGCCTGGCCGCTGATTGGCTGGAGTGGATGGATTGAAGGAAGCGCAGCCATTGGCTCACGCTGCTGTCAATCACATCCAATGACGCAGCGCGCCGGGGGGCGGGGCCGTGTGATACAGCGAGCGGCTATAGCCGCCGGCTGTATCACGGGAGCATGCCCGCAGGTGTTTCTCACCATGCGAGGGAGCTTGCATGAACGTGAGAAGTACCTGCGGGAGGAAGCAGAGACAGCCGCCGAGGGACCCCAGAAGAGCAGGTTCGGGGCCACTCTGTGCAAAACTAGCTGCACAGTGGAGGTAAGTATAACATGTTTGTTATTTTAAGAAAAAAAAAATTACTTTACAATCCCTTTAAGCTCTTATTACAAAATATCACATTTCAATACTTAAATGATACTTGTACATTTTCGATTTGGTAATTTGTGAATAGGGATGAGCCGAACACCCCCCGGTTCGGTTCGCAGCAGAACCTGTGAACGTGCGAAAATTTGTGCAAACTTTAGAACCCCATTAAAGTCTTTGGGACTCAAACATTCCAAATCAAAAGAGCTAATTTTAAAGGCTAATATGCATTGTCCTAAAAAGGGTTTGGGAACCCGGCTCCTGCCCCAGGGGACATGTATCAATGCAAAAAAAGTTTTAAAAACGACCGTTTTAGCAGGAGCATTGATTTTAATGACGCTTAAAAGTGAAAAAAGTGAAATATTCCTTTAAATATCGTGCCTGGGGGGTGTCTATAGTATGCCTGTGAAGTAGCACGTATTTCCCGTGTTTAAAACAGCCCCTGCACAAAATGACATTTCTAATGGAAAAAAGTAATTTAAAACTGCTTGCGGTTTTAATGTAATGTCTGGTCCCGGCAATATGGATGAAAATCTTTGAGAAAAAGGGCATGGGTAGTCCCCACTGCCCATTACCAGCCCCTTTGGGTCTTGTACTGGTATTAAGGAGAACCCCGTACCCAAATTAAAAAAAGGAAAGGCGTGGAGCCCCCAGGCCCTATATACTCAGAACAGCCGTATACAGGCGGTGCAAACAAGACAGGAACTGTGTAGGTTTGTTGTTAAGTAGAATCTGTTTGCAATTTTGAACTGGTAAATTTTTTTTTTTTTTTTTTTTTTGTTTAAAGACATTTTATTGAAGTTTTGTGCATAACATAAACATTAAGGTCAATCGTTAGAGTACAGAGCAAAGAAACGTTACAGTGCCTCAAAAAGTAAATGCAACAGTTAACATGAGAAGAACTGAAAAGTAAACATTTGTAAGCGTATAATGGTAGAAGGTGAGGTTATCTGATAGGTATATTGGTATAGTCGAAAGTACAGTGACCCACTGTGATTTAGAAGATGTTAAGTGATCAGAACAGGCACTGTGCTCATTTGAAAAAGAGCGAAATCAAATACAGAGTCATTACCTCTTAGTATGTAAATGTAGTTTTTGTCGATAGTATGTTGGTGTGGTAGTGTTATGCGTATGTAAGCTCAGAGATTTGCATGAAGCGATAATCTCCAGTGTGAAGAACTAGTGCATATTGCACTAAGGGATGTTTGTTAAAGGAAAGGGAACTGGTCCAGCCAGTCATTTTCGCATATCACAGACATATTTAGCGGTTTAGGGGATCAGTGAAAGATAGTCTGGGGATGTACTGAAAAGCAACCAACTCGACCATATGCATGTGAAAGTAGAAGGGGTGTCATTAGCCTGATGTATCAGGTTCTCCATCTCAGCTGTTTTGTTAATACGGTTGAACCATTCTAGTAATGAGGGGGGATGTTTGGATTTCCACTTGGCTGGGATACACATATTCGCTGCCATGATCATATGCATGGTTAGGGATCCCATGTAGGCTTTTTTAGATTGAGTGGAGACATGAAAAAGAAGTTGAGCAGGGAAAAAACTGTAGTGGGCGGGTGGAGAATTTTTGGGTGATTCTATGGACTTCTTGCCAAAATGGCTGGACGATGGGGCATGACCACCAAATGTGTTCTAGAGTGCCAGGACTGGCCTGACATCTCCAACATTGCGGGGAGACAGACGGGAAGATGTGATGCAATTTTAGAGGTGTATTGTACCACCTGGAGTGCAATTTAAATGCGTTCTCTTGAACACAGACATTTCGGGAGCCTTTATGTATGACATAGTATACACCTTCCCAATCTTTGGGATTTAAGGGTGATGGCAGGTCTCTATTCCAGGCTTTGGTGGACCAGTATTCATTACTGGTCTGTTGTGGAAATAGTAGATTATACGAAAAGGAGATGAGGTGTCTTTGTGGTTCGACCAGTGTACATGTATGTTCAAAAGAGGTTAAGGTTCGAACTCCAGCTAGGGTATAGGGCTTGGAGGTCAGAAAATGTTGTATCTGATTGTATGTCCATGGGGAAAACCCACTTTTGAGCAGTTTTCTCGACAGGTTTGTATAGGATAGAAGACGATTACGGTCATAGAAGTCTTTAGACAGGACTCTGGGATGAGGCCACAATCCCTTGAGAAAAGAGGGGTGCAAACCCGGTGGGAAAGCTGGGTTGAGTTTTAGTGGTGTTAGTGGGCCCGTAACTGAGGAGATCTGATAGGTTTTGCAAGCGTATCGAAATGCAGTGAGTGACGTGGCGATCAACGGGTGGGAAGAATAGCTACGAGGGACATGTATGGGGAGTAACCATGGAGTTTGAGCCACCGGGATCTGATCAAGGGATGATTCAAGTTGAACCCAATCTTTAGTGTTGAAGTGGACGTTCCAATCGATTATTCTGGCGAGGTGACATGCTAAGTAGTACTTATGGATGTCTGGCAGACCAATACCCCCCTGTGATTTTGGTGCAACAAGTCTTAAATAACTCAGTCTGGGTCTCTTGGAACCCCAGACAAAAGTCGAGCAGAGTTTTCGGAAGGAAGCAAAGAAAGTTTGGGGAAGTGAGATAGGTATAGTTTGGAGGAGATATAAAATTCGTGGTAAAATATTAATTTTTATGATGGCTGCTCTGCCAAACCAGGAAAATATGCCTTTTGACCACCTCTGAAGGTCAGTGGATATGGTGCGTAGTAACGGTAGGAAGTTGAGATTGTATAAATTAGCTAGGGATCTTGGGAGTTGGATACCTAAGTAGGGTAAACTGTCGGGACTCCATTTGAAGGGGAAATTCGCTTGGCATTGGACGCACACTTTTTCGGTCAGCGAGATATTTAGTGCAAGGGATTTTTTAAAGTTAATTTGTAGGTTAGATATGATATGGAATTGGTCGAATAATTTGAGTAAGTTAGGGATAGATGTTAGGGGTTCTGTCAGGAATAAAAGAATGTCATCCGCAAATGCAGCTGTTTTAAACGTTCTTTTGCCTATATCCACACCTTTAATGTCTGGGTTTTCTCTAATTTGTCTTAATAATGGCTCAAGAGTAAGGATAAAAATTATCGGGGATAACGGGCACCCTTGACGTGTGCCATTGGAGATAGAGAAGGCATTCGACAGGTGGCCATTGACTTTCACTCTCGCCGTTGGTCCTGAGTATAGCAAATGGATATAATTGAGCATTCTATTAGGTAGTCCAAGAGCTTTTAAAGTCGCTGTCATATAATCCCAGGCCACCCTGTCGAATGCCTTCTCTGCGTCCAGGGAAAGAAAGAATCCAGCATGTTTTTGGGAAGATAGCCAATGGTGGATGTTGAGAGCTTTGAGAGTGTTGTCTCTCGCCTCCCTGCCAGGTATGAAGCCCACCTGATCAGGGTGTATAAGGTCAGGGAGCAGAGGCAAAAGTCTGTTAGATAAGATTTTAGCGTACCATTTAAGGTCAACATTTAGGAGCGAGATAGGCCTGTAGTTGGTAACCTGTGTGGCATCTTTGTTCGGTTTTGGGATTACGGCTATATGTGCGGATAACATATCTCGTGGGGCAGAGCACGGGGATGCACATGTGTTAAAGGAGGATAGAAAGTGGGGTAATAAAATTCGTTCATACGTTCTATAGTATCCGACGGGCAGTCCATCAGGGCCCGGACTTTTACCTGCGTGCATGGCTTTAAGAGCCATTCGAGCTTCTTCTGAGGTCAGTGGAGTGTCGAGCATCTGGCACACGGAAGTGGAGATAGGGGTTGGGCTGTATTTATTTAGAAAGTCGGATATAAGTTGTTCCCGCCGCTGGTTAGGGATCGTCGGTTTATCAGATGATGAGGTAAGGTTGTATAAATTTGAATAATATTGCACAAATTGTGTGGCGATATCGGGTGTTGTTGATAATTTTTTGCCTGTTGGATCAGTGATATTGTGAATAGTTATTGATGCTTTCTTGGATTGAAGGGCCTTTGCTAGTATGCTTCCAGATTTATTACCATATTCATAAAACGTTTTCTGAGAGGAGTATATATTTGCGTTTGGTCTGTTTTCCCAGTAATTCTAACATTTCTTTCCGTGATTGGATAAGGGTGGCAAGCAGTGTAGTGGTGCTCTTTAGACTATGTGCACGTTCTAGACGTCTAATTTTAGTGGCCAAATCATTGAAGTGTTTTTTATACTCTTTTCTCTTTTTTGCTGCCGCTATGAGGGTTCCTCTTACTACACATTTGTGTGCGTCCCAGTGAATGAGGGGGTAGGTATCTGTGGCTTTGTTATCTAAGAAGTAATGTTTCAATGTTTGCTCCACTTCTGCAGCTATAATCGGGTCAGTTAACAAGGATTGATCTAGTTTCCAGGAGTGGGCGCGCGGGGTGGAAGATGGGATGGAGAGTGTGATTGAAACCGGATTGTGGTCAGAAAGAAACATAGGGTTGACGGATGCATGTGTAAGATAAGGTAAAGCTTCTTGGGAGATAAAGAGGAAATCAATTCTGGAATATTTTCCATGGGGTGCCGAGTAGAAGGTGAAGTCCTTTGTGTCTGGATAGAGGGTTCTCCAAGCATCATGTAAAAGCAGAGTTTGCATCTGAGTTTTTATCGATCGAAGGGCAGCATAGGTAAGGGAGGAGTGTCCATTAGAGGTATCGATTACAGGGTTCAAAGGAACATTGAAGTCCCCTCCCAGAATAAGTGTGCCTTCCTGAAACGTGATGAGTTTGGATATAATTCCCTTGAAGAACGGTACTTGGAGTGTGTTGGGCGCATATATGTTTGCAAGTGTAAATGGTTTGTTTTGGAGGAGTCCTTTAAGGAATAGAAACCTGCCATCAGCATCAGCTAGAGTGTCAGTGATCTGGAGGGGGCAATGTCGGGCTAGTAGGATGGAAACACCTTTTTTTTTCGCTAGTGTAGTGGTGGAGTGATATGCCGTGGGGTAGTATTTGCACTGGAGTTTCGGTATGTTGTCTGATCGGAAATGTGTTTCTTGTAAGAATAATATGTCTGCTCCACTTTTTTGCATGGCTAATAAGAGTTGTGAGCGTTTTTCCGGGATATTTAAACCCTTAGCGTTCAAGGATATGATTTTGAGATGGACTAGATTGGTTGCGTCCCCAGTGGTGGTCATGATGTCGAGATTAGAATGTAAATGTAGATATGTCCGGGGATAAGGGGAAGAGAAAAAGTAAAAAAAAAAAAAAAAAAGGGGGAGGAGTATACGGTAATCCGGCAGCAGGTAAGAGCCCGCTCACCTGCGTCAGTAATAAGGGGGTGTAGGCCGGAGTGTGGTAGAAGCCTGTAGTGTATGCCCTGCACGAAAGCACCGGACAGTCCTACAAGCCACTGGTGAGGAGGTGATTGTCGAAAGACAAAGATTCAAAGTGTGAAAACCATCACACCAACAGCTTTAAATTGTGAATATAGAGAGTTTGCCGATGTATTACCAATGGTTCACCATTTTACAGTTCGCATGTAAGAGATCGTGGGTAGAAGTGTTTATACACTATCGTTGGGGGAGGGGTCTATCTGTAGTACTGATAGTGTACGAGATTTCCCTGTATAAAATGTGTAAGGGCGAAGATACCGGATAGGGTAGGCGCGTTCAGATAACATTGGCGTAACATAGATGTCTACAAACATTACTTTGTAAATCATGAACAGAAGGAACAGACCAGTAATCTAAATTAATAACAGAAAAACATATCATGTTGAGAGAGGATGGGATTGTCTCATCGAAGCCGTGACGGCTCATGTTAATTAGAAAGGCTCTCTCCAGTAAGTGCTGGTGAGAGGGCCAAGCGAATTATTGATGTTAATATCTAGGCTAGGCCATAGGTTGGGGTATGGTTTTGTCAGATCGATGTGAGAGATCACATCCCCTCGCCCTTAACATAATAAAAGGAACAAACGTCGACAGGTCTGGCGTGGTGAGCATTCTAACAATTATATGATATCTCATTAACGAGGTTAAGACAATAAAATGAGTAAACAAACTAATGAGAAAGAGAGCACGTAATCTAGGTATGCTTATAGAAGTCGTGCTGTGTGACACGGTTCAGCTTCTTGAACACACTGCATCGTTGCTTACGAGTCAGTGAGGAAAAATTTGTGTGCAGCAGGTGAGGGATGCATTGTCCCAGCGATCATGCTAAGATAGGGAGGTTCAGACTAGAAGAGGGGTATGTTAGGGAAAAGACAACAGGCATTGAGCTATTAGGTTGTGGAACATACCTGGAACATTATGACATTGGGTGAAAAACGTTGCTTAGCGGTATGAAACTGCGGGGTTGGTGAGTCACAGCTGCTGATAAATGCCGAGTCCGTTCGTTTAAACGATGGGGAGTTACTTAGCAGAGTAAACATTGAAGGGTAACTTAAACTGGTGGTCTACTAGGAAACTAAATGGTTGCCATAGAAAGTTCCGAAGAAGGCACTAGGGATAAGGCCGGGCAAGTGGTGAGGAAAAGGGGGAGAGGAAAGAATTACTGAGATGTACGCTGAATTCCAATTACAGGAAGGATCCGGCCGGTGGTTTCAACAGTGTCATTTCTTCAATGGTCACGGCGTGCTCTGCGGGATGTTGGCGCAGCAGTGGGACTGCGCAGATGATGGAGATCGTAGGATTCCGGAGAGATTCGTCGGATCGATGGAGAGCGACGTCTCCGGTACGGCGATGGCTGGGTGTCCATGCGGTCGGCAGATCTGTAATCGGAGCGGGACGAAGATCCTTTGAATTCCGCATACCAGTCGGGGAGTGACACCAGGGGTATGTCCAAAGTGCGGCAGAAGGCTTTCAGCTCCTCAGGAACCCTCAGGATGGCCGATCGTCCTTGATGGGTGGCTGAAAGCCCAAATGGGAATCGCCAACGGTAAGGGATGCCATTATTTTTTAACACCTCTAAGAGGGGGCGCAAGTCTCTCCTATTACGAAGTGTAATGGCTGAGAGGTCCTGGTAGATAGAGATGCATTGACCCTCATATTGTAGAGTTTGCTTCAGTCTGGCCTGCTTCAGGATCATTTCCTTGGTTTGAAAGTCACAGAGACAGCAAACTACGTCTCTGGGTGGGTCTGTGTCGCGGCCGCGGGGTCGGAGAGCACGATGGATGCGCTCCATCGCTATGGATGAGTGGCTGGGTTGGTCAAGGAGCTCGTTAAAGAGGGCAGTAACCACTGGGGTGAGGTGATCGATGTCCACACTTTCGGGGAGACCCCTCACCCGAAGATTGTACCTCCGACCCCTGTTGTCCAGGTCCTCGACGTGCCGCTGCACGTCCCGCAATTGGGCGGTATGGGTATCTATGGAGTGGTGCATCGTGGAGATTGCCGCTTGATGGATGGCGGTAGTTTTCTCCACTTCCTGCACCCTTCCCGCAATGGCTTGTATCTCATGTTTAAGATCCGTTATGGCAGCAAAAAGCGTGTCCTTAATATCAGCTGCTACCGTGCGTAGGTCTAGCAGGCTTGGAGATTGCAAAGAGTCCGGCTGGGCTGCAGCAGTAGAGGGAGGAGAAGGGTTGGGGGTCAGTATTATCCCATCTCGTGAGGGAGCTGAGGTGCTCGTCGCCATGTTTGTTCTCTGTGATCTAAACAGATCAGCGATATTCCACGTTCCTCGGCCGGTATGCTCCCTCGGGGATCTCGATCTGGAGGTAGAAGAGCCCCTGGATGCAGTACCCATCATCCGAATTGGTAGTGAAGGGGTATTTCGCTCTCTCAGGGCTGATGGTGAGCTGTGGTGTGAAGGAGCTCAGGAGTTATGCTGCCATCTTCGCTCGCGGCAAGCCTTGAACTGGTAAATTTTTAAGCTTTTTGGAAAACATAGGGAAGGGTTATCACTCCTGTAACATTTTTCTGTCTGTGCACCTCTTCAGAAGATTTCACCTCACTTTCTGTCCCAATGACCAATGTTTTTAGAAAATGTGTTTTTTTTTGTAAAACAAGGATTGGGATAAAGCATCAGTGGAGAGGAGACACATTTTTCCCATATCAACTCTTACAGGAGAGAATTTTCCTTCCTAGGTATAGATTTCATCTCAGTTCCTGTTGTCTTCTTCCGTTTGCAAGTAGAAGACATTTGTAAGTTGGATGTTTGAAAGTAGGGGCCTGCCCTATATGCTCTGCAGAAATTTGGGCCTAAGGTGTTGGTGTTGCCAGAACACTGTAAGCCCTCAAAGTGATTCTTGGTGGGCGCTGAAACGCCCTGCTGTGAGCTATTATATCAAGAATTGTAATTATATGCCATTGTTGAACAGTGGTAAAAAAATGGGCCTTTGGTGGTGGTGGTGGTGGTGCTGGTGCCATAACAATGTAAGTCCTCACAGTTACTCTTGGTGGGAGCTGGAATGGGTCCTGCTGTGAAATATTATATCAAGAATTGTAATTACATGCACCTGTTGAACAGGGGCAGAAAAATTGTGCCTTAGGCAGTGGCACTGGTGCCACGACACTGGAACCCCTCACAGATACTCTAGTTGGAGCGCAGGAAGGAGCCCTGCTGCAAATTATTGCATCAAAAATTGTAATTACACGCCCCTGTTAAATAGGGACAGAAAAATTGAGCCTTAGGCACTTGTGCTGGTGCCACGACACTGCAACCCCTCACAGATACTTTAGTTGTAGCACAGGAATGAGCCCTGCTCCAAATTATTGCATCAAAAATTGTAATTACATGCCCCTGTTAAACAGGGGCTGAAAAATTGGGCCTTAGCCACTGGTGGCATCAGCATAGGCAGTCTTGAAGGGATCTGACATTTCAAAAAAATTATTCGGTTACATCAGCTTCGGGTGCTTGGTAGCTGGTGTTGATCCAAGACTGATTCATTTTTATGAAGGTCAGTTGATCAACCAAGTCAGTGGGCAGGCACACACTGAGCGGTTGAAAAGCCTCCAGCACCACTGAATATGCGTTCTGAAAGAATGCTGGATGCAGGACAGGCCAGTATCTCAATTGCATACTGTGCAAGCTCTGGCCAGTGGTCCATCCTCAAGACCCAGTAACTCAGAGGATTTTTGGTGGGAAAGGTGTCCAAGTCTGATCTTGCCCCTAGGTATTCTTGCACCATGTAAATCAGATGCTGGCAATGGTTTCTGGAAACGATCATACCTTGGGGTTGCGGACTAAAAAATTGTCTGAGCGCAGACAGCCACTTTCTCCACCGCTCCTTCTGTGACTGACCGAATCCTCAGCAACACATTGTCCAGGACCAGGAATTTGTAACCTCCCAGTCTCTGGGAACGCATGGCACAGAGCTTTCTGAAAGGCCTTCCGAAGATGTCTTATCCTCTGCTCCCTCTGCGATGGCAAGATAAGGTCTGGAACCTTACCCTTGTAACGTGGATCAAGGAGAGTTGCCAGGCAGTAATGATCTCTCTCCTTGATCCGCTGAATACGAGGATCCTTCCGCAGGCTTTGCAGGATCAGGGAGGCCATGCAGCATAGGTTAGCGGAGGCATTTGGTCCAGAGTCCTCTGGGTCACTAAGGGACATGATCCGCAGCCACCTCCTCCCAGCCACGTACAAGTCCATGGGTTTCTTGGGACTGTCACTGCTCAGCATCCTCGTGGCCGCCTCCTCAAATGGTGACAGGACAGTGCATGCATCCCTGATCATGGCCCAGTGGCGTGGGAAAAAGTACAAGCTCCCCTGACCCCGTCCTGGTGCCGTAGTCACACAGGTACTCATTGATGGCCCTCTGCTGCATGTGCAGCTGCTGCAGCATGGCTAACGTTGAGTTCAACCTGGTGGGCATGTGACAGATTAGGCGATTCTTGGGCAGGTTCAATTCCTTTTGGAGGTCAGCCGAGCACTGGCATTATGACTGACAGAAATCCACACACACTTTCCTGGCCTGTCTCAGGACATCCTGTAAGCCCGACGACCTTCCCAAGAACCTCTGCACCACCAAGTTAAGGACATGAGCCACACAGGGCACATAGGTCAGTTGTCCCTGTCGGAGGGCAGAGAGGAGTTTGGTGCCATTGTCACAAACCACCATTCCTGGCTTAAACTGGTGTGGCATCAACCACCTCTCAGCCTCCCCCTGCATAGCTGACAGAATAACTGCCTCAGTGTGGCTCCTGTCCCCCAAGCACACCAGCGCAAGTATGGTATGGCATCTTTTTGCTTGCATAGCCCCTTGAATGCCTACGGAGTACCGCTGGTTTCGAGGACAAAGAACAGGAAGAGGCCATGGAGGAAAAAGAAGAGGAGGGAGTGGAGGAGAGAGGTGTGTCACAATCACCAGTAGTAGCATTTTGGAGGCGTGGTAGCGGAACAACCTCCAACACTACTGCACCTTGTCCAGCATCCTTCCCAGGTGCCAGAAGAGTCACCCAATGTGCCATGAAAGATAGGTAACTTCCCTGACCATGTCTGCCGGACCATGAGTCAGCAGTAATATGCACCTTACCGCTGACCGCCCTGTCCAGCGAGGCATGGACATTGCCTTCCACATGCCGGTAGAGAGCCATAATCACCTTCCATGAGAAAAAGTGGCATTTGGGAACCTGCCACTGAGGAACCGCACATTGCACAAACTCACGGAAGAGGGCAGAGTCTACCAACTGAAAAGGCAGCAGTTGAGGTGCAGCAGTTGAAGCCAAGCTAGCATTCAAGCGCTTGGCATGTGGATGGCTGGGAGTGAACTTCTTTCACGGTGCAGCAGCTGGGGCAGGGAAATTTGCCTGGTACAATCGGACGTCGGTGTACCACTAGAAGATTGCCCGCAAGTAATTGGCTGTGACACACTGAATTCTACACCTTCATTCCTCTCATTCATTCAGAGAGGACTGAAGGTATAGTGGAGTATAGTCGACATGTCTGGTCAAGCATGTGGTGCCCAAGCGCCTGATGTTTTGGCCACGTGAGATACGCTTGAGACATATGTTGCAAATAGCAGTGGTGCGATCTGATGCACTCGTCTCAAAAAAGTCCACACAAAAGAACTTTTGGAATAACGTGCAGAGGCAGTGCCCTGCACATGTGGAGCTCTGCTGTGTGATGCAGTCCGTGTGCTGCCCTTAGGCTGGCCCCTGGAGGGCATCCTGCCTCGTTGAAGATGTGCCTCCTCCTCCTCCATCCTATTAGGCACCCATGTGGAGTCAGTGACCTCATCATCTCCTCCCTCCTCATCACTGGAGCAAACCTGGCAGTATGCTGGAGCTGGGGGAACATGACTGTCAGATTTCTGTCCTTCTTGGGCATCCCCTCTCTCTGGGCTCACGTTACTGCCTTCCTCTAGCTGGGTATCATCATCAGAGCCTTCAAAGCGCTGGGCATCTTTATGGAGCATGTACCCAACACTGTGCTCAAACAGTTCAGGGGACTCCTCAGGAGGACATGGTGTGGCTAGGGAAGGAGTGACTGATGCCATTGAGGTAAGAGGCCCCATTGGCAGCTGCTTTGCCAGTACCCTGAGTCTGGCTGAGAGAGAATGAGGAGGATGAGGAGGATGAGGAGGATGAGGAGGATGAGGAGGGCTTGGTGATCCACTCTACCAAGTCTTCCGCATGTTGCGCCTCAACATGTCCAGCTCCCGAAAATAATGACAAGCGTGTCCCATGGCCACATGCTGATGAGAATGCACCATGTCCATGACCAGCACTGTTGCCTAGGGACACAGAGCCTGCTTGCCCTCTTTTATTGGCTCGTGACTGTCTGCCTCTCCTTGTTGGCTTTCCAGACATACTAATGGCCTGCAGGGAGATGTAGCTGCACAAAATTTGGACGTATATACTGATTATACTGTAGCTAGCAGAATCAACTGCCTGCCTGTAGTATTATTACTATGAGAACACCAGCAATTAGGGTAGCTTTAAGTGCACACTGTGCAGATGACACAGTACACCGACTGTAATTACTGCAGCTGCCTGCGGTATAGGATCAGCAGAACACCAGCAATTGGGGTAGCTCTAAGCTCACACTGTGCAGATAAAACAGTACACTGACTGTAATTTACACAGCTGTCTGTGGATAGGATCAGCAGAACACCAGCAATTGGGGTAGCTTTAGGCGTACACCGTGCAGATGACACAATACACCGACTGTAATTACTGCAGCTGCCTGCCTGTGGTATAGGATCTGAAGAACACCAGCAATTGGGGTAGCTTTAGGCGTACACTGTGCAGATGACACAGTACACCAGCTGTAATTACTGCAGCTGCCTGCCAGTGGTATAGAATCTGAAGAACACCAGCAATTGGGGTAGCTTTAGGTGCACACTGTACAGATGACACAATACACTGACTGCAGCTGCCTGCCTGCGGTATAGGATCAGCAGAACACCAGCAATTGGGATAGCTTTAAGTGCACACTGTGCAGATGACACAGTACACCAACTGTAATTACTGCAGCTGCTTGCGGTATAGGATCAGCAGAACACCAGCAATTGGGGTAGCTTTAAGTGCACACTGTGCAGATGACACAGTATAACCGACTGTAATTGCTGCAGCTGCCTGTGGTATAGGATCAGCAGAACACCAGCAACTGGGGTAGCTTTAGGTGTACACTGTGCAGGTGGCACAATACACCGACTGTGATTGCTACAGCTGCCTATGGTATAGGACCAGCAGAACACCAGCAATTGGGGTAGCATTAGCTGTACACTGTGCAGGTGGCACAATACACAAATTGTAATTGCTGCAGCTGCCTGCCTGTGGTATAGGAGCAGCAGAACACCAGCAATTGGGGTAGCTTTCGGTGTACACTGTGCAGGTGGCACAATACACCGACTGTAATTGCTACAGCAGTCTGTGGTATAGGACCAGCAGAACACCAGCAATAGGGGTAGCTTTAGTTGCACACTGTGCAGGTGGCACAATACACCGACTTTAATTGCTACAGCTGCCTATGGTATAGGACCAGCAGAACACCAGCAATTGGGGTAGCTTTAGGTACAAACTGTGCAGTTGACACAGTACACCGACTGTATTTGCTACAGCTGCCTGCGGATAGGACCAGCAGAACACCAGCAATAGGGGTAGCTTTAGGTGCACACTGTCCAGATGACACAATACATCAACTGTAATTACTGCAACTGCCTGCGGATAGGATCAGCAGAACACCAGCAATTGAGGTAGCTTTAGCTGTACGCTGTGCAGGTGGCACAATACACAGACTTTAATTGCTGCAGCTGTCTGCCTGTGGTATAAGAGCGGCAGAACACCAGCAATTGGGGTAGGTTTAGGTGTACACTGTGCAGGTGGCACAATACACCGACTGTAATTGCTACAACTACCTGTGGTATAGGACCAGCAGAACACCAGCAATTGGGGTAGCTTTAGGTGTACACTGTGCAGGTGGCACAATACATCGACTGTAATTGCTACAGCTGCCTATGGTATAGGACCAGCAGAACACCAGCAATTGGGGTAGCTTTAGCTGTACACTGTGCAGGTGGCACAATACACAAATTGTAATTGCTGCAGCTGCCTGCCTGTGGTATAGGAGCAGCAGAACACCAGCAATTGGGGTAGCTTTCGGTGTACACTGTGCAGGTGACACAATACACTGACTATAATTGCTACACCTGCCTGTGGTATAGGACCAGCAGAACACCAGCAATTGGAGTAGCTTTAGGTGTACACTGTGCAGGTGGCACAATACACCAACTGTAATTGCTACAGCAGTCTGTGGTATAGGACCAGCAGAACACCAGCAATAGGGGTAGCTTTAGCTGCACACTGTGCAGGTGGCACAATACACCGACTGTAATTGCTACAGCTGCCTATGGTATAGGACCAGCAGAACACCAGCAATTGGGGTAGCTTTAGGTGTACACTGTGCAGGTGGCACAATACACTGACTGTAATTGCTACAGCAGCATCCTGTGGTATAGGATCAGAAGAACACCAGCAATTGGGGTAGCTTTAGGTGTACACTGTGCAGGTGGCACAGTACACAACAGCTTCAATTGAAATTCAAAGACACTGTCTCCATCTATCTTTCTCTCCGCCGACGCAACACACTACGCAAGGCCGCCGCACAGGAGGCCTTATATAGTGTGTGGCATGTACTAAACCCCCTGAGCCATAATTGGCCAAAGCCACCCTGGCTTTGGCCAATTACAGCTCGCTGTACAGACGGCGCTGTGATTGGCCAAGCATGCGGGTCATAGTGCATGCTTGGCCAATCATCAGCCAGCAATGCACTCTTATGCCGCTGTGAATTATGGGCCGTGAGCCCCACTCAAATTTGGCGCGAACGGCCCATAACGTTCGGAAATTCGCCAGACGGGCGAACAGCGGATGTTCGAGTCGAACATTGGTTCCACTCAAACACAAAGCTCATCCCTATTTGTGAATAGCTTCTGTGACTTTACGGACTTATGTAAACAATCATGTTACCTTAACCACTTGCAAACCAGGCACGAACTCTCCCTTCCTGCCCAAGCCATTTTTCAGATTTCAGTGCTGTCGCACTTTGAATGACAAATGCACGGTCATGCTACATTATACCCAAACACAGTTTTTATCCTTTCCTTTACACAAATAGAGCTTTATTTTGGTGGTATTCAATCACTGCTGGGTTTTTTATTTTTTACAAAAAAAAGACCAAAAATGTTGGGAAAAAACGTTTTTTTTTTACTTTTTTCTGTCAGTAAATTTTGTAACTTAGGCCGCGTACACACGCGGGGACTGTTCGCTCAACTTTGTCCGCTGAACAGTGTTTCAGCGGACAGTCCGCTCGTGTGTGGGCTTTCAGCGGACAGTTTCAGCGAACAGTCTGCTGAACAAAGTTTTTCGGAATTTCCGAAAAACTGTCCGCTGAAACTTTGTTTCAGCGAACAGTCCCCTCGTGTGTAGGCTTGTTCGTCAAACTAAGTTCCGCGCATGCTCAGAAAGGATTTACACGCCGAAGGTTGCATTGCAGTGTATAGGACGTCGTTTTCTAGTCCCGTCGTACGTGCCGTTCACGTCATCGCGCACGGTTTCAGCGGACTGTTCGTTCATCGTGTGTGGGCAAGTCCGTCCATGCTAAGTTTGAGCGGACTGTCCGCTGAAACTGTTTGACAAACAAAGTTGAGCGAACAGTCCCCGCGTGTGTACGCGGCCTAAGTAATTTTTCACCTTCACTGATGTGCGCTGATGAGGCGGCACCAATGGGCACTGATAGGCTGAATTGGTGGGCATTGATGAGGTGGCACTTATGGGCACTGATGAGGCCGCACTTACGGGCACTGATGAGGTGGCACTAATGAGGAGGCACTAATATGCGGCACTTATGGGCACTGATAGGTGGCACTGATATGTGCCACTGATGAGCACGGATAGGTGGTACTGATAGGCGGCAGTGGTGGGCACTGATAGGCGTCACTGGTGGGCACTGATAGGCGGCATGGATAGTCGATACAGATGGGCACTGGTGGGCATTGATGGGTGGTACTAATGGGCGACACTGATGGGCATTGATGGACAGCAGTGATGGGCATTGATGGGCAACACTGATAGGCAGCACTAATTGCCAGCACTGACTGGGGTGTTATCTCTTCTCAAACAAACAGATCTTACTTACACTCTTAAACGCACAAACAACATTTTTGTTATATTGTGCACAGCTTGATAATTTGATCAAAGCTTATCTTAAATTTAGAGTGAATTTATTTTACATATATCTCCATAAAACCTTTGTCCCGATATTGGCTTTTAGCTTTTTAAAGACAAACAAAACTGTGTATGTCTTAGTATTTGGAATATAATTATTTCATACTACAGTTAAAAATAATACAACTCCAATTTGCTTTGCCATATATTTAAATAGTTTTAGTAATGTATATGCAAAAACAATTAAATTACCAAAAAGGTATAATAAACAAACTAATACGTTACCGGAGCTTTCAGAAGTTTGTCATCTTGAGAAGTTTCAGTTAGGCAAGTCCCAAGGGGACTCCTCTCAAGATTGCTACATTTCTCCGTCTTTCAGTGAGGTATAGACTGCTCCCTGGAGATCTTTCTTTCAGCCTCTAAAGAGATGGAACCGTCCAGCCATATTCCGATCTCTCTCCCATCAGCCCCATTTCATATCAGACCTCAGATACCTCTCTGCTCTCTGTAGATACTTTTTGTCTCACCCTAAAAGTGGGTGTGTGTCTCATGCTACGTAACTCATGATGTCTTATCACGATGGTGTTTATATGTTTCCTTAACAACCATAATCAACGCCATTTTGAATAATTACCAATTTCAGCCTCTTAGGGGCAGTGTTGGATCAGAAATTACTTTTAATATGATTGACATAACCTTCTGACCTTGGCTTAGCAAAACACCATTAATTGTCTAATGGTTGACAATCAAGTGTCAATATTCCCAGACACTGTGGTGTTTCTTAACCACTTGAGATCCGTGCTATAGTCAAATGACGGCTACAGCGCGGATCTCAAATGCCGGGACGACGTCTATTGACGTCGTCCCCTTTAAGGGCTCCCCGCGCGCTCCCGGGAGCGCGCATCGGGGAAAATCTGTGTTGGCCGTGTCCCCTGGACACAGCCAATCACAGATCGCTGTAAACGGCCAATCACAGCGGCCGTTTACAGCGAGATCGCCGCCTCCAATGGGTGATGATCTCAAATGTAAACAAATGAGATCATCACCCATTGCCGAATATGTCTCCTCGCACAGAGATAGCGTGTGAGGAGAGAGATTCCGTGAGTTAAAAAAAAAGTGTTTTTGTGCCATCTGTGCCCACCAGTGCCCATCTCTACCCCGCCAGTGCCCACCTGTGCCCACCTGTGCCATCTGTGCACCATCTGTGCAACGTCAGTGCCCATCTGTGCACCGCCAGTGCCCATGGGTGCACATCTGTACCAATCGGTGCCCATCTGTGCCGCCTCAGCAGTGCCCATCTGTGCCGCCTCAGCAGTGCCCATCTGTGCCGCCTCAGAAGTGCCCATCTGTGCCCATCTGCTGCCTCATCAGTGCACATCTGTGCAATAAATCTGCACATCTGTGCAATAAATCAGTGCACATCTGTGCCGACCCATCAGTGCCCATTTGTGCCGCCTCAACAGCGCCCATCTGTGCCACCTCAAAAGCACCCATCTGTGTCACCTCAAAAGCGCCCATCTGTGCCACCTCAAAAGCGCCCATCTGTGCCACCTAAACAGTGCACATCTGTACAATCAGTGCACATCTGTGCCGACTCATCAGTGCCCATCTGTGCCACCTCTGTGCTGCTTCAACAGTACACATCTGTGCCACCTCATCAGTGCACATCTGTGCCATAAATCAGTGCACATCAGTGCCACCTCATCAGTGCCCATCAGTGCAGGCTTAACCAGCAACCATGGCTAAACAAGTCTTTTCCGCCGAGGAGGCGTACCAAATTCTTTCCACGGCCAACGAGAGCAACGGGGAGCACTCCTCTTCAGATTCCTTTACAGATTCGGATTCTGAAGCCGACATAAATTATGAGCCAGTCCTCAGCAGTGAAACACTGACTGAATACGAGGAGGAATATATCGGGCCCATCAAACGAAGGCGTTCTAGTGAGGCAGTGCCGTCCACCAGCACCGCAGTGCTGTCCACCAGCACCGCAGTGCCCCGGCAAGAAAGGCCAAGTACCAGTGGGGTGTCATCTCAGCCCCAAAGGGTTAGGAGCCATGCCGGCCTTCCCTATGCCCTTCAGAACCCCTTGTGGCTTCCTCCTAATTCAGGAGAGGCCAATGTTCCCCCTTTCACTGCCCAGCCAGGAGTCCAGGTGGACACGGAGAATTTTTCCCCAATAGATTTTTTTAATTTAATTTTTACGGAGGATATGTTGTCGTCAATTGTGGCCCAGTGCAACCTGTATGCACAACAATTTATTTTGAAAAATCCAACATCTTATTATGCCCGTCCCTAAGAATGGAGAGACCTAACGGTGGAGGAGTTCAAGGTTTTTTTAGGCCTTACATTTAACATGGGACTCAACAAAAAAAAAATCAATTGCGTACCTATTGGTCAACCCACCCCCTCCACCACACACCGCTCTTCTCCGCGGTAATGCCCAGAACCAGGTATTAGATGATCCTGAGGTTCTTACATTTCAGCGACAATTCCCAGTGCCTTCCACGAAATCATCCAAATTACGACAGGCTTTACAAAATTCGACCAATACTTAATTATTTTTCAGAAACATTCCCCAAATTGTTTACCCCGGACCAACACATATGTGTGGATGACCCTTATTAAATTTAGTGGCAGGCTTAAAATGAAGCAATTTATGCCCAGCAAAAGGGCCCGCTATGGGGTGAAGGTCTACAAATTATGCGACCGAGCCACAGGGTACACATATTCATTCATAGTGTACGAAGGGAAGGACACCCAGCTGCAGCCCCCTAATTGTCCGGACTACTTGGGATCCAGCGGAAAAGTTGTTTGGGACCTCATATACCCCCTATTGGATAAAGGCTACCACCTGTATGTAGATAACTTCTACACATCTCTGCCCCTGTTCCACAACCTTCACCGGAAGAAGACACCAGCATGTGGCACCGTAAAAAGGAATCGGAAGGGCTTTCCTCAAAGTCTTGTGAATAAGAAGCTGCGAAAAGGAGAAACCGCAAGTCTGAGAAACAAGGAGGTTCTGGCAGTGAAGTGGAGGGACAGAAGGGATGTGTATATGTTGTCTTCTATCCACAATGATACCTTCGTGGAAATCCCCAGAAGGAATGGCCCTGTAAAAAAAACAAAATGCATTTATGAATACAATTTGTTCATGGGGGAGTCGACTTCAACGACCAAATGATGGAACCATATCTTGTCACAAGACGGACATACCATTGGTACAAAAAAGTAGCAATTTATTTTTTTCAATTGGCCATTTACAATTCCTATGTTATTTACCGCAACTCCACCCAAAACCCCAAACGTTTCTTTGGCTACCAGGAGGAAGTTTTTACTGCCCTTATTTTCCCAAATGGCCCACCAGAAAATATCCGATCAGATGTTATTAGTCGACTCTCCGAGTGCCACTTTCCTGATAAAATCCCTCCCAAACCAACAGGCCAAAGACGTCAAAAAAGATGTAAGGTGTGTACCAGAGCAGGAGTCAGAAGAGACACATCTTATTATTGTGCACAATGTCCTTCCCAACCAGGCCTCTGCATAGGCGACTGTTTTCGGCGTTACCATACTTCAATAAATTTTTAGTGAAGTATGGTAAACATAATCCTCAGTTCCTGCCTTCATACACCTTCACACCCCTTATGCCACTGCCTGCTCTGTAACTGACCCTGGCTTGTTATTTGACCACTTTTATGCCGGCCAATTCTGTACATACCGCTGCCTGATCTGGAACTGACCCTGGACTGTTATTCGACCATGCTTCTGCCTAACGATTCTGTACATACCTCTGCCTGATCTGGAACTGACCATGGACTGTTATTCGACCATGCTTCTGCCTAACGATTCTGTACATACCTCTGCATGATCTGGAACTGACCTTGGACTGTTTGACCACGATATTTGCCTGCCTCTTGGACTGATCTTGTATTCTGCAACTGGACTAGTAGGATTGAACACGGGGTCTCACATATGTGAGGGGCTCCAGTATAGTTTTTCTGGAAGAAGAAAACAATTTTCTTTGTTTTCTTATTCCTAGATTAGGGTCTGGAGACTCGGAGGCTTCAAAGAGATTTGGGAGGCAGAAGCCTCTACCCCTATCCCCATTCTGTCCTGAACGAGGCTCTACTTTTGTCTCCTGCCTGTAGGACTTACTGCCGTCATGCCACACTGACCACACCACAAGGACCTGCCTACTACCAGGACCAATATTTTTGGCACTGCTGACATCTCTGCACTGACCCTGGACTGTAATATGGACAGTATCCCTGCCTGCTGCCTGAAAAACTGTGTTCGCTGTTGATGACCAAGTCCCTGCCTGCTGCCTGGACCAGTGATATCCTCCTGTGGACAACTGCGCTTCTAAAACCACAGGTAATCTTTTCTTTACCCTTTGCTCAGCATAATGTATTTGGGGGTGTAATTCTTGGTATGTGCAGGCTATGTGTCCCTGGAACGCCGACGGTGTTCCTTGCATGTTGCGCCTCTGTATGTGGCCAGGCTGTGTAAACGTCTCACACATGTGGTATTGCCATACTCAGGAGGAGTAGGAGAATGTATTTTGGGGTGCCATTTTTGCTATGTAAATGCTATGTGTTGGAAATATCTTATAAACGGACAACTTTGTGTAAAAAAAAATGCGTTTTCATATTTTTCCACATTTTCCGAAAACTTCTGGAAAAAAAAATGAACCATTGAAAAAACTCATTATACCTCATAGATTATACGTTGGGGTGTTAGCTTTCCAAAATGGGGTCATTTTCTGGACGTTTCCATTGCCCTGGTGTTCCAGGGCCTTCAAAACTGTAATAGGTGGTTGAGAAATGAAATGTGTAATTTATGCTCCTAGAATGCCTGAAGGTGCTACTTCAAAATTAGGCCTCTGTATGTGGTCAGGCTGTGTAAAAGTCTCACACATGTGGTATCGTTATACTCAGGAGTAGGAGTATGTATTTTGGGGTGTTATTTGTGGTATGCACATTCCGTGTGGGAGAAATAAGCTATTACAATGAAAATTTTGTGGAAAAAAAAAATCGTAATTTTGCAAAGAATTGTGGGAAAAAATGACAACTTAAAATAACTCACCATGCCTCTTACTAAATACATTGGAATGTCTACTTTCCAAAAAGGGGTCATTTGGGGGGCATTTGTACTTTCCTGGCTTGTTAGGGTCTTAAGAATGGAGATAGGCCTTAGTACATCATATGTGATCTTTTTTTTGCAAATCTTTATGATTTGCACCATAGCTTGTAGACTCTATAAATTTCACACAGATCATATAATATGCAATAATTTGGGTTATTTTTACCAAAGATGTGTAGTAGTATAAATTGTGGCCAAAATTTATGAAGAAATTGCTAATTTGCTAAATTTTGTCACAGAAACGAAGAAAAATTAATTTTTTTTCAAAAAATTTCAGTCTTTTTTCATTTATAGCGCAGAAAATAAAAAACCGAGAGGTGATCAAATACCACCAAAAGAAAGCTCTATTGGTATGAAGAAAAGGACAAAAAAATCATTTGGTTACAGTGTTGCATGACTGAGTAATTGTCATTCAAAATGTGAGAGCACTGAAAGCTGAAAATTGGTCTGGGACTGAGGGGGGTTTAAGTGCCCAGTAAGCAAGTGGTTAAAATATATGGGTTGATAAAATGTAAGCCTAAAAAGTTCTTTATGAATGGTTTCATTAAGATACCATATTTGCAACCTTATAATAATAATAATAATACGTGTGTGTGTGTGTAGTAAACAGGTTTATATATATATATATATATATATATATATATATATATATATATATATATATATATATATATATATATATATATATATATATATATATATATATATATATATATATATATATATATATGAATAATTGATACAGATATACTTATAACCATATTATAAAAGAAAACATTATTTAAAATACAATACGATAGCAATTGTGAATAAGCCCTCTGGTTTCTGTTGCTTATTCTGAAAATAATATTTAGGTTTGTAAACTCATTTGAAATACAATTCCCTAAACTATACACGTCTCTGGAATCTCCCCTTATCTGGTTCATTTTTCTAATGCCGCGTACACACGATCAGACTAACCCGCAGCGGAGGTCCGCCGGACTTTCAGAACGAGCGGACCTGCCCACACACGCCTGTACTTTTCCGGTGGACTAGGTCCGGCTGACAATCCGCCGGACTATGGCGGGAGTTCGTCGGACTTTTGAAATGAACAAACTTGCCCACACATGGGCAAAGTCCATTAATTTTGAACGTGGCTCCAGGTAGACGGAACTAGCAAAGGAAGATAATGTCGCCGCCTCCATCGGCGAGATTGACACCTCGCAAGCCCCGTCACCTGGTATAGATTTAAAGGGGAACCAGCGTAGGGGTCCCCCCAAAGTCCATAGCCGACCCTTATCTGAGCAGGCAGCCTGGCCAGTCAGGACGTACCAGGACGTGTGCCCTCAACATGGCCCCCCCCTTGGAAAAATTCAGTTTCCACCAAATAGCCCACTTCTTACATACACTCCCTGCCACGAATTCAGACCCCCTAGTGGTCACCCTTTATGAACAATGGTGCACCTCGGCCATGGACATAAGGAGAGGAATTTCCCTGATTTATTTGGCTTTGCCCACTCCTTTGGAGAAAACAAGATATATGCTGAGCTGGGAACGGGACCTCGATTTTGAGTGGGACTTGGACACTTGGCATTCCTACTTCACGAGTGCCTTCAAAGGGATCCTAAACGTCTCTCTAATTGAGGCAGATATCAAGGACCCATTGGTATTTGGTCCCGACTCGCCTAGCAAAATTTTACCCTCAATCCTCTCCCCTATGCTTTAGGGGTTGTGGCCATCTGGGTTCTCTCCTACACATTCTTTGGGAATGCCTTCAAATCAGAAGCTATTGGAACAAGATCTTCACTCTCATCCGCAAAGTCACTGACATTGCGGTTCCCCAAAATCCGACCATAGCCCTCTTGAACCAGACCATCCCTAAAATTTCCAAACACCATCAATGCTTGATCCGCTACATATTCATAAGTGCCAAAATGACCATTGCTTGGTCTTGGAAGTCCCCAAGGGTATCTTTCCTAGCAGCCAAACAAAAAATCTCTTGGATCATGTTCCAAGAAAAAACCTCTAATCTCATTCTTGACAAATTTGAAAAATCCCCAAAAATATGGGAGCCATAGGCCCACTACATTGGAGTGCTCCTTTAGACCTGGACCTGAACATAGACTGGACGACTAGTCTTGAAGTGAGCCCCCCCCTATACCCTGGAGCTCCCCTTGATATAGGAACCTCTCCTACCTCTCCCTTCCTTTCCTATCCCCTTCCCCCTTCCCTTTCTCTTCTTTCTCACCTGTCTATCCCTTCTTGATCCTCCCCTCCCTGCGACGTCTCCCGTTGGGAGGGGGGAGGGGGGAGGTACATGGCACAAGGTCAGAACTAAGGTTGAACACTGGTACATCTCTTTATGCCATGGCACTGCCAATCTCTCATCCGTCGGGCTGAACCTACTCTGTTCCCCTAGCTGGGGCACAGAGTTGGCTTCCCTTAGTTAAATTTTTCCTTAGGTTGAGCTAAGGAAGTTTTCCCCCTGGTCTTTCTACTCTCCGTTTGATGCACACTAAACTCTTGGACGGACTGAGGGTCGGGGGGCTTTGGGTCCCAAGCACAGTTTGAGCCCAATAGGGGTGTCAGGGAGCTGGGCCCTCCGGCGAACCTCGGTTTTTTGTTTTTCTTGTTGTTGACCCCCTTTGCATCTATCCATCCTCATTTGCATGAGCCCTGCACTGTTACTCTCTGTTATCATGGCAATTATAAGCAGGCGCTGTTTTCCCTCATTATATTGTCCTGTTTGTACAATGTTCTTTTGCTCGTTCACATGTACCTTTAAGCTGACTCTTGTGAGAGAGACGCATTTGTTCCATGTACTTTTTTCATTCAATAAACATTTATTTCAAACCAAAAAAAAACATGGGCCCCCACCCCAAAGTACCTTGTCCCCATGTTGATGAGGACAATGGCCTCTTCCTAACAACCCTGGCTGTTGGTTGTCAGGGTCTGCGGGCAGGGGGCTTATCAGAATCCGGGAGCCCCCTTTAATATGGGAGCCCCAGATTCCGGCCCCCTACCCTATGTGAATGAGTATGGGGTACGATGTACCCCTACCCATTCAACTGGGGGAAAAAGTGTACATAAAAAAAAAAACCACAGGTTTTTAAAGTACAAGGGGCAGGGTCATCGTGTGATGTCACATGGTGACCCCCCTTATGATGTCACAGTCCCAGCATACTCCGGGACTGTGACATCATAAGGGGCGGGGCCACCATGTGACATCACCCAGCCCTCTGCCCCTATATAAGTCGCCACACACCGCGTCCCTGCCATTACGGCCAGAGAGCATCGTGTCAACATCGGAAGAAGGAAGAAGAAAAAGAAGAGAAGAAGAAGCAGAAGAAGCAGAAGGCGGCGGCGACAGCAACAGAGTCATAAGACCAGGCCAACTCTAGAAAAAGAGCAGGAAGAAGAAAACGGAGGCCCAGCAAGAAGAACCGAAAAGTGGGACAAGACCCCCGACGTCGGAAGAAGACCCCCAAAGTTGGAAGAAGACCACCTGTCGCGGCGGCGACGAAGAAGAATGCCGGGCTCCTCCGCTAGTAAAAGAGCTAGCAAAAGAGCAGAAGATAGCGGAGGAGTCCGGCGCGAAGTCCCCTGAAGACAGAAGAAGACCCCGGAGCTGTCTAAGTACTTTAAAAACCTGTGTTGTTTTTTTTTATGTACACATTTTTCACCAGGTGAATGGGTAGGGGTACATCATACCCCATACTCATTCACATAGGGTAGAGGGTCGGGATCTGAGGGCCCCCTTATTAAAGGGGGCTCCCAGATTCTGATAAGCCCCCCGCCACAGACCCCAACAACCAATGGCCAGGGTTGTCGGGAAGAGGTCCTTGTCCTCATCAACATGGGGACAAGGTGCTTTGGGGTGGGGGGGGACTTGCACACAGACAGGTGGATTGGCAGTCCGATAATCCGATCGTGTGTACGCTGCATAAGTGTTCAAAACTTTCAATTATAACCTGGGAGACGGCACAACCAGACTCCTAGACTTTTTGTAAGACATAAAACAACTTTTGCAACAATGCCTATTCATTTAGCTGTGAACTTCATTTCAACTTTAAAAAGAAATACAAGATGGCTTTGGATTTGCTCAAAGCCTCCATGAAAATATACATAATATAAAGGCCTATATAGAAAATATATTTTCTGACAGATTCCATGGCAGTCTACGTATGGGTTAATCCCGCCTCTCATACCTCATAGGACCCCACTCCCATAAATCTTTGCTTCTGAACAGAGACTGTGTTCCTTTTTTTTTCCTTCTCCTAGGACCAAGGTGTTTGCTTACCTTATGAAGAGATCCGGTCCAGTCCTGTTTGCACGAAGATGGGGAGGGTGATTACGGATTCCAGCAGTCCCAGCTATTAGCCGGGTGGAGACGGGCGATATATGCGATGCCATGAAGAGCTTACTAACCTGCCATTGGCAGGCAAGCGGCAATTTGGCCATACATCCTTTGCTATTAGCAGGAGGCCTCTGTTTTGATGTCCCATTCGTGCAGTGGGTGGAGTACCCCCAGTCAGGATGGATCGGGATCATGCCGTGGCGGTATCGTATTGATGTAATCATTTATCATTATGGCAGCCTGTTTTTGTGTGTTGTTTGTCATCTCCTTGTTTCCATTTCCTGGTACGTATGGTGGCTGGAACGCATCTGCGTTCCAGTCCGCCGCCTCTTCCGTTCGTTCTGCGCAGGCGCGTGGCTCGTTCGGATCGAGGCTTGGTCCGAACATGCGCAGCTTTCGGAAGATGGTGGTGATCGCGCATGCGCGGGAACTCCGCTGACCGACGCCGGGGGGCGTGGTGACATCACCATCGGCGCCAACATTTAAATAGCTGTCAGATACAGCTATGGTTGTGATTGCTCTGCGGGAGAACAGCGGCTTCCCAGTGTGCTGTGTGTCTTGCTTGGAGGTATGTTCTGTTTGCCAGTAAGCTCTACTATTTGATTCCTGTTGGATGCTTATGGTGTTTTCGAATCTCTCCAGCATACAGACTTTTTCATTATGGACGTATCATCGCCCCCCAGTGGCCAACCCTTACGCTATAGGTAGGAATATTATTTCCATCTGCTGGTTTTATTTTGGGTAATTACTTTTGTTTTTTCTTGCTGTAGTCTTTTTCTTCTCTATTTAGCCCTTTAGGTCTGAACATCATTTGTCGGCATGCAAAGATACTGACCAGTCTAGGTTACAACATCGTCATTCTACGTCAAGTTCTAGACGCTCTAGATCACCCTCCAGACACCATAGAGATCGGTCAAGATCTGGTCGCCATTCAACCCACCGTTCCAGCCGCTCAGAGAAAGCCTGCTGGGGTTGTAAATCTCACGTTCCAGAGGGTAAATCTCTCTGTGAGTCTTGTTATTCCAGAGCTATGAAGGAAAGAGGAGCCGGAGACCAGCAAGTGGAAGCATTGGTCAGGAAGGTGGTTCAAGTATCTCTGAACAAAGCAGAGTCTGATCGGATGTTTAATCCTCCTTCCGTTACAGCTCCAGTCGATGTAGATGCAGACCCTGTAATTCTGGGTCCCTCCAGACACAGTGTCTCTCCAAGTGAGTCTTCGGACAGTGAGATTGATGAATCAACTTCAGGTTTTGATTTTTCTCTTGTTCCGCAGCTGGTCAGAGCGGTCAAGGATGCTCTAAAATGGGAAGAGCCAGTTGAAGCACCCTCTAAACAGAGGAAGTACTTTAAACACCTTAAGGATCGCCCGAATTTCCCCTTCTTGGGTGAGCTTGGTGAGAATATTTCAGACGAATGGGGAAAATTGGAGAGGAAGGACTCCTTGATTTCCAAGATTGCCAAAATGTACCCGTTTAAAAGTGAAGACGTTAAATATCTGGATTCAGCCCCTCTTATTGATGCGGCACTAATGCGTCTGGTCAGGCATGTTACACTCCCTCTTGAAGATACCATTTCGTTCAAGGTTTAGAGAGGAAGATTGACACCGACCTAAAGTGCATTTATATCACTGCAGGCATGGCCTGTAAGCCAGCTCTGGCTCTTGCAGCATTATCTAAAGCCATGGAGTCTTGGACGGATGATGTTGGTGCGGCTTTGGGAAGCATTTTGGAAGAACTTATCCGGAGTTCACCAGTACATGAACTGAAGTTAGCATCAGTCTTTTTGGGAGAAGCGTCCCTTGATATTATCCGCCTAGTGGCACGTGTCATGCTCTCCTCAGTTACTGCGAAGAGCGCTTTGTGGCTTCGTCCATGCAGATCCTGCCTCTAAACAGGCATGGTGTAAGATTCCCTTTGAGGGGCCCTCCCTCTTCGGGAATAAGCTTGATTCTGCCATTACCCGTGCTACTGGAGGTAAATCAGGGTTCTTACCCCACGATCGTCGCCTCTTGAGTCAGAGGAAAGTTCAGCCCAGACAACAACAAGAGCGTGCTAGAGATGCTCGCCGTTACAGGCCTGGTCGGGAATTTAGGAAGAACTGGAGAAGAACTCAGTCTTCAGGCCAAAAATCCTCTAAGTCAACTACATCAGGGGGAAGAGAGGCTTCTAAGTCCTTTTGATATGCGGCCTGTCCAGACGGAGCAAGTAGGGGCTTGGCTACTCCATTTCCGGCACGTCTGGGCAGCCTCGATTCAAGACTATTGGACTGTCAAGACAGTCTCCTCAGGTCATTCCTGGGTGTTCAACAGTCCGCCCATTTATCAGTTTGTTCCTACAATCCTACCACTCGTGGAAGAAAAAAGAAAGGTACTCCTGTCTTACACAGATTCCCTGTTGGCCCATTCCTGTCCCAACCAAGGAGAGATTTCAAGGGGTCTACTCCCCCCTTTTTATGGTCCACAAAAAGAATGGCTCCTGGAGACCAGTCATCGACTTAACGCATCTGAACTCCTTCATCAAGAAGGAAAAATTCAAGCTGGAGACATTACTAACAATACGTCAGTCAATACAACCAGGCGACTGGTTGATTTCCATAGACTTGAAGGATGCTTATTTCCATGTTCCGATCGCAAAAGAGTTTCAGAGGTACCTTCGGTTCTCAGTGGGCCAATTACATCTTCAATTTGTATGTCTCCCATTCAGGCTTACAACATCGCCTTGAGTGTATTCGAAGCTCTTACTGGCTGTGGTAGCACTAATCAGGATCAAAGGTATACGATTACACCATTACCTAGACGATCTACTGTTGCTTTCCCAAGACAGGGAACAGCTACTGTTACATCGAACTCAAGTCATCTCGACACTCATGGAATTCGGTTGGCTGTTGAATCGGGAAAAAAGTCATTTGGACCCAACTCAGTCTTTGATTTTTCTCGGAGCCCAGTTCAACACGGTAGAAGGTACCATTTCCCTGCGAGAAAATTCCAGTGATCCGAGACAGGATTCAGCTTGCATTGCATTCTCCTCTTCTCAGAGCCTCGCAGTGCCTCAAGATAATTGGCACTATGATATCCACAGCCCCCATGATAAAGTGGGCACAATGGAGGATGCGTCCTTTTCAGAAGGGTTTTCTTCTACAATGGGACCAGGGGTCTCGAGACCATCTGGTCAGGATAACCCCCTCCATGCGGGAGAGTCTCTTCTGGTCGCTCCAACGAAAGAACCTCCTCAATTGCCATTCCATAGCTCCCGTCTCTTGGATCACAGTAACGACGGACGCCAGCAACAGGGGCTGGGGCGCCGTGTGTCTGTCAGAAATAGCCCAGGACGTATGGGAATTTCAAGCCCAAGATGTAGTTTCCAATGTTCTAGAGCTTTCGTGCTGCTCTCCGTGCTCTTCAAGCCTTTTCTCACCTGATTTCAGGGACCTCGGTTCTCCTAAGGATGGACAACACGACAGCAGTATCTTATATCAAGAGACAAGGAGGCACCCGCAGTCTCTCTCTGCTGAAGGAAGTAAGCCCGATCATGTCTTGGGCTCAGATGAACTTGTCAAATCTGACGGCGGTTTATCTCCCCGGAATTCAGAATGTCCAGGCGGACTTCCTCTCAAGGTTCTCCCTGGACAACAACGAGTGGTCTCTCCATCTCGAGATATTCACATGGATTCTGTCTCTGGGGATCCTGCCAGAAGTGGACCTGTTTGCCTCCCCGTGCAATTTCAAGCTGGAGAAATATTATACGAGGTGTCGTTGTCCCCAGGCCTTCGGTATGGATGCACTGACGGATCAATGGAGGTTTCACACGGCTTATGCCTTTCCCCCAGTTCCGGTCATCCTGCGATTCCTTTCAAGACTCAGGTGGGAGAAAGTCAAGGTGGTGACAGTTGCTCCATTTTGGCCCAACAGGCCGTGGTTTCCGCTCCTAATGCAGCTGAGTTTTCGGGATCCAGTTCCTCTCCCTTCCAGGGCAGATCTCCTGCTACAGGGAACATCTCTTCACCCATGCCCAGCCCATCTTCATCTGATGGTCTGGTTCTTGAAAGGGGAAGGTTGGAAGCATTAGGATGTCCAAGTACTGCTATCACTACTCTACTGAATGCTAGAAGGCCAGGTACTAATAAGGTCTATCAAAGAATCTGAAGTTTGCTGACTATATTTCTTCCGTTACAGTTCCTGTAGTGATCCGAAGATTCAAGACATTTTGGGTTTCCTACAGATAGGTCTAGACATGTCACTATCAGTGAGTTCCTTACGAGTTAAAATTTTGGCAATTTCGGCATTTACTGGCGTTTCCTAGGCCAAACACCGTCTTGTCAGACAGTTTTTCAAGGGAGCAATAAGACTCAGACCCCAGAAAAAAACAAGATTCTCCAAGTGGGATCTTCCTTTTGTCCTGGATTTCTTTTCAGAGGAAAGGCCTGAGCATATGGTTCAATCATCTATCAAGGCTCATTCTCTCAAAGCTGCCCTCCTGGTGGCCATAACATCGGCCAAGAGGGTCTCCGAGATCAGCTCTCTGGGTTGCAAAGAACCCTTTCTGACGTTCTTTCCGGATCGTGTGGTCTTGGTTCCCATGCTAGGGTCAAATCCTAAGGTGACATCTGTATTTCATGAGAACCAGGAGATTGTTCTTCCTACTTTTCGGACTTCCGGAGATTCTAACATTCATCCTTTAGATGTTGGAGAAGTTCTAAAACAGTACTTAGAAACCACAGCTCCCTTTCGGACTTCTGACCATCTCTTTGTTTACTTCCATGGAAAGAATAAGGGATTGCGTGCTTCAAGAACCATTGCAGCTTGGATTGTTCAGGCAATTCAAGGGGCTTATAAAGCTAAGGGTTTGGCTCCTTCAGAGGCGGTGACAGCTCATTCTACCAGGAGAGTTTCAACATCATGGGCGGCTGCTCGTCATGTTTCTCCAGAAGTGATCTGTAAAGCGGCCTCATGGTCATCAATTAATACCTTTATGACACATTATTGTGTTGAGCCGGCTTCTTTATCTTCGGTTAATTTTGGTTTACATGTCTTATCTGTTGACGGTGCCAATTAAACCTTTTTTTCTGTTAACCAGAAATTTCCCACCCGGGTGTGTATGGCTAGTTATTTCCCATACGTAGGCTGCCATGGAGTCTGTCAGGAAAACAGAAAATTGATATCAAATACTTACCGTAATTTTCCTTTCCTGATGGACTCCATGGCAGCAGGAGTTCCCTCCCATTTGCTGGAGTAGGCTAAGTTATGGAACACAGTCTCTGTTCAGAAGCAAAGATTTATGGGAGTGGGGTCCTATGAGGTATGAGAGACGGGATTAACCCATATGTAGGCTGCCATGGAGTCCATCAGGAAAGGAAAGTTACGGTAAGTATTTGATATCAATTTTCCATATATAATATATATATATATATATATATATATATATATATATATATATATATATATATATGTGAATATAAATTTTTTTTACCTCAAATGTTCTGACTAGGGATGAGCCGAACAACCCCCGGTTCGGTTCACACCAGAACTTTCGAACGGACCGGTAATTCGTGTGAACTTTAGAACCCCATTGAAGTCTATGGGACTTCTATGGGAACTAAGTGCTCATTTTAAAGGCTAATATGCAAGATATTGTCCTAAAAAGGGTTTGGAGACCAGGCTCCTTCCCCAGGGGACATGGGTCAATGCCTAAAATGTTTTTAAAAACAGACGTTTCTTCAGGAGCAATGATTTTAATGATGATTAAAGTGCAAAAAAAGGAAATATTCCTTTTAAATATCATGCCTGGGGGTGTCTATAGTATGCCTGTGAAGTGCCACGTGTTTCCCGTGTTTGGAACAGTCCCTGCACAAAATGACATTTAACGGAAAAAAGTCATTTAGAACTGCTTGCGGTTTTAATGTAATATCTGGTTCCGGCAATACGGATGAAAATCATTGAGAAAAATGGCATGGGTAGCCCCCCACCCATTACCAGCCCCTTTGGGTCTTGTACGGATATTAAGGGGAACCCCGTACCCAAATTAAAAAAAGGAAAGGCGTGGGGCCCCCAGGCCCTATATACTCAGAACAGCAGTATACAGTCGGTGCAAACAAGACAAGGACTGTGTAGGTTTGCTGTGTTAAGTAGAATCTGTTTGTAATTTTGAACTGGTACATTTTTAAAGTGTAGCTCCAGTCAGAAAAAATCTATTTTTAAGCTTTTTGGAAAACATAGGGAGGGTTTATCACCCCTGTATAATTTTTTTTTGGCCGTCCGTCTTTTTTCATCTCACTTCCTGTTGTCTCCTTCCATTTGCAAGTAGGAGACGTTTGTAAGTTGGATATTTGAATGTAGGGGCCTGCCCTATATGCTCTGCAGAAATGTGTCCCTAAGGTGTTGGTGTTGCCACAAGTCAACACTGTAAGCCCTCAAAGTGACTCTTGGTGGACGCTGGAGCACCCTGCTGTGAACTATTATATCAAGAATTGTAATTACATGCCATTGTTGAACAGTGGTAGAAAAATTGGGCCTTAGGCACTGCTTGCTGGTGCCATGACACTGCAACCTCTCCCAGATACTCTAGTTGGAGTGCAGGAATGAGCCCTGCTTCAAAGCATTGCATAAAAAATTGTAATTACATGCCCCTGTTAAACAGGGGCTGAAAAATTGGGCTGGTGGCATCACCCAGAACCAAAAATGTTCTTCCAAGGTATCAGCAGGATCATTGAGGAGGAAGAGGATAGTCAGTCAACACAACAGGACAGTCACTCAGCATAGGCAGTCTTGAAGGGATGTGACATTTCAAAAAAAAAATTTGGTTACATCAGCTTCAGGTGCTTGGTAGCTGGTGGTGATCAAAGACTGATGAATCCTTATAAAGGTCAGTCGATCAACCGTGTCGGTGGACAGGTGAACCCTGTGATTGGTTACAAAGCCTCCAGCAGCACTGAATGTGCGTTCCGAAAGAACGCTGGATGCAGGAAAGGCCAGTAGCTCAATTGCAGACAAAAAGAAAAAGAAAATATTGCGCTAACCAAAAAAGTGAATTGAAGCAGCTACATACGAAAATGACCAAATTCATGAATAAACAAAACAATAAAATGTAGCGCTAAAAAAAGTGTTGTGAATACACATGTAACAAACACAAGAAAAAAAAAAAAAACTAATAAAGTCCAAATAATTAAATAAATACAGAAGTCCTTAAAGTCCTCATAGGACACAAAATATGATGTTTCACACGGTAAAAAAAAAAAGACTACAAAGAATTCTTGAAGTCATCTCAAATCAGTGACATCTGGGTAAGTAAAAATAGGATGGGTACTCTTACCGAAACACAAGGTCACACACGCATATACAAATGGATGAATCCCCGCCGGTCTCTCCGCCACTGGAATGGTTACAAATCCTCTGGTCAGAGAAGGAGTAGTCTTTATCCTCCACGAAATTCAATTCCTCAGGGGTCCCAATGGACTGGACGAGAAGAACTGACTCGATTCCAAAAAAATGGAATAGCTAGCGAAGCCAAACTCATGCAGGGGATCACATATGAGACAGAAAAGAAAAACAGCCTCCCAGAGTGTAGATGAAAAAATATATAAGGTAGCTGTTTATTGGCATAAAATCAGCGAATACAAAAATAAAAAATCAAATAAAAACGTGATCACATAATAAAAAAGGCAATACAGGGAACATGACTACCATGCCCCACGCGTTTCGTCCCATAGGACTTCAACAGGGGCATCTAACTGAGCTCAATTGCATACAGTGCAAGCTCTGGCCAGTGATCCATCCTCAAGACCCAGTAAGCCAGAGGATTTTCGGTGGGAAAGGTGTCCAAGTCTGACCTTGCCCCTAGGTATTCCTGCATCATGTAAATCAGACGCTGGCAATGGTTGCTGGAACTGATCATTTCTTGGGGCTGCGGACTAAAAAATTGTCCGAACGCATCAGTCAGACGCCCACCTCCTCCACCGCTCCTTCTGTGACTGACCGAAGCCTCAGCAAAACGTTGTGCAGGACCAGAGTTTGTAACCTCCAAGTCTCTGGGAACGCGTTGCACAGACCTTTCTGTAAGGCCTCCCGGAGATGTCTCATCCTCTGCTCCCTCTGCTCCTTCCACAGGCTTTGCAGGATCAGGGAGGCCATGCAGCGTAGGTTAGCTGAGGCATTCGTTCCGGAGTCCTCTGGGTCACTAAGGACAACATGATCCGCAGCCACCTCCTCCCAGCCACGTACAAGTCCACGTGTTTCTTTGTACTGTAAATCATCCCTAAAAGACTGCTGCTGCTGATGCTGAGTGCCAGGCTCCACCTCCATGCTGACACAAACCTCCTCCTCCTCGTCCTCTTCCTCTGTGATGGGTGGGACTGCAGTAACATTGCTATAGAATTATATATTAAGGGCCCCAGGCGCTACCTATAATGCATGCAATTCTAGGTAAAACTATCCTAGATAGCTGAACAGCTCTAAATTCAGTGATGTCTACTAGTTCTTAGTGTATGACAAAGGGACCAGGAATAACCCTGACCACCACTAGTAATAGAGGAAATCACAAGGGAGTAAACAAGAAGAAACACAAGGAAGTGGGCAAAAGAAACATGTAAGCTGATACTGAATATCTACCAGAGGATAACACTCATGAGTATTACCCCAATATTAATAGTAGTAGTGGCCGGCCCTATCCCACAGGGAAGCGTTAGGCCAGATGAATGGAAGGTCTATATTCTCTTAACATAAGTTTTAAGCAGTATGACCTATCAATACCACTGTTTGTAGTGCACTAAGAGGGCATTCTAAATATACATGGTACAACCGAAATTTTAAAGTGTGCAACCACAGGTGCAAATAAGTGCAATAAGATCATGGCTAGAAAGTTATATATATATATATATATATATATATATATATATATATATATATATATATATATATATATATATATATATATATATATATTGTGAGGGGTTAGCTCGGCAGCGGGTGTGTGTGACCCCCTGGATGGGTTCACAACACAAAGTCAGGCACAGCAGACAGCGGTGTAGGTTCAAAAAACAAAAGATCCGGTTTATTTAGGCTACATGCAGTGATACATATAACAGCCAAACAAAATAAAACAAGAAAATAAATCCTGGTCAGCTTGACCTCTAACTACACACGTAGACTCCCTGTCTAACAACTGGGTGCAGCCTTGTGCTGCCCCAGTCCCTGTCTCTATTGTAGGGGTTTGCCACACAGGCGTTAACTCACCGCACAGAACAGATCTCAGACTCCCCAGTCTATACACACAAAACTGGTTCCAGGATGGAGCATCTCCCTAAGCATGCTGGGGTTTTTTGTAGAGGTCTTAATGAGCCCACTTACTTCAGCTGGGCTCATTAACTCTTCCCCTCTAATTGTAAAAGTCTGCATAAAGCCTGAATCTAGGACACACATATTTACCATCCTGGATACAACCAGGTGACTTTACCTGCCTGCTGCCACATACCCCCCCCCCCTCTTGTTTCAACCTTGGGGTTGTAACACCAGCAGTCAGACACGCATGTATCCGAGACAAAGCATCCACATTCCCCATTTTAACACCAGGGCGATGCTTAACTGTAAAGTTAAATTCCTGTAGGGCCAGGAACCACCTATTTACCCTTCTATTGGTCTCCTTGTTCTGAGCCATCCACTTTAAAGGAGCGTGATCAGTCACCAGGTCAAAGTGCCTACCTAGCAGATAGTACCGAAGGGAATCTAGAGCCCACTTCACTGCTAAACATTCCTTCTCAATCGTGGAGTAATTTACCTCATGGGACTTTAACTTCCTGCTGAGGTAAATGACTGGGTGCTCTTCCCCGTTCCAGACCTGGGATAACACTGCTCCTAACCCAACGTCTGATGCATCAGTTTGTACCACGAAGTCCTTAGAGAAGTCTGGTGAGTACAACACTGGCTGGCTACATAAGGCTGTTTTTAAGGACTGAAATGCTTCCTTAGCCTCTGGGGACCATTTAACCATAACCGACTCTTTCCCTTTTGTCAGGTTGGTGAGGGGCACAGCCTGAGAAGCAAAATGGGGAATGAATCGTCGATAATAGCCAGCGATTCCCAGAAAGGCTCGTACCCGTTTCTTGCTGTTGGGACATGGCCAACTCTGTATGGCCTCGACTTTATTGACTTGGGGTTTTATCACCCCCCTCCCAATAGTGTACCCAAGATATTTGGCCTCCTCCTGTCCAATGGTACACTTCTTTGGATTGGCCGTAAACGCAGCTTCCCGGATAGAGTCTAGGACTGCTTGTACTTTTGGCAAATGTGAGATCCAGTCTGTGCTATGGATAATCACATCATCCAGGTAAGATGCAGCATATTTCTGATGGGGCCTCAGAATCTTATCCATTTTCCGCTGGAATGTTGCCGGTGCATTCTGTAACCCAAACGGCATTCTCTTATATTGGAATGCCCCATCTGGGGTTACAAACGCAGTTTTCTCCTTGGCCGACTCGGCCAGGGGAATTTGCCAATACCCTTTGGTGAGATCAAGAGTTGTCATATATCGGGCTGTTCCCAGCCGGTCAATCAACTCATCTATACGCGGCATGGGGTAGGTGTCAAATTTTGTAACTTTATTTAATTGTCGAAAATCGTTACAAAACCGCCAGCTCCCATCAGGTTTGGGCACTAGTACGATAGGACTGGACCAGTCACTCTGGGACTCCTCTATCACACCCAAATCCAACATCCTTTGAACCTCCCCACGTATTGCCTCCCGTCGGGCCTCTGGTATTCTATAAGGTTTTAGTTTTACCCTTTCTCCTGGCGGGGTGATAATGTCATGCTCTACGCCAGATGTTTGTCCCGGAAGCTCAGAGAAAATCTCTTTGTTACGAAGTACAAACTCTTTAACCTCCTGTTGTTGGGCTTTCGATAAGGTGTCTGCTATTCCAACCTCAGGAACTAAGCAATCAGGCTGTACTTGTGACAAAGTCTCTGCGACTAGGGATTCCCTATCCCTACAGGCTTTCAGCAGATTGACGTGATAGATCTGCTCCGGCTTTCGCCTTCCTGGCTGTCTAACCCTGTAGTTCACCTCACTAATTTTTTCAATTACTTCATATGGACCTTGCCATTTGGCCAGAAATTTGCTTTCAACCGTAGGGACTAGCACCAAGACCCTATCCCCCGGGGGAAAAAGTACGTGTCTTGGCCCCACGGTTGTACACTCTCTGCTGTGCTAACTGCGCTTGGGTTAAATGTTCCTTTACAATTGGCATTACCTGTGTAATTCTATCTTGCATCAGGGCAACATGCTCAATCACACTCCTGTGAGGAGAACTCATTTTCCCAAGTTTCCTTGGCGATATCCAGCAGCCCTCTTGGGTGTCTCCCATAGAGCAACTCGAAGGGTGAGAAACCCGTAGAGGATTGGGGTACCTCCCTAATGGCAAACATCAGATAGGGTATTAGACAATCCCAATTCTTTCCATCTCTATCCACCACCTTCTTTAACATTTGTTTTAGGGTTTTGTTGAATCTTTCAACCAACCCATCTGTTTGGGGGTGATACACAGATGTACGCAAATTCTTCACTTTGTACAACTTGCATAATTCTTTCATAACCCGGGACATAAAGGGTGTACCTTGGTCCGTAAGCAGTTCCTTACAAATACCCACGCGGCTAAAAACAAGAGATAGCTCTTTGGCTATGGTTTTGGCCGAGGTATTTCGAAGAGGAATTGCTTCCGGATAACGGGTGGCATAGTCCAATATAACCAAAATGTACTGATGCCCCCTAGCGGACTTCATTATCGGACCTACCAAATCCATTGCGATCCTTTCAAAGGGGACCTCAATGATAGGAAGAGGTACCAGCGGGTTACGGAAATGTGGCATAGGTGCCGACTTCTGACACACAGGGCAGGAGGAACAATAATTTTCTGTTTCCTTCATGACCCCAGGCCAATAGAATCTCTGCAGTACCCTCTCTCTGTTTTTTTCGGTCCCCAGATGACCTCCCAGAATGTACCCATGGGCCAATTCTAACACCAACTTCCTGTAAGGTTTGGGCACCACAAGTTGCTCAATGGTTTCTTCTGCCCTTTGAGCCACTCGATACAGCAGGTCCCTTTCCACAGTGAAGTACGGGTAAGTGCAAGTCTTATCTGGGTTCACTAACTCGCCATCTATTTTCACCACATTTTCCCGTGCCTTTATTAGGGTGGGGTCTTTTAACTGTTCTGTGGCAAAATTTTCCCTGTGAACCTCAAGGTCCGAAAACTCCACAGACGGCATGTTTTCAACTGAGGATGTTGGCTCCTCCCCAGTTTCTCGAGTTTCCCCCGCCAATACCGACAAGGGAAATTCAGGAGAGTCCTCACCACTCCCAGAGGAATTCTGGTCATCTTCCTGGTCTATAGGGGCACCAGTGGGGGGCTCAGGACAATCCCAGAGTTCCCAGAATTTTGGAAAATCCCTTCCCACAATAGCATCATGTGGTAAGTGAGACACTAACCCCACCTGATGAGAGAGGTTACCTTTGGGGGTCTCAAAAAACACTGAAGTTACAGGATACTCTCGGGTGTCCCCATGCACACAAATAACAGCCACCCTGTTCTTCCCAGAGACCTCTGTAGTAACTAATTCAGCTTTTATCAATGTTACCAGGCTACCTGAATCTAGCAACACATCAACATGCCTACCATTAATACACATTTTACATAAATGTCTCTCAGGTCCCCGAATGGCAGTGCATGCAACTGTCGCAAACAGCGACTGACGTCTCTCCCTTATAAAGTCACATTGCATAGGCTCATCCACAACTGGGCAATTGGCTGCAATATGTCCCTCTTGCCGGCAGCGGTAGCAAATAATCTTATTCGCTGCCTCTTGCAGCATGGGCTTCCTGGGCTGCTCCCGCCAGACCTTAGGTAGAACTCCCACCCTCTCACTCTCTCCACCCTCACCCCTTGGAGTCATCTTACCCGTCACTGGGGATGATCTGGTCTTAGGGGGGAAAGTCCGTGAGTCCCTGGAAGAGGTGGTCAGGTTCTCTGTAGCCAAGTACCTCTCAACCAGATCCACAAGTTTATCTGCATTTTCTGGGTCTCCATGGCTTACCCATTTTTGGATGGCAGTAGGCAGAGCTCTCAGGAAACGATCCATAACCACACGTTCCACAATGTTTGGTGCAGTCAAAGTCTCTGGCTGCAGCCACTTCCTGCTCAGGTGAATGAGATCATACATTTGAGACCTGGGAGGTTTTCCAACCTGAAAAGTCCAGTTATGCACACGCTGAGCCCGGACGGCCAGGGTGACACCCAGCCGTGCCAATATTTCTGCTTTTAGCACCACATAGTCTTTTGCTTGGTCAGGCTCTAGGTCATAATAAGCTTTCTGCGATTCCCCAGTTAACAGAGGGGCTACCAGTCCAGCCTATTGCTCCTTAGGCCACTTTTCCCTTTCAGCAGTCCTTTCAAATGTGGTCAAAAACACCTCCGGATCATCCTCTCCAGTCATTTTTGTCAGTAAACGGCTCACACCAAAGGATGCGGTATTATTGTAACCACTTGCTTCATTGGTCTGCGGACGTTGCTGTATTAATGTCTCTATTTTCTGTTGAAAATTCTGCTCTTGCTTCTGCAACAGGTCTATGAAGCGGGCTTCAGATCGCTGCTGGGCTTGTTGCTGAGCTTCCAAACTCTGCTGGCGAGCCTTCTGCTGATTTTCCAAACTCTGCTGCAAAGTTGCATTTATCTGCTGCTGGGCTGCAAGGCTCTTTTGTAAACCTGCATTTGTTTGCTGCTGATTTGCATTTGCTTGTTGCTGGTTTGCATTTGCTAGAGCCAGCTGTCTCAGTATCTCCTCCATGCTGGCCTTAACAAAAAAAAAAAAAGTGCCCGCATTCTCCACCAACTGTGAGGGGTTAGCTCGGCAGCGGGTGTGTGTGACCCCCTGGATGGGTTCACAACACAAAGTCAGGCACAGCAGACAGCGGTGTAGGTTCAAAAAACAAAAGATCCGGTTTATTTAGGCTACATGCAGTGATACATATAACAGCCAAACAAAATAAAACAAGAAAATAAATCCTGGTCAGCTTGACCTCTAACTACACACGTAGACTCCCTGTCTAACAACTGGGTGCAGCCTTGTGCTGCCCCAGTCCCTGTCTCTATTGTAGGGGTTTGCCACACAGGCGTTAACTCACCGCACAGAACAGATCTCAGACTCCCCAGTCTATACACACAAAACTAAGCATGCTGGGGTTTTTTGTAGAGGTCTTAATGAGCCCACTTACTTCAGCTGGGCTCATTAACTCTTCCCCTCTAATTGTAAAAGTCTGCATAAAGCCTGAATCTAGGACACACATTTACCATCCTGGATACAACCAGGTGACTTTACCTGCCTGCTGCCACTATATATATATATATATATATATATATATATATATATATATATATATATATATATATATATATATATATATATATATATATATACACATACCTCAAAAGTGACCAGGAAAAGCTCACAGCTGAAAAATGTGCTATACTAAAAGATGCATCAACAGTGTTAACGTGTACACAGTAGAGCAAATAAAATGTGCATATACAGGACCAAAGAGCCAGGATAAATTAATGATGTAAAAAATACTAGAAAAGGTAACTAAATAAAAAATGAAATTAAAAAGGTAGTGGATGCGTGAATGATTGCAAGTGCAAAAAAGTGCAAAAAATATAAAAGATGCAGAAAAAGTGTAGGGGAACAAAACAGTGCAAGAAATGCAAAAAAGCAATAACCTCAAGATAGTGACCACTACATATACTGTAGCTGGCATAAAACGTCCTTAACAGATAATAAATCTGAGTCCACTGAAAATAAATAGCAGGAGGTAGTTGTATACACTCTCTAAATCTTCAAGCAGGAGGAACTTAAAGGTGACTGGTGCTCAAGACAGATAATTCCGTGACTTCCATGCTCACCCCCTCAGGTCCCAACTCACCAGCTCCCTATGCCCACAAGGGGCGAGAAAACGTGTCTGTCTCAAGGTGCAGGAGTTGATCAGCCCAGAGAGGAATGTCCACCCTTTTTCTTCTACTTCTGATGCGCAGAGATTCCAATAGGCCGGTGGTTATAGGTCAATATATCCTCAGGGAGATAAAAAAGGTCTCATAGTGTAGTAACTCCAGGTCACAAAAACTTAAGTTCAAAAAATAAGCTTTATTTGTTTACAGACCGGAATCCGGAAAAAAATGTGTATATAAAAAAATATATATATATAAAAGTATGAAAATGGAGACTTTCAGATTTTACAAAAAACATAAACCCACAGGAAGGGTATTCATAACATATAGATGTATATCTCAGGTTCAGTATCAGGCTGAGATCTAGCCACGCACACCACGCCACTTCCGGTCTTGGCGAGCTGGGTGGAACGCAGCCTTGGAACGCACGCTATCTCCCTGCCTGTTCCTCCGCTCGTTCCTCGGCTTAGTTCCTGCACATAGACCGTGAACGGTATACGTTGATCCCCGGAGCGTCAACGGAGGGTGGTCCTCCCTAGGGTGTCAGCTCTGGACCCTTTTTTCCTGTGACCCCTGGGGACAGGCAACCTATATTGGTGACCCCCGCCGCATGCATCTGATCACCCTGAGGGGTTTGTGCAGTCTCTATTTCTATTTTTATTTTTATTTTTAGGTTATTTATATTATTTTTTTCTTTTATTTTACATTTTTTATATATATTTTTGATTTTTATGTCTGTGATGTAGTTTAATCTCAGCCTGATACTGAACCTGAGATATACATTTGGATGTTATGAATACCCTTCCTGTGGGTTTATGTTTTTTGTAAAATTTGAAAGTCTCCATTTTCGTACTTTTATATATATATATATATATTTTTTACATACAAATTTTTTTCCGGATTCTGGTCTGTAAACAAATAAAGCTTATTTTTTGAACTTAAGTTTTTGTGACCTGGAGTTACTACACTATGAGACCTTTTTTATCTCCCTGAGGATATATTGACCTATAACCACGAGCCTATTGGAATCTCTGCGCATCAGAAGTAGAAGAAAAACGGTGGACGTTCCTCTCTGGGCTGATCAACTCCTGCACCTTGAGACAGACACGTTTTCTCGCCCCTTGTGGGCATAGGGAGCTGGTGAGTGGGGACCTTAGGGGGTGAGCACGGAAGTCACCGAATTATCTGTCTTGAGCACCAGTCACCTTTAAGTCCCACCTGCTTGAAGATTTAGAGAGTGTATACAACTACCTCCTGCTATTTATTTTCAGTGGACTCAGATTTATTATCTTTTAAGGACGTTTTATGCCAGCTACAGTATATGTAGTGGTCACTTTCTGTGATTTTTTGTGTATCTTGAGGTCATTGATTTTTTTGCATTTCTTGCACTGTTTTGTTCCCCTACACTTTTTTTGCATCTTTTATATTTTTTGCACTTTTTTGCACTTGCGATCATTCACGCATCCACTACCTTTTAATTTCATTTTTTATTTAGTTACCCTTTCTAGTATTTTTTACATCATTAATTTATCCTGGCTCTTTGGTCCTGTATATGCACATTTTATTTGCTCTACTGTGTACACATTAACACTGTTGATGCATCTTTTAGTATAGCACATTTTTCAGCTGTGACCTTTTCCTAGTCACTTTTGAGGTACATATATATGTATGTATGTATATACATATATATATATTGTGAGGGGTTAGCTCGGCAGCGGGTGTGTGTGACCCCCTGGATGGGTTCACAACACAAAATCAGGCACAGCAGACAGCGTTGTAGGTGCAAAAAAACAAAAGATGCGGTTTATTTATGCTACATGCAGTGATACATATAACAGCCAAACAAAAATAAAACATGAAAATAAATCCTGGTCAGCTTGACCTCTAACTACACACTTAGATTCCCTGTCTAACAACTGAGTGCGGCCTTGTGCTGCACCAGTCCCTGTTGTAGAGGTTTGCCACACAGGCATTAACTCACCGCACAGAACAGATTTCACACTCCCCAGTCTATACAACGCAAAACTGGTTCCAGGATGGAGCATCTCCCTAAGCATGCTGGTTTTTTTTCTAGAGGTCCTAATGAGCCCACTTACTTCAGCTGGGCTCATTAACTCTTCCCTTCTAGTTGTACAAGTCTGCATAAAGCCTGAATCTAGGGCACACATATTTCCCATCCTGGATACAACCAGGTGATTTTACCTGCGTGCTGCCACATACCCCCCCCTCTTGTTTCAACCTTGGGGTTGTAACACAAGCAGTCAGACACGAATGTATCCGAGACAAAGCATCCACATTCCCCATTTTAACACCAGGGCGATGCTTAACTGTAAAGTTAAATTCCTGTAGGGCCAGGAACCACCTATTTACCCTTCTATTGGTCTCCTTGTTTTGAGACATCCACTTTAAAGGAGCGTGATCGGTCACCAGGTCAAAGTGCCTACCTAGCAGATAGTACCGAAGGGAATCTAGAGCCCACTTCACTGCTAAACATTCCTTCTCAATCGTGGCGTAATTTACCTCATGGGACTTCAACTTCCTGCTGAGGTAAATGACTGGGTGCTCTTCCCCGTTCCAGACCTGGGATAACACTGCTCCTAACCCAACGTCTGATGCATCAGTTTGTACCACAAAGTCCTTAGAGAAGTCTGGTGAGTACAACACTGGCTGGCTACATAAGGCTGTTTTTAAGGACTGAAATGCTTCTTCAGCCTCTGGGGACCATTTAACCATGACCGACTCTTTCCCTTTTGTCAGGTTGGTGAGAGGCACCGCCTGAGAAGCAAAATGGGGAATGAATCGTCGATAATAGCCAGCGATTCCCAGAAAGGCTCGTACCTGTTTCTTGCTGTTGGGACGTGGCCAACTCTGTATGGCCTCGACTTTATTGACTTGGGGTTTTATCACCCCCCTCCCAATAGTGTACCCAAGATATTTGGCCTCCTCCTGTCCAATGGTACACTTCTTTGGATTGGCCGTAAACCCAGCTTCCCGGATAGAGTCTAGGACTGCTTGTACTTTTGGCAAATGTGAGACCCAGTCTGTGCTATGGATAATCACATCATCCAGGTAAGCTGCAGCATATTTCTGATGGGGCCTCAGAATCTTATCCATTTTTCGCTGGAACGTTGCCGGTGCATTCTGTAACCCAAACGGCATTCTCTTATATTGGAATGCCCCATCTGGGGTTACAAACGCAGTTTTCTCCTTGGCCGACTCGGCCAGGGGAATTTGCCAATACCCTTTGGTGAGATCAAGAGTTGTCATATCGGGCTGTTCCCAGCCGGTCAATCAACTCATCTATACGCGGCATGGGGTAGGTGTCAAATTTTGTAACTTTATTCAATTGTCGAAAATTGTTACAAAACCGCCAGCTCCCATCAGGTTTGGGCACTAGTACGATAGGACTGGACCAGTCACTCTGGGACTCCTCTATCACACCCAATTCCAGCATCCTTTGAACCTCCCCACGTATTGCCTCCCAGAATGTGCCCATGGGCCAATTCTAACACTAACTTCCTGTAAGGTTTAGGCACCACAAGTTGCTCAATGGTTTCTTCTGCCCTTTGAGCCACTCGATACAGCAGGTCCCTTTCCATAGTGAAGTACGGATAAGTGCAGGTCTTATCTGGGTTCACTAACTCGCCATCTATTTTCACCACATTTTCCCGTGCCTTTATTAGGGTGGGATCTTTTAACTGTTCTGTGGCAAAATTTTCCCTGTGAACCTCAAGATCTGAAAACTCCACAGACGGCATGTTTTCATCTGACGATGTTGGCTCCTCCCCAGTTTCTCGAGTTTCCCCCACCAATACCGACAAGGGAAATTCAGGAGAGTCCTCACCACTCCCAGAGGAATTCTGGTCATCTTCCTGGTCTATAGGGGCACCAGTGGGGGGCTCTGGACAATCCCAGAGTTCCCAGAACTTTGGAAAATCCCTTCCCACAATAGCATCATGTGGTAAGTGAGACACTAACCCCACCTGATGAGAGAGGTTACCTTTGGGGGTCTCAAAAAACAGAAGTTACAGGATACTCTCGGGTGTCCCCATGCACACAAATAACAGCTACCTTGTTCTTCCCAGAGACCTCTGTAGTAACTAATTCAGCTTTTATCAATGTTACCAGGCTACCTGAATCCAGCAACACAACAACATTTCTACCATTAATACACATTTTACATAAATGTTTCTCAGGTCCCCGAATGGCAGTGCATGCAACTGTCGCAAACAGCGACTGACGTCTTTCCCTTATAAAGTCACATTGCATAGGCTCATCCACAACTGGGCAATTGGCTGCAATATGTCCCTCTTGCCGGCAGCGGTAGCAAATAATCTTTTTCGCTGCCTCTTGCAGCATGGGCTTCCTGGGTTGCTCCCGCCAGACCTTAGGTAGAACTCCCACCCTCTCACTCTCTCCACCCTCACCTCTTGGAGTCATCTTACCCGCCACTGGGGATGATCTGGCCTTAGGGTAGAAAGTCCGTGAGTCCCTGGAAGAGGTGGTCAGGTTCTCTGTAGCCAAGTACCTCTCAACCAGATCCACAAGTTTATCTGCATTTTCTGGGTCTCCATGGCTTACCCATTTTTGGATGGCAGTAGGAAGAGCTCTCAGGAAACGATCCATGACAACACGTTCCACAATGTTTGGTGCGGTCAAAGTCTCTGGCTGCAACCACTTCCTGCTCAGGTGAATGAGATCATACATTTGAGACCTGGGAGGTTTTCCAACCTGAAAAGTCCAATTATGCACACGCTGAGCCCGGACAGCCAGGGTGACACCCAGCCGTGCCAATATTTCTGTTTTTAGTACCACATAGTCTTTTACTTGGTCAGGCTCTAGGTCATAATAAGCTTTCTGCGATTCCCCAGTTAACAGAGGGGCCACCAGTCCAGCCCATTGCTCCTTAGGCCACTTTTCCCTTTCAGCAGTCCTTTCAAATGTGGTCAAAAACACCTCCGGATCATCCTCTCCAGTCATTTTTGGCAGTAAACGGCTCACACCAAATGATGCGGTATTATTGTAACCACTTGCTTCATTGGTCTGCGGACGTTGCTGTATCAATGTCTCTATTTTCTGTTGAAAACTCTGCTCTTGCTTCTGCAACAGGTCTATTAAGCGGGCTTCAGATTGCTGCTGGGCTTGTTGCTGAGCTTCCAAACTCTGCTGGTGAGCCTTCTGCTGAGCTTCCAGACTCTGCTGCAAAGTCGCATTTGTCTGCTGCTGGGCTGCAAGGCTCTGTTGTTGAGCTGCAAGGCTCCTTTGTAAACTCGCATTTGCCTGCTGCTGATTGGCATTTGCTAGAGCCAGCTGTCTCAGTATCTCCTCCATGCTGGCCTTAAAAAAAAAAAAAAAAAACTGCCCGCATTCTCCACCAACTGTGAGGGGTTAGCTCGGCAGCGGGTGTGTGTGACCCCCTGGATGGGTTCACAACACAAAATCAGGCACAGCAGACAGCGTTGTAGGTGCAAAAAAACAAAAGATGCGGTTTATTTATGCTACATGCAGTGATACATATAACAGCCAAACAAAAATAAAACATGAAAATAAATCCTGGTCAGCTTGACCTCTAACTACACACTTAGATTCCCTGTCTAACAACTGAGTGCGGCCTTGTGCTGCACCAGTCCCTGTTGTAGAGGTTTGCCACACAGGCATTAACTCACCGCACAGAACAGATTTCACACTCCCCAGTCTATACAACGCAAAACTGGTTCCAGGATGGAGCATCTCCCAAAGCATGCTGGGGTTTTTTGTAGAGGTCTTAATGAGCCCACTTACTTCAGCTGGGCTCATTAACTCTTCCCTTCTAGTTGTACAAGTCTGCATAAAGCCTGAATCTAGGGCACACATATTTCCCATCCTGGATACAACCAGGTGATTTTACCTGCGTGCTGCCACAATATTTATATATATATATATATGTATATAACTTCCTAGCCATGATCTTATTGCACTTATTTGCACCTGCGGTTGCACACTTTTAAATTTCGGTTGTACCCTGTATATTTAGAATGCCCTATTAGTGCACTACAAACAGTGGTATTGATAGGTCATACTGCTTAACCACTTCCCACCCGGCCAATGTATATATACGGCCGGGTGGGAGCCGCCTGCTCCTGATAGGACGTTCAGGAACGTCCTTCAGGAGTAGCGGGATCGCGCACGCGCGCGCACGCGCAGCGGCGCGATCCCGATGTGCTCGTGTCACCCGGACACGGCACATCTCAGATCGGCAGGAGGGCTCTGTGATTGGCCCTCCTGATCACTTGACGGCCGTGTCCAATCACGGCCGTCATGTGATGTAAACAAACAGCCGGTTGCTAGGCAATCGGCTCTCCTCTCCTCACACGGAAGTCATCGCAGAGGAGAGGAGAGCGGATCGCTGCAGCCGGCTGATGATAAGTGAATATGGGCTGCTTTTCACAGCTTTTTACTCACTGATCATCAGTGTAGTGTCAACACACAACACACCACACAGTACAAACACAGTCCCCACATATGTCCCCAAAACACACATGTCCCAAAACATACATGTCCCCAAATAATAAAAACACATGTCCCTAATAATAAAAACATGTCCCCCACATATGTCCCACTAAAATCACATGTCCCAATGATTATCTGCACACATATGTACGTGATCACCTGCACACATATGTACATGATCATTTGCGTACATATGTCCGTGATCACACAAACCAATTATTATACACTTAACGGAATTTTTTTTACCAAAAACATGTAGCAGAATACATTTTGGCTTAAATTTATGACAAAATTTGATTTTATTGGATTTCTTTTCAAATAGAAAAAAGAAAATATTGTTTTTTTCCCAAATTTCCGCTTTTTTTGCGCTTATATCGCAAAAAAAAAAAAACGGAGTCGTGAATAAATACCACCAAAATAAAGCTCTATTTGTGCGAACAAAATGATAACAATTTCATTTGGGTACAGTGTAGCATGACCGCGCAATTGTCACTGAAAGCGCTAGAGCGCTGAAAGCTGAAAATTGGGCTGGGAAGGAAGGGGGTGAAAGTGCCCTGTATTGAAGTGGTTAAAACTTATGTTAAGAGAATATAGACCTTCCATTCATCTGGCCTAACGCTTCCCTGTGGGATAGGGCCGGCCACTACTACTATTAATATTGGAGTAATACTCATGAGTGTTATCCTCTGGTAGACATTCAGTATCAGCTTATATTTTTCTTTTGCCCACTTCCTTGTTTACTCCCTTGTGATTTCCTCTATTACTAGTGGTGTTCAGGGTTATTCCTGGTCCCTTTGTCATACGCTAAGAACTAGTAGACATCACTGAATTTAGAGGTGTTCAGCTATCTAGGATAGTTTTACCTAGAATTTCATGTATTATAGGTAGCGCCTGGGGCCCTTAATATATAATTCTATAGCAATCACAGCTCACGGCCTCTCCTCTTGGGGGGTGTGAGATATAGGGTCGGCAGCACCTTATTTTAGACTTTCACGTTTATTACTATAGCGCGGTTCTGTTGCTTTTCAATTTCTTTACTGCAGGAACATTGTCTGGATAAAGGGGGCCTTGAGAGGCAAGAAAGTCCTCATCTTCCTGCCTCTGTTCTGCCTCAAGTGCCCTTTCCATTATTCCACACAACGTATGCTCAAACAGGTGGACAAGAGGTACAGTGTCACTGATGCATGCACTGTCACTGCTCACCATCCTTGTGGCCTCCTCAAACGGTGACAGGACAGTGCGTGCATCCCTGATTATGCCCCACTGGCGTGGTGAGAAAAAACCAAGCTCCCCTAACCCTGTCCTGGTGCCGTAGTCACACAGGTACTCATTGATGGCCCTCTGCTACGTGTGCAGCAGCTGCAGCATGGCCAACATTGAGTTCCACCTGGTGGGCATGTCACATATAAGGTGGTTCTTTGGCAGGTTCAACTCCTTTTGGAGCTCAGCCAGCCAAGCACTGGCATTAAATAATCTGCGGAAATGCACACAGACATTCCTGGCCTGCCTCAGGACATCCTGTAAGCCTGGGTACCTGCCCAAGAATCGCTGCACCACCAGGTTAAGGACATGAGCTACATAGGGCACATGGGTCAGTTGTCCCTGTTGGAGGGCGGAGAGGAGGTTGGTGCCAATGTCGCAAAGCACCATTCCTGGCTTAAGCTGGCATGGCGTCAACCACCTCTCGGCCTGCCCCTGCAGAGCTGCCAAAATATCTGCCCCAGTGTGGCTCCTGTCCCCCAAACAAACCAGCGCAAGCACGGCATGGCATATTTTTGCCTGCGTACTTGCGTAGCTCCTTGAATGCCTACGGAGCACTACTGGTTTCAAGGACAGAGCACTGGAAGAGGCCATGGAGGAAGAAGAAGAGGAGGGGATGGAGGAGAGAGGTGTGTCACAACCAGTAGTAGCATTTTGCAGGCCATGGTGGCGGAACAACCTCCAACACTACTGCACCTTGTCCTGCATCCTTCCCAGCTGCCAGGTCCCTGTCCATGCCTGCTAGACCATGAGTCAGCGGTAAAATGCACCTTACCGCTGACCGCCCTGTCCAGCGAGGCAAGGACATTGCCTTCCACATGCTGGTAGAGAGCTTTCCGTGAGAAAAATTGGCGTTTAGGGAACTGCCACTGAGGAACCGCACACTGTACAAACTTACAGAAGGGGGCCGAGTATACCAACTGAAAAGGCAGCAGTTGAAGTGCTAGAAATTTAGTCAAGCTAGCATTCAACCGCTGGGCATGTGGATGGCTGGTAGTGAACTTATTTAGATGGTACAGCAGCTGGCACAGGGAAATTTGCCTGCTACAATCGGACGTGGGTGTACTGCTAACAGAGTGCCCGCAAGTACTACGACGCACCTAATTCTACACCTTCATTCCTTTCAGTGCAGGTTTCAGAGAGGATTGAGGGTCTAGTAGGGTTGGAGATCCCAGCTGATGAGGAGCAAGGAGAGGTCTGCTTTGTTCTTTGGTGTGGGTCTTTAAGGTATGCTTGCCAACGAGCTGCATGGCAGGTCAACATATGTCTGGTCAAGCATGTGGTGCCCAAGTGGCTGATATATTGGCCACATGAGATACACTTGAGACATATGTTGTAAATAGCAGCGGTGCGATCTGATGCACTTGTCTCAAAAAAGGCCCACACCAAAGAACTTTTGGATTGACGCGCAGAGGCAGCGCCCTGCACATGCGGAGCTCTGCGTTGTGATTCAATCAGTGTGCTGCCCCCAAGCTGGCCCCCGGAGGGCATCCTGCCTCCTTGGAGATGTGCCTCCTCCTCCTCTCTCCTATCAGGCACCCACGTGGAGTCAGTGACCTCATCATCCCCTCCCTCTTCATCACTGGAGCAAACCTGGCAGTATGCTGCAGCTGGTGGAACATGACTGCCAGATTACTGTTCTTCTTGAGCATCCCCTCTCTCTGCGCTCACACTACTGCCTTCCTCTAGCTGGGTATCATCATCAGAGCCTTCAAAACGCTGGGCATCCTCCTGGAGCATGTACCCAACACTGTGGTCAAACAGTTCAATCAGGAGGACATGGTGGGTCTAGGGAAGGAGTGACTGATGATGACATTGTGACTAGGGAAGAGGACGCGTTGGCAGCTGCTTTTATAGTACTCTGAGCCTGGGTGAGAGAGGTTGAGGAGGATGAAGAGGGCTTGGTCATCCACTCTACCAAGTATTTGGCATGATGCGACTCAACGCGTCCAGCTGCCGAAAATAAGGACAAGCGTGTCCCATGGCCATGTGCTGATGATGATGCACCGCGTCCATGACCAGCACTGTTGTCTCTAGACACAGAGCCTGCTTGCCCTCTTTTATTGGCTGGTGACTGTCTGCCTCTCCTTGTTGGCCTTCCAGAAATAGTAATGGCCTGCAGGGAGATGGGAAAACCAGCAATTGGGTAGTGTAAATTGTGCTGGAGGCACACAACACCCACTAACTACTGCAGATGCCTGTATGAGAGAACACCAGTAGGGATGAGCCGAACACCCCCCGGTTCGGTTCGCACCAGAACTTGCGAACGACCCCCGCGTTCGGTACGAACGTTAGAACCCCATTGAAGTCTATGGGACTCGAACGTTCGAATTGGAAAGTGCTAATTTTAACGGCTAATATGCAAGATAGTGTCCTAAAAAGGGTTTGGCGACCTGCCTCCTGCCTCAGGGGACATGGGTCACTGCAAAAAAAAGTTTTAAAAACTACCGTTTTGGTGGGAGTACTGATTTTAATGACGATTAAAGTGAAAAAAAAAAAGTGAAATATTCCTTTAAATATGGTGCCTGGTGGGTGTCTGTAGTATGCCTGTGAAGTGCCACGTGTTTCCCGTGTTTAGAACAGTCCCTGCACAAAATGACATTAAGCGGAAATAACACCATTTAAAACTGCTTGCGGTTTTAATGTTATAGCTGGTTCCTGCAATATGGTTGAAAATCATTCAGAAAAATGGCATGGGTAGCCCTCCCTGCCCATTACCAGCCTATTTGGGTCTTGTACGCATATTAAGGGGAACCCTGTACCCATATTAAAAAAAGGAAATGCGTGTGGCCCCCAGGCCCTATATACTCAGAACAGCAGTATACAGGCGGTGCAAACAAGACTGGGACTGTGTAGGTTTGTTGTGTTAAGTTGAATCTGTTTGTAATTTTCAACTGGTACATTTTTAAAGTGTAGCTCCAGTCAAAAAAAATATTTTTAAGCTTTTTGGAAAACATAGGGAAGGGTTATCACCCCTGTATAATTTGTTTTGTCGTCCATCTTTTTTCATCTCACTTGCTGTTGTCTCCTTCCGTTTGCAAGTAGGAGATGTTTGTAAGTTGGATGTTTGAAAGTAGGGGCCTGCCCTATATGCTCTGCAGAAATGGCGGAACAAGGTGTTGGTTTTGCAACAACATTGTAAGCCCTCAAAGTGACTCTTGGTGGGCGCTGGAGTGCCCTGCTGTGAACGATTATATCAAGAATTGTAATTACATGCCATTGTTGAACAGTGGTAGAAAAATTGACCTTTGGTGGTTGTGGTGCTGGTGCCACAACACTATAAGTCCTCACAGTTACTCTGGGTGGGCACAGGAAGGGGCCCTCCTGTGAAATATTATATCAAGAATTGTAATTACATGTCCCTGTTAAACAGGGGCAGAAAAATTGGGCCTTAGGCACTGGTGCCATCACACTGCAACCTCTGCCATACACTCTAGTTTTATTGCAGGAATTAGCCCTGCTGCAAAGCATTGCATCAAAAATTTTACTTAAACGCCCCTGTTAAACAGGGGCAGAAAAATTGGGCCTTAGGCACTGGTGCCATCACACTGCAACCTCTGCCATACACTCTAGTTTTATTGCAGGAATTAGCCCTGCTGCAAAGCATTGCATCAAAAATTGTACTTAAACGCCCCTGTTAAACAGGGGCAGAAAAATTGGGCCTTAGGCACTGGTGCCATCACACTGCAACCTCTGCCATACACTCTAGTTTTTTTGCAGGAATTAGCCCTGCTGCAAAGCATTGCATCAAAAATTGTACTTAAACGCCCCTGTTAAACAGGGGCAGAAAAATTGGGCCTTAGGCACTGGTGCTGGTGCCACCACACTGCAACCTCTGCCATATACTCTAGTTTTATTGCAGGAATTAGCCCTGCTGCAAAGCATTGCATCAAAAATTGTAATTAAACGCCCCTGTTAAACAGGGGCAGAAAAATTGGGCTGCTGGCATCACCCAGAACCAAAAATGTTCTTCCAACATATCAGCGGAGGAGGAAGAGGATAGACAATCAACATAACAGGACAGTCACTCAGCATCAGCATAGGCAGTCTTGAAGGGATGTGGTATTTCAAAAAAAATTATTCGGTTACATCAGCTTCAGGTGCTTGGTAGCTGTGGGTGATCCAAGACTGATTCATCTTGATGAAGGTCAGTCGATCAACTGATTCGGTGGACAGGCGCACCCTGTGATCGGTAACGAAGCCACCAGCAGCACTGAAGGTGCGTTCCGAAAGAACGCTGGATGCAGGACAGGCCAGTAGCTCAATTGCATACTGTGCAAGCTCTGGCCAGTGATCCATCCTCAAGACCCAGTAAGCCTGAGGATTTTCAGTGGGAAAGGTGTCCAAGTCTGACCTTGCCCCTAGGTATTCCTGCACCATGTAAATTAGACGCTGGCGATGGGTGCTGGAACCAATCATACCTTGGGGCTGCGGACTAAAAAATTGTCTGAAAGCATCAGTCAGACGGCCACCTTCTCCACCGCTCCTTCTGACTGATGCCTCAGCAACACGTTGTCCAGGACCAGGAGTTTGTGACCTCCCAGTCTCTGGGAACGCGTTGCACAGAGCTTTCTGCAAGGCCTCCCGGAGATGTCTCATCCTCTGCTCCCTCTGCGATGGCAAGATAAGGTCGGCAACCTTACCCTTGTACCGTGGATCAAGGAGAGTGGCCAGCCAGTAATGGTCCCTCTCCTTGATCCGAAGAATACGAGGATCCTTCCGCAGGCTTTGCAGGATCAGGGAGGCCATGCAGCGTAGGTTAGCTGAGGCATTCGGTCCGGAGTCCTCTGGGTCACTAAGGACAACATGATCCGCAGCTACCTCCTCCCAGCCATGTACAAGTCCACGTGTTTCTTGGGACTGTAAATCATCCCTATAAGACTGCTGCTGCTGATGCTGAGTGCCAGCCTCCACCTCCATGCTGACACAATCATCCTCCTCCTCCTCCTCTTCCTCCTCCTCACCCTCTTCCTGTGTGATGGGTGGCACAGCAGGAACACTGTCTGGATAAAGGGGGCCTTGAGAGGCAAGGAAGTCCTCCTCTTCCTGCCTCTGTTCTGCCTCAAGTGCCCTGTCCATTATTCCACGCAGCGTATGCTCCAAGAGGTGGACAAGAGGTATAGTGTCACTGATGCATGCACTGTCACTGCTCACCATCCTTGTGGCCTCCTCAAACGGTGATAGGACAGTGCATGCATCCCTGATCATGCCCCACTGGCGTGGTGAGAAAAAACCAAGCTCCCCTGACCCTGTCCTGGTGCCGTAGTCGCACAGGTACTCATTGATGGCCCTCTGCTGCGTGTGCAGCCGCTGCAGCATGGCCAACGTGGAGTTCCACCTGGTGGGCATGTCACATATAAGGCGGTTCTTGGGCAGGTTCAACTCCTTTTGGAGCTCAGCCAGCCGAGCACAGGCATTAAATGATCGGCGGAAATGCACACAGACTCTCCTGGCCTGTTTCAGGACATCCTGTAAGCCGGGGTACCTGCCCAAGAACCGCTGCACCACCAGGTTAAGGACGTGAGCTACACAGGGCACATGGGTCAGTTGTCCCTGTCGGAGGGCGGAGAGGAGGTTGGTGCCATTGTCGCAAACCACCATTCCTGGCTTAAGCTGGCGTGGCGTCAACCACCTCTCGGCCTGCCCCTGCAGAGCTGACAAAACATCCGCCCCAGTGTGGCTCCTGTCCCCCAAACAAACCAGCGCAAGCACGGCATGGCATCGTTTTGCCTGCGTACTTGCGTAGCCCCTGCAACGCCTACGGAGCACCGCTGGTTCTGAGGACAGAGCACTGGAAGAGGCCATGGAGGAAGAAGAAGAGGAGGGGGTGGAGGAGAGAGGTGTGTCACAACCAATAGTAGCATTTTGGAGGCGTGGTGGCGGAACAACCTCCAATACTACTGCACCTTGTCCTGCATCCTTCCCAGCAGCCAGAAGAGTGACCCAATGGGCCGTGAAAGACAGGTAACGTCCCTGTCCATGCCTGCTGGACCATGAGTCAGCGGTAATATGCACCTTACCGCTGACCGCCCTGTCCAGCGAGGCAAGGACATTGCCTTCCACATGCCGGTAGAGAGCCGGAATTGCCTTCCGTGAGAAAAAGTGGCGTTTGGGGACCTGCCACTGAGGAACCGCACATTGTACAAACTCACGGAAGGGGGCCGAGTCTACCAACTGAAAAGGCAGCAGTTGAAGTGCTAGCAATTTAGCCAAGCTAGCATTCAACCGCTGGGCATGTGGATGGCTGGGAGTAAATTTCTTCCGCCGGTCCAGCAGCTGGGGCAGGGACATTTGTCTGCTATAATCGGACGTGGATGTACCACTAGCAGAGTTCCCGGAAGCACTTGGCTGTGACACACCTAATTCTACACCTTCATTCCTCTCAGAGCAGGTTTCAGAGAGGACTGAAGGTCTAGTGGGGTTGGAGATGCCAGCTGATGAGGAGCAAGGAGAGGTCCGCTTTGTTCTTTGGTGTGGGTCTTTGAGGTATGCTTGCCAACGAGCTGCATGGCAGGTCAACATATGTCTGGTCAAGCATGTGGTGCCCAAGTGGCTGATGTTTTGGCCACGTGAGATACGCTTGAGACATATGTTGCAAATAGCAGCGGTGCGATCTGATGCACTCGTCTCAAAAAAGGCCCACACCAAAGAACTTTTAGAATAACGCGCAGAGGAAGCGCTCTGCGCAGAGGAAGCGCTCTGCGCAGGCGGAGCTCTGCGGTGTGATTCAGTCGGTGTGCTGCCCCTAAGCTGGCCCCCGGAGGGCACCCTGCCTCGTTGGACATGTTCCTCCTCCTCCTCCTCCTCCTCCTCCTCCTCCTCCTCCTCCCTCCTTCCAGGCACCCACGTGGAGTCAGTGCCCTCATCATCCCCTCCCTCTTCATCGCTGTAGCAAACCTGGCAGTATGCTGCAGCTTGTGGAACATGACTGCCAGATTGCTGTCCTTCTTGAGCATCCCCTCTCTCTGTGCTCACGCTACTGCCTTCCTCTAGCTGAGTGTCATCATCAGAGCCCACCAAACACTGGGCATCCTCCTGGAGCATGTACCCAACACTGTGCTCAAAGAGTTCAGGAGACTCCTCAGGAGGACGTGGTGGGTCTAGGGAAGGAGTCACTGATGATGACATTGAGAGGAGGGACGACGATGTGTTGGCAGCTGCTTTTCTACTACCCTGAGACTGGGTGAGAGAGGATGAGGAGGATGAAGAGGGCTTGGTCATCCACTCTACCAAGTCGTTGGCATGTTGCGGTTCAACATGTCCAGCTGCAGAAAAGAAGGACAAGCATGTCCCATGGCCACGTGCTGATGACAATGCACCGCGTCCACGACCAGCACTGTTGTCTCTAGACACAGAGCCTAATTGCCCTCTTTTATCGGCTCGCGCCTGTCTGCCTCTCCTTGCTGGCCTTCCAGACATGGTAATGGCCTGAAGGGAGTTGGGTAAAACAGTAGTTGGGTAGTTTATATTGTGCTGGAGGCACACAACACCCACTAACTCCTGCAGATGCCTTTTTTATAGAACAGCAGAGTTAAAGGGGTATATACAGATGTATACTGTGCTGTGCTGGAAGCACACACAACTTCCAATAACTCCAGCAGATGTCAATCGGGCCCAAATAGAGAACAGCTATGTAGGTGGATAATAGCGGTATGTACTGGGTACAGAGCAGGCACACAGCACGCACTATCTCCTGAGTGACACTGCTGACTGCAAGCTCTATTGTTAAAGATGGACCACTAGCTATATAGGTGAGGTGAATATCACGGTGTATACTGCGGTCAGGGCACGCAGACAATAACAAGAAAACAGCAGAGTTAAAGGGGTATATACAGATGTATACTGTGCTGTGCTGGAAGCACACACAACTTCCAATAACTCCAGCAGATGTCAATCGGGCCCAAATAGAGAACAGCTATGTAGGTGGATAATAGCGGTATGTACTGGGTACAGAGCAGGCACACAGCACGCACTATCTCCTGAGTGACACTGCTGACTGCAAGCTCTATTGTTAAAGATGGACCACTAGCTATATAGGTGAGGTGAATATCACGGTGTATACTGCGGTCAGGGCACGCAGACAATAACAAGAAAACAGCAGAGTTATGCCCCGTACACACGAGCGGACTTTTCGACATCCAAACTCCGACGGACTGAGTCCGGCGGACTATCCGATCGTGTGTGGGCTGCAACGGACTTTAGCGAAGCTAAAGTCTGACGGACTTTAGAAATGAAGCATGCTTTAAATTTTCCCGACGGAACTCCGCCGGACCCGGACCCGCTCGTGTGTGTGCTACTCCGACGGACTAAAACCGACGCTAGGGCAGCTATTGGCTACTGTCTAGGAACTTCCTACGTCGAATCCAGTCGTACGTCATCACGTTCGACTCCGTCGGAGTTTGGTGTGATGGTGTGTGGTCAAGTCCGTTCGGTCGAAAAGTCCGCCAGAACTCCGTCGGAACTCCGGCGGAACTCCGGCGGAACTCCTTTGGAGGTCTGTCAGACTTAATCCCTCTCGTGTGTACGGGGCATTAAAGGGGTATATACAGATGTATACTGTGCTGTGCTGGAGGCACACACAACTTCCAATAACTCCAGCAAATGACAATCGGGCTCAAATAGAGAACAGCTTTGTAGGTGTATATAGTGGTATGTACTGGGTACAGAGCACGCAGACAGCACGCACTAACACTACTGACTGCAAGCTCTATTATTAAAGCTAGATCACTAGCTATATAGGTGAGGTGAATATAGTGGTGTATACTGCGGTCAGGGCACAGACAGTAACCACTACACAAGAGCAAAATAGTAAATCAGCCAAAAACGATTGGTGTGTAACTGTGTTGAAGGTACACAGAACACCCACTGCTTCAGATGCTAACAAACACTACACGAGGCCGCCTGAAAGGCAGCTTTATATAGTGTGGGGCGTGCACTACACAGTCTGAGCTATGATTGGCCACAGGCAGGATGCCTGTGGCCAACCATTGCTCTCCTCGCTACTGGCGCTGCGATTGGCCAAGCATGCGGGGTCACAGTGCATGCTTGGCCAATCGTGAGACAGCAATGCATTGCGCCATCGCAGTGCATTGTGGGCCACACGAATTTTGCCGCGAACGGCCCAAACGTTCGGAATTCGGCGAACGCACGAACGACCGATGTTCGAGTCGAACATGCGTTCGACTCGAACACGAAGCTCATCCCTAAACACCAGCAATAAAGGGTAGATACAGGTGTATACTGTGCTGGAGGCACAGAACATCCACTAACTACTGCAGATGCCTGTTCGAGAGAACACTAGCAATAAAGGGTAGATAAAAGGTGTATACTGTGCTGTGCTGGAGGCACACAACACCCACTAACTACTGCAGATGCCTGTATGAGAGAACACCAGCAATAAAGGGGAGATATAGGTGTATACTGTGCTGTGCTGGAGGCACACAACACCCACTAACTCCTGCAGATGCCTTTATTATAGAACATCACTAATAAAGGGTAGATACAGGGGAATACTTTGCTGGAGGCACACAACACCCACTAACTCCTGCAGATGCCTGTATGAGAGAACACCAGCAATAAAGTGTAGATACAGCTGTATATTGTGCTGTGCTGGAGGCACAAATCACCCACTAACTCCTGCAGATGCCTTTATTATAGAACACCAGCAATAAAGGGTAGAAACAGGTGTATACTGTGCTGGAGGCACACAACACCCACTAACTCCTGCAGATGCCTGTATGAGAGAAGACCAGCAATAAAGGGTAGATACAGGTGTATACTGTGCTGTGCTGGAGGCACACATCACCCATTAACTCCTGCAGATGCCTTTATTATAGAACACCAGCAATACAGGGTAGAAAACAGGTGTATACTGTCCTGGAGGCACACAACACCCACTAACTCCTGCAGATGCCTTTATTATAGAACATCAGCAATAAAGGGTAGATACAGGGGAATACTGTGCTGGAGGCACACAACACCCACTAACTCCTGCAGATGCCTGTATGAGAGAACACCAGCAATAAAGTGTAGATACAGCTGTATATTGTGCTGTGCTGGAGGCACAAATCACCCACTAACTCCTGCAGATGTTGGCGCACGCGGGTGCGTGCTAACGCAGGCGGGCGCACGCGGGTGCGCGCTAACGCAGGCGGGCGCACGCGGGTGCGCGCTAACGTAGGCGCGCGCACGCGGGTGCATAGATGTCCTGATGGGCGCACGCGGGTGCGCGCTGGTGTTGTTAAGTGCACACGGGAGCGCGCCGTGACGGCTCTTGGCGCCAAAGGGGTTACTTAAAGGGACCTGTTACCTTGCCTCCTTGCTGTCCGGTCTACAGCGTTCCTGTCGTGACCCCTCTGCTCCTGCTTGTTACTTATTGCTCCTGTGACCCGGCTTACCCTGACGACTACTTGTTTGCTGCCTGCCCCCGGCTTGTCTGACGATTCTTCTGCCTGCTGATTCGGTACCCATCTGCCTGCCTGTTCCTGACCCGGCTTGTCCACGACTTTGTCCAGTCTGCTGTCCCTCTAAGGTGCCAGTCTTCCAGTATCCTGCCTTACCTGCTTACGGGTCTGCTGTGAGAAGCCGTACTACAGAACACCTTCCCCGCTGCTTCAGCGTGTGCGTCTTCCGCTGCTCTCACCTCCTGCTGGTCGCTGTTCCTGCTGCATCTGCTCCTCTCCAGTACCCGGAGCTTGACACCTGTGTCCTGCTTGGCACTTGTGCCCCTTCCGCGCTCTTGAACCTCTGTCTCCTCTACCAGGAGTTCCTGAGCCGGAGGAATACGAGTAGCCGCTCCCAGCATCCGTGGGCTCAACCACCAGGTACGTGACAGTACCGGACAGCCATGTCCGAGCCCACGTCGGGAGCCTCCCCGATGGATGAACTCTGCCGCCATCTTGCTGGTCTCACTCAGGCTGTGAAGAACCTACAAGAAGGGTACAACCGTCTGGAGGGTCAAGTTCAGGCTTTGTCGGCATCTTCACCTCCTTCATCAGGTTCAGCTCCCACTCCGTCCGTGGTAAAGATGCCACCCGAACCAAGGGTCCCCACGCCTGAGAGGTTCTCAGGGGATCGAAGCAAATTCAGGGCATTCCGTAATGCCTGCAGTTTATTCTTTGCCCTGCAACCTCTGACTTTTTCACTTGAATCCACTAAGGTGGGGTTCGTCATTTCCCTGTTACTGGGGGAACCACAGTCTTGGGCCCACCGTCTTCTTGAACAGAAGCATGCCTCCCTTGACAACTTGGACTCCTTCTTCCAGGCGATGTCCCAGCTTTATGAGGACCCTCAATTGACAGCTACCGCAGAGGCGGCCTTGCACTCCTTACAGCAGGGCCGCAGACCTGTAGAGGACTATGTAACTGAGTTCAGGCGGTGGAGTTCCGATACCAACTGGAACGACACCGCCCTGCGCTACCAATTTCGTGCAGGTCTCTCTGAAAACCTAAAGGACGAGCTGGCCCGAGTGGGTATCCCAGAGACTTTAGAAGCTCTCATTAACCTCTCCATACAGATCGACAGGAGGTTAAGAGAACGGAGATCAGAACGCTCTGCCGGTCCTTCCCGTCCAGTTTGGATGCTTCCACGAGTCACCAGTTACCCTCAGCCAGCTTCTTCTGCTCCGGTGTCTTCTTCCTCCGATTCTTCCGAACCCATGCAACTTGGTCTCCTGCTGCCCTCTCTCACACCAGAAGAACGTCTGCGTAGGAGGACTAATAATCTGTGCCTGTACTGCGGGGAACCCGGACACTATGTAAGGACCTGCCCAGCCAAGCTCCGTAAGTGCCAAGCAGCTACTACTGTTCCAGTATCCACCTTACCTGATTATGCTTCTCATCTGGCTGTTTCCGCTCTTTTACAGCTTCCAGGAAGGAGTATTCGGGCCACTGCAATTATTGATTCTGGAGCTTGCAGTGGCTTCATGGACTTGACCTTTGCCATCAAAAATCACGTTCCCCTGCGACCTCGGGCGAAGGGACTCTCAGTACACTTGGCCGACGGATCTGTTCTTAAGTCCGGGCCAGTTACACAGGAAATAAGACCCCTGTTGACCACCATCTCTGAGAATCATCAAGAACTTTTATGCCTGGACATTATTGATTCTCCCTTATTCCCAATCATCCTTGGCATGCCCTGGCTGAAGGCCCATAACCCTCAGGTGGACTGGCGCACCGGGAAGATTAACTTCTCCTCTTCCTATTGTAACCAGCATTGCTTGATTAAGTCTACCGATACTTCCCCTTCTTTGTTGTGCCTGGAAGCTGACAAGGAGATTCTCCAATCCGTCCCTGAGGCCTATCACGAGTTCTTGGACGTTTTCAACAAGAAAGGTGCCGAAACTCTCCCGCCACATAGGCCTTACGATTGTCCGATCGAGCTCCTTCCTGGAGCCGAAATTCCCTTCGGGAGGATCTTTCCTCTAACTGAGCTGAAGTTGGGCACCTTGAAGACGTATATTGATGAGAACTTGGAAGGGATTCATCCGACCTACCTCCCCTGCGGGAGCCGGAATCTTTTTTGTGGAGAAGAAAGACCACTCGCTGCGCCCCTGTGTTGATTATCGGGAACTGAATAAAATAACTATCAAGAACTGGTACCCTCTACCTCTGGTACCCGAACTGTTCCAGAGGCTAGGGACGGCGGCGGTATTTACTAAGCTGGATCTTCGCGGGGCCTATGACTTGGTTCGCATCCGAAGCGGCGATGAGTGGAAGACTGCCTTTCGCACCCGGTTCGGGCATTTCGAGTACCTGGTCATGCCCTTTGGACTATGCAATGCACCTGCTACATTCCAGCACTTCGTGAATGACATCTTCAGGGACTATCTTGACCTGTTTGTTATAATTTACCTTGATGACATCTTGATCTTTTCCCCTTCTCTGTTCGAGCACCGTGAGCACGTCAAAAAGGTGTTAATCAGACTATGTTGTCATGGCCTGTACGCGAAACCAGAGAAATGTGTGTTTGAGCAGCAGAGTATTCAGTTTCTGGGCTTGATCATCTCTGTGGAAGGCATTCAAATGGACCCACAGAAGGTTTCCGCCATTCTGGACTGGCCTGCTCCCTCCGATAAGAAGGGCATTCAGCGTTTCGTGGGGTTCTCCAACTTTTACCGGAAATTCATCAGGGGGTTCTCTACCATCATCTCCCCCATCACGAAGCTCACGAAGCAGAGCTGTCGTTTCCACTGGACTTCCGAAGCCCAGGAAGCTTTTGTGGCCCTCAAGAAGCTGTTTACCTCGGCATCAATCCTGAAGCACCCTGATCCAGCTCTGCCTTACATCTTAGAGGTCGATGCTTCTGAAATTGAGGTTGGGGCTGTTCTTTCACAGAGGCAAGGTTCCAAGGCCCTCCTGCATCCGGTGGCGTTCTTCTCCCATAAGCTTTCGGAAGCTGAAAGGAATTATGATGTGGGAGATCGGGAACTGTTGGCCATCAAATCGGCACTCGAGGAATGGAGGTACCTTCTGGAAGGAGCAGCACACCCCATCCTCATTTTTACTGATCACAAGAATCTCGAGTATCTGAAGGTCGCTAAGAGGCTAAAACCACGTCAGGCCAGGTGGGCACTGTTTTTTACTCGATTTTCTTTTCACATAACCTACAGACCTGGGTCGAAGAATACCAAGCCGGATGCCCTCTCTGAGGATGTTTTGCGGATCTGAGGCCTCTTCTCCCCCGGATACCATCCTATCTTCCGGGAATTTCCTTTTACTTCAGGAAAACCTGCTGGACCAGATCAAACAGGCCTCACTCCATGTCTCTCCTCCTCCTGGTGTCTTTCTGCAGGCAAGAGACAATCTTTTGTGGCATCTGGACAAGATCTTTGTACCCCAGGGGGTACGGGTAGCTGTTCTCAGTGCCTGCCATGACCATAAGTTGGCCGGTCATTTCGGGGTGCTCAAATCACTTGAACTCCTTCAGCGGACCTTTTGGTGGCCACAACTGGCGAAGGACTGCAAGAATTATGTGGAATCCTGCACGGTCTGCTCGAGGAACAAGGGCAGCAGATCCAAGGTCTGGGGTCTGCTGAAACCTGCCTGTCCCTGAAAGACCATGGAGGATGATTTCCATGGATTTTATTGTTGAGCTGCCTCTTTCTGAAGACCATTCTACCATCTTCGTAGTTGTGGACAGGCTCTCAAAGATGGCGCACTTCCTTCCCATGAAAGGTACCCCCTCCGCTGCTGAGACTGCTAAGGTATTTGTTAGAGAAATTGTGAAGCTTCATGGGATTCCTGTGGACATTGTCTCTGATCGGGGGGTACAGTTTACTTCAAGGTTCTGGAGGGCGTTATGTAGTTCCCTGGAGATCAACCTTTCCTTTTCCTCTGCTTATCATCCGCAGACTAATGGCCAGACGGAAAGAACAAATCAAACTCTGGAACAGTACTTACGTTGCTTCTCATCTTTCTCTCAAGATGATTGGGTCTCCCTCTTACCTCTCGCTGAGTTTGCCTACAACAATTCTGTCCACTCTGCCACCAAGCAAACCCCTTTCTTTGCGAATTACGGATTTCACCCCCTGTTTCTAACAAATAATCTTCCGGAATGTTCGGTAACCTGCCGCTCAGGAAACTTTGACCTTCTTCAGCAACAACAACAAGCTTCTTCAGGAAACAATGTCCAGAACTCAGGAATATTATAAACGGATCTTTGATAGAAAGAGAAGAGGGGAACTTAGCCTGGAGCCTGGGGATCAAGTTTGGCTGTCAACCCTGAATCTAAAACTGGCATGTCCCTCCAGGAAACCTGGTCCAAAGTTTATTGGTCCTTTTCCGGTTAAGAGGAAGATCAACAGCGTGGCGTACGAGTTGCAACTACCAGAGTCTTTCCGGATTCACCCGGTCTTCCATGTGGCTCTTCTCAAACCCGCTGTCCCAGATCCCTTAGTTGGCAGAGACGTTGGTCCACCTGAACCTGTCCTGATCGACGGAGAAGTCGAATTTGAAGTAGAGTCAATTCTGGACTGCAGGAGGAGACGGGGACAGGTTCAGTACCTGGTGAAATGGAAGGGATACGGTCCTGAAGATAATTCTTGGGAGCCGGAAAGTAACATTCATGCTGAAAAGCTGATTCGGGCCTTCAAGAGAGCGCACCCAGCTAAGCTGGCCCAGTTGGCCATCCGGGGGCTGCCCCTTGGGGGGGGCAATGTCAAGAAGGTCAGCCCAGTCATCCGACTGCTCCTGAAGGTTCGGGCCTCAAAGCTCCTGTTGTGAGTGTCTGTCGGCGCACGCGGGTGCGCACTAACGCAGGTGGGCGCACGCGGGTGCGCGCTAACGCAGGTGGGCGCACGCGGGTGTGCGCTAACGTAGGCGGGCACGCAGATGTCCTGATGGGCACACGCGGGTGCGTGCTGGTGTTGTTGAGCGCACGCGGGTGCGCGGGCGCGCAGGAGCGCGCCGTGGCGGCTCTTGGCGCCAAAGGGGTTACTTAAAGGGACCTGTTGCCTTGCCTCCTTGCTGTCCGGTCTACAGCGTTCCTGTCGTGACCCCTCTGCTCCTGCTTGTTACTTATTGCTCCTGTGACCCGGCTTACCCTGATGACTACTTGTTTGCTGCCTGTCCCCGACCCCCGGCTTGTCTGACGATTCTTCTGCCTGCTGATTCGGTACCTATCTGCCTGCCTGTTCCTGACCCGGCTTGTCCACGACTTCGTCCAGTCTGCTGTCCCTCTACGGTGCCAGTCTTCCAGTATCTTACCTGCTTACGGGTCTGCTGTGAGAAGCCGTACTACAGAACCCCTTCCCCGCTGCTTCAGCGTGTGCGTCTTCCGCTGCTCTCACCTCCTGCTGGTCGCTGTTCCTGCTGCATCTGCTCCTCTCCAGTACCCGGAGCTTGACACCTGTGTCCTGCTTGGCACTTGTGTCCCTTCCGTGCTCTTGAACCTCTGTCTCCTCTACCAGGAGTTCCTGAGCCGGATTAATACAAGTAGCCACTCCCAGCATCCGTGGGCTCAACCACCAGGTACGTGACACATACACACTATCAGTTTTTCTGCTGAGTTTTTCCTTCAGATTTGCCAAAACCATATAATATGAGGTCAAACCTTAGGAGTTTCAATTTGTATGCAATCAGGCAGGCCCTTCTACTACATGGTTTTGGTAAATCTGAAGACAAAAATCAGCAGACAATCTGTGTGTATGGGGCTTATGAGACAACACCAGCAATAAAGGGTAGATACAGGTGTATACTGTGCTGTGTTGTAGGCACACAGCACCCACTAACTCCTGCAGATGCCTGTATGAGAGAACATCAGCAATAAAGGGTAGATACAGGTGTATACTGTACTGTGCTGGAGGCACACAACACCCACTAACTACTGCAGATTAGTGATGGCCAAACATTGCGCCCGGCGGTCGTTTCCCGGGCGAATTTCGGCTGTTCGCCGTCCGCCCGATCGGTGGACTATTGCCGCCGTTTGCCCGGCGGACTTCCGTGTTTTCTGTGTAAAAGAACTTTGACCTATGATGACACATCCATCATGGGGTACAGGACAGCCAATTGAGACAGCACATGGACACTTGGACATTCCCCCTAACTTATAAATAGACCCGATCCGGCGGCCATTTTACATTCTTTCTTCTGTCACTATAGGGAGAGGTTGCTGTGTGGAGCAGGGAGAGACTTCAGTGACCCAAATCCCTATTTATTAGGTCCACAAAAGTTCTTTTAAGGACTGGTATCATGGTATAGGTGTTAGGTGTAGTTCAGGATATAGGTTTGAGGCAGTGCTGTGCTAGTGATTGTTGCAGCAGTCTGAGTGTCTTTTGTCAGTGTAGAGAAAGGGACAGGATGCTGTGTGCTGCAGGGACAGTCAGATTAATCATTAGCTGTTACTATTAGGTCCACAAAAGTGCTATTCAAGTTATTGTTCCAGCAGCCTTTGTTTTGTCAGTTTATATAGGGACAGGCAGGAAGCTGTGTGTGAGGCAGTGAGGGACAGTCCGTTTAATCAGTAGCTGTTACTACTAGGTCCACAAAGGTTCTTTTCAGGACTGGTATGGTAACAGGCTTGTACACGTATAATATTCTTTCTTCCAAATATAGAAAGAATATTATACTTGACTGCTGCCCTTCTGCTGCAGTCTGCTAATCATTCACAACCTACTTGTTCCACAAAGGTCCTTATAAGGACTGGTAAGGTCTAGGGTGCTACAGTACATAGGGTTGAGTGAGGTACAGTCTGCTATTCCGTAAGGACTGGTATAGGTCCACAATACATAGGGTTGAGGTGCACTACTGCTGACCGCTGCCCTATACTGCAGCAGTCCTTCATCAGTATAGGGACTGACGTACAGTCTGCTAATCAGTCACAACCTACTTGTTCCACAAAGGTCCTTATAAGGACTGGTAAGGTCTAGGGTGCTACAGTACATAGGGTTGAGTGAGGTACACAGTCTGCTATTCCGTAAGGACTGGTACAGGTCCACAATACATAGGGTTGAGGTGCACTACTGCTGACCGCTGCCCTATACTGCAGCAGTCCTTCATCAGTATAGGGACTGAGAGTTTTGTCACAGGGTCATTTAAAAAATTACAGGAAGAGGCAGGCCCTTCCACAGGGGTGGTAGGGGTAGGGCAGGAGCAACAGGCTTGAACCAAAGTGGGAAGTTGCAGAAGGTGCATTCAATTCATTTAAAGGACGCACCAGACTTGGTTGAGTGGCTCACTCAGCCTTACTCTTCTGCACCCTCCTCATCCTCTTGATCTGCACCCTCTTCTTCACTCTCTGCTATGTGCACCCCCATAGACACTACCACCAACAACACCACCATCACATACCTTCCGCTTGAGTCACAGGAATTATTTTCCGATCCATATCAAGACATTTCTGATGCGCAGCCACTCTTGGTATTGGATCAGGAAGAGGAGGTAGCAACAACTGCTACTCAGCAGTCTGACGACAGTACCCAGATCAGCCCAAGGAGGAGGTTGGTCCCCGGTGTTGCTGCCTACTCCGAATTCTCTACTTATAGCAGTGGGGAAGGTGACGTCGATGATGACGTGTCTAGTGATGTCACGTGGGTGCCCACAAGAGAGGAAGAGGAGGGGAGTTCAGAGGGAGATATGGACCAGCAGATAGGGTGGAGAAGCAGGAATAACTTACATTGCACAGGAGGGACAAAGCAGACTGCAAATGTATCAGGAGCGAGTCATCGACCATGTACGGTCACATCTGGCGCTCCCAGGACACCGGCACATGGATCCGCAGTGTGGGCTTTTTTTAACGTGTCTGCTGCTGACAATAGCGTTGCCATCTGCAATCTTTGCAGTCAACGCATTAGTCGTGGTAAGCCCAACACTCACCTAGGGACAACCACCTTAAGAAGGCACATGAGCAGCCATCACCGAGCCCAGTGGGAGCAACGGAACACACAAAGCCACAAACCAGGCTCTCACCGTCCAGCCTCGTCTTCTACTTCTCCTTCTCCTCTCTCCTCACAATTGTCCTCCACTCCACCTTCCATCACGCCAAGCTCACGTTTTTTCTGCAAAAACGCAGGCTTCCGTGGGCCTAATGTTCGAGCGTAAAAAAATGATGATGCCGGATAACCCTCTTGCCCAACGGTTGACGGCTGGCTTGTCAGAACTCATAGCCTGCCAACTACTGCCATATAAACTGGTGGACTCGGAGGCCTTTCGCAAATTTGTGGCCATTGGAACACCACAATGGAAGGTCCCAGGAAGGAAGTATTTCTCAGAGAAGGGCATCCCAGAGCTATATGGCCATGTTCAGCGGCAAGTGAATGTATCTCTGGCACACAGTGTCGGTGCCAAGATACATCTGACCACAGACACGTGGTCTAGCAAACACGGGCAGGGAAGGTATATCACTTTTACTGCCCACTGGGTGAACCTTCTGACGGCCGTCAAGCATGTAACCCGTGGCACCCGTGTAGATTTGGTTTTACCGCCACGGATTGCCTGCATGCAAATCTGGCCCTTCTCCTCCTCCTCCTACTCCATCCTCCTCCCTCTCCTCCTCGGCTGACTCCTCCTTTTCCGCTGCTAGCGTCTCTTCCGCTGCGCGCCCAAGCTCCCCAGAACCTATTCAACATGCCAGGTGAGACGTTGCCATGCCGTGCTGCGTCTGTTGTGCCTGGAAGCCAAGAGCCACACTGGCCCCGCACTCCTTTCAGCTTTGCGTTCACAGGCAGATCAGTGGCTAACACCGCTCAATTTGACAGTTGGTAAAGTGGTGTGTGACAATGGTGCCAATCTGCTTAGCGCATTGAAACAGGGAAAAATCACGCACGTGCCATGCATGGCACACGTCTTAAACTTGGTCGTGCAGCGATACGTTGTCAAATACCCTGGGGTCCAGGACATCTTTTGCGGCAGGCAAGGAAAATCTCGGCCCATTTCAGAAGATCTTACACGGCCATGGCTCGCCTTGTTGACATTCAGCGGCGACACAATCTGCCGGTCAGATGTCTTATTTGCGATTGCCCGACGCGATGGAACTCAACCTTCTATATGTTTGATAGGCTGCTCCAGCAGAAACGTGCAGTTAACGTCTAGCTGTATGAACTCTGCGGCAGAACAGGTTCTGGGGAACTGGGGTTTTTTTCACCGCGCCAGTGGCTGCTCATGCACGACGCATGCAGACTTCTGCACCCATTTGAGGAGATCACCAAACTGGTCAGTCGCAGCCATGGCGCCATCAGTGACATGGTACCTTATGCCTTCTTTATGGAGCGTGCATTGCGTCGTGTCCTTGATCAAGCTGTGGAGGAGCAGGAGCGGGAAGATGAGGAAGTCGCAATGCTGGATGAATTCCCAGGGGGGGCTACTCTGAGACAAGTCAACAACAGGAGTCTGAAGAGGAGTCAGAGGAGGATGATGAGGAGGAGCAAGAAGAGCATGCTTTAAACCTTTCTGGGATCCCTGTTGTGCGTGGATGGGGAGAGGAGAATGAAGAGGACAACATTATCCTGGATGATGAGCAGGAGCCAGGGCACCACACCGCTTCCACTTTAGTGCAAATGGGGGCCTTCATGCTCCAGTGTTTTAATAGGACCCCCATATAAAAAGCATAAGGGTCAAGGACCAGTACTGGGTGGCAACGTACTTAGACCCCCGGTACAAACACAAAATGGCGGAAATGTTACCGCCGTCACAGAGGGCTGGCAGAATGGAGCACTTCCAGGCCTTGCTTCGAGAAATGCTGCATTCTGCTTTTGCGTGCGCTGGCAGAGGAGCAATTCCCACTCCCAGAGAAGGAGTTGAGGGAACCAATCCAACAGCGCCTGCAAGAAGAGGCCGGTTTGAAGATGTGTTGTGACTTCGGATATGAGGTCATTCTTTCAGCCGACCCATCGACAGATGTCATCCGGATCCAGCATCAGGGAACGCCTAGACCGTCAGGTGTCCGACTACATCGGGTTAACGGCCGATGTGGACTCTGAGGAGTGATGAACCCCTGGACTACTGGGTGGGCAGGCTTGACCTCTGGCCAGAGCTTGCCCAATTTGCAATCGAACTGTTGGCTTGCCCCTCATCCAGTGTCCTGTCAGCGCAGCAGGGGGGATCGTGACCGATAAGCGTACTCGCCTAGCTCACGACAGTGTTAACTACCTCACATTTCTAAAAATGAATGAGGCATGGATCTCGGAGGAATTCAACACATGTGACCAGTAGACCATGTATATGTCTATAAACAAGTTTTTTTAATCGAGCACAGAGACCTTCTTTCTTCATTTGGCTCACTTCCTTGTCCAAAAAAAGCACACCGTACTATATGCCGTACCTTCCTCTTTGAAGAGTTTGAGTGGTGTCATATTTCTACTGGGGCTGCTTATTATGAGGGGCTGCCACCATCCCTGTGATGTGCTGACATCCTCCTGGGGCTGTACATCTGCTGTGCATATTATGAGGGGCTCCCACCATCCCTGTGCTATGCTCATTATGAGGGGCTCCCACCATCCCTGTGCTGTGCTGACTTCCTCCTGGGGCTGCTTATTATTAGGGGCTCCCACCATCCCTGTGCAGTGCTGACTTCCTCCTGGGGCTGCTTATTATGAGGGGCTCCCACCATCCCTGTGCTGTGCTGACTTCCTCCTGGGGCTGCTTATTATGAGGGGCTCCCACCATCCCTGTGCTATGCTGACATCCTCCTGGGGCTGCTTATTATGAGGGGCTCCCACCATCCCTGTGCTATGCTGACATCCTCCTGGGGCTGCTTATTATGAGGGGCTCACACCATCCCTGTGCTATGCTCATTATGAAGGTCTCCCACCATCCCTGTGCTATGCTCATGAGGGGCTCCCACCATCCCTGCGCTATGCTCATTATGAGGGGCTCCCACCATCCCTGTGCTATGCTGACTTCCTCCTGGGGCTGCTTACGGTGCAGGTGTCAGTGATGTATATCACGGTACTGATGTCAGTACTCTATCACGGTGCTGCTGTCAGTGCTGTATATCACAGTGCTGGTGTTAGTGCTTTATGTCACGCTGCTGATGTCAGTGCTCTCTATCATGGTGCTGTTGTCAGATCACTCTATCACGGTGCAGGTGTCATTGCTGTATGTCACGCTGCTGATGTCAGTGCTTTCTATCACGGTGCTGGTGTCAGATGACTATCACGGTGCAGGTGTCATTGCTGTATGTCACACTGCTGGTGATCATCTCCTGCACCCTCTTCTTTGCCTACCCTGGTCCCTGACCTTCCCTTTCCTCCATTGCCTTCATGCGCTCCACAGTCCTGAATTGTCACAACAATTTCACATATAAAAAAAGAATGCTTGTAGTTGTCGATCCCAGATTCACCTCATACATGTGTTATGTCATTGGCCATGTGGTGGGACTATGTTTGCACAGCTATTAATTATTTTGTGGCTGCAAATTTGACCTGTAGGTTTGCAAAGTTCACCTCCTATTGAAGTCAATGGGGCCCGCCGCGAACGTTTCGGTTTGCGAACTATCGGCCGCGTCCGCGGTCCGCGTTTGCGAAATGTCCCGTCGGAAGTTCGTCCATCACTACTGACAATCTCTAGTATTATGTCTGCAGTCTCTGATGATATCCTGTATTAGGTCTGCTGTCTCTAACCATCTCCTGTATCATGTCTGCAGTCTCTGACCATCTCCTGTATCATGTCTGCAGTCTCTGACTATCTCTTGTATCATGTCTGCACAGTCTCTGACCATCTCTTTTATTATGGCCGCACAGTCTCTGACAATCTCCTGTATCATGTCTGGAGTCTCTGGGGGGAAGCCTACAGAGGAATCAAGAGTGAGAGCGCTGCTAGGATGGGGGTCACAGGAGTAGTCAGACGTGTGTGGACTGTGGGGAGGATAATATAGGATGAAACCAGAGCTGCCAAGCTGGAGCCCAGAGAGGACCATCTGACTGAGCTCTGTTTTATGCATGAAAGTCCAGAAAAGTAAAAAAGAGTTCAACGAATCAGCAGCTAATCTCCCTCCACCTCATCCAGCAGATATGAAGACAGTAGGGGTCCCATCACCATCACCCAACACGACAGACCCAGTGCAACAATAATGCACATATAATGACACCACTCTGCTCTACAAATCCTCCCAAACAATACTCTGGAGCAAGATCTTTGCAATCATGAAACAGATATAAGGATCCTTATGCAGCTCAGCAGTCATATAGGTAAAAAAGAAATAACATCGCTCATTGAACATTCATCAGTTTATTGTTGAAAAGATTCCACTCACATTTTTGTTGATTCATAAAAGCAAACAGCTGAAGCGTCCAGCGCTTCAGTAACAATCGCTGTAGTATAGTCTGTCTGCATCCCATGTCAAGCCAGGCTCCGCCCAACGTTTCATCACTCAAAGTGCATCATCAGGGCGTGACTTGAACGTCTATAGGGACAACATTAAATGAACAAACATACCCGGAAGTCGAAGTGCTGTGCATTCCACGCGTCAAGTGGGAACAACAAGCTTAACCAGAAGTGACCTCTAATCGGAATCACCAATGACCAACCGCAGAAAACAAATAAAAAAAACAAAAACAGAACAAAGTATCTTAAAGTGGAAGTAAACCCACTTTTTTAACTTTTACCTACAGGAAAGCCTATAATAAGGCTTACCTGTAGGTAAAAAAAATATCTCCTAAACCTGTACGGTTTAGGAGATATTCCCCTCGGTATGCGCCGCTGACTGCAGCGGCGCATGCGCACAAGGGGGTTCTCTCCGCGAAAATCCGGCAGCGCTCGTCCGGCCGGATTTAAATCTCCCGCGCGCATGCGCGGGAGTGACGATATCGCGGCTCCGGCCACTCACATCGCCGGAGCCGCGATACCCGGAAGAGACGCCGAGGGAGCATGTCGGCTTCCTCGCCGTGGATCGGGCGAGATGTCGGGGCCTCGTTCTAAGGTAAGTATTTCATAATGAGCTAGTATGCGGTGCATACTAGCTCATTATGCCTTTTGCTTTGCAGGTTTTAAAAAAAAAAAAAATGCGGGTTTACTACCGCTTTAAATACTTAATAGCCTACATGCTTCTTCTATAAAATAGAAGGCACCATATAGGAAGTTTAACCTACTTATAACTTTGTTACTACTGCAAGGCTAACGTGAAACAAGGAAAGACCATGAAACAGCGACATCTTGTGGTGGCACAATGAACATGCATACAAAAACATTAATTAATGACATATTCTAAATACATGAAAAATAAAAATAAAGTGTAAAAATAGCTATAACAATACTATAAAAAAATAAGCATTGGAAAATACCTAAAACCAAAAAAATTAATAATGACAAAAAATAATAAAAATATAAAATAAAACATGAAAATGAACAAAATAAAAATAAAAATAAAAAATAAAAAAATAACAGTGAATGAAAAATTAATAATAAATAAACGTATCGCAGACCAGTTTTTCCTAATGATAATAGTAATTGCTGGTTTTAACCCTCCTATGCCTTCCCCGTAACTCAATAGACCAAACCTTGGACACGACTCACACGGTACTTTTTTCAATGCCATTCAACCCCATACTCACGATGCCCTACACCAGGATCATTTTACAATTATCCTACCCTCTCCCTTCCAGAGAACAGCTGTCCTTAATAAATCTAGACTCGAGAACGGTGCTCTCTCAGTGGCAGTACGGCGCTGACCATCATTCTTTTGGGAATCCCTAATATGTCCCACCGCCGGTCACAGTCAGAGCCCAGCAGGGGTGACCGGAGATGGGATTTTGAATACTAGACTCAACGCTGTACAGCCTATATCTTTATAATTTTATTTTCATTACTGTTTATATCTTATACTGATGAGACATTTATGAACCTAACAATATTAACCGGCCCCCATAATATCTTTCTTCCTATTTGGAGGGAGGGTATGACCAATTGTTCATTTAGCCGGCCTATATTAACATGTTTCAGCATCTATTTTATTTTATTTTATTTTATTTACTCCTTCGGCTCTATACTATATTATATTCAGGTATACATATGCATTGCAGTCTACCTATCCACTATGTTTATGTACTCCATACACTGACTGTTTACTTACTGTGTAACCAATGTTTGTAGATACTTGGTAAATTTTTAATAAAAATTTTGTGGAAAAAATAAATAAATAAACATGGCTATACCCATTAACAACTTACCATCCTGCATGGAAAGAGACCAATTCAACTATTGTTAATGAAAGCATTTAGGTCCCACAATATTCATTCCATGTGGATGGTATGTCTGGGCCTGATAGATTTATTTGGTTTCCAATTGGGAAACCCCTGAATATTGCTGCCCCCGTCCAAAGACCAATGAATTTGTCTATACCCAGAAAGGTAGTACCCTCCGGGTTACGGTTATGTTTTAGTGCATAGTGTTTTGACAAACTATGCTTCGGGTATCCCCTCTTGATGTTACCCACATGCTCACCAGGCCTGACGTGTAACATGCATATCATGCGTCCAATATATTGTAACCCACAAGGGCACCTAATTATGTAAACAACATTCTTTGTAGTACATGAGATAAAAGATCTTAAGGGAAAGGTCTCCTGAGTAGAGGTAGCGACAAAAGACTGGGTACGCCTACATTTATTGGCATTCATTTTACAAATAGGACACCTCCGTCAAGGAAAAAAGCCATCCATGTCCTGAAAAAAAGAAAAAAAAATCTTGGGCGGATCCACAACATTTGGGACTATCTGTAATCCCAATGGGGAAATCCACTAAAGACCATCCGGGGTTTGTCTGGTAAATTGGGGCCTAAAAAGCGATCCCCCTTCAAAACTTTTAAATGCCTCTGTATGATCTTATGGATATCATAATGTTGGCTAGAATAAGACGTTATAAATGAAAATTTTAATGATTCAACCATTTTGGGCTTAGTAGTTAACAGAAAATTTCTATCCTTATCTGAGGCAAAGGCAACATCAGCATCCAATTCTTCTACAGCATACCCTTTTTCCAAGAACCGATCCCTGAGAACCAATGATTGAGATACAAAATCATCATAGTTGGTACAATTCCGCCTAAGTCTCAGAAATTGGCTCTTGGGTATCGAAACTAACCAAGCTTTGTGGTGACAGCTCTTAGTGTCGATATAACCGGTTCGGTCCGTTTCCTTGAAATAAGTAGGTCACTATTTCAACATTACTCGCCTTGAAAGTCAGACAGCTGCCCCTATCATTCGCATTGAGGTCGGTGATAAACTCAGCCAATGAATCCGAATTGGCATCCCATAGGAGGAGGATGTCGTCTATATATCTTTTCCATAGTACCAGTTCCTCCCTGGACTCATGATAGACAACATCCTCCTCCCATTTGGCCATAAAGAGATTGGCCAAACTGGGGGCAAACTTTGCCCCCATGGCCACACCCCTATTCTGAACATAATACAATCCCTTATACCAAAAGTAATTATGTTGCATTGCATAATCCAACAAAGTAAGTATAAAGGATTGCTGTTGGATATAAAGTGTGCCTGTCTCCAAAAAATGTTCAACTGCTTCTCTACCATGGCCATGAGAAATAATAGTATAAAGTGAAGACACATCAGCGGTGGTGAGAATGTGAGAGTCTTTCCATTGTATACCTTTCAGTAGGTTAATCACCTGTGTGGATTCCTTCAAATATGATGGAGTCTTTACAACAAGTGACTGTAAGAAATGGTCTATGTATTTTCCCAACCTGGAAGTAACTGAGTCAATACCACTGACAATCAGCCTTCCAGAGGGGCAAACCAGGTCCTTGTGGACTTTCGGTAAATAATAAATTACCGGGAACCTGGGAGCGGAAGGGACCAAAAAAGGCTTTTTCTTTTTTAGAAATAACTCTGCTCACAAGACCATTCTCAACTATTGACACAAGTTCTTTGTACTTAATGGTGGGATTCCCCGATAGGAGGATATAGGTATCTCGATCAGACAATAACCTCTCCATTTCTAGATTGTAGGCATCTTTGTCCAAGATCACGATACCTCCCCCTTTATCCGCAGGACGTACAATAATATCATCCCAGTTTTTACGTTTTTCCATACTTTTTTAAACATATATTCCCTCCTAATTCTCTTTGTCTGTAAGGTAAGTAAATCCTTGTTAACCAAATCCCTGAATACGTGGGACAGACTATACTACAGCAATTGTTACTGAAGCACTGGACGCTTCAGCTGTTTGCTTTTATGAATCAACAAAAATGTGAGTGGAATCTTTTCAACAATAAACTGGTGAATGTTTTTTAAGTTATCTGCTCAATGAGCGATGCTATTTCTTTTTTACCTATATGACTGCTGAGCTACATAAGAATCCTTATACCCGTTTTATGATTGGAAAGATCTTGCTCCAGAGTATTGTTTGGGAGGATTTGTAGAGCAGAGTGGTGTCATTACATGTGCATTATCGTTGCACTGATGGTAAGGGTCTGTCGTGTTGGGTGATGATGATGGAACCCCTACTGTCTTCATATATGCTGGATGAGATGGAGGGAGATCAGCTGCTGATTCATTGAATTCTTTTTTACTTTTCTGGACTTTCACGCATAATTTATGTATTAATACATGTTAATGAATTTTTATGTGCGCCACATTTTCTCTTTTTTATAGAGCTGGAGAACTGCCCAGACTACATAGGGAGCTCTGGTAAGATTGTGTGGGACTTGTGTGTGTCCCCCTTATTCGGAAAGGGGTACCATTTGAAAGTGGATGATTATTACACAAACGTGCCCCTTTTTAGTCACTTTTTGATTATGCAATTGGCACATGTGGCACCGTGCAATTTAATTGCCGGGGCTTCCCCCATCGGCTTGTAGAATCCATACTTAGACGGGGAGAGAGCCTGCTTGAAGTGTAAGAATTTGTTAGCAGTGAAGTGGAGGGATACAACAATCCAAATTCCTACAGTGACTGGTGTTGTGGAGAAATCTCTTCGTGTGCACGAATACAACCTTAACATGGGAGGGGTGGACCTCAACGACCAGTTGTTGGCACCGTACCTAATTGACCCTAAGGCCAAATGCTGGTACAAAAAGTGTCTGTATACTTATTTCAATTGGCTCTGCTGAACGCTTTTGTGCTATACAAAGCTTCAAGATGAACTGGATCCTTCCTAAAATTCCAGAAAGAGATCATCACATCCCTTCTGTTTCCAGACGGTGCTCAAGCTCTTTTCAATTTCTCGCTCAGCCCACCAGCTGCATGAAAAAAGAACATTACAATGTATGTGCAACAAGGACCAGCGACGTACTGGTATAATGCTGGAATTTGAGTGGTTATACCCGAATGATGCCTGCAGGTTTAGGTATCATCTTGGTATCATTCTTTTCAACCAGCGATCGGCTTTCACGTAAAAGCAATCCTACTGGCTAATTAGCCTCTAGATTGCTTCTACAAGCAGTGGGAGGGAACGTCACCCCCCTCCCCACTGTCTTCCATGGTGTTCTCAGGCTCTCTTGTTCCAAAAGGGAACCCGAGAATGCAGCAGGTGGTTCCATCAGCTGACCATACAGCTGATTAGAGGCCAGTGCTCCAATCATCTCTATGGCCTAAGAAACCAAAAGCTATGAGCATTTCATGAGTTTCGCCAGATATAAACAGCGCCATTGGGAAATTGGGAAGCATTTTATCAAACTGATCTTGGTGTGATCAGATGCTTTGAGGGCAGAGATCTAGGGTCTACTAGACCCCAATTTTTTCAAAAGAGAGTACCTGTCACTATCTTTTGCTATCATAGGAGATAACAATAAAAATGATTAAAAAAAAAAAAAATGAAAGGAACAGTTTATAAATAAACTAGAAAAAGGCAAAATAAATAATAATAAAAAAGCACCCCTGTCCCCTCGCGCTTACACGCAAAGGAAAACGCAAGCATCGGTCTGGTGTCATATGTAAACAGCAATTGCACCATGCATGGGAGGTATTGCTGCGAAGGTCAGATCAAGGGCAATCATTTTAGCAGTAGAGCTCCCCTGTAAATCTAAAGTGGTAACCTGTAAAAGCTTTAAAGGCTTTTAAAAATGTATGTAGTTTGTCGCCACTGTAATGGATCTGATTAAGAGAATAATGAAATGTCTATTCCAATTTATATAAGAGTACATGTTTCATATATTATGCCTCACATATCAGCTTCAGTTTATCAGCCTTAAAAAAAACATATTCAGATATTTTGCTCACTCTTGCTTAGGAACTGCAACAGTTAACAGAGAAGTTTACGCCTGCTTCCGAGAATACATTCAAAATATAACAAGATAACACCAACGGTTTAATAGAAGCAAGGAACATTGCAAAGACATGGCTACTTCCTCATATAGATGAGCCAGCTAAAGCTAATACCTTTGTCACTATATGTATTTATATATTTGTGGTTGTTTTGTGGTTAACGCATCTTAATCTTTAATGAAATTGAATAAAAAGTCTGGAAGAAGAGGAAATAACGGCAGAAAGTATTTTACTCTGAACTGAGTGTCAGTGTATTACTTCAGCGCATGCACATTTTATATTTAATTAATTTGATCAGGGGCTGAAATAATAATACTGGACCTTGGTTCTGGTTCTGTTCTAAAACACTGCTGCACGTTTTTGCGCAATTTTAAAGCATGTCATGTTTGGTATCCATGTACTCGGCATAAGATACCAAACATTACACATATAACCATGGCATGTGTGAGCAATATATCATTTAGTGACAACTTTGTGTAATTTTTATTTTATTTTATTTTTTTTGTCATTTTTCAATCACTTGTGACAAAAAAATTAAATATTCAATGGTCTCAACAAGCCCCTCAGCAAATTCCTTGGGGTGTCTACTTTCCAAAATGGGTAATTGGGGGGGGGGGAGGGGGGGTTGTACTGCCCTGCCATTTTAGCACCTCAAGAAATTAGATAGGATAGGCAGTCATAAACTAAAAGCTACGTAATTTCCAAAAAATGTGCCCCAGTTTGCAGATTCTATAACTTTTGCTCAAACCAATAAATATACACTTATTGACATTTTTTTTGTACCAAAGACATGTGGCTGAATACATTTTGGCCTAAATGTATGACTACAATTGAGTTTATTGGATTTTTCTAATAACAAAAAAAAAAAAAAATCCCAGAGGCAATCAAATACCATCAAAAGAATTCTCTATTTGTGGGAAAAAAAGGACGCAAATTTAGTTTGGGTACAAATTTGCATGACCGGGCAATTACCAGTTAAAGCATCACAGTGCCAAATTGTAAAAAGTGGTTTGGTCATTGAGCAGCCTAATATTCTGGGGTTGAAGTGGTTAATATCTAGACTGTTGCTTTGAGGATTTGATTAATTGGATCAATGTTGCTAGATATTGTTGTCTCACAGAAGTAACACTTCCAGTTTAATTAACAGCACCATAAATCTGTTTCCACACACCAAAGCTGTACAAACCATTGTTTTTTTTCCCTCCTGGGTAGCTGGGAAAACTTTCTGGTCTCCTGTAATAACACAGACGTGTGCCAAATACATGCCAACAAGAACATATAACTTGTGCTGCCAAAAAAAAAAACTCTACTTTTATGATGCGGAGATCATAATCCATAAGAACGTGACTATACCTGAGCTAAGAGGCAGCTACTAGCATGGCAGGAGTGCTATCACTTTTCCTGTGGACCTTCAGCTTTATTCTCGAAATTACTGCACAACAGAAACTATTACGAAGTAAGATTTATAGACTCTTGTTTTTTCAGCATTTCATAGATAATCATTTTGGTGTAATTACTGTTTGTTATAATATTTTGGGTTATATTTATGCTGTAACTTAATAAGACTATTTAACTATCTTCTTTTTTGTTTTTTGTTTTTACGACCTTGCTAGGCAAGTAATAAGGCATTACATAAAATAACAATTATAATAAAATGTATTATTGTGCAACTCGAGCAATTTTTTTTGAGGATAACAATACAATGGAATTAGAACACCTGTAAAGTTTTTACAGCGGTGTGTGCCTCCGTTAGGAAGATTCATCCTATCTGTTTGTCCTGTTCACAATTATCACCTTGAAAAAAAAAAATAAATAATTAGGGTTGTCACCAGAACAGGAATAGAGGGGAAATCCTCCGATCAAGAAACTAGTTCTGATTTTCTTTTTGACAACCAGTGATGTTTACCACTTTAGAGGGATTTCCTCTCACTTGCTGTTTTGGCTATGGCACAGGGAGCGAAGAGGGAATTTCCCCAGAGGGAAAATAGGTGGCAAAAAACAACAACTGACAGGGTTTGTAACCATCCCTTACTCTATGCAAAATGGAAAAAAAAGTTTTGCCTTTAGTTCTACTTTAATACCACTAGCAACAGTTTTTTTTTAATGTAAACATTTCTTTATTGGCTGCTTATCATCACATACTGAGTACCAAAATTCACAGCCAACATTTAAAAAGGACAATCAAACCAAAGTTGGTATTTTGGTGATGGATAGGTATAAGGATCTAAATAAACCTTCAACCTCTAATAATTATTATAATTATTGACAACTCAAGTGTGAGATTTCACCATCCATGTTACTGCATCTGCCTGTCCTGCCATTATGTCTGATTATTTCTGCAGCTCTCAATATATTTTTTATTTGACTTCTGTCTGTATTGTTGCACAATCTACAATCATATTCAAATCCAAAAGAGAAAATAAAATAAAATGTGAATCAGACTGATTGTTATGGGACCAAACAGAATGTTCAAACATGAGATATATTATAGTGTTTGTGAAGGCAAAAACTTTAATTTCTAGTATAGTAATATAATATTAGAGCCTCCATGAAGTTTTTCTTTCTGTCTGAGTCCCTGTAGGGGAGACTCATCCTTCTGTTTGTACTTGTAATAGTATTTGTATTAGTGGCATTGGAGTTTGTCAGCTCAGATATATTGATGCATCCGCTCATGGCAATACATAAAGTGATCTACTGATCTAATGAGGTTGTTTCCCCAAAAAAACAAAAAACCCACACAGAGACTCTATATATTCTAAATAATTGAAGGGTATTTCATGGGAGCACATTTAACATGCAACACCTAGCTTTTATGGAACAGCTCTAATTTTCACATTTTTACAATGGAACACATTTATAAAGGAAATCATTGCACATTTGTCATGCAGATTTCATTTGTAAATTGCACCTCATTCACAATGCAGTAAATATGCTGTGGTTGGGGATGAAACAAACATGGGTTCAGTTTGCAATAGTTTGGCAGAACATATCAAGCGTTTGGATGGGAGCTGAAACTATCATCGTGCTAAATGGACAATCATAGTGACCATTTTGCACTCAGAGTGTCTAATGAGAGATGTTCTCATATGTAAACATATGAGATCATCTCTCATTGCCGGCTCTCCCACCTCACACAGAGACAGCGTGTGAGGAGGGAGAGCGAACCGCTGCTGCTTGTGAGTGTAAGAAAAAAAAAAAGTGCTTGCAGTACCTGTCAGTGCCATCTGTCCCCATTGGTATCTGTCCCCAGTGCCACCTGTCAGTGCCATCTGTCATCAGTGCCACGTATATATGCCATCTGTCATCAGTGCCACATATAAGTGCCATCTGTCAGAGCCACACATAAGTGCCATCTGTCATCAGTTTCACGTGTCATCAGTGCCATCTGTAAGTGCCACGTATTAGTGCCATATGTCATCAGTGCCACATCACTGTCATGTGTCATCGGTGCCACCTATTAGTGCAATCTGTCATCAGTGTCACGTGCCATCAGTGCCACGTATCAGTGACATCTGTCATCAGTGCCACCTGTCAGTGTCATGTGCCATCTGTTATCAGTGTCACGTGTCATCAGTGCCATGTATCATTGCCATCTGTCATCAGTGTCATGTGTCATCAGTGCCACGTATTAATCTGTTATCAGTGCCACGTATTAGTGCAATCTGTCATAAGTGCCACGTATTAGTGCCATGTATTAGTGCCATCTGTCATCAGTCCCACGCGTCATCAGTGCCACATATTAGTGCCACCTGTCAGTGTCCCGTGTCATCAGTGCCACGTATTAGTGCCATCTGTCATCAGTGCCACATCAGTGTCACCTGTCATCAGTGCCACATATCAGTGCCATCTTTCATCAGTGTCACGTGTCCTCAGTGCCATGTATTAGTGCCATCTGTCATCAGTGCCACATATTAGTGTCATCTGTTATCAGTGACACGTATTAGTGCCATCTGTCATCATGTCAGTTTCACTTGTCATCAGTGTCACATCAGTGTCACATCAGTGTCACGTATCATTGTCCTGGTGCTCCAGGGCCTTCAAAAGTGTAAGCCCTGGTACACACGGTCGGAGATTCCAACGGAATGTGTCCTATCAGACCGTTTTGTTGGATATTCCGACTGTGTGTGGTCTCCATCGGACTGTTTCCATCGGAATATCCGATGGACCAACTTTTCCAACTTGCCGGTAAAATTTTCCGACAAAATGCTCCGATCGGACATACTCCGATCATGTGTAGCCTACTCCGAGGGACAAAGTGCCACGCATGCTCAGATCAAATTCCTAGACCAAAGCTATTGGGTACTAGCCTGAACATAGTCCCATCGTAACGAAATAACGTCATCACGTTATGTACAATCGGATTTTCCGACAACTTTGTCTGACCGTGTGTATGCAACAGTTTCGGACAAAATCCGTCAGACAAAATCCAACGGATTTGGTTGTCAGAATGTCCGACCGTGTGTACAAGGGCTATTAGGTAGTCAATAAGTTAGATGTGTAATTTATGCTCCTAGAAGGGGTAATTTGGGGGGCATTTGTACTTTCCTGGCTTGTTCAGGTCGCAAGAAATGAGATAGATCACTAGTACATCAGATGTGATAAATTTTTTATGATTTGCACCATAGCTTGTAGACTAACTTTCACAAAGAACAAATAATATCCACTAGTTAGGGTTATTCTTACCAATAATATGTAGCAGTATAAATTGTGGGCAAAATGTATGAAGAAAAATTAATAATTTGCAAAATGTTATCACAGAAACAAAGAAAAATATGTTCTTTTGAAAAGAAAATTTTTTTTTTCAAAATTTTCGGTCTTTTTTCATTTATAGCGTGAAAAATAAAATACCCAGAGGTGATCAAATACCACCAAAATAAAGCTCTATTTGTATGAAAAAAGGGATTAAACATAATTTGGGTACAGTATTACATGACTGAGTAATTGTTATTCAAAGTGTGAGAGCATTGAAAGCTGAAAATTGGTCTGGTCACGAGGGGGGTTTAAGTGCCCAGTAGGCAAGTGGTTAAACTAGTGTTAATTATGCTGTTGCTGTTGGTAAATAGTATAATTAGAGACAGTGCAATGAACAGTTCTCCATGTTCCACATTGGGCCCACTATCAGTAGCTATTAAAACTACTAATCATTGATAAGCAAACCCAGCAGATCTGTAATTCTGCAAATTTTAGATATTCAGCAAGTCAGAATGTTAGGATGAATTGATAGTCATATCTGGCCATTTACAGAGGTAATAGGCAAGATATTATTTAAAAAAATGTTTCCTTTCATTTTTAACTTGACTCATTGACAGAATCAGCTCCCCAACCAATTATTTAAAATATATCAGTTTAAAAAAACTTTTTTTTTACTTTGTTTTAGCAGCAACATGAGTTTGCAACAAGCAAAACTAGACCTCCTTTGACTCCTTTGGAGAAATAGGCCAGCAGTTTGCAAAGACTGTCCTTGTTCTTACAAATCCAAAGCAGTCCTGTTGCTGTCCAATTTTTACAAAGCTGCATAATCCGAGAGCTGATTATTTTAGGGCTCATCACACTAAGTGCAGAAACCTGCATTTATATGCACCTTTTAAACATAGGTGTATGCAAGGACGCAGTGTTTTCTATCACAATGCTGATAGGATGTGTGGTGCCATACAGAAAAATTACAGACATGTTACATTGGATGGCACCAGAGGTCTCAGCAGTGCACCTTACTGCTGTGTGAGCTACTGAATGGAGTGTACATTTTATAAAGTAAAATAAAATTGTAAGTAGCATATTGCACCACTCCCTTAAGACGTTGTACAAACGGTCGGACATTCTGACGGAAAATGTCCAATCGGACCGGGTTGTCGGATAATCCGACCGTGTGTGGTCTCCATCGGACTTTTTCCGTTGAAATGTCCGACCAACAAAGTTCGAGAGCTGGATATAAAATTTTCCAACAAGATGATCCGATCGGACAAAGTGCCACGCGTGCTCAGATCAAATAACGAGACCAAAGCTATTGGCTACTAGCCGCAACATAGTCCTGTCGCAGCAAACGAACGTCATGACGTTCCGAATGATCGGATTTCCCGACAACTTTGTCCGACCGTGTGTATGCAACACTAGTTTCGGACAAAATCCGTCGGAATAAATCCAACGGATTTTGTTGTCGGAATGTCCGACCGTGTGTACAAGGGCTAATAGCCAGCACAACTGACAGCAACCTGCATGCTAAAACTGAGTAAATCAGAATGTAGGCAGGATAAATAGACCCCTAATTACTATTGGAAAAGACCTGCCTGTGCTTTGTGTCTATGCATTTATGCCTCTTGTCATTGCTTACAATTCTCCTGCCACTGACCAATTTTTACACAGCTGTATCAAGAGGAGCAGTGCGGGCTGGTGGGTTTTTCTTTTTGGGGGGGGCAGCGTTGTGGCACTGACACAACCCTCCCCCCTCCGGGGGGCCAGCTGTGTGGCACTAACAACCCCCCAGGTGGCCGGCAGTCAGGCACCTACCCAAGGGCTGGTGGGCTGTGGTGTTCTCTCCTGGGGTGCAGGCAGTGGCTCTGGTATCCGCTCCTCCCACTGCTTTCTCTGCCGTGTGTCTCCACTCTGTTCCTCCTAAGTACCAATAGGATTGCCTAACGCCTTGACCAATAAGGAAACCGGTCTCACGACCTGCCTCCTCATTGGTGGGGATGAACTTTAGTGTGAAAATAGCGACAATTCATTAGCTATCATCACAAAACTGGGTGGGCTCCGGGCACAGTGCTCTACATCCTGAGCCCACCCTGATTAGAGCCTCTGGCTCTAATCAGGTGCCTCAAAAAACACCCCCCCATTGGAATCCATAGTCCAGTGCCTTGATATGTAGATCAGGGGGCCGGACGCATGGATGGGGGGGCAGTACCTGTGCGCCCCCATGAATGGGCCGCCATTGATGAGGAGTATCCCCCTCATTTCTTTTCCCATCCAAGTTCCAAAATAAAATACAAAAACACAAATACCCTGGACTGGTCATTGAATAATGAGCAAGTGGGAGTAAGAGGGAATGAGTGCAAACCCCTAGTAACCACAGTGAAAAACCTTAGCAACTGGCTGCAGGTAATCAGAGGGAGGTCTAAGAAGTTAACAGTCAGCAAGCCCTACGGGGACAGTAAGGTAGAGAGAGAGAGAGATATCACCGCTGCAGGTAGGTCAAGCAACAGTAAAAAAACCTTCTCATCCATCTTGGTAGCCCAGGTGCCGGCAATGCATATAGCAATAAAAAACAGGAAGAAGATCTGGACAGCCGCACTCAAAAAAACTGAAAATTGTTTTCATACTTACCGTAATTTTCCTTTCCTGGTGCCTATCCATGGCAGCATACCAGTGATAGCTCCGCCCCGGAGTCCTCCCCTCCGGATAGTTACTAGCTTATAAAAAGGAAACCCATATCCCCCCTAGCATTCTCCAATTATATCGAATACCAGGGAGGGTATGTATGCTGCCATGGATAGGCACCAGGAAAGGAAAATTACGGTAAGTAGGAAACAATTTTCCGTTTTCCTGGTGCCTCCATGGCAGCATACCAGTGATACAATGAATAGCTAAAACCAGGGTGGGTAATGCTTCAAAGGAAAACTTTATTTAAGGCAATGCCAGGGCTCACTCAATAGTCCTTCTACCAAATTCCACCAAAGTTAGTGCCCCTGGGTCAATTCTGTAGTGACGCATGAACGTATTTGGAGACGTCCATGTGGCTTTCTTGCAGATAGTCACTAAAGATACGCATGTCCTTGCCGCCCATGAGGACGAAACAGCTCTAGTGGAATGGGCTCTGACCGCCGGCAGATCCAACCCTCTTGCTCTATACACCTTTTGAATTAATTTGCGGATTCCAGAGGCGATAGTCCTAGATGTGGCTACTTTCCCTTTATTCCTACCCCATGGCATTATGAATAGCCTATTCGAGGACCTAAAGGGTCCAGTTCTTGTACCGCCCCAGAGTGTGGGTCTGTAAAGGTTGGTAGTGCCCAGGCTTCAGAGAGTGTGGCACGGGAAGAAACTATCGGGACAAAACCATGCACTGTCTGTAGTTCTACCCTGTCTGGAAAAAGGTTATGTGCTCTTTTTCTGCCCTCAACGCTGCAACTCTGAAGCTCTTCTTTGTGAAGTAATAGCCACCAAGAAAACCGGTTTCAGGGTTAGGTTCCAAAGTGAAGCAGAATCCAATGGGATGAACGGTTTTAGACTTTCTAGAACCAGAGGTAGATCCCCGGCAGGAAAGGAACGTTTTAGCGGTGGGCAAATGTTCTTGACTGCCTTAAGGAACTGTACGATGAGTGCATCTTCTGCCCATCTTTTCTGGGTACTCGCTGAAATAGCTGCCACTTGGACTTTTAGGGAGCTTAGGCTGAGTCCCAAGTCCGAGCCTGATTGTAAGAATTCTAAGATTACTGAGGTGGACAGCACAGCTGGGTTCAACTGTCTGTCTTCCGCAAACTGTTTGAACTTATCCCATATCTTTGAGTAAATGTAATTAGTAGAGGGCATCTTTGCCTTTAATAGGGTTGAAATTACGCCCGCCAAACATCCTAGGGATTGGAATCTTTTCTGTTCAAGATCCAGGCATGCAAGTTCAGCTTGTGTTGGGCTGGATGAAAAAACTTTCCCTGTGAAAGCAGTTGCGGGAATACTGGGATCTTGACCGGAGGACGTACACTGAGGCTCATTGTCCAAGAGAACCATGGCCTCTTCAGCCAATAGGGAAGAACTGTCACAACTCTGACCGGCTCCCTCGATAATCTAAGCAGAAATTTCGCAACCAATGGTCTGGGAGGAAATGCATATGCCGTCTTGCAGTGCCACGGACACGATAAGGCATCTATAGCCTCTGCTCCAGGGTGAGGTAGGCGGGACAGGAGCCTTGGCAACTTTGCGTTTGTCGGGGAGGGGAATAGGTCTATTTCCGGAGGTTTCTGTAACTTCGCAATCCACTTGAACACCGCCAGATGGAGCGACCATTCGTTGCTGTCTGGGAAACAGCGAAATAGGAGATCCGCCTGTTGATTAAAATGGCCACCGGGAGATAAATTGCTTTCAAATCCACCAGATTTCTCTCTGCCCACAACATAATAGGCTCTACCTCTCTCAACAGCATGAGGCTGTGAGTTCCCCCTTGACGTTGTATATATGCTACTGCTGCTTTATTGTCCAGACGGACCAGCACCTGTTTCTGCCGTACATGTTCCTCCAAATTTATCAGTGCCAAATATACCACTCGCAGCTCCAGGATATTGGATATTATTCCCTCCGTGGGTATATCCCATCTCCCTTGTACCTCCAGGTGACCACAGTGTGCCCGCCACCCCTTCGCGCTCGCATCGGTGGTAAGGATGGCCCAAGAGGGCCCTGTAGGAGGCGAGGCCTCGAGATGTTGTATTCTTTCGTCCACCATAGCAGACCCCTCTTCCTGGATGTCAATATCGCTATACTTTGATACAGTGAGTTCTTCTTCCATTGTGTCAAAAAGCCCCTTTGAAAAGTCCTCAGATGCCAATGGGACCAGGGCACCATCGGTATACAGGCTGACATGGTCCCTATCAGACTTAGGCAATTTGACACCGAAAGCGATATAGCGTTCTTACGTGGCCCATTTTCTGAGCGATCGCTGTCATTTTCTGGGGCGGGAGGCGCACTGTGCCTGCCTTGGTGTCAAAGAAGGCACCTAGATAAACCATTGCTTGTGTCGGGATCAGGACCCTCTTTTCTGTGTCTATTAGCCACCCAAACTCTTTCAGAGCGGACAGAAGAATTTGCCTATGCTCTACCAATTGGTCTGAACTATATGCTAGCGATAGGATGTCGTCCAGACAATGGAAAACTCGAAGTCCCTTCTCTCTGGGGAGTGCTAGAACTGCAATCAATACCTTTGAGAATATTCTTAGCGATGTGCACAGACCAAAAGGAAGGCACTGAAACTGAACGTGAGTTGATCTTACTGCCACCCTCAAAAACCTTTGGAAGGCACGCAGCATGGGCACATGGAAATACGCATCTTGCAAATCCACCGAGATCATCCAGTCTCCTGGTTGAACTGCCTGTATGATCATCTGTAATGATTCTATCATGAAGGATTCCAACTGAATAAATTGATTTAACCTTTTCAGATCCACTACCGGCCTCCACTCTCCACCCCTTTTGGGGGTAAGAAAGAGAGGAGAGTAGAACCCTGTGAATCTTTTGGAGGGAGGGACAGGTATCACTGCTTGTTGCACCAGCAGGAGTTGAAGGTAACTTTGCAGAGCTTCTGCCTTTTGAGGTTAGGTTGGGATCTTTGTTTGAATGAATGAGTCTTGTGGAGGCTGTTCTTGGAACGTAGATAAATGTCCGAACCTGACCGTAGATACCACCCACAGGTCCCTGCATCTGTGCAGCCAGGCTTCTGCGAACTCCTTCAAACTGGCACCTACTGGTGGGGATGACCTCTTGTCAAAAGGACTTCACACCCTCCTGGGTGCTGGGGAGACTTCTTTGCTTATTTGTTTTCAAGAAAGTAGCCTGCGTGCTTCTCCAAGTCCTATTGGAGTCCCTACTTTGACGGAAGTTGCTGGAATTTCTATTTCTAGACCACTGATATTTAGAAGACACCACTCGAGAACGCCTAACCCTTTTATCCTGGGGGAGCAACCCTGATTTTCCCCCAGTCACTCTCGAGATTGCCTTTTCCAGCCTCTTTCCAAAGAGGGCCTTCCCATCAAATGGGATTTTGCACCAATTTTGTTTGGATTCCGCATCCGTTGCCCACAGCTTTAGCCACAATGCTCTTTTGGCCATGTCAGCATGGAACATTGCCCTGGCTGGATATCTCATGGTGTCTATTGCAGCCTCTCCAATAAAATCTGCCAATATTTTAAGCTCAGCCAAAGGTTTAATAATATCTTTGGGGACATCTTCTCAAATAGTCGCCTTGATATTCTCTGTCCACACTTTGACCACATTGGAGACTGAAGCCAGGGCCACCGATGCTCTGCAGGCTCCGCCAGCCAACTGGTAGGCCTTCTTCAGGTCCGCATCTATTCGTCTATCCAATGGGTCCCTAAAGGAAGCCGAATCTTCCATAGGAAGGGTAATATTCTTTGCTAGCACTACCACCACATCAACTACCGGAGGAGTGTCCAGGAAAGCCGCATCTGAATCCGCCAGAGGATATAACTTCTGAAGTCTATTCAAGCAAAAAGGTTTGTCCGCTTTTTCCCCCATTCACCCTCCACTAGATCTTTCAATTCCTCCAGGAAGGGGAAAAAAATTTGTTTTTTATTTTGTTTTTTGGAGGCTCTACTGCTTCTTCCCAACCAATGGCTTGTTTAACTGGCAATACAACTGGTTGCGCTAGCGAAAAAAAAATGGAATCCACACGGATCCGATTCATCTATGGAGTCCTCCGAGTCACTTTTATCTCCTGCTCGGGTAGGTGGGCTTGATGTTGCGCCTGCAGGGGCTGCAAAAGACGGGCCAGGAACGGATAACTCCCACCAGAGGAACCCTGCGGAGAGGGGTTCACCTGCATTAGTTCAGTTAAGGAGTCTTTGACTATTCTTTTAATAAGTTCTGTGACCTGCTCAACTTCACTCCCCTGAATCGCATAACCCTGCAAGCAATTTTGGCAGATATGTTTATCTGGTAAAGGCATCGCTCCACATGCCCTACACTCTTTGTTCTCTCATCTGGATGGGCTGCTTGACTTCTGCCTTTTGGAGGATGACCTTTAGACTGATGAGAGCTAGACGAACGGCTGTGTCTTGAGCTTGGACTGGAGCGTCCATTTTGGTGGCCAGAAGTCTGGTTAGACGTGTTCTGGTGTATTAGGGTTGAAACGAGAGTAACAGCCCAAGGCACTCTTTTAGTCTAATTACTTTCTTCTTTTTTTTACAAAGTATGTATGTGCCCTTTCCTAAGAAAGCGAGGGTCTTGGTCAAACGGCGGCTGGCTCATAATTGTGAAGGCAAGTAAGGGCGGAAAAGGTGACTGAAATAGAAGCTAAAAGAATGGACAGGAAAGAATAAAAAGCCTCCTAAAAAAATTGTCATTATCTAATCTTACGATTTTTTTTTTATATATATTATTTTTCTTTATTACAGATGAGATATATGCATATATATATATATATACACGCACACACACGCACACACACACACACACACACACACACACTTTTAACTAACTGCAAGCGAAAAAAGGGAATACTTCCCAAAGACCCCATATTCCCTAGAATTATATAGGTATACATATATACACATATGTACATTCACAAACATATTGACTAATCCTTACCGCATACCAAAGTATACAAAGGTTTAATCACTCAATTAAATAAAATAAATTAAACACATATATACACATATACACACACCTATCTACATACATCTCTGAGTAAGGTAAGGAATAAACCACTTACTAAGTTGAAATGGTAGAGTTGCAGAAGCACTCCCAGGCAGGACAATTTTATCAGAGCCTGCCACCTTTATCTTGTTTGAGCTTAAATGGAGAGGGGGGAGGGGAAAAGGTAAGCAAAGGAAAATAGACTCAAAAAGAGCCCCTACCTGCCTTCAAAGACCAGCATAGCCTGTCTGCAGAACTGAAGCCCCTGTTAGGAAGCTGTTGCTGCTGCCCCAAAAGACCCTCAGAAGGGGCTCCCCTCTTTTCAGTGCTGTTAGCAACCCAAGACAGGGGACTGCGTCTGGGAGAGGCCAGAACCCAGATGGAAGCTGCACCAGGCAGAGGTAAGAACACATACAAAACTATCCATCAGGTATGAGGAAAAAAAGGATGCTAGGGGGGGGGATATGGGTTTCCTTTTTATAAGCTAGTAACTATCCTGAGGGGAGGACTCTGGGGCGGAGCTATCACTGGTATGCTGCCATGGAGGCACCAGGAAATGTTTTTTTGCTTTTTATTCAAAAATTCCTGTGAACAAAAATAAAAGCCACAGCAGGAACAGACAGGAGCTAAAGCGTTTCACACTTCAGTGTAGTGCTTAATCAAATTTCTCTATATGGAATAAAGTAGTGGGACGATGCTCAGCAGTTTGTCTATCAATTAACATAATATATATATTAGTAACCCTGTCAATACTCACCTTTATCTACATTTAGCTTTTTGCACATCACATAGGATTGCGGTTTTTCTTGTTCAATATATTTATTGAATTTTACAATAAAAAGAAGAATATAACATTATATTTACATGTACATAAGATTCGGAAACTAAAGCCGCGTACACACGGGCGGACTGTATGGCCTACTTAGTCCGTCATACAATCCGACGGACAGTCCGTCCTACTTTCGAATGAACGGACTTGACCACATACGGATAGCCAAACAGTCCGTCGAAAGCTTGCGCGATGACGTGTACAGCGCATACGACGGGACTAGAAATAGGAAGTCGAATACACAGCAATGCAACCTTTCGCCGTGTAAATCCTTTCTGAGCATGCGCCATTCTTAGTCCGTCGAACTAGCTTACTGACGAGCGGATTGTCCGCTGAAACCAAAGTATGACGGACAGAATTTCGAAAATTCCGAAATACTTAGTACGCCAGACTGCACGCTGAAAAAGTCAGCTGAAGCCCACACAAGAGCGGACTGTCCGCTGAAATGTGTTTCGACGGACTAAGTAGGCCATACAGTCCACCCGTGTGTACGCGGCATAAGAAACATTGTCATACATTTGATGATACCATCTCACTTAGATAATACAAGAAAGAGCTTAAATATATGCCAAAGAAGTTGAAAAATAATCAAGAACAACCTCAATCCTATTATTAGAGAGTATAAGACCATAACCACTTCCTGACCGGCGCGCGCTGATGTACGTCAGCAAAATGGCACCAGCAGGCATACTGGTGTACAGGTATGTCCAGTTTTAAATGCCGCCCTGCCATCGTGAGCGCGCCACCGCCGGCACGCTCGCGTGCCGGTCGGGACCCCCGTGAGTCTGGTCGCCGGTCCTGCGGACTCGATCTCCGCGGGCATACCCGCAATCGTCTCACAGGGCGGCTGAACGAGGAGATGCCATTGTAAACAGCATCTCCCCGTTCTGCCTAGCAAAAAGTGACGCTGATCTCTGCTCCATGTGATTGGAGCAGAGATCAGTGTTCACTAAAACAAAGCCCAGCCCCCCACAGTTAGTAACACTTAACCCCTAAACTGACACCCACTGGTTAACCCCTTCACTGCCAGTGTCATTTACACAGGAATCACTGCATTCGTATAGCAGTGATTGCTGTATAAATGACAATGGTCCCAAAAATGTGTCAAAAATGTCTGATGTGTCCGCCATAATGTCACAGTCACAATAAAAATCGCAGATCGCTGCCATTACTAGTAAAAAAAAATTATTAATTAAAGTGTCATAAAACTATCCCCTATTTTATAAACGCTATAACTTTTGGGCAAAACAATCAATAATCGCTTATTGCTATTTTTCTTACCATAAATATGTAGAAGAATACGTATCGGCCTAAACTGAGGGAAAGAAATGTTTTTTTATATATTTTTGGGGGATATTTAATATAAAAATAATAAAAATAAAATAATGCGTTTTTTTCAAAATTGTCGCTCTATTTTTGTTTATAGCGCAAAAAATAAGAAATGCAGGGGTGATCAAATACCACCAAAAGAAATCTCTATTTGTGGGAAAAAAAGGACATCAATTTTGTTTGGGAGCCACGTCGCACGACCGCGCAATTGTCAGTTAAAGCGACGCAGTGCCAAATCGCAAAAAGTGGTCTGGTCTTAAGCCAGCAAAATGGTCCGGTCTGGAAGTGGTTAAGAAGAAAAAAAAATGAAGACAAAAAATAAAATTCCCTCAGTTATTCGTACATCAATTGAGTCATACCTCCAGACCACCCGACCACCCCAAATGGGATAAAACTGTGGACGAATGGGGGCATGATCTTAAGATAACGAATTATTAATTTAGAGAATAGAGGGAATGTTTGACGAATCTTAGAGTGATCAAAGTAAATAGACAATAACTTCTGTTTCTTCACGTATAGAGTAAATATAGTCTATACAAAAAAAAAGGTGATATTATAAGAAAAATTAACAATGTATGACTGAAGTTTCAATATTGTTAAATGATCTCATGTATGAGGATAAGAGGATGGAAAATAAGAAGGAAAAAATAAGAAAAAAAGGTAAGGAGAAACAAGGGAAAGATACTATTATTAGAACCAGAAATGAACAAAACAATCTACATATGATTAAAAAAAAATTAAAGTAAGTATCATTCGCCTCTAACTTAATGTTAGTAAGTCAATATGTGGAGAGAGAGGAAGGTAAGACAGAAAGAAAGAAAGTCTCTTGTGGTGGTGGTGCGGCCCCCACCCGGGCAGTGCATATGTTTAATGACAGGGAGTGGAAGGAAGAAGAGTCAACTTAGCAAGGTAATAATAACGAATGCTCAAAGTCAGTCGGTAAGTAATGTTTGACCCAAGGTTGCCAAATCTTGCGAAATTTATTTATATTATTATTTTCTATAGCCGACATTTTGGCAAAAGTAAGGTCTCTGTTCATCCTATGTTTAGCCTCAGCTACTACCAAAGTTTGAGATTTCCATGCTTTGGCTATAGTTTGTTTAGCTGCAGTGGCAAGGCGAATGAATGATTTGAATTCAGTTTGTGTTAGGTCCGATGGTTTGAGATTCAAAAGAGCCATTGCCGGGTCAGGAAGAATAGAGGTGCCCAGAGCGTTGGAGGCAAATATTTTCTTCCAAAATTCTTGGGCTATCGGGCATAGTCACCAGATATGAAAGTGTGTACCAGGCATTGGACATCCCCGAAAACAGGAGTCTGAATAGGAAGGAACAAATTTTGCTATTCTGGCCGGTACTAAATACCCATTTGGGGAAGAAGTTTTAGTAGCTAACCAGATATTAGACCACTCTTCTATGTCAAATGTGCCATCCAAATCTTGCGACCATTTGACAGTATATGAGGGTAGTGTTTCATTGGAGGTCATATTAATGTGTCGATATAGGAGTGAAATCAGGCCTTTAACTAGATGCCGACCGCAGGCCGTCAAATGACGGCCAGGCGGCGCACCTATTGTGGCGGGAGGCTGTCATATGACGGCCTCCCATTTTAACAGGGAATGCACGCGATCGTGCGCGTGCATCCCTGTTTCTTTGGTGGCGGCGTGTCACGGAGACACTGCTCGCCACCGAAGGGGGAGAACAGCCATTAGTTATGGCTGTTTATCACGTGATCGGCCGTGATGAAGTCACGGCCGATCACAGATGGTAACACCCCGACTGTGCACGGTGCATGTGCGTGATCGTGAGTGCGCTGCGCGTGCATGACGGTGACGGCGTGTTCCCCGGGAACACTCCTAGTCACCGACGCTGGTAAATAGCCATTGGCCGGCTGTTTACCCACGTGATCGGCTGTGATCCTTTCACAGCCGATCACTAAAATGTAAACAAACCGCGGTAACGAGATGTTACCTGGTTGTTCTCCTCCTCACACACCGATCTTGTGTGAGGAGGAGATTGCGGTAACATCTCGTTACCGCCTAGTGTACACCAATCACACTGACTGCCTGCCTGCCCCCCCCCCAATAAAGAGGACCTGTCACCACCCCTCATAGTACCTGTCAATCACAGATCATCAGAGTACCTGTCACAGTCCATCAGAGTATTTGAGTACCTGTCCCAGCCCATCAGAGTACCCGAGTACCTGTCCCAGCCCATCAGAGTACCCGAGTGCCTGTCCCAGCCCATCAGAGTACCCGAGTACCTGTCCCAGCCCATCAGAGTACCCGAGTACCTGTCACAGCCCATCAGAGTACCCGAGTACCTGTCCCAGCCCATCAGAGTACCCAAGTACCTGTCCCAGCCCATCTGAGTACCCGAGTACCTGTCACAGTTCATCTGAGTACCCGAGTACCTGTCCCAGCCCATCAGAGTATCCGAGTACCTGTCACGGCACATCAGAGTACCCGAGTACCTGTCACAGCACATCAGAGTACCCGAGTACCTGTCACGGCACATCAGAGTACCCGAGTACCTGTCACGGCACACCCGAGTACCTGTCACGTCCCATCAGGGTACCCGAGTACCTGCCGCAGCCCATCAGGGTACCCGAGTACCTGTCACGGTCCATCAGGGTACCCGAGTACCTGTCACGGTCCATCAGGGTACCCGAGTACCTGTCACAGTCCATCAGGGTACCCGAGTACCTGCCACAGTCCATTAGAGTACCGAGTACCTGTCACAGTCCATCAGGGTGCCCGAGTATCTTTCACAGCCCATCTGAGTACCCGAGTACCTGTCACAGTCCATCAGGGTAACCGAGTACCTGTCACAGTCCATTAGAGTACCGAGTACCTGTCACAGTCCATTAGAGTACCGAGTACCTGTCACAGTCCATTAGAGTACCGAGTACCTGTCACAGTCCATCAGGTTACCCGAGTACCTGTCACAGCCCATCTGAGTACCCGAGTACCTGTCACAGTCCATCAGGGTACCCGAGTACCTGTCACAGTCCATTAGAGTACCGAGTACCTGTCACAGTCCATTAGAGTACCGAGTACCTGTCACAGTCCATCAGGGTACCCGAGTACCTGTCACAGCCCATCTGAGTACCCGAGTACCTGTTCCAGTCCATCTGTGTACCAGAGTACCTGTCACAGTCCATCTGAGTACCCGAGTACCTGTCACAGTTCATCTGAGTACCCGAGTACCTGTCACAGTCCATATGAGTACCTGTCACCGCCCTTCAGAGTACCCAAATACCAGTCACCAAACCATCAGAGTACCTGTCACCAGGCCACCAGAGTACCAGAGTACCTGTCACCAGGCCATCAGAGTACCCGAGTACCTGTCACCAGGCCATCAGAGTACCCGAGTACCTGTCACCAGGCCATCAGAGTACCCGAGGACCTGTCACCAGGCCATTAGAGTACCCGAGTACCTATTTGCAGCCCATGTCTCATAGAATATACGTTGGGGTGTTTGCTTTCCAAAATGGGGTCATTTTGTGGGTAATTTCACTGTCCTGGTGGTCCAGGACCTTCAAAAGTGTGATGGGTAGGAATGAAATGAGATGTGTAATTTATGCTCCTAGAACGTCTGAAGGTACTACATCAATGTTAGTGCTCTGTATGTGGCCAGGCTGTGTAAAAGTCTCACACGTGTGGTATTGCCGTACTCGGGAAGAGTAGCAGAATGTATTTTGGGGTGTAATTTTTGCTATATACATGCTATGTGTTAGAAATATCTTACAAATTGAAATTTTGTGTAAAAAAAAAAAATGCGTTTTTCTATATCTTTCACAAAGACCAAATAATATATACTAATGTGGGTTATTTTTTACCAAAGATATGTAGCAGTATAAATTTTGGCCAAAATTTATGAAGAAAAATTACTATTTAGCAAAAATGTCATTTTTTTCACAAAATTTACGTTTTATTTTATTTATAGCACAAAAAATAAAAAACCCACTAGTGATTAAATACCACTAAAAGAAAGCTCTATTTTTGTGGAAAAAAGGACACAAGTTTCATATGGATACAGTGTTGGATGACTGAGTAATTGTCATTCAAACTGTGAGAGCGCTGAAAGCTGAAAATTGGTCTGGTCAGGAAGGGGGTGTAACTGCACTGTATTGAGGTGGTTAATGAGTGGGTCGCTCTTACAAATGCGCTCAAACTGCGACATCTGGTTGATTGGAGAACCTGTCCTAATGAAGGGTGTATAAAAGTTTTTTATTTGTAGGTATCTAAAAATTTCAGTTCTGGGAAGTCCAAAGGTTTCACATAATTTGGAAAATGTGTATAATGTGTTATTGGAAACCAAATTATGCAATCTGATTAGGTTAGTAGAGGACCAAGCTCTGAATGACATCAGGAATTTCCAAGCTGGGTAGAAAGCTGGGTTTTTAATGAAGGAAAGGAGGAGATTATGTGAGAACTGAAAATTGTGCAAACTTTTAAATTTGTCCCAAATAGCTAAACAATGCTTGGTAATAGGGATGAGCCGAACACCCCCCGGTTCGGTTCGCACCAGAACTTTCGAACGGACCCCAAATTCGAACGAACTTTAGAACCCCATTGAAGTCTATGGGACTCGAACGTTCGAAATTAAAAGTGCTAATTTTAACGGCTAATATGCAACATACCATCCTAAAAAGGGTCGGGAAAGAGAGGGACTGTGTAGGTTTGTTGTGTTAAGTTGAATTTGTTTGTAATTTTCAACTGGTAAATTTTTAAAGTGTAGCTCCAGTCAAAAAAACTATTTTTAAGGTTTTTGGAAAACATAGGGAAGGGTTATCAACCCTGTATAATTTGTTTTGTCGTCCATCTTTTTTCATCTCACTTGCTGTTGTCTCCTTCCGTTTGCAAGTAGGAGATGTTTGTAAATTGGATGTTTGAAAGTAGGGGCCTGCCCTATATGCTCTGCAGAAATGGCGGAACAAGGTGTTGGTTTTTCCACAACATTGTAAGCCCTGAAAGTGACTCTTGGTGGGCGCTGGAGCGCCCTGCTGTGAACAATTATATCAAGAATTGTAATTACATGCCATTGTTGAACAGTGGTAGAAAAATTGACCTTTGGTGGTTGTGGTGCTGGTGCCACAACACTATAAGTCCTCACCGTTACTCTGGGTAGGCACAGGAAGGGGCCCTCCTGTGAAATATTATATCAAGAATTGTAATTACATGTCCCTGTTAAACAGGGGCAGAAAAATTTGGCCTTAGGCACTGCTGCTGGTGCCACCACACTGCAACCTCTCCCATATACTCTAGTTTTATTGCAGGAATTAGCCCTGCTGCAAAGCATTGCATCAAAAATTGTACTTAAACGCCCCTGTTAAACAGGGGCAGAAAAATTGGGCCTTAGGCACTGGTGCTGGTGCCACTACACTACAACCTCTGCCATATACTCTAGTTTTATTGCAGGAATTATCCCTGCTGCAAAGCATTGCATCAAAAATTGTAATTAAACTCCCCTGTTAAACAGGGGCAGAAAAATTGGGCCTTAGGCACTGGTGCTGGTGCCACCACACTGCAACCTCTTCCATATACTCTAGTTTTATTGCAGGAATTAGCCCTGCTGCAAAGCATTGCATCAAAAATTGTACTTAAACGCCCCTGTTAAACAGGGGCAGAAAAATTGGGCCTTAGGCACTGGTGCTGGTGCCACCACACTGCAACCTCTCCCATATACTCTTGTTTGATTGCAGGAATTAGCCCTGCTGCAAAGCATTGCATCAAAAATTGTACTTAAACTCCCCTGTTAAACAGGGGCAGAAAAATTGGGCTGATGGCATCAACCAGAACCAGAAATGTTCTTCCAACATATCAGTGGAGGAGGAAGAGGATAGACAATCAACATAACAGGACAGTCACTCAGCATCAGCATAGGCAGTCTTGAAGGGATGTGATATTTCAAAAAAAATTATTCTGTTACAACAGCTTCAGGTGCTTGGTAGCTGTGGGTGATCCAAGACTGATTCATCTTGATGAAGGTCAGTCGATCAACTGATTCAGTGGACAGGCGCACCCTGTGATCGCTAACAAAGCCACCAGCAGCACTGAAGGTGCATTCCGAAAGAACGCTGGATGCAGGACAGGCCAGTAGCTCAATTGCATACTGTGCAAGCTCTGGCCAGTGATCCATCCTCAAGACCCAGTAAGCCAGAGGATTTTCGGTGGGAAAGGTGTCCAAGTCTGTCCTTGCCCCTAGGTATTCCTGCACCATGTAAATCAGACGCTGGCGATGGGTGCTGGAACCGATCATACCTTGGGGCTGCGGACTAAAAAATTGTCTGAAAGCATCAGTCAGACGGCCACCTTCTCCACCGCTCCTTCTGACCGATGCCTCAGCAACACGTTGTCCAGGACCAGGATTTTGTAACCTCCCAGTCTCTGGGAACGCGTTGCACAGACCGTTCTGCAAGGCCTCCCGGAGATGTCTCATCCTCTGCTCCCTCTGTGATGGCATGATAAGGTCGGCAACCTTACCCTTGTACCGTGGATCAAGGAGAGTGGCCAGCCAGTAATGGTCCCTCTCCTTGATCCGAAGAATACGAGGATCCTTCCGCAGGCTTTGCAGGATCAGGGAGGCCATGCAGCGTAGGTTAGCTGAGGCATTCGGTCCGGAGTCCTCTGGGTCACTAAGGACAACATGATCCGCAGCTACCTCCTCCCAGCCACGTACAAGTCCACGTGTTTCTTGGGACTGTAAATCATCCCTACAAGACTGCTGCTGCTGCTGCTGATGCTGAGTGCCTGCCTCCACCTCCATGCTGACACAATCATCCTCCTCCTCCTCTTCCTCCTCCTCATCCTCTTCCTGTGTGATGGGTGGCACAGCAGGAACACTGTTTGGATAAAGGGGGCCTTGAGAGGCAAGGAAGTCCTCCTCTTCCTGCCTCTGTTCCGCCTCAAGTGCCCTGTCCATTATTCCATGCAGCGTATGCTCCAAGAGGTGGACAAGAGGTACAGTGTCACTGATGCATGCACTGTCACTGCTCACCATCCTTGTGGCCTCCTCAAACGGTGACAGGACAGTGCATGCATCCCTGATCATGCCCCACTGGCGTGGTGAGAAAAAACCGAGCTCCCCTGACCCTGTCCTGGTGCCGTAGTCGCACAGGTACTCATTGATGGCCCTCTGCTGCGTGTGCAGCCGCTGCAGCATGGCCAACGTTGAGTTCCATCTGGTGGGCATGTCACATATAAGGCGGTTCTTGGGCAGGTTCAACTCCTTTTGGAGCTCAGCCAGCCGAGCACAGGCATTAAATGATCGGCGGAAATGCACACAGACTTTCCTGGCCTGCTTCAGGACATCCTGTAAGCCGGGGTACCTGCCCAAGAACCGCTGCACCACCAGGTTAAGGACGTGAGCTACACAGGGCACATGGGTCAGTTGTCCCTGTCGGAGGGCGGAGAGGAGGTTGGTGCCATTGTCACAAACCACCATTCCTGGCTTAAGCTGGCGTGGCGTCAACCACCTCTCGGCCTGCCCCTGCAGAGCTGACAAAACATCCGCCCCAGTGTGGCTCCTGTCCCCCAAACAAACCAGCGCAAGCACGGCATGGCGTCGTTTTGCCTGCGTACTTGTGTAGCCCCTGGAACGCCTACGAAGCACCGCTGGTTCTGAGGACAGAGCACTGGAAGAGGCCATGGAGGAAGAAGAAGAGGAGGGGGTGGAGGAGAGAGGCGTGTCACAACCAATAGTAGCATTTTGGAGGCGTGGTGGCGGAACAACCTCCAACACTATTGCACCTTGTCCTGCATCCTTCCCAGCTGTCAGAAGAGTGACCCAATGGGCCGTGAAAGACAGGTAACGTCCCTGTCCATGCCTGCTGGACCATGAGTCAGCGGTAATATGCACCTTACCGCTGACCGCCCTGTCCAGCGAGGCAAGGACATTGCCTTCCACATGCCGGTAGAGAGCCGGAATCGCCTTCCATGAGAAAAAGTGGCGTTTGGGGACCTGCCACTAAGGAACCACACATTGTACAAACTCACGGAAGGGGGCCGAGTCTACCAACTGAAAAGGCAGCAGTTGAAGTGCTAGCAATTTAGCCAAGCTAGCATTCAACCGCTGGGCATGTGGATGGCTGGGAGTGAACTTCTTTCGCCGGTCCAGCAGCTGGGGCAGGGACATTTGCCTGCTATAATCGGACGTGGGTGTACCGCTAGCAGAGTTGCCGGAAGCACTTGGCTGTGACACACCTAATTCTACACCTTCATTCCTCTCAGAGCAGGTTTCAGAGAGGACTGAAGGTCCAGTGGGGTTGGAGATGCCAGCTGATGAGGAGCAAGGAGAGGTCCGCTTTGTTCTTTGGTGTGGGTCTTTGAGGTACGCTTGCCAACGAGCTGCATGGCAGGTCAACATATGTCTGGTCAAGCATGTGGTGCCCAAGCGGCTGATGTTTTGGCCACGCGAGATACGCTTGAGACGTATGTTGCAAATAGCAGTGGTGCGATCTGATGCACTCGTCTCAAAAAAGGCCCACACCAAAGAACTTTTAGAATAACGTGCAGAGGCAGTGCTCTGCGGTGTGATTCAGTCGATGTGCTGCCCCTAAGCTGGCCCCCGGAGGGCATCCTGCCTCTTTGGACATGTGCCTCCTCCTCCTCCTCCTCCTCCTCTCTCCTTCCAGGCACCCACATGGAGTCAGTGCCCTCATCATCCCCTCCCTCTTCATCGCTGTAGCAAACCTGGCAGTATGCTGCAGCTTGTGGAACATGAATGCCAGATTGCTGTCCTTTTTGAGCATCCCCTCTCTCTGCGCTCACGCTACTGCCTTCCTCTAGCTGAGTGTCATCATCACAGCCCACAAAACACTGGGCATTCTCCTGGAGCATGTACCCAACACTGTGCTCAAAGAGTTCAGGAGACTCCTCAGGAGGACGTGGTGGGTCTAGGGAAGGAGTCACTGATGATGACATTGAGAGGAGGGAAGACGATGGCAGCTGCTTTGCTAGTACCCTGAGACTGGGTGAGAGAGGATGAGGAGGATGAAGAGGGCTTGGTCATCCACTCTACCAAGTCGTTGGCATGTTGCGGCTCAACATGTCCAGCTGCCGAAAAGAAGGACAAGCGTGTCCCATGGCCACGTGCTGATGACAATGCACCGCGTCCACGACCAGCACTGTTGTCTCTAGACACAGAGCCTGCTTGCCCTCTTTTATCGGCTCGCGCCTGTCTGCCTCTCCTTGCTGGCCTTCCAGACATGGTAATGGCCTGAAGGGAGTTGGGTAAAAAAGCAGTTGGGTAGTGTATATTGTGCTAGAGGCACACAACACCAACTAACTCCTGCAGATGCCTTTATTATAGAACACCAGAGATAAAGGGGTATATACAGATGTATACTGTGCTGTGCTGGAGGCACACACAACTTCCAATAACTCCTGCAGATGGCAAGTGGTCTCAAATAGAGAAGAGCTATGTAGGTGGATATAGCGGTATGTACTGGGTACAGAGCACGCAGACAGCACGCACTAGCTCCTAACACTACTGACTGCAAGCTCTATTATAAAAGATAGATCCCTAGCTATATAGGTGAGGTGAATATAGTGGTGTATACTGCGGTCAGGGCACGCAGACAACAACCACTACACAACAGCAAGATCGAAAATCGCCCTAAAACGATCGGTGTGTACTGTGTTGAAGGTACACAGAACACCCACTAACTCCTGCAGATGCCTTTATTATAGAACACCAGAGATAAAGGGGTATATACAGATGTATACTGTGCTGTGCTGGAGGCACACACAACTTCCAATAACTCCTGCAGATGGCAAGTGGGCTCAAATAGAGAACAGCTATGTAGGTGGATATAGCGGTATGTACTGGGTACAGAGCACGCAGACAGCACGCACTAGCTCCTAACACTACCGACTGCAAGCTCTATTATAAAAGATAGATCACTAGCTATATAGGTGAGGTGAATATAGCGGTGTATACTGCGGTCAGGGCACGCAGACAACAACCACTACACAACAGCAAGATCGAAAATAGGCCGAAAACTATCGGTGTGTACTGTGTTGAAGGTACACAGAACACCCACTGCTTCAGACGCCAACACACTACACAAGGCCGCCGCGCTGGCGGCCTTATATAGTGTGGGGCGTGCACTACACAGCCTGAGCTATGATTGGCCACGGGCATCCTGCCTGTGGCCAATCATGGCTCTCCTCGCTGCTGGCGCTGCGATTGGCCAAGCATGCGGGGTCACAGTGCATGCTTGGCCAATCATGAGCCAGCAATGCACTGCGCCATCGCAGTGCATTGTGGGCCGTGAGCGCCACACGAATTTGGCGCGAACGGACCAAAATGTTCGGACTTCACCGAACGGACGAACAGCCGATGTTCATCCCTACTTGGTAATAGGATTAGATATATGTACTCCATCTTTAGGCTGGAGTCATAACATGTTAGCCACAGAGATGAGGTCAATATCAACAGATTCAACAGCAACCCATAGAGGAGTTTCCGTAATGGAATGGTATTTAGGCAATTGGGATAGTTGTGCTGCGTAATAATAGGAAGAAAAATTTGGTAACCCTAATCCACTCTTTAATTTAGTAAAGAAAAATGTAGATTTAGGGATACAGGGTTTATTGGTGTCCCAAATAAATTACATAATTCTGCTCTGAGTAATGCCGCGTACACACGGTCAAACTGTATGACGTACTCACATGGTGACCCCGCCCCCTTACGATGTCATAGTCCCCATGTGACATCAACCCATGTGACCAACCCATGTGACATAAAGCCATGTGACACCGCCCCTTGTCCCTATATAAGTGGCCGCGCAGCGCGGCCCTGGCATTGTGGCCGGAGAGAGCGTCGAGTCAACATCTCCTGGAGAAGAAGAAGAAGAAGAACGGAAGGCGGCGGCGGCGGCGGCGGTGGCGGCGGCGGCGACAGAAGACCGGGCCACCGCCTGTAAAAGAGCTATAAGAAGGCGTGGTGGCCCGGCAGAAGAACCGAAGAGGGGGACAAGACCCCCGAAATCGGGAGAAGAGGCCGGCGGCGAGGAAGAAAGCCGGGCTCCTCCGCTAGCAAAAGAGCTACAAGAAGATAGCGGAGGAGTCCGGCGAGAAGACCCCCGAAGACGGAAGACCCCCGGAGCTGTGCAATAAAGTATTTTATCTCGTGTGTTGTGTTTTTTTTTGTACTTTTATTTTACAGGTGAATGGGTAGGGGTACATTGTACCCCATACTCATTCACATAGGGTGGGGGGCCGGTATCCGGGGGCCCCCTTATTAAAGGGGGCTCCCGGATTCCGATAAGCCCCCCGCCCGCAGACCCCGAAACCAACGGCCAGGGTTGTCGGGAAGAGGCCCTTGTCCTCATCAACATGGGGACAAGGTGCTTTGGGGTGGGGGGGCCGCGCGGCCCCCCTTCCCCAAGGCACCCCCCATGTTGAGGGCACGCGGCCTGGTACAGCTCAGGAGGGGGGCGCTCGCTCGCTCCCCTTTCCTGGCCGGCCGGGTAGCGTGCTCGGACAAGGGTCTGTTGTGGACTTGGGGGGACCCCCACGCCGATTTTTTTCGGCGTTGGGGTTCCCCTTTAAGTCCATACCAGGCGGTGGGGCCAGCGACGTCTCCTTCGCGGGCCCCGCCTACCTGGATACCCGCTCGAAATGAGCGGACTTTTCTCCGGGCGGGAAAAGTCCGCTCATTTCAAAAGTACGGCGGACTGGCATACACACGACCAGATTGTCCGCCGAAATGCGAGTACGACGGACAGAATTTTGAAAAAAACGAAATTCTTAGTACGCCGGACTGCACGCTGAAAAAGTCCGCTGAAGCCCACACACGAGCGGACTGTCCGCTGAAATGTGTTTCGGCGGGCTAAGTAGGCCATACAGTCCGCTCGTGTGTACGCGGCATAAGACTTAAGAAGTATGAAGGTATTGGAATGGGGAGTACCCTAAATAGGTAAAGGAATTTTGGTAAATTGACATCTTAATGGCATTAATCCGCCCAAACCAAGACAAGGAAAGAGAAGACCATTGCTTCAATAAACCGGTAATTGATTTTAGAAGTGGTAAGTAGTTAGTTGAAAAAAAGATCTGTTAATGAGTTTGTAATTTGAATTCCCAAATATGGAAGCTGATGCGATACCCAGTTAAATGGTAATGAGGACTTAGTTTGGAGAAATTCTGCTTGTGTTAAAGAAACGTTTAGCGCATTCGATTTTTTATGGTTAACAAAAAGTCCAGAAACTACTGCAAATTTGTCTAATAAGTCTATTAAGTTAGGGGCCGACACATGTGGATGAGTTAAGAAAATAAGAATGTCATCAGCGAAGAGACATAATTTGTGTTTGTATCCACCCAACTCTATGCCTTTGACATTCAGATTAGAATGGATTAATTGTGCCAAAGGCTCTATAAGTAAGGCAAAGCGCAATGGGGATAAAGGACAACCTTGCCTAGTTACTCTACCAATGTCGAATTTTGCTGACTTATAACCCGCGTATTTAACGTAGGCCTGTGGATTAGCATAAAGAGAGGAAACCCATGTTAGAAATGTATTTTTAAACCTCAATTTTTGCAGAATATATTGCATGTATGGCCAGGAAACTGAATCGAAAGCTTTTCTAATATCTAAAGATATATGGCATGTCAGAATCTTTATTTTTTTAGCAGTATGGATAAGCAAGAGAGCTCATCTTATATTGTAGCCCGCCTGTCGCATGGGCATGAAACCTATTTGATCACTATTTATTAATTGACCTATAATCGCATTCAATCGTGTCGCTATGATCTTGGCTAATAATTTGATATCTAAATTTAGGAGGGAAATGGGGCGATAATTAGTCCAGGAGGTGAGATCAGAACGAGGTTTGGGAAGCATGGTTATTATAGAGGTCAGGGTTTTCGGTTCTAAACGAACAAAGAGTTGAAAGCTCTAATTAAAATTGGAGATAGAATAAACGCGAATTGTTTAAAATAAGTTGCTGAAAATCAGTTTTGGACGTGGTCTCTTATGGAGTTTTAAGGATTTGATGGCGTTTTGAACTTCTAAAGTTGTAATAGGTTTTTCAAGAAGATCACATTGCGTTAGTTCTAAAGTAGGTAGATTAATGCCAGAGAACAGGTCGTCTGCCTTAGTTTTGTCAAAGTCAATGTTAGAGGAATACAATTTAGCCAGGTTAGAATGAAAAATCTCCAATGTGTCAACTGGATTACTCGCGTAAGCGTCACGAGAAATTTTCAGTCTTATAGATGTCTGTGTATGTTGTATTTTTCAAAGAATACGTGCCATTAAGGTGTCAGGTTTGTTAGCCTTAAAATATTGAATGTGATATTTTTGCGTAAGACTAATCAGCTGAGTCAGTTAGAAATAGGTCTAAATCAAGACATGCTTTATCTAAATTTGCATTTGTAGTAGCATTAGGATTAGAATGAAAAGCCATATGACTAGCATTAACTTCCAACTTGTCAAATAAAATCTTATGTTCTCTTTTAAGAGATGTGGCCTTTTGTATAAGTTTGCCACGAATTACAGTTTTATGGGCTTCCCATAGAGTAAGGGCTGATTTATCTGCATTATCATTAAATGAAAGGTAATCTGTGAGTGCTGCCTCTATCTCTAAGTGATGGGATGGGTGGGTTAGTGTCGAATCATTGATACACCAAGTTGTATCTTGTGACCGGGGTATTGGAGAAGCTATGGTGGTGACAATTGCACAATGATCAGTCCAAGTAAAGGGAATCATTTTATAGGAAATAATCTATGCGAGCAGACTAGCTAGGATCAAGATGTGGTCTATACGCAAAAAAGAATTGTGTGGATATAAGTAATGAGTTAAGCACCTACTACTGGGGTTAAGTTCTCTCCAAGAGTCTACCAAACCATGGATATTTAGCAAGTGTTGGAGGGATAATTTGTTTGAATTTTTAATAACTGATGGTGGAGATTTATCCAAATATGGAAAAACAGTAGTATTCGAGTCCCCACATAAAATGGTTGTCCCAAACTTGTGAATATTGATAATTTGGAAAAGACGAGGTAGAAAAGCCTCTGAGCGTTTATTGGGTGCAAAGTACGATACAATTGTTACTGGTGTATCCAAAATATATCCTGTAAGTAGAAGATATCTACCCTCAGGGTCGTTTAGTTGGGATACAAGAGTAAATGGCATAGTCCTATGAAACCCGATAAGTGTACCACATTGCTTAACAGTAGCTGAGGATAGAATTGTGGGTATGTGGCAGATAAAAATTTAGGAGAGGCCTTATCGATGAAATTAGTTTCCTGTAGACAAATAATATGAGCTTTTTTGGTAGCAAAAAAAAAATCCAAACGAACAACCCTATTAGATGCACAAAATGTTAACATATAAAACGCTATCAATAGGGTGCAGGAGCGTCTCTGAGGAAATTAAAAAATCCCTGAGAGTCTCCAATGTCACCATCAGAGTCCCACATAATCTTAGTGGAGGTCAGAGGGTGACGTAAGGGGCTGCAAGATATTCCAAAAGGGAGGACAGCTCCGGAGAACCACTATATCTAATCAAAATGCATTGAGAACCAGAAAAAAGAAAAAGCATAAAAATAACAACAAAACCGCTTTGAAATCATTAGGGCCAAAAATAAAAAAGAAATGCCTGTAGGGAAAAAACAAGTTCAAAAAAAAATATGCAAAAAAAGATACAAACCATATTAATTTTGACGAGTCCCATCTCCTAAACCTTTCCTGGGAGCTTCTGTGAAAAGTTTAAACAGGAACTTTAAGGTAAGAGCAGATTCCTAGTGACACTAAAGTCCTGTGCAAGTAAAGATTATGGGAAGGGAAAAACAGAAAAAAACAAAAAAGATTAAAATATATGAGAAAAAATATATATATTTTCCTGGAAGAAAGCAATGAAAGTGGAGTCATAACAATAAGCCAGAATCCAGTAGAGTGATTATTAACTGATGTTACCTCTAGCCAAAATTTCAGAAGGCTATTGAAGAAAATTACAAGAAATAGGATGAAATGGTAAAATACACTCAGTCCATAGAATCAGTAGCAATCGATATTGGATTATCATATCTACCACGTTTATGAAGATTTTGATGTGACGAAGCTGGTGTTTCAAATCCAGCTGATGACTGTTGTTGCTGTGGGGATCTATAAGCAGAGCATCTGGGAGGGTGGTTACTAGATGAAATTTGATCCACAAGGCCCATTTTAAGCAATGTTGTTTGCAATTCCTCAGAAGAGCGACACACATATTTGTGTTCAAGATGGGTGAAGTGTAGTGAAAACGGGAATCCCCAGCTGTATGTAATTTGATTGTTAATAAATACTTGCAATTGGGGTTTGAGCACGTGTCTCTTGGCAACAGTGAGTGGAGAAAGGTCTGCAAAGAGCTGATATTGGTGTCCTTGAAAATTGAGATTGTTATTACCTCCGGCTGCTGAAAGTAATTGCTCTTTAGTATGGAAGAAGTGAAATTTAGCAATTATGTCCCTGGGAGTACCGTTTGTCTTGTGTGGGGCTAGAGCATGTACTCTGTCCATCTCTAGCCTTTCAACAGGAATGTCAGGTTGCAGTGCCTGGAAGAGGGCTATCATAGTAGCCTGTAAGTCTATAATGGACTCAGGAATCCCCCTGATTCTCAAATTAGAATGACGGTCCCTGTTTTCCTGGTCCTCTAAACGGTAACAACAAATTCTCATCTTTAAGGTTATCTAGTTCAGAAGTATAATGTTGAGTATGATTTTCAATCTCATATAGCCGCACTTCTAATTCAGCTGTTCACTGTCCCAGCGCTCTAATTTCCTTAGTCAGCTTGTCAGTTATGTGGTCAGTTTTTTGTTTAAGAGCTTTTTGCAGCATACGTTAAAATTGTTTAAACATAGTCGATTGAAAGCCTTTCTTCAATTTTACTCTGACCTTTACAAATCTCAAGCCCATTATACCCCACTGAGCTGTATGAATATGTAGACTCTATAACCTTTCCTACCCTCTCAGAGGAACAACGAGTATCCCTAGAAGACCCCATTTCTCTCCGAACCTTTAAAAGATGAATTGGCCCGGGTTGGTATTCCAGCAACACTTGAAGCCCTTATTAATCTGTCCATCCAGATTGACAGACGTCTGAGAGAATGGAGAGCAGAACACACTGCCGGGCCTTCCTGACCAGTCTGGATGTTACCCCGTGTTCCCAACCCTCCTGCACATCCTGCTGCTGACACTCCTGAACCCATGCAATTGGGCTTACTTAGACCAACGCTCATTACCGAAGAACGACAACGCCGGCAGCTCAACAATCTGTGTCTTTACTGTGGGGAGCCTGGACACTACGTGAGATCCTGTCCTCCCAAACTCCGTAAGCACTCTTCTTTGTCTACTCCTGTTTTACCTGCTGTGCCTAGTAATACTACTCACCTGGCTGTTCCTGTTTCTCTTCAGCTTCCAGGAGGGAACATTCAAGTCACCGCGATAATTGATTCCGGACCGTGTAGTGGGTTCATGGAATTGTCGTTTGCCCGAAAATTCCAAGTGCCCTTACGGCCCAGGGCGAAGGGATTGACTGTACATCTTGCCGATGGATCGGCTATCAAATCTGGGCCGGTGACACAAGAGACGCTTCCTTTGACTGCCACTATTTCCGGTAACCATCAGGAACAACTCTGCCTGGACATTATTGAATCTCCCCTTTTCCCTATTATACTGGGCATGCCCTGGCTTCGGGCACACAACCCGCAAATTGACTGGTCCACCGGAAACATTAACTTTTCCTCTCCCTATTGCCGTCAGCACTGCCTCCAAGAAGCCATTAAGGTCTCGCCCCATTTAATGTGCTTGGAAACCGATGTCGAGACTCGCCAGTGTGTTCCTGAGGCCTACCATGGTTTCTTGGACGTGTTCAGCAAGAAGGGGGCGGAAACACTTCCCCCTCATAGACCCTATGATTGCCCGATTGAGGTCCTCCCTGGAGCTGAAATCCCTTTCGGGAGGATTTTCCCTTTAACTGAAGTGGAATTGGAGACTCTCAGGACTTACATTGATGACAATCTGAAAAAGGGGTTCATACGCCCTTCTACTTCCCCAGCAGGAGCAGGAATCTTTTTTGTAGAAAAGAAGGACCATTCTCTGCGCCCTTGTGTTGACTATCGGGACTTAAATGAAGTTACAGTCAAAAACCGGTACCCATTGCCTTTGGTGCCCGAATTATTTGTCCATCTCCTCAGCTTCCCCTCTTTCTGCCACGTCCGTCTGTGCTGGGCTCTTTATCTGGGTGTTGAGTGCCTGTCCGTGTGAGGCAGAGCCCGGGTTGGTTGGCGCGGCGGCGCCATCTTGGCTATTCCTCTGCTCCGTGAGGCCAAAGTATTCAGTCAGTCGGCATGGTTGTGGCAGCGGATGGCGCCTTCCTGGCATGCCACTCTGTGTCCGACTACTTTCCCCTCTCTAACGGGAGAGAGAGAAGAAGCATGTAGCGCCGTAGTCGCTGTCGGTGCCTGTTGTGGAGCCGAGCTCGGGAGTCAAGCTGCCATTCTGCTCCGCTGCTAGGCACGCCCCCTGTAAGCTTTCATTTTATGTGTAATGTTTCTTTTTTAATTATTGTACAATAAACATTGAAGTTTTTTTTTTTCTTTTTTTTTTTTATTCAATACACCGTTTGTATCAGAAATGTTGGTGTACATGCCTAAAAAGTCCCACCACAAAATAGTAATTTGTAAATATTGTTTACAAAAGTCAAAAGACATTAATTCCATTGCCATGTGTAAATAGTTAAAAAAAAAAAAAAAAAACTTTACCTTGACACGTTTAAATAAAACATAAAATAAAAAGCTTTTTAGGCAAAGTAATGTTTTATGAAGTTTATTTTTAGTACTTGCCTTTTTTGTATCTCAGTGCAAAACTAAACATGTTGTATTGTTCTCATGCAGTTCACAAGACAGAAAAATCAAAAAGTTGCTGTAAAACATGGGGAAATCACCACTTCCAGACTTTTGATAACAGAATTTACAATTTTCCTGGAACATGCAGCTATTATTTTCTTCATCAATGCCATACAGACTTCCCTGATTTCTCAATTAAAGCACACAGACCATCGGGAGAAGAAAGTAATATTGTGCATTTTAGTTTGGTGGTCAGTGATGTAAGAATTGACGTGAGTCCAGTTGGGATCAAAGTAAATGACAAAGAGTAAGTGTAAAACAGATTCTGTTGTTTTATTATTTCATTGAAAGTTTTACCAATCTGGAAACCTCAACTGATTTAAAGAGACCCTGATTTAAAGAGACCCTGTTACTTTATCCTAAAGGCCAACCACCCACCAGCTGATACCTATCATGGTTTCATGTACAGGAGAGCATGTGACCTTCTCATATGTGACAATGCTTGGGTTCAGCATCCTGAGTACTGTCATATGACAGAAGTGGGTTGTCATCACTTCTCCTAGCTAACACTGGGTATTGTGCAAAGGAGGAATGGATGGTGGAAGAATGCTGGTAATGTGAATATGTCACATACCTGGTTGGAGGCCAAAGTACTGAGAGGGCTTTTCCTGCAGCTGAGTGAAGAGTGCCCCTGAAGGTGGTAACAGGGAGCACTATGCTCAAAGAAGCAGGGGTTGTCAGCTGTGAGAGGCTGAAGAGATCAGAATATGTCCGATGGATGGCGGCTGATGAGCAGGATGCACTGGTGGGTAGGAGTCCTTCAGGAGTATAATATGAGACTTGGCAGAAGGGAGAGCCAGGAGCAGAGTCAGGAGCCAGGCCAGTAGTCATACACAGAATATCAGCCGGGGAAAAGCAGTAAGCAGAGTAAGGAGTCAGCCGGGGTCATAATGGTAATCAGGCAGCAGCAGAGTCAGAAGAGCAAGTCAGAGGTCGTACATGGATCAGCAGGCAGAAGCAGAGTCAATGGAACAAGCCTAGGGTCAAAGCCAGGAATGGAGACAAGACAGGTTAGAGGCAAGCCAGGTCGGTAACAGGAAATCTAATGATAACAGAAACAGGAACTCAGGAACAAACAGGGAGCTGAAGATCACCCAGCAACTAGTGGCTTATGCTGCTGGCTTTAAATAGGCCACTGGGTGCCAGAATCTGTCACACATTGCATGTTGGCACATGAATATTCGCGGCTCTTCATGCCTGTGTGCACATGCGCATTTGGTATTGGCAAATTTCTATGTGCCAATCTGCGATTCCACTGGGTATTAGCCTATGTGCCAGTTCTTTGGCAAACCGTTCTCTGACAGAATATCAGTGGGTTGGAGGGGTCAGGCAGGTCAGACAGAGCAGCGCTTCTGGGAGGCAGCTGTCAGGGCTGCAGGGAATGGTGCAATGGCAGGTGAGGGGGAGCTGTGTACCAGGGAGGGAACATGGTGTCCACCTCCACTGCTTGTCCAGCTGTTCTCGGACTCCCAGGAAGGCAGCTCAGTGTCGCCTTCCTCACGCACCGAGCTGCTGCTGACCCTCTCCACAGCCCCCATGCTGAGTATCCGCTGCAGCTGCTGCTTTCTCTGGATTGGCCAGCAGAGGGTCAGTCAGCGCCCCAGCCCCTCATGTTCCTCAGCCAGGCTAGTAGGGAAACCAGCGGCCGTGGCTGCACCCTAGGTGGCAGTGCGCCCTAGGCTGCTGCCTAGTTTTACTAGTTGTAGCACCGGCCCTGCAGGTATGACACCTACTGTAGATTATTTACATTGATCCAAGCTAAAACAATGTAACTAAGTAAAATTGCCATACCTAAGCTTCAGCTTTAAACATAAAGCAAACATTTTACCTGGTCATACGATAATTCACAATACGAGGGATATTTATGAAGGCTTCCTTGGGAAAGTCACCTGACGGAACTTTTACTTTACCAAGGTGAGATTTTACTGCCATTCTACAGTTACAACTTAACTAAATAGGCCCAGCTTGGCAACAGCTCTACTTTTGTATTCATTTACTCTTCTTTCTCTTTTTGCAGTATAGACATACATTTACATGTTAAATGAATTACCCAAAAGGGTACATTTAAACTTTATTTACCATCTTTTGCAGATACAATTCATTTACTAAAGTTAAAGACATTGAAATTAAAGACACGTGTGAGTACTTTTCTATCATAGGAAATGGCATAACCATTACGTGGAACTGGATGGATTCTCTCACAGTGAGTTCACATTTATTTATTCTTGTTATATGTAAATAATTATAACTACTATTTTATCCATTTATAGGTGATATGCTTGTTTTCTTTTTCTCTTCCTCTATATAAATATCTATTCTTTTCTATTATTGCTATTTGTAGGACCAGTACCATCCAACTCTGATGCATGTCCTGTACCAGCATATAAGGCATCCCTTCTAGGGATGGGCGAATGGTTCAGGCCAAACTTTGGTTGTTCGGATGTTCTGCAGAACACTGAACAATACGCTGTGTTGGGGGAAAATTTGAAAGCTGCTGGAACACCGTTAAAGTCTATGGGACATTAACATGAAAAATTAAAAGTGTTAATTTTAAAGGTTTATATGCAAGTTATTGTCATAAAAAGTGTTTGGGTCCTGCCCCAGGGGACATGTATCAATGCAAAATAACTTTGGGAGCAGTGACTTTAATAATGCTTACATTGAAACAATAAAAGTGAAATATTCCTTTAAATCTCATACTTGGGGGGTGTTACCCATTACGTAACCGGGTGACCCCCTTCTGACATCAAAGGGAAAGTCATAGGGAAGTCCCTGTGCGTCAGAGGGGATGCGTTCACCGGGTGGCCCCACCCTCAGTTATATAATAACTGTCAGAAGAACAGACGCGTCACATAGCGGGAACCTGATGTAATGGAAACCTGCGTTACATCAGAGGGGGCAGGGTCACCCATACGTCATTGGGAAACCCCTGGCTGCCCTCACCAGTGTCAGGGGGGCGGGGTCAGGTGACGGGTGGCCCCACCCTCCTAATATAAGAAACATAAGCGCTGGGATCCCCGCAGTGTCTCCTCAGTGGAGCCAGAAGAAAGATGCATGTATGGACAGCGCTGGACTGAAAATCACCCATCAAATGGGGGGGCGGGATCTGGGGGTCCCCTTGTTAAAGGGGGCTTTCAGATTCTGATAAGCCCCCTGCCCGCAGACCCCCACAACCACCGGCCAGGGTTGTGGGGATGAGGCCCTTGTCCCCATCAACATGGGGACATGGTGCTTTGAGGGGTCACAGATCCCCAAAGCATCCTCCCAATGTTGGGGGCATGTGGCCTGGTGCGGTTCATGAGGGCAGGCGCTCTTTTCCTGCGCCCTGCCAGGTTTGCGTGCTCGGATAAAGGGTCTGGTATGGATATTTTTAGGGGGACACTCACGTCATTTTGTTTTTAATTTGACGCTGGGTTCCCCTTAATATCCATATGAGACCTGAAGGGCCTGGTAATTGAATTTAGGGGAATTCAACGCTTTTTTTTATTTTTTATCAATGAATGAATTGTCCCGTAATACAGAGAACACTCATTGAGTGTTCTCTGTATTACGGGAGCCGACAATTCAAAGTGATTTTAAAAGACTTTTTTTCCTTGCGAAATGACACTTTGTGCAGGGACAGTTCTAAGAACGGGAAACATGCACCCCTTCACAGGCATACTATAGACATCCCCCAGGTACGAAATTTAAAGGAATATTACACTTTTATTGTTTCACTTTAATCATTATTAAAATCACTGCTCCTGAAAAAACGTCCATTTTTAAAACTTTTTTTTGCATTCATCCATGTCCCCTGGGGCAGGACCCAGGTCCCCAAATAGGGATGAGCCGAACACCCCCCAGTTCGGTTCGCACCAGAACTTTCGAACGGACCCCAAATTCGTACCAACGTTAGAACCCCATTGAAGTCTATGGGACTCGAATGTTTGAAATTAAAAGTGCTAATTTTAATGGCTAATATGCAAGATACTGTCCTAAAAAGGGTTTGGGGACCTGGCTCCTGCCCCAGGGGACATGGTTCAATGCAAAAAAAAGTTTTAAAAACGGCCGTTTTGGCGGGAGCACTGATTTTAATGACGATTAAAGTGGGAAAAAAAAGTGAAATATTCCTTTAAATATGGTGCCTGGGGGGTGTCTGTAGTATGCCTGTGAAGTGCCACGTGTTTCCCGTGTTTAGAACAGTCCCTGCACAAAATGACATTTAACGTAAATAACGTCATTTAAAGCTGCTTGCGGTTTTAATGTTATATCTGGTTCCTGCAATATGGTTGAAAATCATTGAGAAAAATGGCATGGGTAGCCCTCCCTGCCCATTACCAGCCCCTTTGGGTCTTGTACGCATATTAAGGGGAACCCCGTACCCATATTAAAAAAAGGAAATGCGTGTGGCCCCCAGGCCCTATATACTCAGAACAGCAGTATACAGGCGGTGCAAACAAGACAGGGACTGTGTAGGTTTGTTGTGTTAAGTTGAATCTGTTTGTATTTTCAACTGGTACATTTTTAACCACTTGTTTACTGGGCACTTAAACCCCCCTCAGTCCCAGACCAATTTTCAGCTTTCAGCGCTGATGCCCTTTGAATGACAATTGCGCGGGCATACAACACTGTACCCAAATGAAATTGTTATCATTTTTTTCCCACAAATGGAGCTTTCTTTTGGTGGTATTTAATCACAGCTGGAAGTTTTATTTTTTGCTAAACAAACAAAAAAAGATGCAAAAAAAAAAAAAAAAAATCATGTTTAATAGTTTGTTATAAAATTTTGCAAACAGGTCATTTTTCTCCTTCATTGAAGTGCGCTGATGAGGCGGCACTGATAGGCTGCACTGGTGGGCACTGATAGGCTGCACTGGTGGGCACTGATAGGCTGCATTGGTGGGCACTGATAGGCTGCACTGGTGGGCACTGATAGGCACTGATAGGCATAGTTAAGGCGGCACTAATAGGCACAGATAAGGCGGCACCGATGGGCACAGATAAGGCGGCACTGATGGGCAAAGACGGGCACAGATAAGATGGCACGGATGGGTGGCACAGATGGGTGGCACTAAGGGGCACTGATAGGTACCACTGATAGATGGGACTGCTGGGCACTGATAGGTGGCACTGATAGGTGGCTCTCACTAGCTATATAGGTGAGGTGAATATAGCGGTGTATACTGCGGTCAGGGCACGCAGACAACAACCACTACACAACAGCAAGATCGAAAATCGTCCGAAAACGATCGGTGTGTACTGTGTTGAAGGTACACAGAACACCCACTAACTCCTGCAGATGCCTTTATTATAGAACACTAGAGATAAAGGGGTATATACAGATGTATACTGTGCTGTGCTGGAGGCACACACAACTTCCAATAACGCCTGCAGATGGCAAGTGGGCTTAAATAGAGAAGAGCTATGTAGGTGGATATAGCGGTATGTACTGGGTACAGAGCACGCAGACAGCACGCACTAGCTCCTAACACTACTGACTGCAAGCTCTATTATAATAGATCACTAGCTAGATAGGTGAGGTGAATATAGCGGTGTATACTGCGGTCAGGGCACGCACACAACAACCACTACACAACAGCAAGATCGAAAATCGGCCGAAACCGATCGGTGTGTACTGTGTTGAAGGTACACAGAACACCCACTGCTTCAGACGCCAGCACACTACACAAGGCTGCCGCGCTGGCGGCCTTATATAGTTTGGGGCGTGCACTACACAGCCTGAGCTATGATTGGCCGAACATTTTGGTCCGTTCGCGCCAAATTCGTGTGGCGCTCACGGCCCACAATGCACTGCGATGGCGCAGTGCATTGCTGGCTCATGATTGGCCAAGCATGCACTGTGACCCCGCATGCTTGGCCAATCGCAGCGCCAGCAGTGATTGGCCAAGCATGCGGGGTCACAGTGCATGCTTGGCCAATCATGAGCCAGCAATGCACTGCGCCATCGCAGTGCATTGTGGGCCGTGAGCGCCACACGAATTTGGCGCGAACGGACCAAAATGTTCGGACTTCGCCGAACGGACGAACAGCCGATGTTCGAGTCGAACGTATGTTCGACTCGAACACGAAGCTCATCCCTATCCCCAAACACTTTTTAAGACAGTAACTTGCATATTAGCCTTTAAAATTAGCACTTTAGATTTCTCCCATAGACTTGTACAGGGTGTTCTGGCTTTTCAAATTTGCTGCGAACAGCCCAAATTGTTCACTTTTCGCTGAACAGGCGAACAGGCAATGTTCAAGTCGAACATGAGTTCGACTCGAACTCAAAGCTTATCCCTAGTGGTGGGGTGACTATTGCACAATATAACTGAACCAGAACTTGCAGCAAACTTGCAGAATGTTTACAAAGAAAGTTTTTCTAGAGTCATGCAATGTGAACTTGCTGCAATTGTGCAACAAACTTGTGAAGCCTGGCAAGTCTAGCAATAGTCATTTTCAAACTTGCAGCACAATTGCTTGCTAGCTGGGAAGTAATTTGCACTAATCACTCATGTGTATGTAGCCTTATAGTGAGTAAATCCTGTATTTTTTTTATTTTTTTTAAGTGTCTGAACATAGTAAGAAAAACTTTATATAATAAACAACAAATGTTATGTTGTCAAAAGTATTGGGACAACTGCCTTTACACACACACATTAAATTTAATGGCATCCCAGTCTTAGTCCGTAGGGTGGAATATCGAGTTGGCCCACTCTTTGCAACTATAACAGCTTCAACTCTTCTGGGAAGGCTGTCCACAAGGTTTAGGAGTGTGTCTATAGTAACATGGCAATGCAGATGTTGGCTATGCATCTCAATATGGTTTTTCTCAAATATTATGTTATATGCATTTTCTGTTTAGGTGGAACTTGACAATCGCTACAGGAATTCTACATGTGGTATGTGTGGCAACTTTGATGGGGATATGTCCAATGATCTCCAAATCAATGGTTAGTAATTTCAATATTCTCTAGTGTAACTATCTTGATATAATATGGATTTGTAACATTGGTCAGTATTGTCTCTAGCTTTGTTTTGGCCTCATGTATGAAAACTGTTTTTCTATGGCAGCCGGTCAGCTTTTTAGTACAGCTTAACATGTTAGGACAAATCTAGATCTGAAAACTTTTGCATTAGAAAACCTTTCATATTTGATATCCGTTCTGTATGATTCATTGTAATTTTAAAACTTTGCAGCTAAGACCAGGGCTTTAGTGTCAATTTTGGTTTACATGTAAAAATCTGCTTTTTTTTTTTTGCTAGAAAATTACTTAGAACCCCCAAACAGTGTATGTATATATATATATATATATATATATATATATATATATATATATTTTTTTTTTTTATTATTTTAACAGAGGCCCTAGAGAATAAAATGGTGGGTTTTGCAATTTTTTATGTCACACGGTATGCGCAGCAGTTTTTGAAATGCAATTTTTTTTTAAAGATTATACTTTAATGAAAGTTTTTTATAGGACACAAACACAATATAGTCCAACACAATATAGTACCCCATTTTTTGGGTAAAATATAACAGATGGTGTTAGGCCGAGTAAATAGATACCAAATATGCACACGCTCGTGGAATAGCGCCATACAGCGGTATTTAAAAATCTCCATAGACGACACTTTAAATGCCTTTACATGTTACCAGTTTAGAGTTACACAGGAGGTCTGATGCTATAATTATTGCTCTTGCTCTGACATTCTTGGCAATATCTCACATGTGTGGGGGGATTGTCATTTACGTATATGTGTGGGACAAAAACCTGTGTTCACCTTTGTGTGGAAGCATGGGGATTTGGGGCACTTTAAAAAAATGTTTTTATTTTATTATTTTTATTGCTGTCACAAGGAAGTTAAACATCACCTGTGATAACAAAAAGCAGTGGCAGGTCCACTTTATGGAAAGATCTGGGGTGTTTCAGACTTCAGATGTCTCCCCTGCCCTTAAAAGCATCTGATCACACCAAGATCAGTGTGATCAGATGCTTTTCCAATCTAAAAATGTTGCAGTTTACATCCAATGAAACCAGGAAGTGACCAAATACTCATTCCAGTCCCTAATAACCTCTATGGCAAGTTGGCGGAACTGCCATCTTCAGTGCCAGGCTCCCCACTGGGACAGGAGAGCCCGGAGAGGCACCGGAGGGCTAATTAGCCACTGGGATTGCTTTTACAAAAAGTAAGATCACCTGAAGAAAAAAACAATACCGGGGTGATGCCTGTAGCTGTAGGCATTATCCTTGTATACCAATTGAAACTGCAGATGTAAATGTACATTAGGTGGTCTTCACATGGTAAAAAAAATCCTTCCTTTCTCTCTTCTTTCTTTCATCCCTTCTTCAGCATAGGTAAATGTATTTAAATAAACTAATATGTATAAAAAAGTCCATCCTTCATCCTTTCTTTTCTATGTTTCTTCATTCTTCTATTTTATCTTCAACTTTCCTTTACTATTGCCATCTCTCCTTTCCTCTTCTACCCTCCTGCCCAGTCCTATTTTCTCCCCTCTTCACCATGCCAATCCCACCATCTATATTTCTTTCCTCTTCTCACCTCTCCTCCTCCCCCATTCTCCTTTCAAATTCTATCCTTTGCTCTCTTACTTCCCACTCAAGGTTTTATGTTTTTACATTTGATCTATAGGAATCAATGTCTCTAACATAATGTATGGAAACGGTCATAAGGCCAGTAGACCTGAACACGAGTGCCCTGATGTTATAGATAACTCTTTAGGACACAAACTTGAAGACGAGGAAAACAAATGTGAGCAGCAGGTTAGTGTGATGGAGCAGATCCAATTATATACCATTATCAAATTATCATCAATGGTACTTCCAAACAGAATAATTGGGAGTATGGGACTATTCGATTAAATATGATTAATTAATTTTTAAATATAAAAATGTGGATTTTTTTTTTCAAATTGACTTTAGCTTGCCAGAAAGAGCATGCTCATAACCTAAAAGCTATTTGTCCTCCCCTTTCCTGTTCCAAGTTTTTCATAGTTGGGCAGAACTGGCAGTGAGGTCTACTCATTATTCATCATGTGCTAGTACAAAGCCACAACTGTTTTACCAGAATTGCAAAATTATATTGTTAGGTGTACATACAATGGAGAGATTGTTTCCCTTTTCAGTTTAAAAGGGAAAGGTGAAACCTGTCACAAATTTCCAAACTGCTGGTTAATTTTTATGATGGACCTCAAGTGTGAGATCAGTCATATGGAGCCATGTCAATTTAATAAAGACTGCACTGAAAAAAGCTCAACATGTGTAAAAAGTGTAAAAAATTATTATGGAACCTTAAAAATTAAATAAAGTGACTATGCAGCCCAGAATCAATAACATATAATGAGCGATTACTTTAAAATGTGTGCAAAAAAATACCCCAATATATATATATATATATATATATATATATATATATATATGCACTGTATATATACTGCAATAACAAATGCTGAATGGACCTTCAATCATAAATAAAGTGTAAAATACAAAGTTCAAATAATGCCCAAAGTCCATTAAGTGCAATCCCCACAAGGTACAAATGTGCAAGTAAATAAAAAAAAAAAAAAAAATGTAATTTTCTCACCTCCCAAAACACAGATACTGTGAACTGATATTGTGATATGGTACCTGCTGCTGATCCAAACTAATTTGATTCCATATCCGTCGCACGGATTTATTATACATTCATATAAAGCCATGTGATGCTCATATTAGTTTTATAACTTGGGAATGTTATTTATTGCATAGCTGTACTTAGTTTTTCTGCTTGCTTATATTTGTATACATTGGTAGTGTCATGGCTGGGTTTTGCAATAGTCAGCATTACTACCTCGTAATACTGATGTTCACTTTGTATGTTTTGTCACATTTTCTATGATTATTTAATTACAGGATGGTATTTGGAGTAAGAACTAGTTACAGCTCTTACTTTGGTTCCATCTTCAGTTAAACAAATCATCCCTCTGACTATTTTCAGCAGGTCATTACCTTTACACGACATTCTTTAGAAATTTGTAATTTCAGAAAAAAAATATAGTATTTGCCAGAGTTTTTTTTTTTTTTCATTGTCAGCAACAGCAAGAGAATTCATTGCTAAGTCTTTTTAGCTTCTGTTTCCAAATGTACCATATTTACCCTATTTATTCAATGACCAGATGCATTTTTTATTTCCGTTTAATGTTTGCTTGGAGTTATTTCTTAATAATGCATTAGTTAACAATTGTTTTGTTTTACTATAGAGGAAGCAGTGTGATGATATAATGTCGAGTATGGGGGACTGCAAATACAAGCTGAAAACTTATCAGGATTTTTTGAACACCTGCAAAGAGGACTTGTGCGATTGCACTTCTGAAAATAAAACCCAGTGTCTGTGTAGCAACCTGAACCAATTTTCCAAAGACTGCGTAAAAGCAAGGGGGCATCCTGGGAATTGGCGACGTTCAGATTTTTGCTGTAAGAATTAATTTTGGTATTTTGGGAGTCTATGAGTGTTTGTAAAGATCTTTAGCTTTTGACTGACCAAAATTCAAATATCTACTAATAATTTACTAACCAAACTGCATGTTTAAGTACACTTTCACCTTGATAAGAAGACCCATACATGTATTTCTGTCTGATTTTGGTGAGGACAAGCGTTTTCTCATTAAGCAGATAAAAAAAAAACTCCTTCTTCCCCATGCTGTACTTCTGTGCACTGTATATTTTATCCGTTCTCCTAAGAACATGACAATAATTATGGCCTTGTTCTAAAAAATACCTAAAAATGTTATTTTCCTGACTTTCTGGCATCAATACTTACAGTTATAGTTACAGCCTCGGAACAAGTATCCTGGAAATGAGTGCCAGAACAGTTACAGAATTCTTTATCAGTATACTTAGTCAAAGACTGAAGTGCATCAGCATTAAAGGCAGCATATTATCATTTTTAGAAGACAAAGTATTGGTAACATCCATGATTCTCTAATGACATAATATCTTTAAGAGATGCTTATGTACCAATGTATTGTCCACAAAGTAACTTTCTTTATCTAATGCATGAAACATCTTGCTTTTTTGGACCTAATGCATGTCTAAGTGAGCATTCATTTAAATTAGCTGGCTTAAAAAACTGAAAACTATGCTAAAACAAATGTCTCAGTAATATATATATGTCAAGCTTTCACATATTTTTATGTTCATCACTTTTTCTCTTCTAGTTGTATACTGTCCTGCGTCCATGAAATTTCTTGAATGTGTTTCTCGTTGTCCTGACACTTGTTCAAACCCAGCTGCCAGTGAAATGTGCATTGATGATTGTGACGAGGGATGTGCTTGTCCTCCAGGTAATATATATATATATATATATATATATATATATATATATATATATATATATATATTTTTTTTTTTTTTTTATATATATATAACTGTTTATTTTAGAAAGAGTTTCTAAATTCATAAGGGAAATCATAGAAAAAGGATGAAAAGAAAATACATTATACTATATATCACAGAAACATATAGAAGTCTGAATAATACTGCATGTAATAACGAAAACATGCTTTCAGTAGTATAAAAATATCAGCTGGGGTGGGCTGCTATATGGCTACTCAAATATCTTCAAAACAGATCAATCCATTCAGTAGTATGCAAATACAAAAAAGTTAGCGGATTAATACATAATACCAATAGGTATCAGCAAATATGATTGCAGGAGATTGAGATTTACCAAGAGCAGAGAGGAACGTCTAAAGAAAAAGGGTACCAGACTCCATGAGGAGGAAGAGGAGAAGACAATCAGCGCATTCCAACCCAATGTAATAAGGAGCTACTCCATGTTAAATAATTGTTACAGATGTCACAAATAGCAGAAGATTGTTATGTAATCTAGCTGCCAGGTATTCCATATACAGTAAATTCACTTCCCTAACACAGTATATCAAATCACAAATCATGGGGGGATGTCTGTTACCACCTGAGAGTGATTAAGCATTTTGCTGCTGTAGGAATATGTGTCCTCGATTTTTTAAGTTTTTCCTTAGGTCCTGAACAGGGAGGTCTACAAGATGGGTTAGTGGTTCAAGGGGAATGAAGCATATCTGCTACTTTGGAGAGTAGTGAGTTGGCTTTTTCCCAAAAAGGCACACTTGTGGGGCATCTCCAAAAAAATGTGAAACAGAGATCCCATAACTAAGTTACATCTCCAGCAAGTAAGCATAATGTGCAGAAGCTCTGGAGTGTAGTAATATAAAACAGTATTTTATAAGCATCTTTCTTGTAGAGCATGCATATATATATATATATATATATATATATATATATATATATATATATATATATATATATATATATATATATATATATATATATATATATATATATATATATATATATATAGAGCTTTTGTGACCTTACAACCACAGTGCCTGCCAGGTTTCTATGGAAAGTTCCTGGCCCGGTAACAATTCCCATTCCAGCATGTAAGATTGTTTAGGAAATGGTTCTACCGTTACAATAGCTAGCGCCTGATACATGTCAGAGAGCAAGGTTTTTTTAAAGGTGCCTTCCAAAAATATTCTTTCACAAAGAGTAAAACAGACAAAAACAATATCTTTTGTAAGGGACTGTGCATAGTGTCAAGTCTGTAGATAGCTATAAAAAGAGTCTGGAAGATTATAATTATTCTGAAGGTTGGAGAACGGTAATAGCTGAAGTGTGCAACAATCAACTATATTCCTAAAATTTAAACAACACATTTGTTTTTTAAGGCAATATCATATATGTAGGTAAACAACGATTAAAAAAAATTCCCAGAAATCTTGGAAACCTGCAGGGTGTTTTAACTGCATGGGGCATAGATTTGAAGGCTTTATCCCAGGGTGTTCAAACTTATTTTCGAAGAGGCCCAGATTTGATGAAGTGAACATACGCGAGGGTCGACCATTTTGCCTGACATTCTTTGAACCATTAAAATTCGGTCTAAGTGTGAACAGCCTAAGTGTGTTTGTTCGTTCGAGCACTAATATACTGCCCGCCAAAAATTCTCTTGCCGTTGTGGCTGTGTGTTAGTAAAGAGATGCGCTCAGGCGTATTAATTGGATATACCGGATTTATTGGTGTATAACATGCACCTTCACTTTAAGAGGGAAGTTTCAGGAAAAAAACTTAACATTTTAAATAAAGAACTGTGAAGCAAAATAAGGGTCAGTGCCCATCTGAAGACCCTCAATTGGCATGAAGGCAGCACCCACCATTGCTAGGAATGCAGCACCCACCATCGCTAGGAATGCAGCCAACTTTACAGGAATGCACCCACCATTGCCAAGAATGCACCCACCATTCCTAGGAATGCACCCACCATTGCCAAGAATGCAGCACCCACCATTACCAGGAATGCAGCACCCATCATTGCCAGGAATGCACTCACCATTGCCAGGAATGCAGCCCCACCATTGCCAGAAAAGCACTCACCATTGCTAGGAATGCAGAATCGACCATTGCCAGGAATGCACTCCCCATTACCATCAGTGCAGCCTTGGAGGGCACATGGAGGGGGCAGGATGAGTACCAAAGATATCCCACAGGAGAATCTCCTGTTTACACAGCGGCCTCTTTAAGAGAAAGTCCCGCCACTTGTGATTGACAGAACAGTCATCCAATGGCAGCGCCAGAGACGGGACTTCCTACTACAGAGGCTGCCATGTAAACAGGAAATACTAATCCTGTGTGCACGCCACTTATCCTGCCACCTCCCTCCGAGGCAGCCAGCCTATATATCTTTTGTGGCCCCCATGCTGGGAGATCATTTTGATGGCCACAAAAGATATACGTTTAGATAACCAGACGACCGTTCAAATCAGGACCATGGGCCGCGATTGGCCCATGGGCCAGACTTTGGACATGCCTGCTTTATCCTGATTGGCCAAAAGAGAGTCAGCTTTGTTACCTTTGTCATAATCCAATTAATATTTGAATGTATACTATCTGCTACATCAGTTACCTTCCTCTTTGTTATACTAGCTCTGGTAGTTTTCGGTGTAGGACCTGGAGTTGTTGGCCAAGATTAATATGGATCCACAGGAGTTACAGGTTTGGGTTAAGATTGGAGATAAAATGGGCACACATATACAGTTGTGATTGGTAACGATGAACCAAACTGCCCTGGCTTTTGTTCAGTGGGGGTTTGGCAAACTTCAAAGGAGTCCGGATGCCAAACCTGAACTCCATTTAAATCAATGGGAGCCAAATCCGTCAAAATAAAAATGCCTATTTTCTGGGCTAATAGTGAAGGGGATATAAAAAAAAAAAAACGAGGCCCCTAGGGACATGTACCAATGCAAAAAAAAAAAAAAAAAAATCCATATGTCCAGAAGCAGTGATTTTTTTTAAATGCTTAAAGTAGAACATTAAAATTGTTCAATTCCTTTAAATAGCATGCCTGGGGTGTGCTAATCCTGCCTGTGAAGAGTAGCATATGTGATTAACAGAAAGTGCCCCAAAAACTTTTCTATGTATTGTAGGGGACATTTTTAGGGGACTGCTTTTTTTTAATTGTTGCTGAAGCACATTTCTACAACAAGAATGAAAGAGTCTCCCACAAAATGCATACTAGATCCTTTGAGCCTGGTATGGATTTTAGGGAGTACTTCGCAGAAATAAATGCATGCGGTCCCCCAGGAAACCCATGCCCTTCAGGTCTAGTATTATTTTTAAAGGAGACTCTGTGCAAAAAAACCTCAAAAAAATACAACAAATACCTGAGGTCCACTTATATACCCATACCCAACCCTTAATCTGAGCCTGCAATCTGACTGACCAGGCTTTATACCCTCCTTGACCATACCAGGCCACATGCCCCCAACATTGGTGGTGTTTTCTTTGACAAAGCACCTTGTCCCCATGTTAATGAGGACAAGAATGTCATCCCCATAACCTTTGCCAGGTGGTGGGTGTGTGGGCAGAGAGCTTATCAAAATCTGGAAGCCTCTTGTAATAGTAAGGGGCCATGCCCCGCTACGTGAATGATTATGGGGTACAAAATGTATGTACCCTAGAAATAAAGACACTCAAATGCCTGACAAGTTCTTTATTTAAAAAAATCAAATCCCCAAAAAGTAAATCCATCACCAATCATTACTGCCGCTGCTGATTCTGATGGGATAGGGGTGATGTTATTGCCAAAATATAGCCACGTGGCCATATTCATGCAATGATGTAAGGCCCCTTTCCCCACCCATTGACTTTTGTGGCTGGGAATTTCTAGCTATGTAAATCAATAAGTCAGGTGATTTCAGTGACTGGTAAGGACGATGTGACTGCAAGCAGCACTGCTTCCTAAACAATCAATGACAACATTGTCCGAATATGGCCGTGTGGCAAAATGTAAGAAATTAAGTAAGTCTCCTTCTCCTTCACATTTGTTTACGTGAGTTTCCTGACCATGTAAATGAACTGGCCTGGTGATGTCAGTGGTTGGTAAGTACACAGCAGCTGTAAGTAGGGATGGCTGAACTGTTCGCCCGGCGGTCATTTCGCGTCAAATTTTGCGTGTTCGCGATTCGCCCGATCGGCGGACTATTACCGCTGTTCGCCCGGCGGACATATGTGTTTACAGTATGAAAGAACTTTGACCCATGATGACACATCCATCATGGGGTACAGGACAGCCAATTGAGACATTTCAGCACATGGACAATTGGAGATTCCCTCTACCTTATGAATAGACCTGATCTGGCGGCCATTTTACATTCTGTCTTATGTCAGTGTAGGGACAGGACACTGTGTGCAGCATGGAGAGACTGTAGTGACACAAATTGCTAGCTATTAGGTCCACAAAAGTCCTTTTAAGGACTGGTATAGGTGTAGTACAGTATATAGGGTTCAGTGCACTGCTGTGCTGGTGATTGCAGCAGCCTGTCTTTTGTCAGTGTAGGGAAGGACAGGACGCAGTGTGCAGCAGGAAAAGTCAGTTTAATCACTAGCTAGCTATTACTACTAGGTCCACAAAGGTCCTTTTAAGGACTGGTATAGGTGTACAATATATAAGGTGCTGGTGCATTGCTGTGCTGGTGATTGCAGTAGCCTGTCTTTTGTCAGTGTAGGGAGGGACAGGACGCTGTGTACAGCAGGGACAGCTAGTTTAATAACTAGCTAGCTATTACTATTAGGTCCACAAAGGTCCATTCAAAGACTGGTATAGGTGTACAGTATATAGGGTTCTGGTGCACTGCTGTGCTGGTGATTGCTGAGTGCACTGCTGACTGATTCTGCAGCTGTCTTTTGTCAGTGTAGGGACAGGACACTGTGTGGAGCAGGGACAGTCAGTTTAATAACTAGCTATTACTATTAGGTCCACAAAGGTCCTTTTAAGGACTGGTATAGGTGTACAGTATATAGAGTTGTACATGTATAATATACTTTCTTCCAAATATAGAAATAATATTATACTTGACTGCTGCCCGAAATCTGCAGCTGTCCTTTATCAGTGTAGGGACTGAGGGGCAGTCTGCAAATCACTAGCTACTAGGTCCACAAAGGTCCATGTAAGGACTGGTATAGCTGTACAATATATAGGGTTGTGTTGCACTGATGTTGACTGCTGCCCTATTCTGCAGCAGTCCTTTATCAGTGTAGGGACTGAGGGACAGTCTGCAAATCACTAGCTACTAGGTCCACAAAGGTCCTTGTAAGGACTGGTATAGGTGTGCAATATATAGGGTTGTGGTGCACTGCTGCTGACTGCTGCCCTATTCTGCAGCAGTCCTTTATCAGTGTAGGGACTGAGGGACAGTCTGCAAATCACTAGCTACTAGGTCCACAAAGGTCCTTGTAAGGACTGGTATAGGTGTACAATATATAGGGTTGTGGTGCACTGCTGCTGACTGCTGCCCTATTCTGCAGCAGTCCTTTATCAGTGTAGGGACTGAGGGACAGTCTGCAAATCACTAGCTACTAGGTCCACAAAGGTCCTTGTAAGGACTGGTATAGGTGTACAATATATAGGCTGCTGGTGCACTGCTGCTGACTGCTGCCCTATTCTGCAGCAGTCCTTTATCAGTGCAGGGACTGAGGGACAGTCTGCAAATCACTAGCTACTAGGTCCACAAAGGTCCTTGTAAGGACTGGTATAGGTGTACAATATATAGGGTGCTGGTGCAGGGCTGTGCTGCAGATTACTGCCCTATTCTGCAGCAGTCCTTTATCAGTGTAGGGATTGAGGGACAGTCTGCAAATCACTAGCTACTAGGTCGACAATGGTCCTTTTAAGGACTGGTATAGGTGTACTATTTGGTGTGCAGTATATAGGTGTGTAATACACGTATAAAATACTTGCACATATAGAAAGCATAGTATAGTGCATTTCCACTGTGCAGCATTGTGACTGCTGAGCGGTTCTGCAGCCATACTACAAAGAGTGACAAACGCAATAAAAAAAGTATTATAACTGGTGTGATAGACCAGTGGCCCCCAAAAACGATAGATTGAAGCGGGGTGTTATATACCTTCTTCCACATACATACTGCACTTCTCTAGAGACTTTTGTCACAGGGTCATTTAAAAAATGACAGGCAGAGGAAGAGGCAGGCCCTTCCGCAGGGGAGGTAGGGGTAGGGCAGGAGCAACAGGCTTGAGCCAAAGTGGCAAATTGCAGAAGGTGCGTGCGATTACGTCAAAGGACGCACCAGACTTGGTTGAGTGGCTCACTCAGCCTTACTCTTCTGCACCCTCCTCATCCTCTCGATCTGCACCCTCTTCTTCACTCTCTGCTATTTGCACCCCCAAAGGCACTACCACCACCACCATATACCTTCCGCTTGAGTCATAGGAATTATTTTCCGATCCATATCAAGACATTTCCGATGCGCAGCCACTCTTGGCATTGGATCAGGAAGAGGAGGTAGCAACAACCGCCACTCAGCAGTCTGATGACAGTACCCAGATCAGCCCAAGGAGGAGGTTGGTCCCCGCTGTTGCTGCCTACTCCGAGATCTCTAATTATAGCGGCCGGGAAGGTGACGTTGATGATGACGTGTCTAGTGATGTCACGTGGGTGCCCACACGAGAGGAAGAGGAGGGGAGATCAGAGGGAGATATGGACCAGCAGATAGGGAGGAGAAGCAGGAAGAACTTAGATTGCACAGGAGGGACAAAGCAGACTGCTAATGTATCAGGAGTGAGGCATCAACCATGTACAGTCACATCTGGCGCTCCCAGGATGCCGACACATGGCTCCGCAGTGTGGGCTTTTTTTAACGTGTCTGCTGCTGACAATAGTGTTGCCATCTGCAATCTTTGCAGTCAACGCATAAGTCGCAGTAAGCCCAACACGACTGCCTTAAGAAGGCACATGAGCTGCCATCACCGAGCCCAGTGGGAGCAACGGAACACACAAATCCACACTCCAGGCTCTCACCGTCCAGCCTCGTCTTCTCCTTCTCCTTCTCCTCTCTCCTCACTCCTCACAATTGTCCTCCACTCCAGCTTGCATCATGCCGTCCTCACGTTTTTCTGGAAAAAGGCAGACTTCCGTGGGCCAAATGTTTGAGCGTAAAAAAAAATTATGACGCTGGATAACCATCTTGCCCAACGGTTGACCACTGGCTTGTCAGAACTGATAGCCCGCCAACTACTGCCATATAAACTGGTGGACTCGGAGACCTTTTGAAAATTTGTGGCCATTGGAAAACCACAATGGAAGGTCCCAGAAAGGAAGCATTTCTCACAGAAGGGCATCCCAGAGCTATATGGCCATGTTCAGCGGCAAGTGAATGTATCTTTGGCACACAGTGTCGGTGCCAAGATACATCTGACCACAAACACGTGGTCTAGCAAACACGGGCAGGGAAGGTTTATCACTTTTACTGCCCACTGGGTGAACCTTCTGACTGCCGTCAAGCATGTAACCCGTGGCACCCGTGTAGATTTGGTTTTACCGCCATGGATTGCATGCAGGCCTGGCTCTTCTTCTCCTCCTCCTACTCCATCCTCCTCCCTCTCCTCCTCGGCTGACTTCTCCTTTTCTGCTGCTATTGTCTCTTCCGCTGCGCCACCCAAGCTCCCCAGAACCTATTCGACATGCCAGGTGAGACGTTGCCATGCTGTGCTGCGTCTGTTGTGCCTGGAAGCCAAGAGCCACACTGGCCCTGCACTCCTTTCAGCTTTGGGTTCACAGGCATATCAGTGGCTAACACAGCTCAGTTTGACAGTTGGTAAAGTGGTGTGTGACAATGGTGCCAATCTGCTTAGCACATTGAAACAGGGCAAAATTACGCACGTGCCATGCATGGCACACGTCTTAAACTTGGCCGTGCAGCGATTCGTTGTCAAATACCCTGGGGTCCAGAACATCTTCCGGCAGGCAAGGAAAATCTCGGCCCATTTCATAAGATCTTACACGGCCATGGCTCACCTTGCTGACATTCAGCAGCGACACAATCTGCCGGTCAGATGTCTTGTTTACTTTGACAGATACACATTCTGTCACTGTGGGGAATGATTGCCGGTGGCCAATGGACATTGAGTCTGCCGGACCCACTTATTGGCTTCCCCACTGGCCAATAGGTGAACACAAATCGCCGTATACGAGCCCAACGTACACCTACGCCAATTTGCGTAGCCGTGCCAACCTACCGCAGTATAATGACCCTGGCTGGTTGGCAAGTGGTTAAAGGCAAAAAAAAAAAAAAACTTTATTTAATGCATCCATAGAATGCATGCACATTTCCTCATGTTTTATCCCTTTAAACATGCTTAAAGAACATGAGTTCGACTCAAACATTGGCTATTCTCTCATTCGCTGAATAGCGAACAATTTGGGGTATTTGCGGCAAACTTGAAAGCAGTGGAATGTTATTTTGCTGTCAGACTGTTCTAAACACGGGAAATATGTGCCCCTTTATAGGCATACTATAGACAACCCCAGGTACGAAATTTAAAGGAATATTACACTTTTATTGTTACACTTTAAGTATTATTAAAATCGCTGCTCCCGAAAAAAACTTCAGTTTTTAAAACTTTTTTTTGCATTGATACATGTCCCCTTGGGAAGGACTCAGGTCCCCAAACACTTTTTATGACAATAACTTGCATATAAGCCTTTAAAATTAACACTTTTGATTATTCATGTTCGCGCCCCATAGACTTTAACGGTGTTCGCGTGTTCGAACAAATTTTTTGCCTGTTCGCATGTTCTGGTGTGAACCAAATGGGGGGGGTGGTTGGCCTATCCCTATTCCTTAGCATGTGGCTTTCCCCGTGTTGTCAGAGGGGGCGGGGCGTGTAAAGGGGGGACCCCGCCCCCTCTGACAACAAGGGGAAAGCCATAGGGAAGTCCCCGTGTGTCAGAGGGGGCAGGGTCACTTATATAAGAACTGTCACCTCAACATAAGTGTCACACAGCAGAGGACTCCCACTGAGGCGGATCGTGCGGAGGACGAAGTGGAGAAGAAGATGCCAGATGAGAAGACCGGAGGAAGATAGAGGAAGAAGTGGGGGAAGAAGAAGATGGAGGAAGAAGAAGAACCCCGAAGGAAGACAAGAAGATGGAAGAAGAAGCGGGGAAAGAAGAAGAAATTAAAAAGGAATTGTCAAAAACTGTTGCTTGTCTTTTTTAACATTTTTGACAGTTTTTTGTGAAATGGTAGGGCTACATTTGTACCTCATTACCAATTCACACGGGGAGGTGGGATCTGGGGGTCCCCTTGTTAAAGGGGGCTTCCAGATTCTGAAAAACTCCCCTCCCACAGACCCCCACAACCACTGGGCAAGGGTTGTGGGGATGAGGCCCTTCTCCCCATCAGCATGGGAACAAGGTGCTTTGGGGGTCTATGCGCTCTCTCATCCCCCCTCTTTTCCTGTGTCCTGCCAGGTTGCGTGCTGGTATAAGGGTCTGGTATGGATTTTTGGGGGGACCCCACACCATTTAAAAAAAAATTGATGTGGGGTTCCCCTTAAAATCCATACGAGACCTGAAGAGCCTGATATGGAATGTAGGGGGACCCCACCAATTTTTTTTTTTTTTGGTTCAGGGTTCCCTGTGTGGAAATCCCATGCATTTTTATCAATGAACTTTTATGTGTATTGCCAGACCGACAATTCATTATAGCTGAGAGTCGTTTTAAATAACTTTTTTTTCCGTTAGAAATGTAATTTTGCTGTCAGACTTTTCTAAACACGGGAAACATGCGCCACTTTACAAGCATACTATAGACACCCCCCAGGTACGAAATTTAAAGGAATATTTAAATTTTATTGTTTCACTTTAATCATTAGTAAAATCACTGCTCTCGAAAAAACAGCTCTTTTAAAAACTTTTTTTTGCATTGATACATGTCCCCTGAGGCAGGACTCAGGTCCCCAAACACTTTTTTATGACAATACCATGCATATAAGCCTTTAAAATTAGCACTTTTGATTTCTCCCATAGACTTTTAAAGGATGTTCCGTGGCTTTCGAATTTGCCGCAAACACCCCAAATTGTTTGCTATTCGGCAAACAGGTGAACAGCAGAACAATTTGTCAAGCTGGATACTGCCTCCAGCAAGATGAGTACCAGAATTAATGAATTTACCATAAGGAATGCCACCCCAGGAACAAAAATATGATTTTTATAACAGCTTACCTGTAAAATCCTTTTCTTGGAGTACATCACGGGACACAGTGCTACAATAATTACTGTATGGGTTATATAGGCAACTTTAGGTGATGGACACTGGCACATCCTAGACAGGAGGTTTAACTCCCTATATAACCCCTCCCCTTACCGGGAGTACCTCAGTTTTGTAGCAAAGCAATACACGTCTAACCAGAAAGAGGGGAGGGACCTCTGTGTCCAGTGATGTACTCCAAGAAAAGGATTTTACAGGTAAGCTGTTATAAAAATCCTATTTTATTTATCGTACATCATGGGACACAGTGCCACAGTAATTGCTGTATGGGATGTCCCAGAGCAATGCTATCTGAGGGGAGGGAGATGCACACAAAAGTATTGTGCAATCAGACCTGAGGACCTATACTCCTGCCTGCAGCACACTGTGCCCAAAGGCGATATTCTCATGCCTTCTTACATCCACCTGATAGAATCTGGTGTGGACTGAAGACCAAGTTGCGGCCTTGCAGATTTGCGCCATGGAGGCTTGGTGATGCACTGCCCACGAAGCACTAACAGCCCTGGTGGAGTGCGCTTTGATTTGAAAAGGTGGAACTTTCCTCTTCAAACCACAAGCTTGAATAATTACTTGCCAAATCCACTTAGCAATAGTAGATTTCGATGCTGCCTGTCCTTTTCTAGGACCTTCAGGCAACACAAACAAAACATCAGTTTTCTGAATCTGAGCAGTCGCCTCCAAATAGATTTTGACTGCTCTCACTACATCAAGAGAATGTAGTGGCTTTTCTTCCATTGAGCAGGGTTCTGGAAAATATAAAGATAGAACAATATCCTGGTTTAGATGAAAACCTGAAACCACCTTCGGTAGAAAGCTAGGATGAGGACGCAATACTATTCTACCCTTGTGAATAAATAAATATGGCTCTTTACAAGAAAGAACAGCCAATTCTGATACCCTTCTTGCAGATATGGCTACCAGAAAAAATAGCTTTTTTGTCAAAAAGGACCAAGGGAATATGTTGCATTGGCTCAAAGGGTCATTTCTGTAATGCCAACAAAACTAAATTCAAGTCCCAAGGGATCAGGGGTGACCTAACTGGTGGATTAAACCATGTTACCCCCTGTATAAAGCTATGGACCAAAGAATGCATAGCAATTGGCTGTTGAAACAATACTGATAAGGCCGAGACCTTGCCTTTGATAGCACTCAAGGCCAGCTTCATCTCTAATCCCATTTGCAGAAAGGAAGGATTCTACCTATGATGTACTTTCTGGGATGACAACCCCTGGATTCACACCAGGAAACATATGCTTTCCAGACTCTATAATAAATGATTCTGCTTCCTTGCATTAATCAATGTAGATATCACTGAGCCTGAAAGCCCATGATTCTTCAGAATGTGGGTTTCAATAGCCAAACTGTTAAATTTAACATTTGTAAGGTAGGAGGGATCACTGGTCCCTGTGAAAGCAGGTCTGGACGTGGTGGCAGGGTCCATGGGTCCCCTATCGCCATCTTTTACGATCTCTGCATACCAAGGCCATGCTGGGGCCGTAAGTACCACCGACTTCCTTTCCTGGTTGATCCTGTAAAGAAGCCATGGTAGCAGCAGAATAGGAGGGAATGCATAAATCAATGACAACTGATCCCACAGGGTCACCAACACATCTGTTCCACATGTAAGTGCATCCCTTGTTCTTGACAAAAAGTTGTCGACTTTGCTGTTGAACCTGGATGCAAACAAATCTGCATCCGGGATCCCCCATCTTTGACATATAGCCAGGAAGACATCAGGGTGAAGGGACCATTCCCCCGGGAACAACTGCTGGTGACTCAAGTAGTCTTCCTGCCAATTCTCTATCCCTGGAATGAAGATTTCCAATATGCATGGCACATGCTTTTCTGCCCAGACGAAGATATGGTTTACCTCTTCCTCGACTTCTGGTGCCCCCTTGGTGATTGATATAAGCCACTGTTCCAAGCAGATAGGATACTGATTTGCAGTTGTCTCGAATGAAACTGAGCATAGGGAACCGCTTCAAATGAAACCACCATTTTTCCCAACAACCTCATGAAAAGGTAAATAGAAGGATCCTTCTTTGCTCTGACCACCTGAACCAGCTCCTTTATGGTGCTGATCTTTGCCTGTGGTAAAAACACCCTCTTCTGGGCTGTATCTTTGACCAGACCCAAGTACTCTAGTCTTCTTAATGGTTTTATAGAAGACTTCTCTAGGTTGAGGACCCAACCTAGGTATTCTAGGTCGTTGACTGTGGTGACCATGCTTTGGTCTAAGCGAGCTACGGACCGCTCTTTCAAGAGCAGGTCATCTAGGTATGTTACAATTGTTATACCTTGAGTCCTTAATCTGGCCAGAGGAAGGACCAGAAGTTTTGTAAACACCCAAGGTGCAGTAGCTAGACCGAAAGACAAGGCTAAAAATTGAAAATTTAGTTTTTCTACTTCGAAACATAGATATTTCTGGTGAGCGGGGAAAATAGGCACATGCAGGTATCCATCCCTGATGTTGATTGATGCCAAAAGTTCTCCTCCTTGTGGGATGGAGACAACAGATCGTATTGATTCCATGTGAAAAGAGCAGATATTCAGGAATCGGTTTAGACCCTTGAGATCTAGAATGTGTCTGACATCCCCATTTGGTTTTGGCACTGTAAAAAGGTTTGAATAAAACCCCAACCTCTGCTCTTTCGCGGGGACCGTCACTTTTCAAGCCAAAAGTTGGTCTAATGCTTGAAAGAGAGACTTCTTTTTTTTTCTGGACCTTTGGGGACGTTTGACCTGAGGAAGCGAGGAGATGGGAATTCTCGGAACTCTAGTTTGTAGCCTAGCGTTATTGTGGAGACCACCCATCTGTCTCGAAACTCTTCCTGCCAGACCCTTGAGAACTGCAGAAGTCTTCCCCCTACTTGAGTGAGCAGGGATGCCCCTTCATAAAGAGACTTTAGTTTTCTGTCTTGTAGGTTTCCTCCCCTGGACTTATTTTGTCCCTGGAGTAGACCCTGAGGTTTACCTCTTGAACCTTACGGTGGAGGCCATCGTGACTGCCTGGAGGCTGATGCCCCTGGCCCTGAAGAAGGAGCTTGTTTAACCACTTAAGCCCCGGACCAATTCGCAGCAAAAGGACCTAGTCCCTTTTTGCGATTCAGCACTGCTTCTCTTAAACTGACAATTGCGCGGTCGTGCAACGTGGCTCCTAAACAAAATTGGCGTCCTTTTTTTCCACAAATAGAGCTTTCTTTTGGTGGTATTTGATCACCTCTACGGTTTTCATTTTTTGCACTATAAACAAAAATAGAGCGACAATTTTGAAAAAATGCAATATTGTTTACTTTTTGCTATAATAAATATCCCCAAAAAATATATAAAAAACATTTTTTTCCTCAGTTTAGGCCGATACGTATTCTTCTACATATTTTTGGTAACAAAAATCGCAATTAGCGATTATTGTTTGGTTTGTGCAAAAGTTATAGCGTTTACAAAATAGGGGATAGTTATATGGCATTTTTATTAATATTTTTTTTACTAGTAATGGCGGCGATCAGCAATTTTTGTGACTGCAACATTATGGCGGACACATCGGACATTTTTGACACATTTTTGGGACCATTGTCATTTATACAGCAATCAGTGCTATTTAAATGCACTGATTCCTGTGTAAATGACACTGGCAATGAAGGAGTTAACCACTAGGGGGCAGTGTAGGGGTTATGTATGACGTTATGTTTTTTTTTTATTGTAGAGGGGCGTAGCCTGGCATGTGATGTTACTGATCGTCTTTCCCTATAAAAGGGAACAGACGATCGGTGGCAGCCACAGTAGGAAGCACGGGGAGAGGTTTGTTTACACAGACCTCTCCTCGTTCTTCAGCTCTGTGACCCGTTCGCGGTCCCGCGGCCATGGTCACAGAGCTCAAGACCGGGTCGAGAGCACACCACCGGCGGCACGCTCCCTACCCACGGCTGGGCACTTAAAGAGCCACGTACAGGTACGTGATTGTGCCCACCCGTGCCATTCTGCCAACGTATATGTGCAGGAGGCGGTCCTTAAGTGGTTAAAGGAGGGACGTTTACTTATTTTCTTAACTGCCAAAAGGGTACTTTTTCCACTTGATATTCTTTGGATATATTTGTCCAAATTATCCCAAAACAGCCTTTCACTGTGGTAAGGTAAACTCCAGGAGTTTTTTGCATGGTGCTTCGGCTGACCAATTTTTCAACCATTAGATTCTAAGAATATGCACCAACCCAAGCATAAGGCGAGAGGTTTGAAGGATAGAATCTCTGATTACATCAACTGCAAAACACAAAGCCCCTGGCAGCTCTGCTAAATCCTGGGCCTGCTGCTCAGGGAAAACTTTGAGCACCTGTTTCAAGTGGTCTCTCAAGGATTGACATGCCCCAATTGCCGCCACTGCAGGTTGAGCTACTGAACCTGTCAAAGAGAAAATATTTTTCAACAGGAATTCCAATTTTTTATCGGTTAGATCCCTAACCATTTGTGCATTGTCAACCGGACAAGTCAAACTTTTATTCACAAAGGATATAGCAGCGTCAATTTGCTGGTATACCCCACATCTTAGTAAATTTTTCCTCCATAGGATAAAGTGTTAAAAATCTTTTTAGGAGGGAAAAATGCTTATCTGGGTTATCCCATTATAAGCTTTTCCAGCAATGATTGGACAGGAAAGGCACACAAAACTTGAGGAGGCTTTAGTGAACCCAAACAAGAAGTGGGCTTTTCAACCGACTCAGTTAGGGTAGCTTAAATGTGGAGCGGACCATTTCAGTAAGAGATTGCAACAGCAATTTCTCAGCTTGTGAAGCTGAAGAAGGTCCTTCCCCACTGGATCACTTGGAAGATGAGTCATCAGCCTCTTCACGGTCCTCTGAGGGGAATTCATCTTCCCCCTCCCACTGTTCCTCTGTTTGAGGTTCCTGGGTGGTAGAAGAGGGCCTAATGCATTTTCTCACATTCTGGGAAGATGCAATTAAAGCCGCTAACCTTTCCTCCAATCCAATCATGGCTGAGGAGAAAACCTCCTCAGTAATATAGACAGGGGCTGAAATGTCGGAAGCAGTTGCAACCCCTGACAAACCTGATGGCTCACTCTGTCCTTCCTAGGCCTTTCAGGGTTACTGGTGTTGCAGAGGCAGGGTCCTCATAGCCTGAGCGAGATCCCTTTGAGCCCTTGTTTTTTGAGGTATTTGTACCTCCCCTTCTGACCATAGCGCTAAGCACAAATGCAGAGGTACTGCCAAAAATGTACCGACTGCTGAGCAAATAGTTCAGCAACTGCCGCTGCCATTAATGCTCAGCCTGATGCTAAATAAAACATGTTTTGGGAATGCCTGAGTCACCAACACTCACACTCTGTGTCTCTCCATCAGCTGAATGCACTTGCAAAAGGTGCACTGATAGCCTACACAGCCCCACTTTGTGGACGCTGAAGCACGCCGATGCCACGATAAGCCCCGCCCCCCTTCATCCAACTACCCACCGTGTCCCCCACACTTTTCAAAAAATATTGTTTTCCACATGAGTGGGCCTCTGATCTGATCGGATCGCATGTGGTTGGAGGGTGGGGTGGAGGAGAGGAGGAGAGCCGATGGAAGGACAACCGCCAACTGTACCATGTTCCCTCTGCCTTCTGGGGAGAGAAGAGAAATGTCTGTCCAGGTGGGGATGTTTAAAAAGAAAATCCCCATCCAACATCTTACCTGAGGCTTGGGACTGGAGGAAGCCTGCAGCTTGTACTGACAAGGAGCGAGACTGACAAGCATGGAATAGGTATGTTGCTCTTGACAGCGACTTTAGGCATGACAACATTCACTTAAAGGAGAAAACCCATAAGTATTAAAAAAATCCTAATGCCACGTACACACGATCAAACAATCCGGTGGAAAAGACAATCCCCCCGTGTGTAGCCTCCAGCGGACTTTTTTTACTCAAAAAAAAGTCGGACTTAGAAAGTAGTTTTGCACTCCAATCTTTCAGTCGGACTCGCATTTCGGCGGACAATCCGGCCGTGTGTGTGCCAGTCCACCGTACTTTTGAAATGAACAGACTTTTCCCGCCCGGAGAAAAGTCTGCTCATTTTGAGCGCATCTCCAGGTAGCCGAGGCCAGCGACGCCTTCTTCGTCACCTGGTATGGACTTAAAGGGGAACCCCAACTCCGAAAAAATCGTTGCGGGGGTCCCCCCCAGGTCCACATCAGACCCTTGTCCGAGCACGCTACCCGGCCGGCCAGGAAAGGGGAGGAAGAGAGAGCGCCCCCCCCCGAGCTGTACCAGGCCGCGTGCCCTCAACATGGGGGGTGCCTTGGGGAAGGGGGGCCGTGCGCCCCCCCACCCCAAAGCACCTTGTCCCCATGTTGATGAGGACAAGGACCTCTTCCCGACAACCCTGGCGGTTGGTTGTCGGGGGGCTTATCGGAATCTGGGAGCCCCCTTATTAAAGGGATACCGGCCCCCACCCTATGTGAATGAGTATGGGGTACAATGTACCCCTACCCACTCACCTGTAAAAAAAAGTAAAAAAATACACAACACACAAGGGTTAAAATAGTTTATTTCACAGCACAGGTCTTCCGTCTTCGGGGGTCTTGTCGCCGGACTCCTCTGCTATCTTCTGCTAGCTCTTTTGCTAGCGGAGGAGCCCGGCTTTCTTCTTTGCTGCCGCCCTCTTCTTCCGACTTCGGGGGTCTTGTCCCCCTCTTCGGTTCTTTTTGCGGGTCCACCGCGCCTTCTTCTAGCTCTTTTACAGGCGGTAGCCCGGTCTTCTGTCGCCACTACCACCGTCTTCTGTTCTTCTCTTATTCTCTTCAGATGTTGCCTCATCGCTCTCTCTGCTCACAATGACGGGGACGCGGCGACTTATATAGGGACATCACCGGATGATGTCCCTGCCCAGTATGATGTCACAGTCCCAGCATCCTGCGGCCGGGTAGCATGCTCGGACAAGGGTCTGATGTGGACCTGGGGGGGACCCCACGCCGATTTTTTCGGCGTTGGGGTTCCCCTTTAAGTCCATACCAGGTGACGGGGCCAGTGAAGAAGGCTACCTGGAGACGCGCTCAAAATGAGCGAACTTTCCTCCGCGTGTGTGGGCAAGTCCGTTCATTTGAAAAGTACGGCGGATAGTCCGGTGGACTTAGTACGCCATATTAGTCCACTGAAAAAGTGCCGTGTGTGGGCAAGTAGCTAGTTCGGAAAGTCCAGCGGACAGTCCGGCGGGAAGTCCGCCAGACTAAGTCTGCTGGATAGTCCGCTACGTGTGTACGCGGCATTAGGAATCTCCACTCCAAAAAGACTCAATCTTCACCCCTCACGGCGGGCTCTGATAAAAAAACCTTTAAGGACCGGGGCCCCTTTTTATCACACCCTTGGACCCGTATAGCACCCCACTAGGAAATATGGCTGAAAAAAAACAAAGTACTGGATCCCGGGCTCCAGCTCTCTAAAAAGAAAAATGTTACAGGCAAAACCTTGTTTCTTCCCACACAAGGCCCGGGTACCATTCAGTTTGGCCTAAAAACACACTTTGAATGGATCCGGCTGCATGGCTTGCCACAGCAAGGATTACTCCAGTGGAACTCAGCACAGCACATCTTTATTCGCTACCAACACCTAAGACACTGGAAAAAAAACTGTGGTACTCCTGGTAAGGGGAGAGGATACATAGGGAGTTAAACTTCCTGTCTAGGGTGTGCCAGTGTCCATCACCTATATAACCCATACAGTAATTACTGTGGCTCTGTGTCCCATGATGTATGATAAAGAAATGTTTAGTACAAATGAGGAGCATGCCACGACCATGAGTCGAATACACATGGATGAAGTAAAAAAGTTTAATACAAATTCCCCATGGCATTTAAAAAAAGAAAGAAAGAAGGCATTCAGGAGGCAGCAGGATCATTTCCTGAATGCTTGGCACTTGCTGCTCTACCACCCTCTAAAATGTGATCCAGCAGTGTCTACTGCCCTCCTTTTTACAGGGTAATAGACACTGCTGTTTCTGGTAAGGAGTCCTAAACAGTCCTAGAGTCAACTCCAGATAGTGTCAGTCAGGGAGATAATCAGCAGATATAGTCATTTTGACAGTTCCCTTTACCAGGGACAGGTCTTCATTTGAAGCTCATTTATTATTATTTTGTTTATATTATTGCAGGTACCGTCCTTGATGACGTGAACCAACGCAAGGTCTGCATTGAAAAACAACTCTGCCCCTGTGTTCACAATAACAAAATTTACCAGCCTGGAGTTTCTTACATTGCTGGATGCCTGAAATGGTACTGTGTACATGCTTTTTATTGGTGGATCAGGGAATATCCTAGGGGACGCTAAAAACAAACCAGCTTTGCCCCAATCATATTGGCTTCAAAGTACTTTATCAATGATTGTCTATGTTTTTGACTACATTTCTGACCTAATTTTAAAAATGTGAACTGCCTGGCTCTGGCCTCACTTTCTAAGTAAATGACTTTGAACAAGCATGCATTAAGGCAAGTCTGAGTGAAGTTAGAATTCCTAATGTGCATATGCATTTTACGTCAGTGGGACTGATTTACTAAAGGCATATATGCAGTCCACTTTACAAGGGAGTTTCTAATTTGTAATGTCATTTTACCTTAGCCTATTAAATGTGGTCAACATTCACTTTGCAAAGAATATGTAACAGAAAATTACCACATGTACTAAGCCAAGGAAAAATTCCCGTGCAAATTCCCTTGCAAAGTGAAAAGTATGTTTGCCTTTAGTAAATCAATCTTAATACCTCAGAAGGTAATATCTTTTGAATAATGAAAAGGTAACTATCATATTTAGAAGAAGAAAAATACTCATTGACAGCCCTCATTTATCTAATATTCCTTTTCCCAGAATGGTCTTTTATATTGACCACACTGGTTACCATCTAATCGTGCAATTTATAATTTTCCTAGGTTGGTTAAAAAGATACAAAATAAACATACCTCACAATATAACATGCAACATGAACTGTATGTCTAGATTAAAGGTGGCCATGGATGTATTGAAATTTGGCGGTTCAGCAGGGACCATTCAAATTTTGTTCAGGGTTTGTCAGATCAACTGCTGTTCTTCAGTGCATTTGGTTAGTTCGTTCTGACCAGCCAACCTTTTTGAAGCCATGTTGCATACTCGTCGTAGAGTTCGTGCTGTGCGGGGGCTTGATGTTGGGGTTCTTACTTTGACCCAAGCCCAGTCCATGAACCGGAGTGGCGAGGATTTCATGGACCAAGAATTGGTTTCTTCAGCGTGACCAATTCTCTCATATGCCTCTGCTGCGCGAGATCCAGGAGAATAACCCTGATGATTTCAGGAATTTTCTCTGGATGGCCGACCCCATTTTTTACCTTTTGTTGGTTTTGCTTACCCCTTATATTAGCAGGCAGGACACCTGCATGCAGAAAGCCATCACTCCCGGGCAGAAGCTAGTCACCAACTTGCAGTACTTGGCGATGGGGAGAAGTCTACAGGACCTCAAGTTCTCTACAGGCAGCTCCCCCCAGGCTCTGGGGATCATTATTCCAGAAACCTGTTCTGCTATTATTCAGGTCCTGCAGAAGGACTATATCAGGGTAAGTTTTATCCTTTAACATCACATTCTATGCATTTAATGTTTGCTAATGTTTTGTATTTGTTTCATCATTCCATAATTACCCTCATTGTAATATGCTGTGAATCTCCTCTTTGTCCTGATGCATGCTTGAATCTTTTACTACTCCTTTTTTGGCCTACATGCATATTTGCCTTCATTAACCTCCCCAGCATGCTATCCTGGGCCCATACACACCTACCTTAGTCATTAATAATGTATTTTATCAGCTCCATTGTAGTGCTTTACCCAAAACACCCTCTATAATGTGTACAAATGTTATTGTTGACCTTAAATTCATGCAGCGTCAGAGGCTTTTTTTGGGCTCACAAACTCATTTAGAACCGCCCCCCCTAAAATTTGGACAATGGGCCATCAGAGGGGGTGAGGAATCTAATAAGTGGACCTTATTTTTTTGTCTTTAAATAAGCATTATAATAAATGTTATACTGATGTTGTCTAAGAATGTTTGTGTCTAATCTGCTTGCAATGTTTATGTGCAAAATTAAAAAAAAAAATCTGTTTTGACTCCACAGTTTCCTTCAACGCCACAGGAATGGAAGACTGTGGCATCCCACTTTGCCCATTGTTGGGACTTTCCCAACTGTGGAGGGGCAATAGATGGGAAGCACATCCCCATCGTCCCACCAACCCATTTGGGGTCATACTATTTTAACTATAAGGGGTTTCATAGTTTCGTGTTGATGGTGGTGGTGTCGGCGACATATGAGTTTCTCTATGTGGATGTGGGGAAGAATGGCTGGATGTCGGATGGTGGAGTCTTTGCACAGACAAAGTTCTACTGACATCTCCAGAGTGGTGGCTTGGGATTTCTACCTGTGGAAGAGAATGTAGAAGGACTTCTTTTTGTTTTTATTGTTGATGAAGCATTTGGTCTGGGCAATCACGTGATGAGGCCATTCCTCCAGAGGACCCTCACCCCGGAGAAGAGGGTTTTACTCGCTGGCCAGAGCCCGAAGAGTTGTGGAGAATACCTTTGGGATAATGGCCCGCTGGTTCCCCCTATTTCTAACAGCAATCAAACTGAACCACATTGTTTTACGCTGCTGCATCCTGCACAACTTTTGTAAAAGAAATGCTCCAATTATATAGCCTCAGTTAGCCCTGAGGCCAGACTTCGGGAACCAACACTGATGGCCCTGGAAGCTGTCCGTCCTGGCTTGCCCCCCCAAAGTACCCAAATCTTGATTTGGATTTACTGCTTGTGTTTCTTTTATCTGTCTCCTAGGTTCTCCTAATGCACTTGTAGTGCCAAGTGGTTTTCACATTAATTAAATAACACTTATTACAAAAAGTGTTATTGAGCATTGAAAGAAGAAGCCACACATTGCTGAGTAGAAAGCCTTTTATTCCATGCACATTCACATGTGTGTTTTATAAAACATTTGGCGGTAAAAAAAAAAAAAAAACATCTTTTTTTTTTTCAAAGTTTTACCTTGAAATTTTAAAAAAAATACAGAAACAGGCATGTTTCCAAACATAACATACACAACTCTGGAACTCACAAAGTTCAACATTGCAAAAAAGAAGGCAATATCAGACATTTTATAGTGTGAAAAAGGTCTTGATCTTGTCTTCATCAGATGGGGTGAAGTCACCCCTGTAACAGCTAAATTTAGAAGATGCACACAAATTGTGAGTCAAATGGGGATTTCCTTTCTGATCCTATACCTAATGTCAACATTTGCTATCTCCCATCATGGGGGATCAATGGATTTTGGGGGTGCAACCACTTCCTCTAACCTACTAGAGTTGGGAGGAAGGGATTCCTACCACAAATATGTACATTGAAATCCCCTGATGGCAAATAGCACATGCTGACACACTGGGGGTTATTTACGAAAGGCAAATCCACTTTGCACTGCAAGGGCACTTGGAAGTGCAGTCATTTTAAATCTAAGGGGTAGATCTGAAATGAGTGGAAGCTCTGCTGATTTTATCATCCAATCATGTGCAAGCTAAAATGCTGTTTTTTTATTTTCCTTGCATGTCCCCCTCCGACCTACAGCTACTTTACTTCCAAGTGCACTTGTAGTGCAAAGTGGATTTTCCGTTAGTCAATAACCCCCACTGTGTGCATCTTCCAAATGTGGCTTTTAAACTGTATTAAAACTTTAGATAAAATTTGTAGAAAAAAATGAATATTTTTAGGATTTAGATTCTCCCTAGCACATCCATCATGTTCTTCAGTCTTTGTTCAATCTCCTTGGTTTTCTCTTTGATAAGGTCAAAATCCCGACTACAAGAGATGATTTCCTGGATAAGCCGCCATGTACTGTCACTGGTGAAATGACTGGATTTTGGTACCACAACCTGAACATCACCTAAAATAAAAATACACACCATTTATTAAAAATACACAGGCAAACATCTATTACCTGAATCTGTGGTGTCAGACACTGACCTGTTGTGGTGCCAAATTCCAGCACTTCTTCTACCTCTCCTTCCTCCACATCCTGAGGTACCACAATACTCTGCTCCCCTTCTTGAGGAAGTGGGGGGTTCATGCTGTCCTCTGACGGAGTGAGTCTTTTCTCCCCTATGAGAATGAAACAAAAGGTATACTTAGCATACAGATATTTGTGGCCAAAAATATAACTGTGAAACATTGCTTGGAAGTGGTGTACAATTGTCTGTTTGGGCAGAGATCCAAGTTGAAGACATGATTAACTCCCTTAACCAAGCTGGAATACTTACCCTTTTTGGACAAGTTTCACACATGGAGACACCCCAAGTATCCACTGGAGCACCTGTGTGGGTCACCTTAAAAAATGTGCTCTGTTCAGTCCAGATGCTGAGTGTCCTCTCCTTACAATCCACTGAAGATTGAAATTCATTCTAGTTTCAAAGATATCAAGACAACAATGTTCTAAACGTATTTTTTTTTTTTTCACAATAAAGTTTATTAGAAAGAAAATAATAGATACAGAAAATGATATGTATCATATAATGGTAGAACAATATGAAAATTATGGACATTGAGATTGGTCTTGTAATCACAAGAGTGATATCTTAAGAATGAAGTAACATAGTAAAGGGATTATAATGACTATGATAGATGTAAGAAATAGAATGGGTATAATCATACAGTTGCAATGTATTACTTTGAGTAAGAAAATGGTTAGGTTACAGGGATTAGGATACATAAATAAGTGCAACAATGATAGACATGTACTATTAGTCTTAGAAAAACGTTTTCAAAGGTATTCCGGTAAGGGAAAATGGAATAGCTGAGTCTACATATCATGTTGTGAGAATTTGGTATACCTCTGTTTTGGAAAAATTTCGCCAGGGTTCCCATATTTGCAGGAATTGAGTAATAGAACCCTGTTTAATAGCAATAATTTCTTCCATATCGTAGATATGGTGAATCTTACGAAGCCAGTCTCCAACTGAGGGTAAAGAGTGTGAGTTCCAATGTAGCAGGATCAAATTTTTAGCTGCATTGAGGAAATGTCTGATCAGTGATTTTTTATATGTTCTATATGAAAGGTTGTTTATATGCAATAAACACCAAGCTGCGTCAAGAGTTGCGTGTGAACCTGTAATATGGTTGGTCCAGTGTCGGACTTGATTCCAGAAAGGTTTCAGTTGTGTGCAGCTCCACCAAATGTGCAAGAAAGAGCCTGTTTCTGACTCACATCTCCAGCAGACCCTGGAATGCTGGTGAGACCAATTGTGTTTGGTAAGTGGTGTTATGTACCACTGCGTGCGGACTTTATATGAGATTTCCTGCATTCGTGTGCTGAGTGCACATTTGTGGGTGAATATGTTTGCTTTTTCCCATTGTTTTGTGGAGATTTGAGTATTAAGGTCCCTTTCCCATTTGAGTTTATATGTATCCGTTTCACTTTCACCTTGAGACAGGAGCCATTTGTATAGGATGGATGTTGTTTTTCTGGTTGGGGTTTTCTTTAGGCATATGAGTTCAAATGTGGTCAAGGGTCTAAAGATCAAGTCTTTGTGCTTGTTATTGGATATAAAGTCATGAATTTGCATATATGACCATTCTGATAGGGGATGAGTTGGGAGAGCCTTATTTAATTCCTGTCTAGATTTCAGCTTATTATTTTGGATGCAATTTGTTATTAGTAGGGGGTCGGAGGGAAAGGTAGTGTACATCTTGGGATTATTAAGTCCGGGTATAAAATCTGGATTGTTAGCTAGAGACGAGAGGGGGCCTGGGTTTGTGGATAATCCTAGGGGAACTGCTACCCTCTTGAATATTTTGAGTGTGTATTAATAGTAGGGTGTTGTTTAATTGAGAGAGGGAGGTTTAGATAGCTTGTCCAGGGGAGATGTGGTATGTCTAAGGTGGAGTGGGCTTTTTCTAGGTTAACCCAGTCTTTGTGACTGGCGTGGCAATGCCAATCTACAATTCTAGATAATTGTGCGGCCTGGTAATATTTCCTGAAATCAGGTAGTCCAATCCCTCCTTCTTGTTTTAATTTATGTAGGTATGTGAGTTTGATGCGTGATTTCTTGTTTGCCCAAAGAAAGTTCCTTTGAATTCGAGAGAGTCGTATGAAGAAAGACTCGGGTAATTCTATTGGGAGGGTATGGAATAAATATAGTAGTCTCGGCAGAACTGCCATTTTTAGAATCGCAGCCCTACCAAACCATGAGAATTTCCCTTTCATCCATTTTTTTAGGTCCGTTTCTATTTTTGTCAGGAGAGGGTGGAAGTTGAGCGTGTATAAAGAGTGTAGATCTTGGGAGAGATGGATCCCTAGGTACGTCAGAGAGTTTGGTTCCCATTTAAATGGGCAGTTAGACTTGGTCAGTTTTTCGGTTTTTGTGTCCAGATTCATGCCTAGGGCCTCACACTTTTTTTGATTTATTTTAAAATTGGATAGGTGATTAAAGTCTTGGAATGTTTTCAATAGATTGGGTATTGATATGTGTGGTTGTGTGATGTAAAAGAGCAGATCGTCTGCGTATGCTGCAGTTTTGAACTCCCTGTCTTGAATCTTGACTCCATGGATCGCTTCTTGTTTGTTTATTGTTCTGATTAGTGGTTCAATTGACAGGATGAAGAGTAAGGGTGAGAGTGGACATCCTTGTCTTGTGCCATGTTTGATTAAGACTTTATTGGAAAGGGAGCCATTCACTTTGATGTTGGCACTAGGATTCGCATAGATAGCATGAATCCATTTCATTAGGTTCTGTCCGAATCCCACATATTCACAAACCTTAAACATGAAGTCCCAGGCGACTCGTTCGAAGGCCTTCTCCGCGTCAGTTGACAGGAGAAGGCCCCCGACTCCGTCCCGCCTCATCCTGTGAATCAAATTAATGGATTTGGTAGTGTTATCTTTTGCCTCGCGATTAGGCATAAAACCCACTTGTTCAGGTCCTATTAAATTGCCTAGCAGTGGTCTCAGTCTATTGGCGATAATTTTAGTTAAAATTTTAAGGTCCAGGTTGAGGAGCGAAATGGGTCTATAGTTTGTGCATTCTGAGGGGTCCTTGTTGGGTTTGGGTATGATGGTTATGTGTGCTGCCAAGAATTCACTGGAGGGTCTGCTACCTGATATAATGGAATTAAATGCTGTGGCAAGGTGCTCTGATAGGGTGTGGTCAAAAATTTTATAATATTGGGCTGTCAGACCGTCTGGGCCAGGGCTTTTCCCGTTTGTCAGGTCATGGATAGTTTTGGAGACTTCCGCTGTGGTGATCGGTGATTCTAGGGCGTCAGCGTCCGCTGCAGGTAGAGAGGGCATTGCACAGTTAATTAAGTATGAGGAGATTGCTTGATCTCTAGTAGTGAAGCCGGGTTGTTTTCTTGTTTGTGTCGGGATGTTGTATAATGCTGAATAATAATTATGGAATGTGTCTGCTATTCTTCGTGTTTCATGAGTGATAGAGCCATTTCTGGTACGTATCCTGTAGATGTTGTTTGAGTTCAGGGTGTCTTTAGGGGCCTTGCTAGGATTCTCCCTCCCTTGTCCCCGTCTTCGTAATACAAAGATTTTTGAAAGAATAAGTTTTGTTTAGTTTTGTTATCTAGTAAGTCTTGGAGTTCTTTCCTGACTGATGTAAGTTCTGCTAGGTTTGAAAGGGCTAGGGATCTTTTATGTGTTAATTCAAGTCTGTTAATTTTTTGGACTAGGTCAAGAATGTGTTTTTCTTTTTCCTTCTTCTTTCTGGCCCCCCACCTGATCAGTTCTCCTCTTATGACACTCTTGTGTGCTTCCCACACCGTCATTGGAGAGATTTCGGGTGTATTATTCTCAGAGAAGTAGTCCTTTAATGCTTTGAGTATCTGAGCCTGAACAGTTGGGTCCGCCAGAAGTGAAGGGTTTAGCCTCCAGTTAAAGGAGGAGGGGCGACTGTTGTGGAGGTTAAGTTTAATTGCTACAGGGGCATGGTCTGAGAGGCCAATCGAGCCAATTTCAGCATCAATTAAGTTTTGAATATCTCTTTGTGTGATGAAAAGGTGATCAATTCTGGTATATCTGTTGTGAACAGAGGAGAAAAATGTCAAATCTTTTCCTGAGGGATGTAGTGATCTCCAGGTGTCAATGAGGGTGAGGGATTTTAAAAGGCCTTTAATTTTTTTTAAAGTGGAGTAGGCTATACTAGATTTGCCTGAGGAGGTGTCTAGGTGCGGTTCTAAGGGGATGTTGAAATCTCCTCCTAGGAGGATACAACCTTCTGCAAAACCTTTGAGTTCGTCTACTATTAGTCTGCAAAATGTTACGTGAGAGGAGTTAGGAAAATAAACGTTTGCCAGGGTAATCGGCTTGCCGCTTATTGTCCCTTTCAAGAATAAGTACCTGCCTTCTGGGTCTATTAATTGGTGTTGGATATCCAATTTAGAGTTCTTGTTTATAAGTATAGAGACTCCTTTTGTTTTGGCTTGTGGGTTTGATGCATGGAATGCTTGTGTAAAGAGGTTATTTGTTAATTTGGGAACTTGTGTACTTTTAAAATGTGTTTCTTGCAAGAATACAATCTGTGGGTTACTCTTTTTGAGTTCATGTAATAGTTTATGTCTTTTTGTAGGGATGTTTAAACCATTTACATTGTGTGATATTATGGTGGGCGATTTACCTAGTCCTAGGTATGCCATAATTGATAACTGGAAAATAAGAGAATAGAGGGGGGGGGGGGAAAGGGGGGGGATAGGGGGGGGTAGGAGAGCAAGGGTTAGAGGAGGGAGAAAGAGGAGATTGAGCGAGAGAAGAGAGAAGAAAAAGAAAATCCAAACTGGAGGAGAAAAGTGTTAACGTAGGTGACGTAAGCGCTGTATTATTCGTCTTTACGTCAGTATATTTATGAAGAGATAGTTATGAAAGGATATAATCCATAAGCAGGTAAAGAAAGAGTTTCTCGGGGGGAGCGTGGCGTGGACACTCTAAAAGCAATTACTTATAAACAATCAATAAGTAAATAACAACAATAATTGAAAAAGAACAATTAAACGTCATGAAAAACCAGAAGAGCAACGGCTCTCTTAGAAGAAAAGGAAAATCAGTGTGTTATAAAGTCCAAGTGGACGAATTACTCAGAAATTTGGGCATATCCACTGGTCTTGGAGGTAAGAGGTTAACCTGTAAATAAACACAAGTGTATACAGAAGTACCATAGTAACAAGTTAAGCTGAAATAGTTTCCCTACAGGCAAAAAGTAGTAGAATACCCTTCTGACAGAGTGTAAGTGAAAGTTTGCAGGGCTCTAGAGTTCCTATAAGAGTAGGAAGTACTGTTCTCAGGCTGTCGATTCGTTTTAACCCCTCAGACGGAATCGAACGTCAGAAGCCGGTCCTTTAAAAGTACATCCGGGGCTATTTGAAGTGCATACTTAGCCCTTCAGTATCTCCAATAAGGAGGGCGAAGGTAGTTGGGATGTCTTAAGTTTCAGGTGCTGAGGTTCTGAAGAAGAGGGACCTAGGTGGTCTTGTCCTGTAGTTTGGTCATAGGGAAATTAGTGATCCCTATCAGGAGATTTGGTAGCTTCCCGGTGCAAGTGAAGGAAAGAAAGGGGTAATAATAATGAACGTTTTTACCTTGTGAACTAGCTATAAAACACAGCCAGTTTGGTGATGTGTCTCTGTGGTTCATCGGTTGGTCAGGTATGTTTTCTGCGGGGAGAACGATAGTTTCATCTGTTCGGGTAGCGGTGCTCTGGTTGTTTTGATGATGACCTTCGGTGTGGGGTAAGAGGTCCCCGGTGTGGCACCTGAGCGTAGCTTGTAAAAATAGAAAAGATATTAGTTCACCTATTCTTGAAAGTCAAAGTAGGAGGTATGAGTAATTTTAAGTGTTCTTCGGTTGCGGAATGCTGCCATCTAGTGGTTAAAACACAAAAAGTCATATTGTAGGAAAAAATTAAAGACAAGTTATCAGTGTTACTTTATGGTTTTGGAGAGCGTTTAAAAACAGGATATTGTAAAGAAAGTAATAAATCCAGGCCTCCGGACCAGTGAATTGTAAAATGACTTCAACGGCTGTCTTTCAGTTTACTGGATTTATGCGGTGGAGTGGAGAGATTAAAATTGTCGTAGAGCTTCTGTTTCTTTCCACCTAAACCTTTGACGTATGGTGATTTACTTGGTGAGATGCGTAACGGTGAGCCTGGGGCAGTGACCGGAGGGGGGAATTTAAATTCTTGGTACCATTCTGGTAACTCAATTTGCTCGATTTTTAAAAAATTACAAAAAGCGGGTAGTTCATCCGCTGTGCGCAGCAAGTGGACTTTCCCATTATAGGAGACCTGTATAGCGAAGGGGAATTTCCATCTATAATATATTCCTTTTTCTCTGAGTACGTCAAGGAGTGGTTTGAGGGCCTTTCTATTTCTGAGGGTGATAGGAGAGAGGTCTTGGAATAGCTGGATTGAAGTGTCGTTGAAAATTATCTGTTCATTTTGTCTCGCTTTCTGAAGGATTTCTTCTTTCAGTGTAAAACTTGTGAGACAACAAATAATATCACGAGGTGGAGCAGGATCAGGGGCTCTAGGTCTGAGTGCCCTGTGTGCTCTATCAAATTCAATGGGGGATTCTTGAGGCCTTTCTAGCAGCTTATTGAATACTGAGCAGAGTACTGGTCTAATTTGATCTGGGGTGATTGTCTCAGGTATTCCTCTGACTCTAATGTTCGATCTCCGTCCCCTGTTGTCCAGGTCCTCTAAATGTCTGTTAAGGTTTATTAGGTGGAGGGAGTGCTGGTGTGAGACTTCATCTAGCCTTTGAATGGCTCTGTCCCTCTGTCTGCCTGCTCTCTCCCCTGCCACCATTTGCTCAGTCAGCATTAGGATGTCTGCTTTGAGGTCAGTGATAGCCGTGGAAAAAGATGATTTAATGTCTGCAGCAATCTCCATCATTGCTGCATGTGTAAGAGGGTGGTCGGGTGGTGAAGAGTGTCTTACCAGCTCCTCGGAATTTGTTAGAGACTCCGTGTCAAAGTCCTCTTCCTCCTCCTCCCTCGTGTTTGCCTGCGCCATATTTACTTCCGCTGGGCCTCTCCTTCCCTGTCCCTGGGACAGGAAAATATCAGGGATCGCCTTGTTTTTGGATGGTCCCGGTGTCCGGGGGTGATTGTGCTGGGTTCCCCCTTTGGAGAGCCTGCCCATGGTGCTTCGGTTCGTCCCAGTGAGCTGCGAGAACCGTTACTCTGTTCCGGAGCTCCGTCTCAGGCTTCCATCGCTCTGGCGCGCCAGGCCACGCCCCCAACTTATTTTAATACAAATTAGCATGACCAAATGTAGTTAACCCTGTATCAGCTAAAAACATTTTATTTAGTTGGCAAATGAACAATGTTTCCTATGAACGATTACTGTGCTCATGAACATCAAAGTAGCCATTTTAAACTGTACAACAGTAAAGAAAAGCACATGGAGCAGCGTGCAAGTTAATAATCATAATAATAACACACGACAAGTACTTACTTCTTTGAAGCACTTTCTTTATCCTTCTGTACTGATCCTGCTCCCTTAATTTTAGGTCTGACCAGCGTTTCCTTAATTGCTCCTTGTATCGTCGTATTCCAAATTTCCGACACAGACTCTTCACCACTTTCGTCATGATTTTGGCCTTTCGCAGATGGGGTTTGGGTACGGTCCATTCTTGCCATCATAGTTGGCCCTCTTCAATATGTGGGCCATCTCCACCATCTCTTCAAAGGACATATTGGAAGCTAGGGATGAGCCGAACACCCCCCCGGTTCGGTTCGCACCAGAACTTTCGAACGGACCCCAAATTCGAACGATCGTTAGAACCCCATTGAAGTCTATGGGCCTCGAACGTTCGAAATGAAAAGTGCTAATTTTAACGGCTAATATGCAAGATACTGTCCTAAAAAGGGTTTGGGGACCTGGCTCCTGCCCCAGGGGACATGGGTCAATGTCTAAAATGTTTTTAAAAATGGCCGTTTTGGCGGGAGCACTGATTTTAATGACGATTAAAGTGAAAAAAAAAGTGAAATATTCCTTTAAATATGGTGCCTGGGGGGTGTCTGTAGTATGCCTGTGAAGTGCCACGTGTTTAAAACAGTCCCTGCACAAAATGACATTAAACGGAAATAACACCATTTAAAACTGCTTGCGGTTTTAATGTTATATCTGGTTCCTGCAATATGGTTGAAAATCATTGAGAAAAATGGCATGGGTAGCCCTCCCTGCCCATTACCAGCCTATTTGGGTCTTGTACGCATATTAAGGGGAACCCTGTACCCATATTAAAAAAAGGAAATGCGTGTGGCCCCCAGGCCCTATATACTCAGAACAGCAGTATACAGGCGGTGCAAACAAGACAGGGACTGTGTAGGTTTGTTGTGTTAAGTTGAATCTGTTTGTAATTTTCAACTGGTACATTTTTAAAGTGTAGCTCCAGTCAAAAAAACTATTTTTAAGCTTTTTGGAAAACATAGGGAAGGGTTATCACCCCTGTATAATTTGTTTTCTCGTCCATCTTTTTTCATCTCACTTGCTGTTGTCTCCTTCCGTTTGCAAGTAGGAGATGTTTGTAAGTTGGATGTTTGAAAGTAGGGGCCTGCCCTATATGCTCTGCAGAAATGGCGGAACAAGGTGTTGGTTTTGCCACAACATTGTAAGCCCTGAAAGTGACTCTTGGTGGGCGCTGGAGCGCCCTGCTGTGAAATATTATATCAAGAATTGTAATTACATGTCCCTGTTAAACAGGGGCAGAAAAATTTGGCCTTAGGCACTGCTGCTGGTGCCACCACACTGCAACCTCTTCCATATACTCTAGTTTTATTGCAGGAATTGGCCCTGCTGCAAAGCATTGCATCAAAAATTTTACTTAAACGCCCCTGTTAAACAGGGGCAGAAAAATTGGGCCTTAGGCACTGGTGCTGGTGCCACCACACTGCAACCTCTGCCATATACTCTAGTTTTATTGCAGGAATTAGCCCTGCTGCAAAGCATTGCATCAAAAATTGTACTTAAACGCCCCTGTTAAACAGGGGCAGAAAAATTGGGCCTTAGGCACTGGTGCTGGTGCCACCACACTGCAACCTCTGCCACATACTCTAGTTTTATTGCAGGAATTAGCCCTGCTGCAAAGCATTGCATCAAAAATTGTACTTAAACGCCCCTGTTAAACAGGGGCAGAAAAATTGGGCCTTAGGCACTGGTGCTGGTGCCACCACACTGCAACCTCTGCCATATACTCTAGTTTTAATGCAGGAATTAGCCCTGCTGCAAAGCATTGCATCAAAAATTGTAATTAAACGCCCCTGTTAAACACGGGCAGAAAAATTGGGCCTTAGGCACTGGTGCTGGTGCCACCACACTGCAACCTCTCCCATATACTCTTGTTTGATTGCAGGAATTAGCCCTGCTGCAAAGCATTGCATCAAAAATTGCACTTAAACGCCCCTGTTAAACAGGGGCAGAAAAATTGGGCCTTAGGCACTGGTGCTGGTGCCACCACACTGCAACCTCTGCCATATACTCTAGTTTTATTGCAGGAATTAGCCCTGCTGCAAAGCATTGCATCAAAAATTGTAATTAAACGCCCCTGTTAAACAGGGGCAGAAAAATTGGGCCTTAGGCACTGGTGCTGGTGCCACCACACTGCAATCTCTGCCATATACTCTAGTTTTATTGCAGGAATTAGCCCTGCTGCAAAGCATTGCATCAAAAATTGTACTTAAACGCCCCTGTTAAACAGGGGCAGAAAAATTGGGCCTTAGGCACTGGTGCTGGTGCCACCACACTGCAACCTCTGCCATATACTCTAGTTTTAATGCAGGAATTAGCCCTGCTGCAAAGCATTGCATCAAAAATTGTAATTTAAACGCCCCTGTTAAACAGGGGCAGAAAAATTGGGCCTTAGGCACTGGTGCTGGTGCCACCACACTGCAACCTCTGCCATATACTCTAGTTTTAATGCAGGAATTAGCCCTGCTGAAAAGCATTGCATCAAAAATTGTACTTAAACGCCCCTGTTAAACAGGGGCAGAAAAATTGGGCCTTAGGCACTGGTGCTGGTGCCACCACACTGCAACCTCTGCCATATACTCTAGTTTTAATGCAGGAATTAGCCCTGCTGCAAAGCATTGCATCAAAAATTGTAATTAAACGCCCCTGTTAAACAGGGGCAGAAAAATTGGGCTGATGGCATCAACCAGAACCAGAAATGTTCTTCCAACATATCAGCGGAGGAGGAAGAGGATAGACAATCAACATAACAGGACAGTCACTCAGCATCAGCATAGGCAGTCTTGAAGGGATGTGGTATTTCCAAAAAAATTATTCGGTTACATCAGCTTCAGGTGCTTGGTAGCTGTGGGTGATCCAAGACTGATTCATCTTGATGAAGGTCAGTCGATCAACTGATTCGGTGGACAGGCGCACCCTGTGATCGGTAACAAAGCCACCAGCAGCACTGAAGGTGCGTTCCGAAAGAACGCTGGATGCAGGACAGGCCAGTAGCTCAATTGCATACTGTGCAAGCTCTGGCCAGTGATCCATCCTCAAGACCCAGTAAGCCAGAGGATTTTCGGTGGGAAAGGTGTCCAAGTCTGACCTTGCCCCTAGGTATTCCTGCACCATGTAAATCAGACGCTGGCGATGGGTGCTGGAACCGATCATACCTTGGGGCTGTGGACTAAAAAATTGTCTGAAAGCATCAGTCAGACGGCCACCTTCTCCACCGCTCCTTCTGACCAATGCCTCAGCAACACATTGTCCAGGACCAGGAGTTTGTAACCTCCCAGTCTCTGGGAACGTGTTGCACAGACCTTTCTGCAAGGCCTCCCGGAGATGTCTCATCCTCTGCTCCCTCTGCGATGGCAAGATAAGGTCGGCAACCTTACCCTTGTACCGTGGATCAAGGAGAGTGGCCAGCCAGTAATGGTCCCTCTCCTTGATCCGAAGAATACGAGGATCCTTCCACAGGCTTTGCAGGATCAGGGAGGCCATGCAGCGTAGGTTAGCTGAGGCATTCGGTCCGGAGTCCTCTGGGTCACTAAGGACAACATGATCCGCAGCTACCTCCTCCCAGCCACGTATAAGTCCACGTGTTTCTTGGGACTGTAAATCATCCCTATAAGACTGCTGCTGCTGATGCTGAGTGCCAGCCTCCACCTCCATGCTGACACAATCATCCTCCTCCTCCTCTTCCTCCTCCTCATCCTCTTCCTGTGTGATGGGTGGCACAGCAGGAACACTGTCTGGATAAAGGGGGCCTTGAGAGGCAAGGAAGTCCTCCTCTTCCTGCCTCTGTTCTGCCTCAAGTGCCCTGTCCATTATTCCACGCAGCGTATGCTCCAAGAGGTGGACAAGAGGTACAGTGTCACTGATGCATGCACTGTCACTGCTCACCATCCTTGACAGTGCATGCATCCCTGATCATGCCCCACTGGCGTGGTGAGAAAAAACCGAGCTCCCCTGACCCTGTCCTGGTGCCGTAGTCACACAGGTACTCATTGATGTTCCTCTGCTGCATGTGCAGCCGCTGCAGCATGGCCAATGTTGAGTTCCATCTGGTGGGCATGTCACATATAAGGCGGTTCTTGGGCAGGTTCAACTCCTTTTGGAGCTCAGCCAGCCGAGCACAGGCATTAAATGATCGGCGGAAATGCACACAGACTTTCCTGGCCTGCTTCAGGACATCCTGTAAGCCGGGGTACCTGCCCAAGAACCGCTGCACCACCAGGTTAAGGACGTGAGCTACACAGGGCACATGGGTCAGTTGTCCCTGTCGGAGGGCAGAGAGGAGGTTGGTGCCATTGTCGCAAACCACCATTCCTGGCTTAAGCTGGCGTGGCGTCAACCACCTCTTGGCCTGCCCCTGCAGAGCTGACAAAACATCCGCCCCAGTGTGGCTCCTGTCCCCCAAACAAACCAGCGCAAGCACGGAATGGCATCGTTTTGCCTGCGTACTTGCGTAGCCCCTGGAACGCCTACGGAGCACCGCTGGTTTCAAGGACAGAGCACTGGAAGAGGCCATGGAGGAAGAAGAAGAGGAGGGGGTGGAGGAGAGAGGTGTGTCACAACCAATAGTAGCATTTTGGAGGCGTGGTGGCGGAACAACCTCCAACACTACTGCACCTTGTCCTGCATCCTTCCCAGCTGCCAGAAGAGTGACCCAATGGGCCGTGAAAGACAGGTAACGTCCCTGTCCATGCCTGCTGGACCATGAGTCAGCGGTAATATGCACCTTACCGCTGACCGCCCTGTCCAGCGAGGCAAGGACATTGCCTTCCACATGCCGGTAGAGAGCCGGAATCGCCTTCCGTGAGAAAAAGTGGCGTTTGGGGACCTGCCACTGAGGAACCGCACATTGTACAAACTCACGGAAGGGGGCCGAGTCTACCAACTGAAAAGGCAGCAGTTGAAGTGCTAGCAATTTAGCCAAGCTAGCATTCAACCGCTGGGCATGTGGATGGCTGGGAGTGAACTTCTTCCGCCGGTCCAGCAGCTGGGGCAGGGACATTTGCCTGCTATAATCGGACGTGGGTGTACCGCTAGCAGAGTTCCCGGAAGCACTGTGACACACCTAATTCTACACCTTCATTCCTCTCAGAGCAGGTTTCAGAGAGGACTGAAGGTCTAGTGGGGTTGGAGATGCCAGCTGATGAGGAGCAATGAGAGGTCCGCTTTGTTCTTTGGTGTGGGTCTTTGAGGTACGCTTGCCAACGAGCTGCATGGCAGGTCAACATATGTCTGGTCAAGCATGTGGTGCCCAAGCGGCTGATGTTTTGGCAACGTGAGATACGCTTGAGACATATGTTGCAAATAGCAGCGGTGCGATCTGATGCACTCGTCTCAAAAAAGGCCCACACCAAAGAACTTTTAGAATAACGCGCAGAGGCAGCGCTCTGCACAGGCGGAGCTCTGCGGTGTGATTCAGTCGGTGTGCTGCCCCTAAGCTGGCCCCCGGAGGGCATCCTGCCTCGTTGGACATGTGCCTCCTCCTCCTCCTCCTCCCTCTCCCTCCTTCCAGGCACCCACGTGGAGTCAGTGCCCTCATCATCCCCTCCCTCTTCATCGCTGTAGCAAACCTGGCAGTATGCTGCAGCTTGTGGAACATGACTGCCAGATTGTTGTCCTTCTTGAGCATCCCCTCTCTCTGCGCTCACGCTACTGCCTTCCTCTAGCTGAGTGTCATCATCAGAGCCCACAAAACACTGGGCATCCTCCTGGAGCATGTACCCAATACTGTGCTTAAAGAGTTCAGGAGACTCCTCAGGAGGACGTGGTGGGTCTAGGGAAGGAGTCACTGATGATGACATTGAGAGGAGGGAAGACGATGCGTTGGCAGCTGCTTTGCTACTACCCTGAGACTGGGTGAGAGAGGATGAGGAGCATGAAGAGGGCTTGGTCATCCACTCTACCAAGTCGTTGGCATGTTGCGGTTCAACATGTCCAGCTGCCGAAAAGAAGGACAAGCATGTCCCATGGCCACGTGCTGATGACAATGCACCGCGTCCACGACCAGCACTGTTGTCTCTAGACACAGAGCCTGCTTGCCCTCTTTTATCGGCTCGCGCCTGTCTGCCTCTCCTTGCTGGCCTTCCAGACATGGTAATGGCCTGAAGGGAGTTGGGTAAAACAGCAGTTGGGTAGTGTATATTGTGCTGGAGGCACACAACACCCACTAACTCCTGCAGATGCCTTTATTATAGAACACCAGAGATAAAGGGGTATATACAGATGTATACTGTGCTGTGCTGGAGGCACACACAACTTCCAATAACTCCTGCAGATGGCAAGTGGGCTCAAATAGAGAACAGCTATGTAGGTGGATATAGCGGTATGTACTGGGTACAGAGCACGCAGACAGCACGCACTATCTCCTAACACTACTGGGTACAGAGCACGCAGACAGCACGCACTATCTCCTAACACTACTGACTGCAAGCTCTATTATAAAAGATAGATCACTACTACTAGCTATATAGGTGAGGTGAATATAGCGGTGTATACTGCGGTCAGGGCACGCAGACAATAACCAGAGAACACCAGAGATAAAGGGGTATATACAGATGTATACTGTGCTGTGCTGGAGGCACACACAACTTCCAATAACTCCTGCAGATGGCAAGTGGGCTCAAATAGAGAACAGCTATGTAGGTGGATATAGCGGTATGTACTGGGTACAGAGCACGCAGACAGCACACACTAGCTCCTAACACTACTGACTGCAAGCTCTATTATTAAAGATAGATCACTAGCTATATAGGTGAGGTGAATATAGCGGTGTATACTGCGGTCAGGGCACGCAGACAATAACCACTACACAACAGCAAGATAGAAAAGCGGCCGAAAACGATCGGTGTGTACTGTGTTGAAGGTACACAGAACGCCCACTGCTTCAGATGCCAACACACTACACGAGGCCGCCGCGATGGCGGCCTTATATAGTGTGGGGCGTGCACTACACAGCCTGAGCTATGATTGGCCACAGTCATCCTGCCTGTGGCCAATCATGGCTCTCCTCGCTGCTGGCGCTGCGATTGGCCAAGCATGCGGGGTCACAGTGCATGCTTGGCCAATCATGAGCCAGCAATGCACTGCGCCATCACAGTGCATTGTGGGCCGTGAGCGCCACACGAATTTGGCGCGAACGGACCGAAATGTTCGGACATCGCCGAACGGACGAACAGCCAATGTTCGAGTCGAACGTACGTTCGACTCGAACACGAAGCTCATCCCTATTGGAAGCCGTAAACCTCCTCCTGGATTGGGAGTGTCAGGGATCCACCAGTGCTAGATATGGGAATATGAGTGCGCGCATGCGCACATGCACCGCTGACCGATCTAAGCATCGGCACGTGTGTGTGCGTCAGTGCACCCTGTAGGCACATGCACATTACCTGACTACTCTTCTGCCTTGCTTCAAGTGTGCTGTATCCTATGCAGGTTCTGTAGCCACTGTTCCAGCATCCACTGGTCCTCTGGTCGCTGATCCACTGTCATCCCCGCCAGCTCCTGCAGTTCCAGCCTTCCTGGAGAATCTTTACTCTGCTTCACATCAGCTGCTGCAATCTGCTCCGACACTCCTACTCCGCTGTGCTCATGGAACCACTGTCTCCATTCCAGTGGCCCCTGAACCAGGGTTGTAAGAGAGGTATTCTCCTACCAAGTCAGTCTCAACACCAGGTAGCTTTCCTCTTCATTACTACTAGTAGTAGTGACCACTTGCTGTGTCTGCGCCATGTTCCTCTCCCAATGCGACGAAAGAGATGGGGAGGAGAATCTTCGAGAAAGAATGTCAAGGGCTGGCAATGCAGGTAGAATTTCACGCATGCGCAGTGTATATAAAGTTAAAGAGGAAGTAAACCCTGATGGGTTTACTTCCTCTTTCATTCCCTGCAAAGGCAAAGCATAATGGACTACTATGCATCGCATAGTAGCCCATTATGTGTCACTTACCTGACACAGGAGCCAGCGAAGTCGCCGCTGTCCCCTGTAGTCCGCCGCATCCATCTTGCTGGTGGCGTCTCGCAGCTCCACCGCTGTCATTCGGCGAAGCCGCGATGACGTCACTCCCGCGCATGCGCACGGGAGTCGACACGCGCGGCAGCTCCATTCTTGGAAATGCCGCGCTCAGTGCGCCTGCGCGCCGCTTTCTACGGCGCATGCGCCGTAGACAGCGGTGCCCGTTTTCGGGCAAATATCTCCTAAACCATATAGGTTTAGGAGATATTGCTTGGACCTACAGGTAAGCCTTAATCTAGGCTTACCTGTAGGTCAAAGTGGTTTGTAAGGGTTTACAACCACTTTAAGACCTGTGTATCGTACATACGTTCAGTGTGCTGAGGAAGAAGGACGAATGTTCTAACGAAGGTAACATCTTAACTTTGGTACATCAGTGGCCTATACTGATACTAGATTGAGGCCTATATTTGGATAAGATTAGGAGAGTTTAGCCTGATATTTAGTGTTTTTGTCTTGTGTTTTGTCTTGCAGCAAATATAACAAATATAACAATTCAAAGACCCTGAATTTATGGGCCACTTCATAGACAAATACAGGGATATGCAAAATTTGAGGGAGGTTAAAAACCCCTTTGAAATAAACCAGCTAAGAAGGCATCGCTGGAGAAACTGCTGGAATATGTGAAGACACAGGTCCCCGATGCAGACATTGAGTTTGTGGATAGGAAAATTGGTAGCTTGAGAAGCACATATAGGAAGGAGCTTAATAAGGTCCAGGCTTCCATGAGATCAGGAGCTGCAGCAAAGGATGTGTATGTGCCCAATCTGTGGTACTACAGCAGGATACGGTTCCTGGAAGACCAGATGGTAGCTAGGGAATCACTTTCTAAACTTCCATCCATTCTTCCCTCAACCCCAGCTGAGGCTTCCGAGGACCAACTTTCATCCTGGAAGAAGTTGAGGAGCCCAGCTGGAGCCAGGTATAGTATATATTTTTTTTTTTTTAAATATTGTCCAATTGTATTGTACAATTGTTGTTGACTGGATCTTATTCTTACTAACAAATTAATGATTTAACAAAAAGTGTTTGACATATAAATTGACAGTAGGGGCCAAAAATGAGTGTGACAAGAATGAAAAATGCTGGGGTCAGAATGATAGTCTTTTCTATTTCTTAACATTCAATTTGCAACAGTCATGAGCTGAAATTTGGGTGTAATTGATGAACCAAAAACTAAAACTATGTCCCTTTTTCATACACAGAAAGACCTCAGTAGGAGGCGGGGGTAAGTGGCAGCCAGGAGAAGGCGGGGGTAAGTGGCAGCCAGGAGGTGGCAGGGCCTTGTAGCCTCACCCAATACCAGGTGCCTCCCCTCCTCCTTCCAACAAAAAGGGCCAGGAAGGGGAATAGAGTGGAGGAGGCAGTGCCGGGCCTCATTAAGGCCGCTAATTTGACCCTGAAAAGCCCCCCCCGACACTGACGAGGCCTATGGCTGCTATGTAGCTGCTAAATTTCAGAAAATGGAGGAGAGCCAACGCCTCAGGTGTAAGAAATTTGTTTTTGAGGCCATTCAGAACGGGTTGAGTGGCCGAATAAGTGATAACATGCACTTATGTATACTCGCCCATCCTTCTCCTCCTTCTCTTCCTGCCGCAAGTCCACCTCCAGACCCACAACCTCCAAGTAAGGCTGGAAGGAAGGTTACAGGGAAAGCTGCAAGGAAGATGGTCCAGTCTGGTCTGACAGAAGACGCAGGCTGTTATGGTACCACAGCCTGGGGACATACATGTCATCTGCTGCTGTTCATGATCTCTGGGAGTCCTAGACCAGATTGTGCTCCCCATTATATGGACTTCTCAAGCTACCAATTTTATTTTCAAAATAGTTCATATGTGCCTTGGGGTAGAAAGGCAAATTCCAGCAGTTTCTCCAGCGTTGCCTTCTTTATTTTGTTATCAGCCAGAATAAATGGAGATTTTTTCCCTATGTGTTTTTCTTCAAATAGTACAGTTTGTTTGTGAGTAGGCAGGTACATTTCAAAAATACAAATTAACAAGGGACACCAACCAACCTCCTTGATCTTTAAAAAGACAAGATAATAATGTTGTTGTGTAAACTTAACACACCAAAAAAAAAAATGATGGAGACGACTAGAAAATAATTTCAAAATATAAAAAAAAAAAAGAAGTTCTTGAAAAACTAAAAAAAAATAACACACACAAAAAAAATACAAACATTATTATGGAGAGCTGGCTTTAAAAACAAAAAAGATTATTTTTTTTATTTTTTTCCAAAGAAAGATGCTTTTATTGAAGGATTCACAAAACATAACAAATACATCCAGTCAAAACAACAACAAAATAATGAACAGTAGTAGTATGACTTTTGTAGCAGGAGCAACGAGTTTGTTGACAAGTTCAAACAACATGAAAATTTAGTATCTGAATCAGGGCTAATGTACAACATCATAAGTTTTACTAACATTCTGATTCGGAAGAATGCTTCCAAACCCTATCTAATAGTCTGATTCCTGATATTCCCGGGAAACCGCTTCCCAGGAACGGTAAAGTCATGTGGCTCAAAGAGAAGTTATAAGAAACAGGAATACCTTACAGTAGGAAGGTGTTCCGTAGACAGTAGAAGCACATTTCTCTATGACAATATTTTACTTAAAAACAAAAGTATGTGTAGAGGGTATGAAAGAGGGGATGATCTGACAGTGGGAGGGAAGAAGACACAAGTGGTGAAAGATTATCGAGGAAACGAGAAAGATTTCAGGATCTAGAGGTGGGAGGGACTCCAGCTACCAGTTGGGAACATTCGTCTGATGAGCGAAAATGAAGCCAGCAGGCCCAAGTGGCCCAGTATTTGGATGGGGTATCTTTAGCTTGCGAAATTAAATTTTCCATGTCCGCTACATTGGAGACTCTCTTGACCCAATCAGAAATCGAAGGGGGCGTTGAAGATTTCCATAATGGGGGGATACACATTTTTGCCGCATTCAACAAATGTTGTGCCAAAGAACGATGGTAAGTTTTCATCGAGATGGTTGACTGGTGCAGGAGCATCATGGCAGGGGAGAAATCTATTGTAAGTGTGGTAATTTGGCATATTAAGCGATGGATCTCAACCCAGTATGGTTGGATGCGAGGGCAAGCCCACCAAATATGTAGGAATGTTCCTGCACCATCCGAGCACCTCCAGCAGGAGGAAGAGGTGGGGGGGTACCTCTTGTGAAGTTTATCTGGTGTGAGATACCACCTGGAGAAGATTTTAAAATTATTTTCCTGAACAGATACATTTAAAGATCCTTTATGAATATGTGTAAAGATGTTCAACCATTCTGAATCCGATAACGTCAAGGATAAATCAGCTTCCCAGCTGCAAACCGCTACGTTGTCTTTCGGATCTCGATCCAAGAAAAACAATGTATATATATTGGAAATGAGATGACGCTGTGGTTCAGACTGATTGCACAAAATTTCAAACGGAGTGAGCTGCCTGGCAAAATCCTGTTTAGAAAGCCTCTCCGTCAGGAAGTGTCTTATTTGGAAATATGCCCATCTCGGGAAGGAGCGACCCGAAGTATGATAGGGAAGGTCTGATAATGGTCGGAAGTGCGAGTTGTTAAAGAAATCCACAGCTCTAATGTCGGGAGAGTGCCAGAAACCGGAAAGGAAGGTATTTGACTGTCCTGCGGGGAATTCTGGATTATTGTTAATTAGAGTCATCGGACTATGGTGAGACGATATATGGTGGGAATGACAGATTGCGTGAAAGGCATGTAAAGTACTAGCGATGAGGGGATGTTGTGAACAAGCATGGGGGATATGTTCGGGGAGTATCCACGGTAGAGATTTAATTGGGTAAGAAGAGAAAGCGTTTTCCGTCTGTACCCAGGCTTTGGAATGGGAGTGGACATTCCAGTCCACAATTCTAGTGAGGAGGCTCGCCCAATAATATTTTTTGAAGTCGGGTAGTCCAATTCCACCCTTTGATTTCGGGAGAGTCAGTCTAGCGAAGCTTATTCTGGCTCTTTTATTAGCCCAAATAAAATTAGCACAGACGGATTGCAGGGATTTGAAGAAAGTTGGGGGGATTTTGAGTGGAATCGTCTGGAAAAGGTACAACAGGCGGGGGAGGACATTCATTTTAATAATGGAAGCCCTGCCGAACCAAGAAAATAGACCTGTCGACCAAGTTTTAAGGTCACTTTGGATGGTCTGAAGCATATGAAGAAAATTAAGGGAGTATAAGTTGCCTAGTTTGGTCGGTAACTTGATACCTAAATAGGTGATGGCTGTGGAGGTCCAACGAAATGGAAAGTTTTGTTGACATAAAGTAACTATGTCCTTGTTTAAGGATATGTTCAACGCCTCCGATTTTGAGAAATTGATTTGTAGGTTGGATATCTTTTTAAAATCCTCCAGATCCTTAAGGAGATTGGGAATGGAGACAAGCGGTTCAGTAAGAAAAAGCAATATGTCATCGGCATATGCCGCAATTTTCTGGATCTTGGAGCCAGTCCGAATCCCCTTAATGTCGGGGTTAGATTGCATTTTACGGAGAAGGGGTTCCAATGTAAGGATAAATAGAAGGGGGGAAAGTGGGCAACCCTGACGTGTCCCGTTGGACACGGAGAAGGCGTCCGACAGTTGGCCATTAATCCTGACTTGGGCAGTGGGGGAGGCATATAAAGCCAAGATGAAAGAAAGCAAACGGTCTGGGATTCCGATTTTTCTTAATACTTCTTCCATATAATCCCAAGCCACCCTGTCAAACGCCTTCTCCGCGTCCAACGAGAGAAAAAATCCTTGTTGTGATGTGGAAGTCAGCCAGTGATGAACAGAAATTGCTTTAATCGTGTTGTCCCTCCCTTCTCTTCCCGGCACAAAACCCACTTGGTCAAGAGATATCAATTGGGGAAGAAGAGGGAGGAGGCGGTTTGCCAGAATCTTGGCATAAATTTTTAAATCAACATTTAACAAAGAAATAGGTCTATAATTTGTCACTTGTGTATCGTCTTTGTTGGGTTTTGGAATGACCGTAATATGGGCTCTGAGGGAGTCTCGTGGAGGTGGTTTACCAGGGGTCAAAGAACTGAAGGCCGCTAGGAAGTGTCGCTTTAGGGTGGCAAGGAAGGTTTTATAATAGCAGGTCGTCAGGCCATCAGGACCTGGACTCTTCCCAGGTTTCATATGTTTAAGAGCCAACTCCAGTTCCTGGGCCGAGAGGGGAGCGTTTAAGGAAAGAGCATCTTCTGGGGAGATAGGAGCCGGAGCGTATTCACTTAGAAACTTGTCAATTAGAAGCTTCCTATGGGTCAGGTCTTGTAAAGGTGAGGTGTCATGGAGATTGTAAAGATTGGAATAGTACCGAACAAATTGATCAGCAATCTTGTGGTTTGTAACCATTTTATTACCCTTTGCGTCCACTATGGAGTGAATGGTTCTGGCGGCGTGTTGTTTTTTTAGAGCTCTTGCCAGAAGTTTACCCGATTTGTTGCCATATTCATAAAAAAGTTTACGGGAAAGCATAAAATTCCTTTTAATTTGGGAGTTCAGAATTTGGAGTAAATCCTGCCTTGCCAGCACTAGGTCATTATGTACGTCCGCTGCTAAGGAAAGTTTGTGGGCTTTTTCCAGGGACCGAATACGGGTGGAAAGCTGGGCTATGGCGTGGTAACGTTCCCTCTTTCTTTTCGCCGACGCAAGTATAAATTCTCCCCGCATTGTACATTTATGGGCTTCCCAAATGGACATGGGGTCCATTGTAGGGGATAGGTTATCTACAAAGTAGTTGGACAGTTTTTCTTGAAAAGAGGAAGCAAGAACTGGATCTGACAAGAGGGCCGGGTCCAATCTCCATATCGGGGGTGTGTGTGGATTGTTCGTAATCTGCAAAGTCAGGGAGATCGGATGGTGATCCGAGATATACATGGCCTCTATGGATGCAGACGAGAGGCAAGGTAAGTCTCTTTGGGTGATAAGTAAGTAATCCAACCTGGAGTACCGATTGTGGGGGATTGAAAAATACGAATAATCCCGTTCTTGGGGATGCAGAGTTCGCCACGAGTCATGTAAGCAAAGCTCATGTAGAAGTAATTTGATGGCACGTAATGCTTTGAAAGTGAGAGAAGAGGTGCCCGTAGAGGAGTCGAGAGTCGGGTTAAGAGGGACGTTGAAGTCTCCTCCCAAAATGAGCATACCTTCTTGGAAAAGAGATAGTTCTGTCAAAATTGCTTTAAAAAAAGCTGGTTGGCCAGTATTCGGGGCATACACATTGGCTATAGTGATACGTTTGTCTCCCAGGCTACCTTTCAAGAAGATAAATCTAGCTTCGGGGTCTATCATGGTCTCAGTAATTTGGAAGTGGCATGTCTTGGCTATAAGGATCGAAACCCCTTTGGATTTCGTGTGAGGGTTGGGAGCATGATATACACGTGGGTATCGGTGGTTGGAGAGTTTCGGTATAGAGCTAGATTTGAAATGTGTTTCTTGTAATAAAACCAAATCTGCTTTACATTTGTGGGCAAAAAGTAAAACTTGAGATCTCTTTTCGGGTATATTGAGACCTCTCGCGTTTAGGGAAACTAGTTTGAGAGAGTCCCGCATGTTTAGTTTGGGTTTAGTGGACATGATTTAGGTGGGCGAGTCGCTTGTAAGGCGTAAGGTGCGGATTAGGGCGTATGCCTAATAGGAAGTAAGCAAGCTTGGGTAGCGGTCGCAAAGATGTCGCGCAGACTTTTAGCTGGGTGGGTAATGTGGTATTAAGAGAATTAGCAGGTGGAAGGGAGCTGGAGTCCCGCCACAGGGAACAGAAAAAAGGTAGAGAAAGGGAGAGATAAAGGTACTGTGTGGGGAAGTTGTGAAACAGAGTCCAAGACAGATAAAGAGAATATAAAAATAATAAAGAAAAAAAACCGCAGGGAGAAAAAGGGCAAAATAAAAAGGAGCAACAATAAGTGAACTGCTAGGTTAAAGAAAGTTTTAGATAGTAATAGGAATTTTCTGAAGATAAGCCGGAGAAATGCAAGTCCTGCTTGCACTTCCACAGTAAGGCACGGGCGTAAACCCTGTGACTAGTGTCCAGTTGTGGTTGGTGGACACTTAAGTCGTATGATGCAAGAAATTTAGTATGGAAGTGCCACCTTGAGGGGAGAAGGCCTTAAACTGTCGAAGGTGTAAGGTCAAAAAATGAAAAAGAAAAACCGAAAACGAAAAACATCAATTATCCCGCTGCATGAGGACTTAAAAAAAAAAGAAGAGGGATCCCAGACACCCTGGGATCCTTGAGTTAGGGAGGCCAAATGATGAAATTTGTTGGGAGGTGCCTCGTTGAGGAACATATGTAAGACCTCCTTTTCCTACTCCTCATTAAGTGAGAGAGATAACTTCCTCAAAATTGCATTAAACAATAAGAAATAGGTAAGCATAAAGCATGTGCCCTTAAGATAACATATAGAGTCAAAGAACAACAATCTGCGCTAAATAGTGTTGGAGATCTGTATGTATAGTTTAGGCCTACTATTCCCAACAAGAAGGTAGAGTGCAATAATCCCACCGAAATTACATTAACAAATATTAAAACGAAGTGAGAAAAAGAACCAGGTTAGAAGATCATCTCAAGGGGGGCTTATGATCACTCCCTGAGAGCTAAAAAGGCTATCAGAGCATGAGTCAACCGCTATCCCCCTCGGCAAATACGGAACTGTTATCACCTTTAGTAACCGGGTCTCGATGGACCAACATTAACTATGGTAACAATTGGTGAAATCTCCAGGAGGTGTAGCCTCTGGGGTATCATTTGAAAACCAAAACAACGATTAAATTCTATTGTATGTTCATGTACCCAGCGTGGGGGGTAATAAAGCAGGAAATCAAACCGTATAAAAGAGAAATTTGCCTACAGACCCAGTGTGGGTTAACCAGTCATATGTTGAAAAAGAGTGACCTTAGTAAGGAAAAAATAAGCAAAAAAAAAAAAAATTAAGCTAAAAGAAAAAAAGGAGAGTGCAGAATGCAGAAAAAATTAAAATTGCTGGGAGGGAGTGGTGGGGAGAAAGGAACGGCTTAGCCGAAACTCCCCTCCCCCCCGCCCCACCCTCTGACCTCTGAGTAAGGTGCTACCAAGAGTTAGGCAATTAAACCACCCATTATACCCATAAAGAAAAATGTAAAGACCAATAAGGGGTTAGAGAGTCTGGTTTCCATACATCAAAAAAAGAAATTCACCTAGAAACAATGTTTGCATCCAGAGATACCTATGTGTACCATATCAGCACACGGCAAGAAGTCCTCACAGCCAGGAGATGGGAGGCTCGCAGCGTAGTAATTCTTGATTTAAACTGGACCCAAAGGAGAAAACAAGCAGCTCATCCGAGTCTGTGGACTGTGTGCAACTGCAAACATCTAATCTCCTATTGGTAAAACAGAATGAAAAGTTGCGATCCGGTTACCCGAATGTAAGACATATCAAACAATGTAGGTGGGTGAGTAAGTGAAGTCCTGAAGAACAGCACAGTGGGACACAATGTCCAGCAGTCCATTAATAGCAAATTATAATAGGGGAAAGAAAGAAAGTGAGTTAAGGAAATATGCAAAAGCCAGAGAGCAGGAAGGAAGTATAGAACATGGAAGAGAGAGGAGAGGCAGCCAGCGAGATGAATTGAAAGACTGAGAAACTGAACCAGTGAGGAGAGAGAGACTAGCAAGAAAGGAAAGCACAGAGAGAGGAAAGTCATTAATCTCGGACCCCACTAGGACGAGTGATATCCTGTTCAGCGGTCACGACGGGCTCTCCTGGAGGTGGGAGCTCTTTGTGGAGTAGTATCAGAGTCAGCTCCGTGCCTTGAGGAGAGACGACCTGGATCCGAAGGAGATCGGCGTCTTCTATAGCGGGAGCGTTGATATTCCATAGGTTCCGCGGAAGTAGCGGTGTGCCTTGTAGAGGGAGGGCGGAACTCTGCATAGCATTCGGGTACCTCCGTGTACGGTATGTCCAGCGTTTCACAGAAGTGCTGTAGGTCTTCCGGTACCCTCAGCAGGGCGGACCTTCCTCCAGAAGAAGCGGACAACGCAAAGGGGAATCTCCAGCGATAGGGGATGCCTTTGGCGCGAAGCGTGTCTAGAAGGGGGCGGAGTTCCCTGCGCCTCTGCAATGTAATGGAGGACAGATCTTGAAATAAAGTAACATGGGCGCCATTGTAGGTGATCGGGTCAGTAGCCCTTCTGGCTCTGTTCAAAATTTCCTCTTTTAACACATAGTCGACCACACAACATACAACATCCCGTGGAGGGTCGGAGTCTTTACCTTTGGGGCGCAGAGCCCTATGCGCTCGTTCCAACTCGATCGGGGTATCTACAGGCCGCTCCAGTATAGTGTTAAACAGGCCTATGACATCCGCCTTGAGGTTGACGGAATCCGACGATTCTGGGAGGCCTCTCAGACGGATGTTGTGGCGTCTGCCACGATTGTCCAAATCTTCAGTATGTCGGTTAAGATCCCGAAGCTGCAGGGTATGTGTGTCAATAAGCTGGCAAGCCTTCTTCAAGACCGAGGAGTGTGCGGAAGTGGTCTTCTCCACATCAGTGATGCGAGTCGCCATAGCTTGGAGGTCAATCCGCAGGTCCGATATCGCGTTCGTCAGGGCTGCTGTTAGAGAGTCTTTGATATCAGCAGCTACTGATCTCAGGTCATGGATGCTCGGTTGGTGGTGAGGGGTGAGAATCACCTCATCCGATCTCGGAGAATTTCTCTGTGAGGGACTGGCACGTCTTGCGGCCTGTGCAGGCTGTCCTCGTGAGGCGGCCATATTGGAGGTATAGGAGCGGAACATTTCGGGTATGTTCTGCTGGTTTCTGCCGGTCTCGTCTCTCGGAGACCGCGATCGGGAAGCCGAAGAACTGCGCGAAGAGGTTCCCATAGTTTTAAGCAGGATGCAAGGGCAGAAGCCTCCGTTAGGTGCCGAATAATGTCCTCGTCAGCGGGAGCTAACAGATTAAGCTGCCATCTTCAACAGAGGTCAGGCCACGCCCCCCAACAAAAAAGATTATTCATGAGATCAGGAGAAATAATAAAGAAAGAAGTTTGTGAGAGCTTCATTCTTCTAGCATTCTAAAGAAGAAGAGAATGTGCTGCATTAAACTATTAAAACAAATTCAGCGTGATGAATGTGCTATGTCCATTTACCAGACCGATCGCTTCCGTCTCGTAGTTGAATCTGAGCATGCGTGAGTTTTGCTCGTCGGAATTGCATACACACAAACAAATTTTCGGATAGGAACATTTCCCGACCGAAAAATTGGGAACCTGCTCTCAATCTTTTGCTGGCTGAAATTCCACCAGCAGAAGTCCAATGGAGCATACACACGATCGCATTTTCTGACCAAAAGCTCACATAGGACTTTTGCTGGCTGAATTTCCGATCGTGTGTCCAGGGCATGAGGAAACATTTCCATTGCATACAATTACTGCTTTGTAAAACCTAAATTGTCAGACTACATTGGATACTAGGTGAGACCACACACTTTACAGTCTTTACAGATAAATATCAAAATTTAAAGTGTACCTTTTACCAAAATCTTCTTTTACATTTTTTGATAGAGTAGGGAATGGTTAAAGCCTCTGGTTTTTTTTTAATGCAGTCTCTGTATCTGCTCAGAAGATTCAGCCTCTCTAGTTGCACTAGTGACCATTGTCACTAAAACAGAAAGCAATGGGGAATCCAAAATATCCTTATTCTCAGGGGGAGGGGGGGAAATGGGGACATCTTTTTCAACGACAACTGAATGAATGAAAATCTCCACAATGGGGGGGGGGGGCATGGCCAGCAGCCGAGGTGCATGGCAGCTTGAGGAGAGAGCTCCATCTGAATCTAGAGCAATTCAGCAACTAGCAGCAACTGGCTGTGTGAGGAGATATCCCCTGGCTAATATCTTAGCTATCATCCGCCATTGAGATGTACAAGAGAAATCAGGAGAGAGGCCCAAAAAAGCTGAATGATTTCTACACTGTGGAATCTCGTGGGTCCCAAGATGGCGCAGAGGCCTACAACGTGCGGCGAGGCCATGGAGGTGGATTATCATCCAAGATGAATAGCCAGTATCAAGCATCATCCGTAGGATACAGCAAAAGGCCCTCCCTGGGAGCATCCCCTGTACAGAGCCCGCAGAAAACTACACAGAAGCGATCAGAGGAGCAGAAATATCCAGGTGAGCTGGGGGGACATGACACCTCACAGGACAGCACCAGGGAGTTCATAGAACAAATGCAGGATTTCCCCACCCTGGATCAGCCACTTACTGATACCTTAATGAAGGAAATGCTAGTGACTCTAAGGGGCTCATTACACAGGGACCTGATGGAGTGCACATCTCAGCTGAAAGCTGAGGTAACTGCCATAGGGGACAGAGTCTCTCATGTAGAGGACAAGATGGGGGAGTTTGCTGCTGCTCATAGTGAGCTTGTTGATGCACATAATGAGGCAGAGGATGAGATAAAGGCATTGAAAAGCAAAATCGCAGATTTGGAAGATCATTCCAGAAGGAACAACGTGAAATTGAGAGGGGTGTCTGAATCTGTTATGCCTGCGGACCTTAGGAAGTATGTCCAACAATTTCTATCTACACTGCTACCTGAAACACCGGAGGGGAAAGTGATCGTAGATCGTGCTCACCGTTTGCCTAAACCTAAGCACTTACCGGATAAGGTGCCTAGAGACGTTATAGCACGTATACATTTTTTCCATGTAATCTAATGAGATATACCAGGAAAAATTCTCCATTGCCTGACCCCTATGCTGACATTTCAGTATATTCGGATATATCACAGCATACTATGCAAGCCTGCAGGAACCTGGCTACATTGTCAAAACTACTTCAAAACCACAAAATTCTTTACACATGGGGATTTCCGACAAAAATTATTGTCACAAGAGATAACAAAACCTACGCCATCACTAACCTGGAAAATGGATTGAAGCTGGCCAGACAATGGCACACTGAAATATTTTGTTTCAGAATTTTGTTTTCATCTGAAAAATACATTTATTTAGTTACTCCTGAAATTTGTTTTTACTTATTTAGTTTTTTTATTATGAATTGCATTCGTCCGAAAATCCAAATGAATTAAGGCCGAATCTGTCATTGAAGGCTTATGGTGTCTGTCGATTGTTCAAAGAAGATTAGACAGAGCAGCTAAACTGTATGACTACATATAGTTTAGCTGGTCCATCAAATCTTTTTAGAACTTTCGACAGACACCATAAGCCAAAGATTCAACGTTTGTATGTTTTTCGCTGCTTTGTCACATGTTTGCCGTTCATGTTGAATGTATATAGTCCAAACAGAAAATGGACTGGTGATAGTGATCACTGATCAGACAGGTAACGAGATAGGGTATATAGAATCTATATAGAATCTTGATCTATAATATAGAATCTATAATAATAAATCCCCCCCCCCCCACAACACGGGCAGCCTCTGAGGCTATCACAACACTAGCAACACTAGTATCACTATCAAGTTCACAACACTAACACAATAGCAGCAGATTATTATGAAAAAGTTAAGTTGAACTGTAGCTTGCTTCACTATTGTTCTACTGCTGTGTTTATGCTTAATTGCTAAATAATTTAGGTTCTCTGACAAACGGACCAGCTAAGATTGACTGTCTTCTGAAATGATTCAGTGTGTGTGTCTCTGCTAGCAATCGCAAGTAAAAGTAAGTTGGCTGTACGTGTGTACATAGTTCTAGCTATTTTACTGCACCTCCTCTTTGGTTACAATCAGCCAATAACATTCATCATCATCATTATTTTTATTTTACTTCCCCCACACAATTCCAGAAGCGATCTTTTCTCCCTATGTCGAATCTTTTCTCTCTATGTAGAATAATCCTGCACTAATAGAGTTAAAGTTAGGCACATTCGACCACAGGTTCGATAGACACAGATTATTATTGCCAGTGTCATGTTGAATCTCCTACCTACTGTATATCAAACTGTTGTCACAACGAAAATGAACATAAAGCATTTGTTTATGTCGGATCTTTTGTTTTTCGGATTCTGGACTTTCATTATTGTTTGTTAAAACGATAACAAAAATACCAGAAATTCGGACAAAAATGCATTCGCACATGCAAAAAAGCACATGTCTACCCAATAGTCCGTTTAAACGTAAGGTAATGTGGCAGGAAGCAAGGAAGCTTAAAGGGGACATCCTATGTGTTCAAGAAACACATTTCTCCCGTGACAAACAACCAAGTGTTCCTTCCCTTATATTTTCCATGCGTGTGCCTCTTCTGAAAAATGTGGAACTATGATTGCTATGAACAAATCAGTTGCATTTACCAACATGAAGTTATTACATCTCAAAAGGAAAGTATATCATCTTAGTATATGAACTGAATAACTTGTTGTACACCATAGTGAACTTATATGCACCCAATACAGGCCAAGCTTCTTTTTTGAAATCCCTCTACCAAAGGATAAAAAAACACAGCCAAGGCTCTTTGCTTATGTGTGGAGATTTTAATTGTGTTATGGATAAAAATATGGACTGTTCTTCCTCCCGGAGTTTTCATAGACATGACATGAAACCTTTTCTCATAGAAACTAACTTATATGACTCGTGGAGATGCACCAATACATCAAAACGTGACTACACATTTTTCTCAGCCCCTAATAATTCTTACACAAGGAATTACCCAATCCTATCTGACTTCACCCTACTACAAAGGACCCTAGAAGTAAAGATACATTCTATAACTTGGTCAGACCATGCTCCAGTGACTATTACAATAAACAAACAAAACTCATGCAACCCCACCTATATCTGGAGGAACAATGTATCTCTGCTTTCTAACACACACCACAAAAAGAAAATATCTAAAATGCTGGATGAATATTTTGAACTTAATAATAGTGAAACTAATGTTATGTATCTATGGTGTGCCCATAAGGCGTACAGCAGGGGCTTGTTAATACAGGCAGCAGCTAGGGAAAAGAGGCAGAAGGCCAAAAATCTTGATACTATTTGGTCTAACTTAAATAACCTAGAGTCACAAAATAAACAGAACCCTTCCTCTATTGTTCAAAAGGCACTCATAAGCCCCGTACACACGAGAGGACTTATGTCCGACAGACTTCCGAAGGAGTTCTGCCGGAGTTCTGCCGGAGTTCCGACAGAGTTCTGACGGACTTTTCGGCTGAGCGGACTTGGCCACACACAATCACACTAAACTCCGACGGATTCGAATGTGATGACGTACGACTGGATTTGAATAAGGAAGTTCATAGCCAGTAGCCAATAGCTGCCCTAGCGTCGGTTTTAGTCCGTCGGAATAGCATACACACGAGCAAATTTTTCGAAGGAACCGGGTCCGGCGGAGTTCCGTCGGAAAAATTTGAAGCATGTTCCATATTCTAAAGTCCGTCAGACTTTGGTGAATCAAAAGTCCGTTGCAGCCCACACACGATCGAATAGTCTGACGGAATCAGTCCGTCGGACTTTGGATGTTGAAAAGTCCGCTCGTGTGTACGGGGCATTAGATTGCAGACAACAGCTTCGTCAAACTTTATTATTAGAACATACAAATTCTCTGAAAAGCTTTAAAGCAAATTATTATGCCAACGGGAATAGAGCAGGTAAAATTTTGGCCAATTACATGTGCAAAAAACAACAAATTCTTGATTAACCTCTATAATTGAGCCCCACACAGGTAATACAGTGTACCACCCAACTGAGATAGCTAATGCTTTCCAAAAATATTATATATTATACAATTTAGCATCAGATCCCAATACTCCAAAGCCCAATGATCTAAACATTAATTCCTTTTTAGACTCAATAAAACTACCCAAACTTAAAAAAAAGAATCTTTGAATTCACCAATCCTAGAAAAAGAAATTATAGATACGATTAAATCACTATCGAAGCATAAATCTCCCGGTAGCGATGGCTTTTCAGCAGAATATTACTAGGCCTTTGCAACTATTCTTTCGCCATACTTACAAAAAATGTTCACGTACGCCACCTCCACTGCCTCTTTCCTCCCAGAGATGCTCCAAGCTACTGTAATGTTACCTAAACCGGGGAAGAAGCTAAACTGCCCTCAAAACTTTAGGCCAATTTTGCTGCCAAATACCGACTTAAAAATATATGCGAAAATTATTGCAAACCGCCTAGCTATCATTACCTCGCAGCTGATTAGAGAAGGTGGGTTTTGTAAAGGGCCGACAGGCACCTGATGGTACCAGAAGACTCTATAATCTACTACGTGTAGCTGAGTCTAGAGAAGCTCCCACTGTAGTCCTGGCACTTGATGCCGAAAAAGCGATTGACAGGGTGCATTGGGGGTTCCTGAGAGTGACTCTACAGAAATTTGGGGTAAGTGGTATGATATTGTTGGTAATAATGGCTCTATACACAAAGCCATCAGCAAGAGTATTTACATCTAATGTCCTTTCTGACACATCTAGCATTACCAATGGTACCCGCCAGGGCTGCCCCCTACCTCCATTGATTTTTACTTTAATCATGGAGCCATTGGCGGAGGCCATTAGATCATGCGACTCCATCTCAGGTATATAAATAGGTAGTTACTCCCACAAAATTGGGTTGTTTGCTGACAATGTGGTATTGACTCTAACCAATTCGGCCTCTTCATTGGAAAAAGTTCAATCAATTTTAAAGAACTTTGGATTGGCCTCTTACTATAAGCTAAAATCCTCTATTTTATTGATTGGAATGACATAGAAAATTAAGGAATACATTAAGGAAACATTCCCATTCCAATGGGTTTCCCAGAATTTTGCATACCTGGGAGTTACTCTATCATCCCCAACAAAGTCTACATACGAGACAAATTTTCCTAAGCTGCTAGGGATAATTAAACCTACAGCATATATCGAGCTTTGAAATGTCCTGGATAGGTAGAATCGCAGCCTTCAAGATGACAACTCTACCTAAATCATTTATTATTTTAGGAGCATACCAATAATCATTCTGGATACATTTTTTAGGAAGGCAGATAAATTGTTTAGACAATTCATTTGATGCAAGAAAATGACCAAGATATCGTACCCTGTACTATTGAAACATAAATTGAATGGTGGAGTAAACTTCCCTAACCTTAAAAACTATTATTTTGCAGCTCGCCTGTATCAGACCGGAACGTAGTTTGACCCTAAGTCTAACAAACTATGGGTCCAGGTTGAGAAATACATGGTGGGCAATAGACACTTGCCTGCCCTGTTATTGTCAAGTCTGACTCATACGAAACTAAATTATAAATCCTTCCCCTCGATTGATGCCACATTACTAACATGGAACAATCTACACGCCGTAGTCCCACAAGACACTATGGATAAATGCACAGATTTCCAACTGCACATATATGAACACATTATACCCAATTTAAATATACATCCGTGGATCAAGGAAGGGATACAGACCTATAGAGAGTTCATTTCTAAAACCCCTAGTCCCACTTCATTCTCTTATATCCAACTTACTCACTTTCACAAAAATAACCTGGGCATACATTATAGAGTCCACAAGGAATCCTGGTCTCGCTTGAAGTCTGACCACCATGGCACTAAAGGGCTGTTGTGGTTTTACAACAAGCTACAATATAACAGAGGATTCCATAAAACATCAAGTATGCAAAATTGGGAAAAGGAGATGGGAACCCTCTTTACACTAAAAGAATGGCAATCGGCCATTCATTCTCATTATCGTGAATCACTGGGATCTGATGTTAAAATTACTTCATAGGACCTACCTAACACTAGTGTGGCTAACGCAGATCTACCCGGATGCCTCTCCCGACTGTTGGAGTGGGTGTGGGAGAAGAGGAGGCATCCTGCATATACTTTGGTACTGTAAATACGTGAGAAGCTTAGAATATAGACCTCTAATTACACATATCCTAATAGCAGAAAAACTAACTATAACTTCTAAATGGAAGTCCACAACAGCACCTATCCTACCTGAAGTCATATCTCGGGTTCAGACACAATACATATATGAAAAATTCTTTGCCACTAGAAATCAAAATTCCTCAAATTGAATTCCTGCTGGGAGACATGGGTTGCACTATATCCTACTGATTAATTGCCTATTTGCAATGATGAGTGGTACATGTGAATTTGTTTCTGTTTTTATTATGTTATTTAAGTTGTTATGGTTACACTTTTCTTTTTCCTCTTTTCTCTCTCGAGAGTTATGGCTAAGTATATTCTTGGAAATAAGGGAAAAACACAACAAGTAAAGTATTATAAAGATTAATCAGTTGGTGGCGTATATGGCATTGCAAAATGATGTGACTCTGTGGTCTGTGGCACAGTTTGATCCCATTGGGGGTGCCTGGAGCATGGAGGCATTACTGTACCTAGCATAAATTCAAAACCAACGTAACCAAATAATTTTACACAAAGGAAGAACTCCTTTTCTTCAAACTTACTTGATGTACCATTGATATCCCAATGGAGGAGTCTTGTGTATTTGACAACAATATGTAACTCTCAGTATTATTGTTACTATTTTTATGTACCTGTTAAAATTTCAATAAAAACTAATTGAAAAGAAAATCTCCACAATGGCTCACAAGCACACAAAAGAACCCTGATAGATGCTCTAAAAAATGATCTACTTTTTCCAAAACTTAAAAAAAAAAAAAGTTCTGCAAGTTGTGCCCTGCACAGTAAGGTTAATTGTTTGTTGTAAATTGTTTTCCACAGGATGGCAGTAGATCTCTACTTCTACTGTTACATGAAGCTAATGTACTGGAGTGGTAATCTAACAATAAGTTCAACTACATATACAGGTACAGAATTTAGTAATATCTGTGGCTTGTAGTCCAATAATATGTCTGCTGTAACGCCAGTATGCACAGCCATTCACAAGCCAAATTACCAACCCTGATTAACTTGTATATCAGGGGTCTCCGAACTACAGCCCATGGACCACATCCAACCCGCAACATTTTTTCTGGCTTGTAGCTTAACCACTTCAATACTAGATACCTTCCTGCCCAAGCCAATTTTCAGCTTTCAGCGCTGTAGCAATTTGAATGACAATTGCTTGATCATACAACGCTGTACCCAAACTAATTTTTTTATCATTTTGTTTCCACAAATAGAGCTTTCTTTTGGTATTATTTGTTCACCTCTGAGATTTATAAAAGAAAAAAGTTTTTCTTTGTTTCTGTTACATTTTTTTGTAAATAAGTAAGTTTTCTTCTTCAATGACAGGCACTGATATGGCTGCACTGATGGGCACCGATGAGGTGGCATTGACGGGCACTGATGATGGGCACTGATAGAGGGCTCTGATGGCCACTGATTGGAGGCACTGATAGGGGGCACTGGTATGTGGCACTGATGGGCACTCATAGGTGGCACTGATGGGCACTCATAGGCGGCACTGATGGGCACTCATAGGTGGCACTGATAGGGTACCTATGGGTGGCACTGATAGGTGGTATGGATGGGCACTGATAGGTGGGCACTGATGGGCATGGACGGTCACTGATAGGTGGCACTGCTGGACACTGATGGGTGGCACTGATAACACTGATGGCTAGCATTGCTGGGCATCGCTGATTTCATTTTTTTCATGATGGTGCTAGTCAGTGCCCATTTGTGGGCACTGATTGTCACAGACTGGGTTGTCATTTGTTCATGTGGATCGCCATGGGGTACATACCTGCCCATCCACATGTTGCCCCCCTTCCTGGTGGTCCTGGTGGCTTCCCTGGTGGTCTAGTGTGGGCATCCGAGGGGGTACTGCACTAATAAACAATCAGCGCAGATCATCCCTGTCAGGAGAGCCACTGATCGGCTTTCCTCTACTCGCGTCTGTCAGACGCAAGTGTATGGAAAAGCCGTTCGGCGCGGCTGATCATGTGGTAAAGAGCCTCCGCTAGAGGCTCTTTACCGAGATCAGACTGACACACCGCACCACCGATCGCCACAATGCGCGCCCCCATGGGCGCGGCGGCTATTATCCTGAAAGACGTCATATAACACCCAGTCAGGATAACAGAACCACTTTCCAGATGTCAATCTGCTATTGACCCGGCGGGAAGTGGTTAAAGGGGTTGTAAACCCTGGTTTTAAAAAACAAAACAAAAATAAAAAACATATCATACTTACCACCACTGTGCAGTTTGTTTTGCACAGAGTGGCCCCAATCATCATCTTCTGGACCCCATAAGATAATGATCGGGGCCACTCTGTGCAAAACAAACTGCACAGTGGAGGCAAGTATGATATTTCTTTTTTTTTTTTTTTTTTTAAACCAGGGTTTACAACCCCTTTAAGCTACAAGCCATAAAATATTGAGGGCTGGATGTGGATATATTAATGTTCATATTAAGGGGAACCTCGCACCAAAAAAAATGACGTGGGTGTCCCCTCCAAAATCCATATCAGGCACTTCAGGTCTAATATGGATATTAGGTGGAACACCGCACCACAAATTAAAAAAACACTATATACTCTGAACAGCAGTATATATACTAAACAGCCTACACTATATACTCTGCAGAAAAATTGGGCCTTAGGTGTTGGTAGCGCCAGAACACTGTAAGCCCTCACAGTTGCTCTTTTTGGGTGCAGGAAGGGGCCCTGTTGTTAAATATTATATCAAAAATTGTAATTACATGGCGTTGTTAAATAGGGGAAGAAAAATTGGGCCTTTGGTTTTGGTGGCACCAGACCACTGTAAGCCCTCACAGTTCTGACGCGTACACCCGATCGGAATTCTCGGCAGAAGAATTGGGCCTTGGGTGGTGGCGGTGCCCTGAACACAGTACACAATACAGTGCAGCCTTAGCACAGTTTCTTCTACTTTTCTGGTGGTGTCCACAGTATCTAATATAGTATGTACAGTTTCTGCTACACTTCTGGTGGTGTACACAGTACACAATACAGTGCAGCCATAGTACCGTTTCTAATACAGTGCAGGCGGTGTACACAGTATCTAATACAGTATGTACCATTTCTATTACTTTTCTGGTGGTGTACACAGTATCTTATACAGTGTGTACAGTTTCTACTACACTTCTGGTGGTGTACACAGTACACAATACAGTGTAGCTGTTGTACAGTTTCTTATTCAGTGTAGGCGGTGTACACAGTATCTAATACAGTGTGTACAGTTTCTACTACACTTCTGGTGGTGTACACAATACAGTGCAGCCATAGTACAGTTTCTACTACTTTTCTGGTGGTGTACATAGTATCTAATACAGTGTGTACAGTTTATAGTACACTTCTGGGTGGTGTACACAGTATCTAATACAGTGTGTACAGATTCTACTACACTTCTGGTGGTGTACACAGTACACAATACAGTGCAGCTGTTGTACAGTTTCTTATGCAGGCGGTACACAATACAGTGCAGCCATAGTACAGTTTCTACTAATTTTCTGGTGGTGTACACAGTATCTAATACAGTGTGTACAGTTTCTAGTACACTTCTCGTGGTGTACACAATGCAGCTGTTGTACAGTTTCTAATTCTGTGCAGGCGGTGTACACAGTATCTAATACAGTGTGTACATTTTCTACTACACTTCTCGTGGTGTACACAATGTAGCTGTTGTACAGTTTATAATTCTGTGCAGGCGGTGTACACAGTATATAATACAGTGTGTACAGTTTCTATTACACTTCTGGTGGTGTACACAGTATCTAATACAGTGTGTACAGTTTATACTACACTTCTGGTGGTGTACACAATACAGTGCAGCGGTAGTACAGTTTCTAATACAGTGCAGGTGGTGTACACAGTATCTAATACAGTGTGTAAATTTTCTACTACACTTCTCGTGGTGTACACAATGCAGCTGTTGTACAGTTTCTAATTCTGTGCAGGCGGTGTACACAGTATCTAATACAGTGTGTACATTTTCTACTACACTTCTCGTGGTGTACACAATGCAGCTGTTGTACAGTTTCTAATTCTGTGCAGGCGGTGTACACAGTATCTAATACAGTGTGTACAGTTTCTATTACACTTCTCGTGGTGTACACAGTATCTAATACAGTGTGTACAGTTTCTACTACACTTCTGGTGGTGTACACAGTACACCATACAGTGCAGCTGTTGTACAGTTTTTTATGCAGGCGGTACACAATACAGTGCAGCTGTAGTACTGTTTCTACTACTTTTCTGGTTGTGTACACAGTATTTAATACAGTGTGTACAGTTTCTAGTACACTTGCGGTGGTGTACACAGTACAGAATACAATGCAGCTGTTGCACGGTTTCTAATTCAGTGCAGGCGGTGTACACGGTATCTAATACAGTGTGTACAGTTTCTGCTACACTTCTGGTGGTGTACACAGTGCACAATACAATGCAGCTGTTTCACAATTTCTAATTCGGTGCAGGCGGTGTACACAGTATCTAATACAGTGAGTATAGTTTCTGCTACACTTCTGGTGGTGTACACAGTGCACAATACAGTGCAGCTGTTGTACAGTTTCTTATGCAGGCGGTACACAATACAGTGCAGCCTTAGTACAGTTTCTACTACTTTTCTGGTGGTGTACACAGTATCTAATACAGTGTCTACAGTTTCTACTACACTTGCGGTGGTGTACACAGTACACAATACAATGCAGCTGTTGCACAGTTTCTAATTCAGTGCAGGCGGTGTACACAGTATCTAATACAGTGTGTACAGTTTCCGCTACACTTCTGTTGGTGTACACAGTACACAATACAGTGCAGCGGTAGTACCATTTCTTTTTTTTTTTTTTTAAACTCCGTTTTTTATTAACAATAATTGGCACAGACATATATAATAAGTCAGACTGTATACATCTTTGTGTGATATAAACAAGACATGATAAACATTGGCAAGTCATACTACAGTAATTGCCCTGTACCTCAGTTATACCAAAATCGTATACCAATTGTATTTTTTATTTCTACCCTCTCCCCCCACCCTCCCAACAACAACAAACAACCCTACAAAGAACAGATGCACGCACAAGGATGACAAATAGGTGGGCATGAGGTCTAAAACCTCAAATCAGCTCATCAAGGGCACAACAGTCCCATGGCAACACTTTCACCGCACAACAGATCATAGAGCAGCAGAACCACATGTGTCTATCTTATCCACCCAGTCTCCCCAGATTTTGAGGAATTTCCCTGGCTTACCCCGTGTTTCATACGTTATTTTATATATTGGAATGTCTTGGTTAATCAAAGCTTTCCATCTGTTCAAGGAGATCAATGATGTGCGCGTCCAATGTAACAGGACAGATTTCCTGGCATAATAAAATAGAAAACGCAAAAATTGTTTCCGATAGTTACTAATGTCAACCTCCTCGAAGACCGAGAGGAGGCACCATTTAGGGCTACATATATTGGGGAGGTCAAAGGTGATCGCCACAAAGTGGGTCACCTGAGACCAAAATGGTCTTATCCGCTCACATTCCCACAACATATGTAGTAGGTTACCTTCTTCCCTACCACACTTATGACACAGAGGAGAAGGCAGCCTCCGCATACGGAAAAGACGTAGAGGAGTATAGTATATCCTGTGAAATATGCGTAGCTGAACCATTTTATCTCTGGCGGAAATAGCAGTACTAAAATAAGTATCTAGAAGTTCCTCCCAATTATCGTCTGACAGGTCAGGTATATCCCTCGTCCATTGTTGTCTCAGGATTTGCAATCTAGAAATTTTAGGCTCATTCAATACTTTGTAATAATTGGAAACCAGTTTAACATGTTCGGGTTGGGCAAGCGCCCCTTCCAAAGTAGAGTTCTGAAAGACGACATCACGGAGCCCTAATTGGGACTCGGATGCATGCTGCAACTGTAAATATCTAAACCTCCAGGACTCAGGTATACCTAGCTCCTGTCGTAATGTTGGAAATGTTTTGAATCTACCCTCCTCGTACAGTTGGTGGACATATTTCAAGCCCTTTTCAGCCCAATTGCCAGCGGAGGGGAGATCTCTAAAGTGTGGGAAGAACGGATTATTCCATATGGGCTGATTAGGTGAAATCGTGGGGTGGGGCTCGGGCACCAGTGTCTTACATATCTTAAAGATTTTGAGAGAGACTGCAATCATATCTGTACCCCTCCTCTCAGAAATCGCTCCCCTAAAAATCACATTTGACAGTGCTTCATAGGAGGAGAGCAACGCTGCCTCTGTTGCAGTGGCAGCATTGTTCAACTGTGGAAACAGCCACCAGTGAATATATACCAACTGTGAGGCGTAGTAGTACAGTCGCAAATTCGGTATCGCTAGACCCCCTTTATGTGTAGGTAATTGTAAAGTAGCCAATGCAATCCGTGGATTTTTGGGAGACCATAAAAATGTAGATACCAAAGAATCAATCTCACGAAAGATCTTCTTTGGCACATACACTGGGCAGTTCACAAAACATACAACAACTTAGGGAAAAACACCATTTTAAATAAATTAGCCCTCCCCATCAATGTAAGAGGCAAGCCAACCCAGTTATTAAGTTTAACCTTAAGAGAAGCTATACAAGGAAGAAGATTATCCTGGATGTATGCCGAAATCGGCAGCCGAACCACCACCCCCAAGTATTTAAACGATGAGGTGAATTGTAGTGGACAATGTTGCGGCAAGTGGGCAGGGGAATCAGAGTCCAGTGGAAATACAGTGGACTTAGTCCAATTAATCTTCAGGCCTGAATATACGCCAAAATCAGTGATCAACCTCAGCATTTTGGGAATCGTGCATTTGGGGTTTGACAAATAGAGCAACATATCATCAGCATATCGTGATATACGTTCCTCCAAGGGACCAATCCACATGCCCTGAAGTTACGAGGAACTCCTCAATAACCTCGCCAGAGGCTCCACTGCCAGAGCATACAGCAGGGGCGACAGAGGGCAACCCTGTCTGGTGCCCCTGTGGATTCTAAAGGGTTTAGAAATAATACCATTAAGCCTAAGGCGAGCAATGGGTTGGTCATACAATATCCTAATCCAGGTGATAACATTACGTCCAAAACCGAATTTTTCCATAATGTATATGAGGTACGGCCATTCCACGGAATCAAATGCCTTGTGGGCATCCAACGACACAATAGCTCGGGGAACAGCCAATGTGTTGGGGGCCTGTAGATTAGTGTATAGTCTGCGAATATTACTATAGGTGGACCTACCAGGGATAAAGCCGGTTTGGTCTGGGTTAATAAGAGCGCCAATGATGGTATTTAATCGGGTGGCTAAAATCTTAGATAAAATTTTTAAATCTGTATTAATTAAAGAGATGGGTCTATAGGATTCGCAGTATTGTGGGTCTTTGTTGGGTTTGGGAATTAATACGATTAGGGCTTCTTTCATGGATGAAGGTAAGCATCCTTGCGCAAAGATGGTCGAAAAAAGCTTTCTCAGTCTAGGGACTAGAATATCCTGATATTCTAAATACCATTCTATAGGGAAGCCATCTGGGCCTGGAGTTTTATGTTTGGCAAAACTTTTAATGGTAAGCATTATCTCCTCGGCGGAGATAGGTGATTCTAGAGACATCTTTTGTTCTAGGGGTAGCACCGGGAAGTCAATTCTATCCATATATTCATATAGCTCGGGAATGGTGTAATGGGCTTGGGAGCGATACAATTCCGTATAAAATTTGTAAAAAGTCTCCATAATCTCATCCTGAGTATCCTTAAGCGTGTTCGAGGTATCATAGACACAGGGGATGAAGATAGGGTCCGGGAGCGGAGCGGCCAAAAACGCCAGCAATTTCCAGCTCCTGTCCCCCATCTCAAAAATCCGCTGACGTTGGTATAGAGCTTTTTTCTGGGTTTTCGAGAGCAGTGCAAGTTCATAATCCCTACTAATACTCTGCAAAGCTTGATAACGATGAGGAGAGGGATCTCTAACATAAGAGTCCTCTGCTCCCTGTAACTGAGAGGCCAATGTTCTCAAACAATCCCCATTCGCTCTCTTGAGATCAGATACTCCTCGCATATACGCCCCTCTAGAGACCACTTTAAAAGCATCCCAGGTGACAAGTTCGGGGACCTCCTCCCTGTTTTCCTGCCAAAAATGTGTCACTGCGTCCCTACAAACCGATGTTACCATGGTCTCCTGCAACCAATATGAGCTCATTCTCCACACACGATCACCCAAGACACTACCCGCTCTCATAGTCAGTTGCAGAGGCGAATGATCCGATATAGCCCTGGGTAGATAGGAGATGTCCTCCACTCCGGGCAATGCAGCCCCAGAGAGAAAAAACATGTCCAGTCTAGAAAGCGATCTATAGGATGCCGATGCACAAGAGAATTCTCGGGTCTCCGGGTGCTTCCAACGCCATACCTCCTTGAGGTCATAGGACGCGGCCCAGTCACTTAGCACCGTGGACGATGGTCTAGTGCAATGCAGCCTATCCTGATCAGCATTCATGACCTGGTTAAAATCTCCTCCCATAATAAGGTGACCACGTAATATAGGGAGTACCACTGCCATGCAGGCTCCCAATCTTTGTAAATCAAACGGTGGTGGCATATAAAGATTTACCAAAGTATACAACACACCCAGGTATTGCAGTATGACCACAACATAGCATCCCTGTGGGTCAGTCCTGACCTCCAGTATCTGGACAGGTAGGGACCGTAATATAAGTATAGATACCCCTCTAGAATAGGTCGAGTAAGTAGCATGGAAAGCATGAGCAATATGTCTCTTTTTCAGGGCCATGACCTTCGACCCCATCAGGTGAGTTTCCTGAAGCATAATTATTTGCGCCTTAGTACGTTTCAAATAGTCAAAGACCAGTGACCTCTTAACCACTTTCAGACCGGACCATTTTGCTGGTAAATGACCAGAGGTCTTTTTACACTTTGGCACTGCGCTGCTTTAACTGGTAATTGCGCGGTCATGCAATGTTGTACCCAAACAAAATTTGCGTCCTTTTCTTCCCACAAATAGAGCTTTCTTTTGATGGTATTTGATTGCCTCTGCGATTTTTATTTTTTGCGATATAAACGTAAAAAGACCGCAAATTTTGAAAAAAAATGATATTTTCTACTTTTTGTTATTAGAAAAATCCAATAAACTCAATTTTAGTCATACATTTAGGCCAAAATGTATTCAGCCACATGTCTTTGGTAAAAAAAAAGTCAATAATTGTATATTTATTGGTTTGCGCAAAAGTTGTCACATCTACAAACTAAGGTACGTTTTCTGGAATTTACGCAGCTTTTAGTTTACGACTGCCTATCTCATTTCTTGAGGTGCTGAAATGGCAGGGCAGTACAAAACCCCCCCAAATGACCCCATTTTGGAAAGTAGACCCCCTAAGGAAATTGATAAGAGGCATGTTGAGCCCATTGAATATTTTATTTTTTTGCCTCAAGCAAGTTTTTTTACACAAAGTTGTCACTAAATGATATATTGCTCACACATGCTATGGGCGTATGTGAAATGACACCCCAAAATAAATTCTGCTGCTTCTCCTGAGTACGGGGATACCACATATGTGGGACTTTTTGGGAGCCTAGCCGCGTAAGGGGCCCCGAATCCAAGCACTGCCTTCAGGCTTTCTAAGGGCGTAAATTTTTGAGTTCACTTCTCACTACCTATTACAGTTTTGAAGGCCATAAAATGCCAAGATGGCACAAAACCCCCACAAATGACCCCATTTTAGAAAGTAGACACCCCAAGCTATTTGCTGAGAGGCATGTTGAGTTCATGGAATATTTTATATTTTGCCACAAGTTGCGGGAAAATTACAAACTTTTTTTTTTTTTTTTTTTTTTTTTCACAAAGTTGTCACTAAATGATATATTGCTCATGCATGCCATGGGCATATGTGAAATGACACCCCAAAATAAATTCTGCTGCTTCTCCTGAGTACGGGGATACCACATATGTGGGACTTTTTGGGAGCCTAGCCGCGTACGGGGCCCCGAAAACCAAGCACCGCCTTCAGGCTTTCTAAGGGCGTAAATTTTTGAGTTCACTTCTCACTACCTATTACAGTTTTGAAGGCCATAAAATGCCAAGATGGCACAAAACCCCCACAAATGACCCCATTTTAGAAAGTAGACACCCCAAGCTATTTGCTGAGAGGCATGTTGAGTCCATGGAATATTTTATATTTTGCCACAAGTTGCGGGAAAATTACAAACTTTTTTTTTTTTCTTTCACAAAGTTGTCACTAAATGATATATTGCTCACGCATGCCATGGGCATATGTGAAATGACACCCCAAAATTAATTCTGCTGCGTCTCCTGAGTACGGGGATACCACATATGTGGGACTTTTTGGGAGCCTAGCCGCGTACAGGGCCCCGAAAACCAAGCACCGCCTTCAGGCTTTCTAAGGGCGTTACAGTTTTGAAGGCCATAAAATGCCAAGATGGCACAAACCCCCCCCAAATGACCCCATTTTGGAAAGTAGACACCCCTAAATTTAGGGGTACACTAGTGAGACTAGGTAATAAATGGCGGGTGCCCTGAAACTATAAAAAAATAACTAACCAACCAGCGTCACCTGTAACAGTTATATGGTGATCACTGGTGAAAGGGTTAACTAGGGGGCAATCAGGGGGCTTTATGCGGTAGTATATGGGGGTCCCTAGCGCTATAAAAAGCTGCGGCGAACCTAAATACCTACCTGCCTAACTAGCGTCACCTGTGACACTAATACAGCGATCAGAAAAACTATCGCTTATTAGGCTGGGTTCACACTGGAGCGATGCGGGAACGCCACGAATGCGCGGCGGGTTCCCGCATCGCATGCCTCCCGGCGGCAGTTCACACTGCCCTATGCGAACTGCTGGGAGTGTCAGTGAAATGTTACTGACACCCCCAGATCAGTTCGCATATCGCAGTGCGATCTGCAAACTCGGATCGCATGGTGTGAACACCCATGCGATCCGATTCTGCTGCGGGCCAAAAAAAGGGTCCCGTGCGAATTTGCGGCGGGTGCGGCGGGTGTGGCGGGTGCGGCGGGTGCGGCGAATGGCTGAACTCGAATCGCACAGAGATCGGATGTGATTTGCACTGCAGTGCGGTGCGAATCACATCCGTTCTCATAAACCGCTGCAATGTGAACCCAGCCTTAGTGACACTGGCGACGGGGGGTGATCACGGGGTTAAACCTTTATTGGGGGGGTTAGGGGGGTACCTTAGAACTAAAGGGGGCTAACCCTAACTGCCCTAACAGTTATTAGTCACAAATGACACCCGCCGGGTGATCAGGGGGTTAAACCTTTATTAGGTAATAAATGGCGGGTGCCCTGAAACTATAAAAAAATAACTAACCAACCAGCGTCACCTGTAACAGTTATATGGTGATCACAGGTGAAAGGGTTAACTAGGGGGCAATCAGGGGGCTTTATGCGGTAGTATATGGGGGTCCCTGGCGCTATAAAAAGCTGCGGCGAACCTAAATACCTACCTGCCTAACTAGCGTCACCTGTGACACTAATACGGCGATCAGAAAAATGATCGCTTATTAGGCTGGGTTCACACTGGAGCGATGCGGAAACGCCGCGAATCCGTGGCGGGTTCCCGCATCGCATGCCTCCCGGCGGCAGTTCACACTGCCCTATGCGAACTGCTGGGAGTGTCAGTGAAATGTTACTGACACCCCCAGATCAGTTCGCATATCGCAGTGCGATCTGCAAACTCGGATCGCATGGTGTGAACACCCATGCGATCCGATTCTGCTGCGGGCCAAAAAAAGGGTCCCGTGCGAATTTGCGGCGGGTGCGGCGGGTGTGGCGGGTGCGGCGGGTGCGGCGAATGGCTGAACTCGAATCGCACAGAGATCGGATGTGATTTGCACTGCAGTGCGGTGCGAATCACATTCGTTCTCATAAACCGCTGCAATGTGAACCCAGCCTTAGTGACACTGGCGACGGGGGGTGATCACGGGGTTAAACCTTTATTGGGGGGGTTAGGGGGGTACATTAGAACTAAAGGGGGCTAACTCTAACTGCCCTAACAGTTATTACAGTCACAAATGACACCAATGCAAAAAAAAAAAAAAATGACATTGGTGTCACTGTGACTGGGGGGCAGGGGTAATTGGGGGGGTGATCGGGGGGTAAAGGGGGGGTGTGAGTGTGCCTGGCATGTTCTACTGTGTGTGTAGAGTGTTGGTGCAACTCACCGATCCGCTCTCCTCCGTGTCAGAACGAAAAATACCGACACGGAGGAGAGAATACATCACTTCCTCTCCTGTGTTTACATTACAGGAGAGGAAGTGATGTCACGGGGGATTTCTATTCGTTGGGAGCGATCGCGAGGGGGTGGCCATGAATGAATGGCCGCCCCCTCATCCCGGATCGCTCTCGAAGGAATGCCGACCGCCGCAGGCACCGGGGGGGGCCCGATCGGGCCCCCCACCCGCGGGCAGGCAGGCAGGGACTTATATATACGCCCATATGCCTGCCATTCTGCCGACGTATATCGTCGTGCGGCGGTCGGCAAGTGGTTAATCTTCGAGTTCAGCCCCCTGACATTCCAAGTAATACAATTAAAGCTCATTAGTACAATGCGGGAGCCATATGATGGGGAGGAGGAGAGAGGGCAGGACAGCAAAAAGAACCCACCTCTCGCCCCCCTCCCCCCCCGACATATTACATACAATATACATAGAATATAGAGATTGAAATTCCCACCAATACTTTCGGTGCCAGTGTGTGCGTGCATCAGTTGGTAGTACCATTTCTAATACAGTGCAGGCAGTGTACACAGTATCTAATACAGTATGTACAGTTTGCACTACTTTTCTGGTGGTGTACACAGTATCTTATACAGTGTGTATAGTTTCTACCACACTTCTGGTGGTGTACACAGTACACAATACAGTGCAGCTGTTGTACAGTTTCTTATTCAGTGAAGGCGGTGTACACAGTATCTAATACAGTGTGTACAGTTTCTACTACACTTCTGATGGTGTACACAATACAGTGCAGCAGTAGTACAGATTGTACTACTTTTCTGTTGGTGTACATATTATCTAATACAGTGTGTACATTTTCTACTACACTTATGGTGGTGTACACAGTACACAATACAGTGCAGCTGTTGTACAGTTTCTTATGCAGGTGGTACACAATACAGTGCAGCCATAGTACAGTTTCTACTACTTTTCTGGTGGTGTACACCGTATCTAATACAGTGTGTACAGTTTCTGGTACATGTGTGGTGGTGTACACAGTACACAATACAATGCAGCTGTTGTACAGTTTCTAATTCATGCAAGGCGGTGTACACAGTATCTAATACAGTGTGTACAGTTTCTACTACACTTCTAGTGGTGTACACAATCCAGTGCAGCCGTAGTACCATTTCTACTACTTTTCTGGTGGTGTACACAGTATCTAATACAGTGTGTACAGTTTCTACTACATCGCTGGTGGTGTACACAATACAGTGCAGCCGTAGTAGAGTTTCTACTATTTTTCTGGTGGTGTACACAGTATCTCAGTATCTACTACACTTCTGGTAGTGTACACAGTACACAATACAGTGCAGCCATAGTACGGTTTCTAATACAGTGCAGGTGGTGTACACAGTATCTAATACAGTGTGTACAGTTTCTACTACACTTCTGGTGGTGTACACAGTACACAATTCAGTGCAGCCATAGTACAGTTTCTAATACAGTGCAGGTGGTGTACACAGTATCTAATACAGTGTGTACAGTTTCTACTACACTTCTGGTGGTGTACGCAGTACACAATACAGTGCAGCCATAGTACAGGCTATAATACAGTGCAGTTATTGTACACAGTATATAATACAATGTGTACAGTTTCTACTACACTTCTGATGGTGTACTCAGTATACAATACAGTGCAGACATTGTACGGTTGCTAATACAGTGCAGGTGGTGTACAGGTCTTTAGCATGCTTCCTTCACTGTAGAAAGATTATATAATATGACTGCTGGGAAGGAGGTGGGTGTAATATACTACTGTTCCTGTTAGTAATGGATGCCAATTTAAAGCAACAGTACGATCAGTAAATATATGCCTTATACTGATCAGAACACTCTCCACCTGGCATAATGAACATTTATTTATTTATTTATTAAACATATGTTTCCTTTTTAAGAAGTAAAACAACTTCAGAGAAATGCCTAAAGTACACATTATGGGTGACCTGTCTCATGACTTTAACTTTGACATTTCTAACCTTACTATCATTACTAGGTACAGTCTTGACAATGAGTCCAACTGGCCATTCGTTTCTGTGGACCTGAGTGTCTTTTAGTAGGACAACATCTCCGACTTGCAGGTTAGGCTTGTCAACTTGCCATTTTCTGCGTGACTGGAGCGTCACCAGGTCCTCTTGTTTCCATCTATTCCAAAAGATGTCTGCAAGACTCTGAACTTGCTTCCATTGCTTGGTGTAAAGGTCTTTCAGACCAAAATCTCCTGTGGGAGCTGTCACTGTTTCCATCTTCATCAAATATCGGGTTCAGTTTTCTGAGCGGACTGTGTTTGGAGATTTCTTCTCTTTTAACCACTTCAATACAGGGCACTTTCGCCCCCTTCCTTCCCAGCCCAATTTTCAGCTTTCATCGCTCTAGCACTTTCAGTGACAATTACGTGGTCATGCTACACTGTACCCAAATGAAATTTTTATCATTTTGTTCGCACAAATAGAGCTTTATTTTGGTGTTATTTATTCACGACTCCGTTTTTTATTTTTTGCGATATAAGCGCAAAAAAGCGGAAATTTGGAAAAAAAACAATATTTTCTTTTTTCTATTTTAAAAGAAATCCAATAAAATCAAATTTTGTCATAAATTTAAGCCAAAATGTATTCTGCTACATGTTTTTGGTAAAAAAATTCCGTGATCACGTACATATGTGTGCAGATAATCATTGTGACATGTGATTTTAGTGGGACATATGTGGGGGACATGTTTTTATTATTAGGGACATGTGTTTTTATTATTTGGGGACATGTATGTTTTGGGGACATGTGTGTTTTGGGGACATATGTGGGGACATTGTGTTTATACTGTGTGGTGTGTTGTGTGTTTACACTAGACTGATGATCAGTGAGTAAAAAGCTGTAAAAAACATCTCATACTCACTGATCATCAGCCGGCTGCAGCGATCTGCTCTCCTCTCCTCAGCGATGACTTCTGTGTGAGGAGAAGAGGATTGCCTAGCAACCGGCTGTTTGTTTACATCACATGACGGGCGTGATTGGACACGGCCGTCATGTGATCAGGAGGGACAATCACAGAGCCCTCCTGGCGATCTGAGATGCGCCGTGTCCGGGTGACATGAGCACATCGGGATCGCGTCGCTGCGCGGGCATGCGCGCACGCGATCCCGCTCCTTCTGAAGGACGTTCCTGAAAGTCCTATCAGAAGTAGACGGCTCCCACCCGGCTGTATATGTGCATTGGCCGGGTGGGAAGTGGTTAAGAAGGCACTTGATGGTTCTTTGAAAACTTCTTGCTGAACACATCTAATGATGATGAATTTGGCTTTCATAAGCTTTCTTATAGTTCGAACGAGTGACTTCCAGCTGGAGAATCTTTCAAACCTGTGTGCGCCAAGGTTGCCTCTAGTAGTTATGGTACTAAACGCTGTTACTTGTGCACATACATCTTTGTCGTTATCTGGTTCTGCAAGTTCAAATGTCTTAAACCGAGTGGTCTCTTCGATTTCTGATCCAGACAAAAAAGATGGTCCTGAGAACCAGTTAATGTGCTTTAGGACAGCTGCTAGAACCGGTCTAGTCCCATGATCGACTAGATTTTTATGTAGTGCCACTGTTCTGGCCATGTGGACTTTCCGATACGTATTAATCTATTTGACGTGTACATGTAGAATCTTCTTGAAGCATTGTGAATATATCCTAACACAATCTTGCTGTCTGTGTAAAACTTCACTGCATGAATTTCAATGTCCAGTTCAGCAATGATCAAGTCTGCCATCTCCACTGCTGAGACAGCAGCACAAAGCTCCAAACGTGGAACAGTGTGAGCAGGACGTGGAGCTAGTTTGGACTTTCCCATGATAAACCTAACATAACTTTGTCCTTCAAAGTCCATTACTATAAGGTAGGCTACAGCTGCTATAGCCATAGTATATGCATCTGAGAATACACATAATTCTCTATGCTTTGTGGCAGACAAAGAAACAGGCACATATGACCTTTGGATGATAAGTTGTTCAAGCTCTATTAATGAGTCCTTCCACAACTTCCACTGCATTTCTTTCTCCTTAGGCAGAGGTGTATCCAATTCACTTTGTTCATGTTCAGTAGCAATTTTATTCATAAGAGCCTTGCCTTGCATGGTTATGGGGGCTACAAATCCCAGGGGGTCATAAAGGTTGTTGACTGTGGACAATACACCTCTTCTCATGAACGGCTTCTCTTTTCTGCATACTCTAAATGTAAAGCTGTAATTTTTCAGATCTCAACTGAGCCCTAAACTTCTTTAGTGTATCTGTTCCTAGATACAGGTCCTCAGAGGGAAACGCTTCCATGACTTTGCTGCTGTTGGACGCTATCTAGTGTAACCTTACGTTAGATTCTGCTAACATCTCCCTCATTCTTTTAAGGATGTCGGAAGCCTCTTTGTTGCTAGAGAAAGGAGTGAGTCCATCATACACATAAACGTTTCTCATGACAAACTGGCACCTGTGCCGTGTTCTTCTTCACCTACCTGTGCTGCTTGTCTCAGGTTGTAGATAGCTATAGCTGGAGAGGGGCTGTTCACAAACACATGTACCTCCATCCTGTATTCTGTGACATCTTTATTAAAGTCATTGTTTTCATACCACCGGAACCTCAGGTAATCTCTGTGATCTTTGTGGACAAGAAAACAGTAGAACATTTGTTGTACATCTGCTATTACTGCAGTGCATTCTTTTCAGAACCTGATGAGGACTCCAAGGAGTGTATTATTAAGGTAAGGTCCACTGAGGAGGACATCATTTAAGGAAAGACCTTCATACTTTGCACTGGAGTCAAATACTACTCGTATCTGTCCTGGGTTCTGAGGATAATACACTCCAAATGTTGGTAAGTACTAACATTCTTGTTTTTCTTCCAATGGTGGTGCTTTTTCAGCTTGACCACTGTTGAAGATCTTCTGCATGAAATAATGAAAGTGTTCCTTCATATCTGTCTTTCTGTCTAGAGTGAGTTGACCTTGTGCACTCTCAGTATGTCTCTTCCAACTAAAAGGATAATTGCAGCACCTGGGTCCAGTACTAGAATCTTGTCTGATATTTGCATCAGATGAGGGTAGTGATGTGCAATTTCAGGTGTGGGTATCTCTGATCTATCATCTGGTATTATATCACATTCTATGAGAGTGGGCAAAGTCAGCTGCGTTTTCCCATCTAATGATTCAACGATGTAGTTGTTTTCTCTCCTCCCTGATGTCTCCACAACTCCTGAACATGTCTTCAAAGTATACAGAGTTGGACTTTCTCTGTCACCGAAGAGGTCAAAGAACTCTGTTCTTGCCAAAGATCTGTTACTTTGTTCATCTAAGACCGCATACATTCTGATTGCCTTCTCTCTGAGGCCTGCAGGATACACCTTGACTAAACAAATCTTGGAGCATGATCTAGAGCTAAATGTGTTTGTGCAGATCTCAGTGCACTTTGAGGTTATTGCTGGTAATGCACTCTCTTTTTGCTCCCCACCATGATCTTCTTGGGTTACCCGATTCTCTGTTTTCCCGTGGTGCTGGTCCTGGGTGTAAAGCAGATGGTTGTCATTATTGCATTCTTTGCATTGAATTGTTTTCACACAATCTTTAGCAAGATGTTGAGTTGAACCACAGCATCTGAAACAAATGCGCTTGTCCTTAACATAAGATTTGCGCTCCTCTATTGTCTAGCTTCTGAAACGGCAACATTTTCTAAGTGGATGAGGCTTGTTATGTAGTGGACCTCAATTTGCATTCCTGAGCTTTTATCCTGGTTGGCCTTAAACTCAGTCTGTACTTCTGTCTTCCATACAGACACTGTTGTTCTGTGTTCTTTATTGTGCACAGAAGGTTGTTTCTCTGTCTTTACAGAACTGGAGCCTCCCATGTTCAAAAAAGCAAAGCTTGGGTCATTGCGTATTTTTGCTTGATTTACAATGAATTTGGCGAGGAAGGAGAAAGGTGGCAATGCCACCTGATGATCTTCCTTGTATTTTGATGCTTGCGTGATCCATCTTTCTTGTAAGCTGTAAGGAAGCTTCTCGATTACTGGTTTGACTCCACATGCTGTGTCCAAATATGAGAGGCCTGGCAGATATCCATCAGCCTTTTCTGCCTCCAGCTCTAAAAGTGTGTTAACATGCTCTCTCAGCTTCTGATTGTCTTTGTTTGTTATTTTTGGATAATTTTCTTCAGAAGTGCATCTTCAATTACTTAAGGTAACTCATAGCAGTCTTACAATCTCTGCCATACCATTGTAAGCCCTGCTGTCGCATCATGAACATGTACTGACCTGATTCTTTTGGCTTGCTCAGTGGACTCTGGTCCAAGCCATTTAGAGAGTAGGTCAAGCTTTTCCCCTTTCTTTCAGATTTAAGTCTTGGGTGCTGCTTAGAAAAGATGACTTCCAGGCTCAATCGTTTTCTGTATGGTCATCAAACTTCAGGAGACCAGAGTTCACCATTTCACAGCGTATCAAGTATTTTGTCACATCTGTGGCTCCTGCTGCCTCAGGTGATCATTTTCTGGGAACAAACACAGGGCATGTCTGTGGCTAGTAAGACGGTTGGTATGCTTGGTTAAATCCACTATAGTCATGTGGTTGTTCTCGTTTACTGCAAGTCTTTCTGCTATAGGCCGAATTCATATTTTCCCGAGGAGGGATTATGTCACCATTCATTTGATTTCCTGAAGGACCAACAGATTGGTCTCTGAGTATGTAATTACTTGGCTTATTATAGTAAAGTTCTGATTCAGTCTTGTAACATCGAGCGATACCAAAGTTGTCTGTTGTTAGTGGGACGTTTGACGATTCCAATGCATCATTAGACTGTTGCACATACTCACTGGTGCGTTGGATTGCACTGAGTGGTGTCATTTGGGTATCTATCACAGAGTGGTCTCTGTACTGTTCTTCAGCAACTCTCCTGAGCACCTCGGCTTTAGCTAAGGCTGCTGAAGCAGTTTTTTCTTGCATGGTAATATGTAAAGATGCTTTCACCTCTGCTTTTCTTCTAAGTGCTTCAGCTTTGTTTTTGCTTTTATCATATGATGTTCTTCATCTATGCAGTCTTGCTCTCTTATCATTTAAGCTTCACGTATTGCATAGGAAGCCAGTGCACACACGGCTTCTGCTTTTGCATGGGCCCTGGCAGCTGCAGCACTGGTGGACAACAAGTTAGAGCAGCTTGAATGTCTAGAGCTAGTGCGCTTGGACCTGGCAGATTCAGCACTAGCTGATGTCTCATCCGACTGACTAGAGACTCTGGAGATTGTGCAGTGTAACCTGTTGGTTGGCATATTGTGCATGCATTCCTCTGCTTGTGTATGCTGAGAGATGACTGCTGCAGTATCCTTGTCTGTGCACTGCATGATGAAACAGATTAGTTCTTTGTAGTGTCTGTGGCTGTAGAGGCTAGCTGATGATGAGTAGAATGAATCCACTCTTCTTTAAACTAGGCCCGCTGTGTCTTTTTACTGTTCTGCCCTCACAATGTGTTCAAAGTACAAGGCTTGGCAGATGGCTAACATCTTCCCAATAAAGAATCAGGAGGAAGGGCTAATAGTTGTAATCTTTACTGAGAATAAGTATTTTGTGGAACTGCAAAACACAAAAAAAATGCATTAGCATTTAACATTACATCACGAATGCAAATACAGACATGCTACAATACTGTTGAGGCACTATTTAGCAAAAATGTGGCCTAGCTGAGTGAACTTCCTGACAGAAATATCCCACCAAACAAACATATGAAGTTGCATTAGTAGAAAATATACTAACTAATTGAAAACTAATGACTGCTTACTTACAGGCCAATATTAAGAAATAGTGGAGGTCTTTAGCATGCTTCCTTCACTGTAGAAAGATTATCTAATTAGGGGACAATCTGGCCTCTTTCCAACAAACCTTGGCTGTGGTTGTCAGGGTCTGTGGGCGGGGGAGCTTATCAGAATCTGGAAGCCCCTTTAACAAGAGGGCCCATAGATTCCCCCCCCCCCACCACCATGTGAATAGGTATCGGGTACATTATACCCCTACCCATTCACCAAAATGTGTACAAAAGTAAGAAACACATGAAATCCCTGGATATAAGTAGAATCCCCTAGACCGGGACTTTTAAGGCGACACAGACACCAAGAGTATAACAATTATATACATTTTATTACAAAAAATAAATGAGACACATCAATAAAAACATGTCTGTGCACAGACACTTGCAGATGTCATTTTGAATATTTGTGAAACATTCACAGATACTTGGTAGATCTCCGATGTACTCAACGCATTTCTGACTTTAAGCGCCTTTCTTCAGAGGTAATGACAAGGAGAGTTGTATATGTATAGTCATTCTAATGACAAAAAACCTATAGCATTATAGAAGAGATCAGATAGACAGTAGTCAAGGGCCAAAACATAGTCAACAATTTCAAATTCACATACCATTTAACATCTTATGAGTTAATGCACTTGGATGGTAAAAAAACCTGCAAGAGATCGATTGTCAAAGGGTAAGCCAGACAGGTAAGATGGAAAAAGACTGCCCCCAGAGTGTAGAATACCTCTGCAGAGGTCCACCTCAAAAAGGAAAAAAAAATATTTTTACCAAAAAAATTGCGTTTGTAAGACCGCTGTGCAAATGCAGTGTGATATAAAGTATTGCAATGACCACCATTTTATTCTCTAAGGTGTCTGAAAAAATATATATATAATGTTTGGGGGTTCTAAGTAATTTTCTAACAACAAAAAATGGTTTTAACATGTAAACACCAAGTTTAAAATAATAGGCCTAGTCCTTAGGTGGTTAAAGGAATTTTCATTTTTTATTGTTGCACTTTAAGCATTATTAAAATCACTGCTCCTAAAAAAAATATTGTTTTAAGCATTTTTTTTTTTGCATTGATGCATGTCACCCAAGGCAGTTCCTGGACCCCCATACCCCTTTTATTTGCATTAAATCCTTCAAAATGTGCACTTTTGATTTTTCCTGTTCAGCTCCCATAGACTTCAATGGGGTTTGCAGTTTGGGTTAGAGCATTTCCCCTGTTTGGGAGTTCTGCTGAGAACCAAACAGAGAGGTGTTTGGCCCATGTCTACTTGTAAACACCCAACTTAGAAAGGGGAAAAAGGCTGCTTAAGAAATGATGAATTGTCATTTCAAGACCATGAGATCCAGGTATTTGCTGACCTTTCACCTTCTACAATCAAAAAGTGTAGATCTTTCAAGCCTCTGCTCTCAGTACTGGTGGAGAAGGCCATTAAGTATTGGTAGCTTTTTCCGTTCAATCTCAAATTCCTCTTAAAAATAAAGCCTACACATTCGCCTCATTTTCTGAAGGAGATTATCTTTTCTTGAAGCTGGGCATTATTTGACAGGATCCTCCACCACACTCGGGTTCCTCTTCCAGTTCCTTGAAACTGCAGCTTCTATCCAGCCCACTGACTCCATTGTGGGAGAAATCCAAAAAATCAAAAGAAGCTCTTACCCCATGAAAAGATGTGACTTTGGACTTCCAAAATGTCACCATTCTTCTCGGGAAGGTCATCTTTCCCCAATGTTACCCTGTTGAACTGTTTGTTTTACCCATAATCTCATAGGCCCCCGTTAAGGCCTTTTCAGGCCGAATAGTTCCTTTTTGCTTTGTTTGTTTTGCTTTGTTGATATGTATTGTTTTAAAAAAAATTCATAGTAATGCTCGGTTCACACAGGGGGTGACACGGGGGCGACACAACTTGCCGCGCCGCGACCTGACAAGTCGCCCCCGTTCTGTACTACGGAACCGTTCTAAGAGGAGCGACTCGAGTCGCTCCGACTTAGAAAAAAGGTTCCTGTACTACTTTTGGCCGACCTCGGGCGACTTGCATTGACTTCTATACAGAAGTCGTTTGCAAGTCGCCGCTGAGGTCGCGGCAGGTCGCGGCAGGTCGCGGCACGGCAAGTCGTGTCGCCCCCTGTGTGAACCGAGCCTTAGGGGTGCTCATACCCCTCCTTCTGTCTCTTTGAATGGACCCTCTCCTTGACAGGAATGACCCCCCTCTCTGGTAGAGGAGGTCATTTTGGTAGTGTCTACAAGTGCGGAGGGCTATGCTCCCTCTCACCTTTGGGGGCTAGTTCTGTCGCCCACCCTCTCTTTTTCTTTCTTTTAATTGTTTTTCTTCAACTTTACGCTAACCTTCTTTTTCTTTTAGTGACCTTTTCTGCCTTTTCTCATCCTCTTGCTCCATGGCTAGTGTCCCCTCTCCTTAGTCCCCTCCATAAGTGGTCTCTCACAATGCTCAGGGACTAATCTCCATGATTAAACGGAGGGAAGTATTACAATATTTTTACTCACATAAATGTAGCGGCGGGCTCCTGAAGAGCATGCGTTTTTCAAAATTAAACTCTACCTAAGCTGCAGTTAGGTTTGGGTATTATTTGTCTAAATTTGACTTCTGTATCAGTCTGACTGGACTGTGAGATGTTCAGCCTGGCCACAGGGGGCACTGTCTCTTCTGGCAGGCATGGAACTAGGGTCTGGTCAGGTGTTTAAATGGCTCTCTCCCTTGGAGTCAGGTCAGTGGGAGTTGCCCTCTCGCTGTGCCCTCTGGGAGAGGGTATTTAAGATGTGGACATCACGTGACTCGGGGTTCCGGTCCAGTATGATGTGGTGACTACATGGTCCTGGTCCTCCTGACCAGCCCTCAGGAAGGCTATGGCCTGGGCTGCGGATCCACCTGACTGTAATGCCTCGGGGCTGGCTAGCCCAGGGCAAGAAAATTAAAGGAGGATTCTGAGGTGGTTGGGTGCCATCTCCGGTTCGGGAGAGACCCATTGTACTTCGAGCATTCCAGGGGAGGACTCTTTAGAAGAACACGTACGGGTTGGTTTTCTTAACAAGAGCCTGGAAGGGCTGAAGTTACCAAGAGAATCCGGTCTTGTGGATATCACCAAGCAGGCTGAAAGATCCAGGTATCCTACAAGTGTTCTAAAGCTTAGTTTCCCTACATGTTCTGCAACGACGTCTGTGACAAAGACTTTGTTCCTGAGTAAGCAGCTTGTTGGCTGCTAGTCCTTGTGAGAGAGGGACTGTCTTACCCGAGTGTTCATCCAGCTGCAAATGGCTATTCTCTGGATGCAGTCAAAGTAAGCAAGTTCTTTAACGTTTTTTGGACTTTGACATTGAGAGAACCGGAACTTCCCTTTCCAACCCTCTGATCCCAAGTTGAAAGACTGTTCAATGGTTTGAGTTTTGCAAATAAAATCCATTCAAGTGGATCTATTGTCAGTCTCAAGTTACTGGGTCATCTACCACGAGACATCCCCTAGACGTGTCACAAGGAGGACAGAAGGTAAGCCCAAAAATAACCAGCAGCTCCTTTGGGGGTTAGTGCTACATAAAATTTATGCGATCCTCCTACAAGAGACACATTTCCCTAAGTGGTATTGCCATACTTTTTGTATGGCTATTGCTGAAGACAAAACCAAGGGGGTTGCAATTATTTTTTCCCGCAATTGTAATATCTCGCTCCTACTGGAGCATAAAGATCCTGAAGGGAGGTACATTCTTATTAAAGGGGTCCTTGATTATCAAATGTACTCCTTTGTATCATACTATGCTCCTGATACAGTCAGGTCCATAAATATTGGGATGTTGACACAATTCTAATCTTTTTTGGCTCTATACACCACCCCTAGGGAATTCGTACGAACTTTAGAACCCTATTAAAGGCTATGGGACTCGAACGTTCAAAAAGTGCTAATTTTAAAGGCTAATATGCAAGATATGCAACAGACAACACCAGCAATAAGGGGTATCTTCAGGTGTATACTGTGCTGGAGGCACACAACACCCACTTTAACTCCTGCAGATGCCTGTATTAGAGAACACCAGCAATAAAGGGTAGATACAGGTGTATACTGTGCTGTGCTGGAGGCACACAACACCCACTAACTCCTGCAGATGCCTGTATTAGAGAACACCAGCATGAAAGGGTAGATACAGGCGTATACTGTGCTGGAGGCACACAACATCCACTAAGTCCTGCATATGCCTGTATTAGAGAACACCAGCAAAAAAGGGTAGATACAGGTGTATACTGTGCTGGAGGCATACAACACCCACTATCTCCTGCAGATGCCTGTATTAGAGAACACCAGCAAAAAAGGGTAGATACAGGTGTATACTGTGCTGGAGGCATACAACACCCACTTTAACTTCTGCAGATGAACTTCTGAGAAAAGAACACTATCCCTGCCTATCTTGCTCTCTCCCTGCACACCGGAACACACTACACAAGGTCGCCGCGCTGGCGGCCTTATATAGTGTGGGGCATGTACTAAGCCCCCTGAGCTATAATTGGCCACAGGCATCCTGCCTGTGGCCAATTATGGCTCTCCTCGCTGGAGATTGGCCAAGCATGCGGGGTCACAGTGCATGCTTGGCCAATCATGAGCCAGCAATGCACTGCGATGGCGTAGTGCAATGTGGGCCGTTCATACCACACGAATTTGGTGTGAATGGTCCACAAAGTTCTGAATTCGCCGAACAGACGAATGGCCGATGTTCGAGTCGGACATGCGTTCGAGTCAAACACTGAGCTCATCCCTAACCACCACAATTGATTTGAAATGAAATGAACAAGATGTGCTTTAACTGTAGACTTTCAGCTTTAATTTGAGGGTATTTAGAAATTACTGTACAACAGTTTGTATATGTGCCTCCTACTTTTTAAGGGACCAAAAGTAATGGGACAGATAAAAAATCATCCATCAAACTTTCACTTTTTAATACTTGGTTGTAAATCCTTTGCAGTAAATTACAGCATGACGTCTGGAAAGCATAGACATCACCAGACACTGGGTTTCATCCCTGGTGATGCTCTGCCAGGCCTCTACTGCATCAGTCCCTGCTTGTTCTTGGGGCATTTTCTCTTCAGTTTTGTCTTCAGGAAGTGAAATGCATGGTCAATTGGATTCAGGTCAGGTGATTAACGTGGCCATTGCCTAACATTCCACTTCTTTCCCTTAAAAAACTATTTGGTTGCTTTTGCAGTATTGTTTGGGTCATTGTTCATCTGCACTGTGAAGCGCTGTCCAATGAGTTCTGAAGCATTTTGCTGAATATGAGCAGATAATATTGTCCGGAACACTTCAGAATTCATCCTGCTGCTTTTGTCAACAGTCACATCATCAATAAATACAAGAGAACCAGTTCCATTGGCAGCCATACATGCCCATGCCATGACACTACTACCACCATGCTTCACTAATGAGGTGGTATGCTTTGGATCATGAGCAGTTTTTTTCCTTCTCCATACTCTTCTCTTCCCATCACTCTGGTACAAGTTGATCTTGGTCTCTTCTATCCATAGGATTTTGTTCCAGAACTGTGAAGGCTTTTTTTTAGATGTTGTTTGGCAAACTCTAATCTGGCCTTCCTGTTTTTGAGGCTCACCAATGGTTTACATCTTGTGGTGAACCCTCTGTATTCACTCTGGTGAAGTCTTCTCTTGATTGTTGACTTTGACACACATACACCTTCCTCCTGGAGAGTGTTCTTCATCTAGCCAACTGTTGTGAAGGGTGTTTTCTTCACCAGGGAAAGAATTCTTCGGTCATCCACTACAGTTGTTTTCAGTGGTCTTCTGGTTCTTTTGGTGTTGCTGAGCTCACTGGTGCATTCTTTCTTTTTAAGGATGTTCCAAACAGTTGATTTGGTCACACCTAATGTTTTTGCTATCTCTCTGATGGGTTTGTTTTGTTTTTTACAGCCTAATGATGGCTTGCTTCACTGATAGTGACAGCTCTTTGGATCTCATATTGAGAGTTGACAGCAACAGATTCCAAATGCAAATAGCACACTTGAAATTAACTTTGGACCTTTTATCTACTTCTTGTAAATGGGATAATGAGGGAATAACACGCAGCTGGCCATGGAACAGCTGAGCAGCCAATTGTCCCATTACTTTTGGTCCCTTAAAAAGTGGGAGGCACATATACAAACTGTTGTAATTCCTATACCGTTCACCTGATTTGGATGTAAATACCTTCACATTAAAGCTGAAAGTCTGCAGTTAAAGCAGATCTTGTTTGTTTCATTTCAAATCCATTGTGGTAGTTATAGAGCCAAACAGATTAGAATTGTGACGATGTCCCAATATTTACAGTATGGACCTAACTGTAAGGGACAAGCTCACTTTTTCCAATCCATGTTCGAGATTCTGATGCCCCTTTAGGAAGGTACAGTGAATTTTTTGGTGTTTTACCAGGGCCTTGATAAGTCACGTCCTTTTTGTGAGTGCTTCACTCAGCCTACTAAACAGAGCCTCCATATTGCCAAAGCTATTTTCCAACAGGGGCTGGTATATATTTGGAGAGAAATCAACCCAACAATTACAGCGTGATTACACTTATTACTCAAGTCCTCATAATTCTTTTGCTAGGATCGACCATATTTTTGACTCTACAGCTCTCTTTCCTTTGGTCTCTAAATCCTTCATTAGGGATGCTGCATGGTCAGATCACTCCATGTTATTTCTTAGTTTTCTGTGACCATCGGCTCAGAGAGTTGGTAGATGCTAGAGGCTCAACGAATCCATTCTTAGTGACCCAATTAGGGCTCAGGAGATCAAAGTGGTTATCAAAGAATATTTTCTTACAAATGATGTTTACGAGAACCTAACCAGAAAATATTTGGACAGCCTATAAGACTACGATAAGGGGAGAACTCATTCAATTAGCTTCCCAGCTCCATTGGGCTAAGCGTGTGGATCTTGGCAGATTAGAAAAGGAATAATTTGCTCTATCTAAGAAGCGCAAGGCCAACCTGAATTTGGTCCCCATAGACAAATTATACATGGCCTGCACAGCCCTCAATCTTGCCCTTACCTCCAATGTGGAGAACAGCCTGTGCTGGAGCAGGGCTCGTTTCTATCAGCAAAGTGATAAATTGGAATATTAGCTTGCAAGAAAATTGACACAAAGTCTCGGTCATTTGCAGTTCCTAAAATCAGCTTAGAGGGTGGAACATTGTCTCAGAACCCACAATGCATCATGGGAGCATTTCATAAATTCTATCAAAAACTTTTTCTAAAAAATTCAGATCCCTAAACTAGAAGACCATCATCGCCAAAAATTGTAAGCTCTGATCTCTACTGAAGAGGTCTCCAGACCTAAACCCTATTGAGCATCTGTGGGGAATCTTCAAATGGAAGGTGGAGGAGCGCAAGTTCTCTAACATTCACCAACGCTGTGATGTCGTCATGGAGGAGTGGAAGTGGACTCCAGTGGCAGCCTGTGAAGCTATGGTGAACTCCATGCCCAAGAGGGTTAAGGCAGTGCTGGAAAATAATAATGGCCTCACAAAATATTGAAACTTTGGGCCCAATTTGGACATTTTCACTAAGGGGTGTATTCACTTTTGTTGCCAGCAGTTTAGACATTAATGGTCGTGCTTTGCGTTATTTTGAAGGGACAGCAAATTTACACTGTTATACAAGCTGTACACTCACTACTTTACATTGTAGCAAAGTGTAATTTCTTCAGTGTTGTCACATGAAAAGATATAATAAAATATTTACAAAAATGTGAGGGGTGTACTCACTTTTGTGAGATACTGTAGCTATAGTCATTAAAAATTTGAAGACCCACTCAGCACCGAGACTCGTTGGATTTTCTCTCCCTTATTACAAGGCTTTTTCCACTAATCTCTCTACTTAGCCTAAATTGGGTAAAGATAATAGCTCAGTTAGTAATTATAGACCGATCTCTATAAAAACAATCTAAAGATCCTGTCTAAAATCCTTGCTGATCATATTTCCTCTTTTATAAGTCTTCACATCCACAAGGCTTTATTCCATTTTTGCAATTATTAGCACAACTATTTGAATATTTTAATATTTTTATTCCAGGGAGGCAGGGTCCTGACTAAATCTGAAGGGCGATTGACATTATTTCCCTCCTACACTCGAGCTGGGATGGGGGAAAAGCCCAGGAAGGCTTTTTGCTGTTGCTGGACATTTTGCTGTTGCTGGAAGTGTTTGACTCGGTCTACTGGCCATATCTCATTAATATCCTTAAGCATTGGGAATTCGGTGAATCTTTCCTGAACATTGTGACGGCCCTGTACTCAACACCAGAAGCCCAGATACGCATGCAGGGATTTTACTCAGAATCTTTTTGCATCTCTAGAGGAACCAGGCAGGGTTGTGTGCTTTCACCACTTATTTTCTTGATCACGATAGAAACCTTAGCAACTGCAATTGGAAAGCATCTCGATATGCATGGCATACAATGTGCCCCCCCTCTCACACAAATACACTTTATTCTCAGATGATATTCTATTATTAATTTCATCTCCACTGATTTCTCTTCCAAACATCTGCCTTTTGGAGGACTTTGGTAAAATCTCTGGTCTTCACGTCAGTTATACCAAGTCACAAACTTTTAATATACAACAGTACCAAGCTTGATTGTTTCACGTCTTAAAGAAGGTTTTTCCTGGAGTGATTTAGTGATTCCTTATTTTGAGTGAATTTAGCCACTTAGATTGACCTGATTTAGCAGAAAACCCCTGTTCTTCAAAAAACTAGAAGCTGACCTGCCCAGTGGGCCCATTATGACCTTTCTTGTTTAGGTCGGATCAACGCAATCAAAATGAACTTGCTCCCTCGTATTCTCTATTATTTTAGATCCCTGCCTATCGCGATTGTTAAAGATCGCTTACGACATTTACAATATAGGATTATTAAATTCGTCTGGGGTGCAAAGGGGCATTGTCTTTCTAAATTGGGGAGCTGGGTGTTGTGATTAAAATTGTATTTCTATATACCTGACAAAGACCAGCTAGGTATAATTACGGCAATTACCACACTTACGAAACCTGCTTAGCACTGCAGACTAAGGAGACAGCATCTTGCTGAACACAAGAAGAGATGAGTCAAGATTGGTGTTCAGGGGTTGTCTGGTTTATTCTGAGAGGGTCTACAATTTATGTGTACCATTATCAGCCAATCATTGCATAGAACATGGGTGTGGTTAATACAGAGGTGTACATTACATATCATTAATTATGTCATCTGCTTTCATGAGTTCACAGTCATGAGTCTTGTGGCCCAGTCATATTGTGACACAATTTCTTTATTTAGACAGTACAAAATAAAACTGCTTATACAAGCTATATTTTCTTATATGTATGCTTTATAGGAAAACTGTTACAGTCTGTAAATACAGAGTTTAAGCTAACCCAAGTTAATCTTATATGAACTCTGGTTCAGCCATATCACAACAATCCCCTCTTTAAGTCATGAAATCAAATCATGAACATGACTTACTTCTTCTCATTGTGACATACTCATCCCGGTGACCATAGTAAAAGTTAAGATATATTCTATTAGCTGCATCTGGGTCGGAAGGTCAAGTAACCTAATCTCTTGTGGCATTATCAATTGGCCCAATGGGCTCAGATTTCAGTAGTTTATTCACTCTTGGAGCTGCCTGACTGGGTTCATATTAAAAGGCAGGTGGGGCCTCATTATACCCTAGATTACCTTCTTTGATGCCATAAGAAATTGAGACCCTCGATCTTAGCCCCTACATTTTCCCCCACTTTTTCCCTGTGTACAACCTAAGAACACACCCCTAGCTAATTTCTTCTCTTAAACCTCTAGTGCATTTATTTAGTAAGGCCTTTCAATGGTAGTTAACCATCTGACATCCACGCTATGGCCGAATGATGGCCACAGCGTGGATGTGAATTCCCGGGAGGCCGTCATATGACAGCCTCCTCTGTGCACACTTCTTTTGCGCACTGTGATCACCAAGTTACTGAGACTCGGGTCATCACCGATCTGAGTAAGGGGCCGGTCCCGGCCCCTTACCATGTGATCAGCTGTCAGCCAATGACAGCTGATCACATGATCAAAACAAAAGCTTGGTGATCGTTTTTTTTCTCTCCTCACGCTGACAGCGGAGGAAAAAAAAAGCCGATCACCGGCTCAGCTTAAAGGGACAACGGTCCCGAAACGGAAGAGGCAATTATGCCTCATAATTAGAACCTGAAAGTGCCCACAAGTGCCACCTATCAGTGCCCACAAGTGCCACCTATCAATGCCCACAGGAGCCACCTATCAATGCCCACCAGTGGTGCCAATCAGTGCCACATAGAAGCGCTGCCTATCATTGTAACTGATCAGTGCCCATCACTGCCACCCATCAGTGCCCATCACTGACACCTATTAGTGCCCATCACTGCCGCCTCATCAGCGTACATCAATGATGGACAGAAATTACCCGTTTTAAAATTTTATAACAAAATTTAAAAAAAGTTTTTTTTAAATTCGGTCTTTTTACATTTTATTAACAAAAAATAAAAATCGCACAGGTGATCAAATACCTCCAAAAGAAAGTGCTATTTGGGGGAAAAAAATTATAAAAATTTCATTTGAGTACAGTGTTGTATGACCGTGCAATTGTCATTCAAAGTGCATCAACGCTGAAAGCTGAAAATTGGTGTGGATAGGAGGGGGGTTTAAGTGCCCAGTAAGCAAGTGGTTAAAAAGGGCTGTACAGAATTGGCCACTTCCTCCGCCCCCTGGGCCCACTTACCAAGGCGTTTTGTGTTAGCAAGTTTGACATGCCTTCTTATGAATTTTTTGCTTTTCCCAAATCTCCAATTTTCTACACAAACTATGGACTTTGAAATCCGAAATGCCTAACATCACTGCATATGAACAATAGTGTGGCCAAGCCATGGAGCAAAGAGGAGGAATCTCAGTAATCTACAGGACGCTGCCATCGGCACACTCAAAGACTCCTTATATGCTAGCTTAGAAAACAGACTTTGCACAAGAATGGATCTTGAGGTGTGGCATAGGAATTTCTCCAGGGCCTACAAGGGGGTGCTAAATACTGCCCTCATAGAAGCCAATGTAAAAGTTATGATAAGGTGGTACCTGGTCCCATTCAAACTAGTAAAGCTCTGCCCTACGGCCTACAATGGTTTCCTCCTGTCTTCCATTCACGCAGACATGATGGTCCAAATTAGTACAGCATCTGGCTTTGTGGAGAAGCCTCTCTGTGTCCACGACTACAACCCTAACATTGGAGGGGGACTTCAATAACCAAATGATGAAGCCATATTTAATCAGACACTGGTACAAAAAGGTATTTATTTTAATTGGCTGCTTTTTGCAATTTATAAAGCAACAGAGCAAAATTAAGTCTTCCTAAAATTTTAGGAAGAGATTATTGTGGCCCTTTTGTATACAGAATTTGCCGTGGCCCAAACCCAAATCCAGATGCAGTGAGCCTACTGCATGAGAGGCATTTTCTTGATGTTCTCTCTGGTACTCCAACCCAAAGGTCACCCTAAAGAAGTTGCCGTGTCTGTAACCGACAACAGAATAAGACAAGACACACGCCTTTTCTGTCCCTGCTGTCCTGGCCAACCTGGTCTCTGCATCAAGGACTGCTTCCATCACTACCACACATTAGTGGAGTATTAGTTTAGGGTACAGCATGGCACAGTCTAGGACACACAATTTGCACAAGGATGTCGGAAGATGTTGGATAGTCAGGAAACTGGCTATCGCATTTTGAAAGACCCTAAAATCACAAACTCTGTAACCACTTGCCTACCAGGCACTTACACCCCAGTCCTGCCCATTATTTTTTTCAGCTTTCAGCGCTGTCGCACTTTGAATGACAATTGCGCGGTCATGCTACACTGTATCCAAACACATTTTTTATAATTTTCTTCTTCTTTGGTGGTATTTAATCACTGCTGGGTTTTTTATTTTTTATAAAAAAAGACTAAACATTTGGAAAAACAAATGTTTTTTATTTTTTTCTGTCAGTAAATTTTGTAACTAAGCAATTTTTCTTTTTTCACATTCACTGATGTGCACTCATGAGGCAGCACTTATGGGCATTGATAGGCTGGTGGGCATTGATGAGGTGGCACTTATGGGCACTGATGAGGCGCCACTTATTGGCACTGATAAGGTGGCACTGATGAGGAGGCACTAATATGCCGCTCTTATGGGCACTGATAGGTGGCACTGATATGTGACACTAATGAGCACTGATAGGCGGCACTGATGGGCATTGTTAGGTGGCACTGGTGGGCACTAATTGGTGGCACTGGTAGGCACTGATTGGTGGCACGGATAGGTGGTACTGATGGGCACTGATGGGCATTGATGGGTGGCACTGATGGGCAACACTGATGGGCAACACTGATGGGCACTGATTGACAACACTGACTGGCTTCATTAATGGGCACTGATTGGTGGCGCTTGTGGGCAGTGGTGGGCACTGATTGCTGCCACTGGTGGGGACTGATAGTTGGCATTTTTGGGCAATAGTGGGCACTGATTGGTGACACTTTTTTCTTTATTGTAATCAGAGCACTAATGATCAGTGCCCTGATTACATTCCTACTTGTCCCCCTGTGAGAAGATGCTGCTGATTGGCTCTCCTCTCCTCACACTCTGTCAGTGTGAGGTGAGGAGAGTTGATTACTAGCACTTTCTTGTTTACAAGGAAGTACGTGGCTCTTTATAGAGATCAGGGTCGCGCCATATCCTAGCAACACGGCGCAGCCATGATCGTCATGCTGTGCGTCCCCGTTCTGTATGAGAGCTGTACCGTCCCGCCGTCATTTGTCGGTGGGCGGGCAGCAAGCAGTTAAGGGTAGAGATCATGCTGGACTGACTCGGTCAGTCACTGCTTTTAAATATGAGGAAATATGGGCAGATGGGAAAGGTTTTTCTTCCAGAGATTAATGCCCGGTTTTGGGGAGAGTGATGGGCCTTTGCTGCTACCTCAGGGTGCAGCCTCATGGTCTATTCTGTATTTGATAAAAAAAGTGGGTGTAAAGGAGCACCCGGTATCCAATAGATGTAGCTATAAAAGCATTTTATTGAGAATAACATTGATAACATAAAGCCGATGATTTTCAGGCAAAAAGGACTTCCCCTTCCTTGTTTAATACTATTGGGAAAGGATACTGGTTGGGTCTGTCTGTAATGCATGAATCTGCTCAGTAATGAGATGTTTTAGGCATAGCTGTACTCCAGTCTAATGCACTCTCTTGTAAGTAATCTTGTGCTCCTGGAACACAACTGTTTAAGATGCTGGAACACATACTCCAGGCCCCCTGCTGCTACTCACTTATGCCATGTACACATGAGCGGAATGTCCAAAAGAAAAAGTGTGACAGAAGCTTTTCATTGTATATTCCGATCGTGTGTATGCCTTATCTGACTTGTTTTTTTTTTTTTTTTTTTTTATTCTGATGGAGCTAGAAATAGAACATGTTCTAAATATTTCCAAAGGAACCAATTCCTATCAGGTAAACCGCTCGTCTGTATGCTGTTCCAATGGACCAAAAAGGACGCATGCTCTGAAGCAAGTACAAGATGGAAGCGTTCGGTGTGGTAAAACTAGCGTTCGCATTGGAGCTAGCACATTCCTCACGCTGCTAATTCTGTGATCTTTTAATGCAGTGCATTCTTTTCTTCTTCATAATGCTAGAAGAATGAAGTTGTTTTACTGCTCATATTCACACAGAATTCTCACAAACTTCTTTCTTCCTTATTTATTCTGATCTCATAAATAATATTGTATTATTTAAAAGCCAGATCTCCATAATAATGTTTACAATTATTTGTTATAGTCATCTTTTATTATATTTTATTTCATCAAGATTTCTTTTTAGGATTCCTTAAAAAATATTTTCTAGTGATCTCCATATAATTTCTTTTTTTGGTGTGTCAAGTTACCACAATAACATTATTATTAAGTATTTTTTATTAACCTCAACGAGGTTGGTGTCCCTTGTTAATTTGACATTGTCTTTTATAAATGTACCTGCCTACTCACAAACAAACTGTCCTTTTTGTAGAAAAACACATAGGAAAGTATTTTCTGAAAATAAAATATCCATTCTTTCTGGGTAACAAAATAAAGAGGAAGGCAACACTGGAGAAAATTTTGGAATTTGCAAAGCCTTTTGGCCCCTAGGGCACACATCAAGTCTGTGGAAAAGAAAATTGGAAGCTTGAGGAGTCCATATAATTTGGAGCCCAATCTGGTCCAGGAATTCCAGAAATTAGGAACAGCAGCAGATGACATATCTGTCCCCAGGCTGTGGTACTACACCAGCCTGCATCTTCTGTCAGACCAGACTGAACCCAGGTCATCACTTTCTTCTCTTCACAGCAACCTTCCCTCCACGCTTCCCTGCAGCCTTCCCTGCACCCTTCCCTGCAGCCTTCCTTGGAGGCTGTGCCCCTGGTGGTGGACTTGTGGCAGGAGGAGGAGGAGGATGGGCTTGCTCATATATGTGTCTGTTCTTAGTCAGCTGGCCCCTCAACCCCTTCTGAAGGGCCTCAAAAATAATTCCCTCACAGAGGAGGCTTTGACCCCTCTCCAATTCTAGCAACCAGGTGGCTAGACAGCAGCCATAGGCCTCTTCAGCGTTGGGGGGGGGGCTCCTGAGGACATTGATTGCTTCCCTAATGAGGCCTAGTGCTGCCTCCTCTGTTATCGTCCCCTTCTTGGGCCTTTTGGTGGAAAGGCAGAGGGGAGGCACCTGGGATTGAGGGAGGCTCCTACTGGGCCCGCTCACCTCCTGGCTGCCACTGGGCACAGCCTCCTCCTGGCTGACACTGGGCCCGCCCACCTCCTGGCTGACACTGGGCACGGCCTTCTCCTGGCTGCCACTTTCTAGACCCTCCTCCTGGCTGAGCTCATCCTGTGTATAAAAAAGGGACATAGTTTTAGTTTTTGCTTCATCAATCACACATAATTTTCAGCTCATGACTTGCAAATTCAATGTTAATAAATAGAAAGACAAAAGTGCAGCGCTTAACCTCTGAGTATAAATGTGACTTTTTAAGAAACTTTATAAATTTTTGTGAAAAACTCAATAGTGGGGAACTGTATATTGTGAATCTAAATGATGTGAAATCGTTTAGTGCAAGATACAATCAAGGATCAATCTTCAAAAACTTTCAAAAAATCAATCCTCAAATAAGAAACATTAATCTGTAACTCAAATGTCCAATAAATTTGAAAAACCAAACATCATAAAGTCAAAAAAAAATGTGTATAATGGTGCAACATAGTGTAAAATATCCAATGTGACTGTACAACAAAAATGTAGTCGATCTTGTTTTTTCAAACAAAAATAGTGCTTGACCACGTGGACCCTTCAACTCTGTAAATCAAATAGTGAATGGAGGGTCCACGTGGTCAAGCACTATTTTTGTTTGAAAAAACAAGATCGACTACATTTTTGTTGTACAGTCACATTGGATATTTTACACTATGTTGCACCATTATACACATTTTTTTTGGCTTTATGATGTTTGGTTTTTCAAATTTATTGGACATTTGAGTTACAGATTAATGTTTCTTATTTGAGGATTGATTTTTTGAAAGTTTTTGAAGATTGATCCTTGATTGTATCTTGCACTAAACGATTTCACATCATTTAGATTCACAATATACAGTTCCCCACTATTGAGTTTTTCACTAAAATTTATAAAGTTTCTTAAAAAGTCACATTTATACTCAGAGGTTAAGCGCTGCACTTTTGTCTTTCTGTCTTGTTGTGCCCAGTATCTTGGTTACAGTGTTCAGCTGCTGACTTTTAATTTAATTAATTAAATTTTTTACTAAGCGCAGATTTTCTATTTCTTTAATGTTAATAAATAGAAAAGACTATCATTCTGACCCCAGCATTTTTCAAGCTGGTCACAAACATTTTTGGCCACTACTGTCAATTGATATGTATACATCATTTTTTGGATAAAATCATTCATTAGTAATCAATTATCACATCTAGTTAACGTCATTAATATTAGGACAATAAATATGTCTAAAAATAATATACTGTACCTGGCTCCAGCTGGGAGCATCCACTTCTTCCAGGATGGAAGTCACAGGTTGTTCCTCGTCAGCCTTTGCTGGGGTTCAGCAAAGGGTGGAGGGAAGGCTTCCCGGAAGGGTCGAAAGTGATTCCCTTGCATCAGTTTGGTCGTCCAAAAACTGCAGTTTGTTGAAGTATCACAGCCTGGGGATATACACATTCTCTACTGATGCTCCTGATTGGAGTGATTTCTGGATATTATTATGCTCCTTCTTATACATGTTCCACAAGAACCCAATTTTCTTTTCCAAGAACTGGATGGTTGCATCTGGGACCTGAGTCTTCACAAATTCAAGAAGTTTCTCCAGCGTTGACTTCCTAGCTTGTTTATTATAATATAAATTGTGTTTCACCTCCCACAAATTCTGCATCTCCCTATACGTATCTCCCTGAAACTGGCCATAAATTCTGGGTCCTTAAAGTGATTCGTATTTTCTGTAAAGACAATACACAAGACAAAAACACTAATGTTAGCCTAACGTCTCATAATCCCAATATAGGCCTCACAATCTTGAAGCAGTATAGGCCACTGATGTACCAAAGTTAAGATTTAACCTTCGTTAGAATGTTTGTTCTCCTACCTCAGCACAACAATCATATGTACGACACATGCACGTTTTTTATATACACTGTGCATGCGTTGCCTGCCCCTGACATTCTTTCTAGTGTATTTCCCACCCCTTCTCTTCGGCGTGCAGTAGGAGCGACATGGCAGAGACACAGCAGGTGTGTGATTGGAGCAACGAGGAGGAGGAAAGCACGGAGGCCGAAACGTCCCGCTCCTGGAGGCGCCAACTTTAGGCTACAAATATGTCCTTTCTTGAGATGGTGGAGATGTTGAGGAGGAACGACTATGATGGCAAGAATGAACCATACACCAACCCCAATGTGAGAAAGGCCAAAATTATGATGAAAGTTGTGAAGGGTCTGCACCACAATTTTGGGGTACGACAATCAAAGGAGCAAATAAGGAAATGCTGGTCAGACCTGAAACTGAGGAAGCTGGATCAGTATAGGAGGATCAAGAGAGTGCTTAGAAAAAGTAAGTCGTTTTCGTGTGTTACGATTTTTTATTATTACTTGCATACTGTGCCATGTGATTTTCTTTACTGTAGGACATTTTAAAATGGCAAGTAATCGGTGGTAGGAAACATTGTTCGCTCATTAACTACGATGTTTTGGGCAGATACAGGTTAAATACATTTGGTCATGCCTAAATATCTGTGTGCTAAAGTATACCTTTTGTTTCCTTCTCATAGGGGACCAAAGACTCTGAGGGCACCACTTAACAGAGGACACCAGGAACACCCCATCTGAGAAAGAAGGGGAACTCCAAACACCACACCCCGAGGATATGGAGGAAAGCGAGGTGGAGGAACTTGGCAAACTTGTCACCACAACAGGTGAGTGTCTGACACCCTGCAGTGTATGCCTGCATATTTGTAAAACATGTTTTTCCTAAATTTTTTATGTGTTCCACAACCAGCAAGCTCAACATTTCACAAGTGCAAATGCACAAATACTAATCAAGGACATCATGACATGGAATCGTGATATCAACATCATAAGAAACAAGCTAAATTTTATGGCGCAACAAATGAAGAATATGATTGATGTGTTGGGGAGAATTTAAACGATCTTCAAAATACAACCATTTTCCCAACTGTTGTTGTTTTATTAAAAACACTTTTTTATAGGATTTAGTAAAAGCCAAATTTTGAAGATGCATACAGTGTGTCAACATGTGCTATCTGCCATCAGGGGATTTCAATGTATGCGTTTGGTGGGTGCAACCCTTCCTCCCAAATGAAGTAGGTGAGAGGAAGGGGTTGCCCCCCCCCAAAACACATCCATTGATCCCCCATGATGGGAGATAGCACATGTTGACATTAGGCATGGGATCAAGAGGGAAATCCCCAATTTGTGTGCATCTTCAAAATTTGGCTTTTACAGGGGTGACATCACCGCATCTGATGAAGGCAATATCAAGACACTTCGGACACTAGAATGTCTGATATTGCCTTCTGTTTTTCTACGTTGAACTTTGTAAGTTCCAGAGTTTTGTATGTTATGTTATTAAACATGCCTATGTACAACTAAAACAATTTTTTTCCAAAAAACAAAACAACAACGAACTTCTTTTGATGCTCATAGTCACACACACTTCTCCCGAATGTATTTCATTACTCTTTTTTAACCATTTCAGCAATACAATTTTAGTTTGCGTCACATCTACACAATGTTAGATTAGGTTTATTCTTTTTTGGATGTTTTTTTATTTTTAATTCCTAAAAATCTCCTTTAAAGACAGTTTGGTAATTTCTCCTTTTTTTGGGGTGTTTTTTGTGTGTAAACTTACCACAACAACATTATTTTTTTTTTATCTTTCTTTTTTCTTTTTTTAATCTACAGGAGGTTGTTTAGTGTTGGTACCCCTTGTTATTAATTTCACTTTGTATTTTTGAAATGTACCTGCCTGCTCACAAATAAACTGGCCTTTTGGAAGTAAAACACATTACACAAGTATTACATCAAACAAAAAAAACCTTTATTTTTGTTGCTCCAAAATAAAAATAGGAACGCAGCACTGGAGAAACTTCTTACTTTGGTGCAGCCTTTGGCCCCCAGGGCAGACATGAACAAATTAGAATAGAAAAATTTGGTGGCCTGAGGAGTACATATCTCAGGGAGATAGTCTGGTCCCGAAGTCCTAGAGAACAGGAAATTCAGATGCCATTTCTGTCCCCAGGATGTGGATCTTCAAGAGGCTGCATCTTCTGCCAGACCAGACTGAACCCAGGCCATCACTCTCTCGTCTACCTTGGCACTTCCCACCAGGCATCCTTCGAGGCTGTGGCTGGGCTCCTGTAGTTGGGTCAGGAGGAGGAGGGCGTTGGTCAACCTCCTGGCTGCCACTTACCACAGCCTCCCCATGACTGAGGTGTTCCTGTGTATGAAAAGGGGACATAGTTTTAGTTTTTGATCATCAATCACACCATTTAGTGCTCCTGGCTTTTGCAAATTGAATGTTACCAAATAGAACAGACTATCATTCTGAGCCCAGCATTTTTTTTTTCCCGTCCCAATCATTTTTGGTCACTACTGTCTATTGAGATGTAAACCACTTTGATAAATCACAACTTACTGATCAATAAGAACATCTAGTTAACATCATTACATGTAACAAAATAAATATGTTCAACAATGCAATACCTGTCTCAAGCTGGGCCCCACCACATGTTGCTGCCTGGAAGGCCCAGGTTGGACATCAGAAGCCTCAGCTGGGGGTGAAGGATGCCTTGAAGGAAGCCTGGAGAGTGGTAGCCTGAGTGGTGGCCTGGGTACCCCTTGGTCTACCAGAAAATGCAGCCTGTCAAAGTGAACCATCCTGGGGTAATAAACTGCATCTGTATCTCCTGCTCTCAAGGACTCCAGGTGCTTCTTTCTCTCCCTGAGATATGTAATCCGCATGGCCCCAATTTTTCTATTCAGATAGGTCATGTCTGCCGTGGGGACCATGATCCGCACCAAAGAAAGCAGTTTTTTCCAGTGCTGCGTTCCCCTTTGTTCTGTCGGCATAAAACTTGTTGTGGAACTGCCACAGGCAGGGCATCTCCTTGTAGAGTTCTAGGAATAGCCCCATAAAATCTTCATTTTTGAATGGATCCATATTGTCTGCAAGACACAACACAAGACAAACCCTCAAATACTAATTATGCCATTAAAAACCCTCCTAATCTTGTCCCAACATCGGCCTAGATAGAAGCAGTCTAGTCTCGTGAAGCACCAAGTTAAAATTTTTACCTTCGTTTCCACGTTCGTCACGTCCGCGCATCACTCTCTTCCCAGATCGTACGGACGATACACGCGTGTTGCGTTTTATATACAGTGCGCATGCGTGAAACTCCGCCCGCCCCTGACGTTCTTTCCAGACTATTCCCCACCCCTTTGCTTCTGGCGCAGTGAGGAGAGCACATGGCGGAGAGAACGCAGGTGCGCACTAATAATAGTTCCACTAACGAGGAGGAGGGTGAGGAAAGCCCGGAGCCTGAAACGTTCCAATCCAGGAAGACAAGATTTAAGGCCTCAAATATGTCTTTTGGAGAGATGTTGGAGATGGTCGACATATTGAACTGGACCGACTATGATGGGAAGTATGGACCTTGCCCAAACCCAAATATCAGAAAGGCCAAGATCATGAATAAAGTTGTGAAGAGTCTTCAGAAGAATTTTGGGGTACACCGATCCAAAGATCAACTGAGAAAACGCTGGCCAGACCTGAAACTGAGGGAGCACGAGCAGTACATAAGGATCAAGCGTGTTCTTAAAAAAAGAAAGTAGTTGTCGTGTGTTCATATGATTATTGTTGCTTGCATACTGCTTCATGTGCTTTGATTTCATATTGTGCATTTTAAAATGGCCACTTTCAAGTTCATGTTTTCATTCGTTCGTAAGAAACATCGTTCTGCAGGGACGTATTCCAGCTTAACAAAGTGTACCCAATAATGTTCTCACCTTGTAACTCGGCCCAAAAACACAATTGTACAACACTTCCAAGCAATGTTAAAGATTCCTATTTCTGCCCTCTGTGTGCTAATTATTCTTTGTTTACATTCTCATAGGGGAGAGAAGACTTGGAAAGTATGAGGACACCAGGGACCACACCCCTCCCAAAGAAGGGCAACTTCCAAAAGCAGAAACAGAGGAACAGGAGCAGGAGGAGGAGGAGGAAGGAGAGATCGTGGAGGTTGGGCAAATTGTCACCACAACAGGTAAGTGTTGGAGAACACAGCTTCCGGTAAGCTCAGCAATGTACATCACCATATTTTTCTTACATGGTGTGTTTGTTTGCATGGTTTTATAGGTGATGTGGAAGAAGATTCCCGTTTTACCAGTGAAAGTGCACAGATCTTGATCGGGAGATAATGGGGTGCAATCGTGATTTGGAAATTATACAACAAAACATCAATGATGTAAAAAATAAAATGAAGAACATCACTGATGTTTTGGGGAGAGTGTGAAACCACAAAAACTAGATAGGGTTTTATTTTTGCTGTTTTAAAAACAAAATGTTGTATTTATCGAAATTACAAATTTGGAAGATGCACAGAGTGTGTAAACATGCGCTATGTCCCATCATGGGGGATCAATGTACATGTTTTGTGTAAAGTGTCTGAGATGAAGGGGTTGCAGCCCCAAAGCATGTACATTGATCCCCCATGATGGGAGATAGCACATGTTGACACACTGTGTGCATCTTCCAAATTTGGATTTTTCAGGGGTGACACCCCATGTGATGAAGGCAATATCAGCCCAGTTTGTACATACTCAGGTCTGATATTGTCTTCACTTTTAAAAGTTGAACTTTGTAAGTTCCTGTGTTCAGTATTTTACAGTTTAATATATGTAAGGCTGCGCCAATCCCTCTAACATGAGATAAAATACTAAATAAAGTTAAATATATAAACAATAATACAATTGAGCAATAAAACCTCAAATGCTGTGTAAAGTGACAAAAAGAAAAAGAGTCCAATCTAAGAAAAGTTCATAGGTGAATCCAAATAACGGACGTAGATGTCCTCAGATGACAACACCCCAGTGGTTCAACACTTTCCAAAGCGCGTGAAATGCCCGTCACCAAATGTTGAATGCGCTTACCAGAAAATATATGAAATGAAGCATATATAAATGATCAGTGGACAACATCCAGGTCAGCCTTCCTCAGCTGGGTCAGCACTCCATCCCTTAGCGGTCTTTCAGGATAATGATCTGTTCAGTGGTCTCGATATAAGGCACTTTGTGCATATACCCGTGTCCAGGAGGTTCACTATAGGGCAATCAATGACACAGTGTTTTCTTTCTCTTGTCTGAAATAAATCCTGTTTTTCACAAATTGGAGTGCTGACCCAGCTGAGGAAGGCTGACCTGGATGTTGTCCACTGATCATTTATATATGCTTCATTTCATATATTTTCTGGTAAGCGCATTCAACATTTGGTGACGGGCATTTCACGCGCTTTGGAAAGTGTTGAACCACTGGGGTGTTGTCATCTGAGGACATCTACGTCCGTTATTTGGATTCACCTATGAACTTTTCTTAGATTGGACTCTTTTTCTTTTTGTCACTTTACACAGCATTTGAGGTTTTATTGCTCAATTGTATTATTGTTTATATATTTAACTTTATTTAGTATTTTATCTCATGTTAGAGGGATTGGCGCAGCCTTACATATATTTTGTTGCTGTTGGGTGCTATATCGCATTTATTGCTGCTGCCTATTTTGTTAGTTTGTTAATTTCACATTGTTTCTCCTAGCGCGGTTTATACTTTTTCCATTTTACAGTTTAATACATGCCTTTTTACACAAAAACAACAAGGAAACAAAATTCTCATTAAACTCTGTTTTGGATACACACAATGTCTTGGTTTGTTGTAAAAACCTTTTCGAAACGCACATGTTAATGTGCTTGTATTAAAAAGTTAAATTATCAACAATGTGTGGCTTCCTTTTTCATTGCGCATAAAATGTATTTGTAGTCAAATTTTAGTTTGTGCTGAGAAGGATTGTGATTTACTAAAGGCAACTCCACTTTGCACTCCAAGTGCAGTTTCAGGTGTACTTTTGCAGTGCACTTGTAGTGCATAGTGGATGTACCTTTAGTAAAAAGCACCCACAGTGAGGTGTAAATTTGGACAATCATGTCATTTTCCTGCCATGGTGCTGAAAATGAGCACGATTTTGGTCAGTAATTCACTACATACATTAGTTACAAAAACAAGGTGTGTGTGTAGCAGACCCACAACATAATAACATTATCTGAAGAAGAGACTGCCCCCTCATCTCGCTCTGAACTTGGGTTTGCACTGTTGGCGAAAAAGGCACAACTTAAAAAAAAAGGCAAAGTGGGAGGCCACAGTCTGCCATTCCTGTGGTGTTGAAGGACACTGTGTAGTGAAACAAGTCCAAAAATTTGTAATTTGACAAATCAACATTGCAAGTAGATTATACGCCCACATTTTTGTTGAAAATTAGTATAACCTTTTGGGAACTGAGTATTTAAAGCCTAAAGTATAAGGTCCCCTTATGAGAGCCATCACCCCCCCCCCCCCATATGATGGGCCCTTGCTAAAAAAATGAGGGGGGATGTTTAGGACAGGTAACCCTCTCCACTTGATTGAGAGCTGAATGCCTAAATAAGGTGTGATACTTTGTGAAGCCCCTCCTTACTTACACTATTGGCAGCCCACGGGGCAGTTAAGAAGTGTCATAATAAAAAAATGGAAGCACATTTTGACATTCTGCTATTACATAGCAAGAAAATTAATGTGTTAAAAAAAAAAACTAGCATTTGAAAGTATTGAGGCAGGCCCTTACACTACATGCTTTGGTGAATTCGTCCATAAATGTGATCATGAAAAAGGTAGTTATAGTGTGTATTGGGTTTGGTCAAGTCATTAGATAGAGGATTGCTATCAGCTGAGCTAACAGTTGGGGGGAGGGGGGTTACTAATGAGTTTGGCACAACCCCAAAAATTTAAAAAAGGTCACTTTGCATGAATTGAAGCACACACATCACATTTGTAGAGATTTTAGGGGGTGTTTAGGGGAAAGCAATACTATGGAGCTGACAAAAAAAACATTATTAAGTGACTAGACTATAGTTTTATGGGCCAAGAAGAGCATGGTGGGGAAGTTAGTGAGGCAAATATGCCTGAGGACAAAGGGGCAGAGCATATGAATTAGAGCATATTGCAATGATGGTAATTAGGGAATGAGGAAATAAATGCAAGACATTAGCAAGCATGAAATACATAGAATGTGATGTTTAAGGAGAAAACTTAGCTTCATATAGTCCTTCTGCAGGACCTGAATGATGGCAGAACAGGTCTCTGGAATAATGATCCCCGGAGCCTGGGGGGAGATGCCTGTAGAGAACTTGAGGTCCTGAAGACTTCTCCCTGTCGCCAAGTAGCGCAACATGGTGATGAGCCTCTGCTCCGGAGTGATGGCTTGCCGCATGCAGGTATCCTGCCTGCTGATATAAGGGGTCAGCAAAGCCAGCAGACGGTGAAAAACAGGGTCCGTCATCCAGAGATAATTCCTGAAATGATCAGGATTATTCTCGCGGATCTCACGGAGCAAAGGCATGTGCGAGAACTGGTGACGTTGGCGCAACCAATTCTTGGTACACAAATGCCTCCCCTCCCTGTTCATGGACCGGGCTTGTGTCAAAGTAAGAACCCCAACACCAAGCACCTGCACAGCACAAACTGTACGACGAGTACGTAGACGAAAACATGGTTTGAAAATGGTCAGCTGGTCAGAACGGACACCAGAAAGCACCGATAAACAGCAAGGCCTGAAAGAACGACCTGAATAGCAGAAGCAAGCAGACAATAAAAAATGCCTTTCAAAGTGTACTATACCTAGATATAGTCCACAATGAGAAACAAATACTTAATGACTGCACGCACTGATTATCAGATACGCAAAGACAAGCAGAAACAGAAGAGCAGTAGCGATCTGAATCACTAATGTGAAAAGCGCGAATCGTCTCTCCCCAAACTTCTACTAACACGAGATCAGCAGAAGGAGCCCAAAGGGTACCGGACGCGGTGCTGAAATTCACTTTTCTAGTCCCGCCGTACACGGCTTACGTCACCGCGTTCTTGGCAAACGCAAAATCCGACAACTTGGTCCGACCGTGTGTATGCAACAGTTTCGGACACAATGCGTCGGACAAAATTTGGTTGGCAGAATGTCCGACCGTGTGTACGTGGGCTTACACACGATCGGATTTTCCAACAACAAATGTTCGATGGAAGCTTTTTGTCGGTAATTCAGACCGTGTGTAGGTCCATTGGACATTTTTTGTCGGAATATATGACAACAAAAATTTGAGAGCTGGTTCTCAAATTTTCCGACAATAAAATATGTTGTTGGAAATTCCGAACGTGTGTACACAATTCCGACGCACAAAATTCCACGCATTGCTATGAATCAAGTATGAGACAGAAGCGTTCGCTCTGGTCAAACTAGCGCTCGTAATGGAGATAGCACATTCGTCATGCTGTAAATTTTGAAATTATTCAATGCAGCGCATTCTCTTATTCTTTATAATGCTAGAATTATGAAGTTTTTTTGCAGTTGATATTCACACAGTTTTGACAAACTGATTTCTTTATTATTTCTTGTGATCTCATGAATATATATATATTTTTTTTCGCCAGATCTCCAGAAAAAAAAAAATTACATTTTTATTTATAGTAATCTTTTTTTGTTTTTTAAATCAAGATCTCCTGTTTTTTTATTTTTTTCTATTGATCTCCATAATATTTTTTTGTTTTTTGTGCCAAGTTACCACAATACCATTATTATCTTGTATTTTTTAACCTCACGGAGATTGGTTGATGTTGATGTCCCTTGTTAATTTGACATTGTATTTTTAAATTGTACCTGCCTACTCACAAACAAACTGTAATTTTTTTTAATTTTAACACATTCAATGATTTTAGACAAAAAATATACATTTATTAGGAGTCATAACAAAATAAAGAGGAAGGAAACGCTGGAAAAACTGGTGAAATTAGCAAAGCCTTTGTACCCCAGGGCACACATCAACTATTTGATAGGAAAAATTGGGAGCCTGAGGAGTCCGTTTAATAGTGAGCACAATCTGGTCCAGGACTCCGAGAGATCAGGAACAGCAGCAGGGGACATATATGTCCCAAGGCTGTGGGCTTAGAACAGCCTGCGTCTTTTGCCAGACCAGACTGAACCCAAGTCATCACACTCTTGTCTTCCTTCCATGATTGCTTCCATGCTTGCTTCCAGGCTGTGGCTCTGGTGTTGGAGTTGTGGCAGGAGGTGGAGGAGGAGGATGGTCCAACTCTCACAGGTAGGTTTGCTTGTGAGTTTGCCCCTCAACCCCTTATTTAGGGCCATATATATCACTTCATCCCAAAAGAGGCATTGGCCCACCTCCATTTCCTGCATTTTGTTGGCAGCCATGCAGGCATAGACCTCAAGAAGACTGAGGGGGGGTTATGAGGGCTGCAGAAGCCTGCCAAATGAACCCAAGTGCCGTCTCTTCTACATTCCTCCCCTTCCTGGCCCTTTTTGTTGAAGGCGAAGGGGAAGGACCTGGGATTCGGTCAGGCTACTGGGCCCAGCCACCTCCTGGCTGCCACTTACCCCTGCCATCTCCTGGCTGCCACTTACCCTGCCACCTCCTGGCTGCCACTTTCCCCTGCCACCTCCTGGCTGCCACTTTCTACAAACCTCCTCCTGGTTGAGGCTTTCCTGTTTATGAAAAAGGGACATAGTTTTAGTTCATTGTTCATAAATCACACACAATTTTGAGAAATATGTTGAACAATGCTATACCTGACTCAAGCTGGGCTCCTTCACATCTTCCTCCTGGGTGGAATGCCCAGGTTGTACATCAGAAGCCTCAGCTGGGGTGGAAGGAAGAGTGAAAGGAAGGGTTGAGAGTGGTGGCCTGATTTCAGTCTGGTCTGGCATAAATGTCATCTGCTGCTGCTCCGGATCTTTGGAAACCCTGACCTTCTTGCGCTATTATATGTGCTCTTCAGGCAATCAATTATGCACTTTAAATAGTTGATGTCTGCCGTGGGGATCTGCAGCTTCTCAAATTCCAGCAATTTATCCAGTGCTGCCTTCCTCTTTAGTCGATTTGTATAAAAGGGGTGTTTTGTCTGCCATAGACAGGGCAGCTCTCTGTACAAATCAATGAATTGGGGGAGGAAATCATGATTGTTGAATCCATCCAAAACACAAGACAAACCATAATGTCAAGCTAAACTTGCATAATCTTTTCTCATAGGCCTTGATCTCTAAGCAGTATAGGCCACTGATGACCCAAGTTCAAATTGTGCCTTCGTTAGAACGACCGGCGCTTCCACTATTCCGTCCTCCACTCACAGGTCACACGTATGACGCACGTGTGTTACGCTTTATATACACTGCGCATGGCTCTAATATGTTCTTTGTAGAGATGGTGGAGATGGTGGACATCTTGAAGATTTCTGACTATGATGGGAAGCATGGACCTTACCCAAACTCAAATGTGAAAAAGTTTTGTGGGTGCAACCCCTTACTCACAACTCAAGTAGCTATGAGGAAGGGGTTGCACCCCCAAACACGTCCATTGATCCCCCATGATGGGAGCTAGCACATGTTGACCTTAGGCAGTGAAATCAGGAGTGAAATCCCCATTTCAACTCCCAATTTGTGTGCATCTTCAAGATTTGGCATTCACAGGGGTGAGATCACCCCATAAAAAATAAAACAACAATAAAAAAAAAAGTAAAACATTTTCTACTCAACAATGTGTGGCTTCTTCTTTCAATGCTCAGTAGCAGTTGTTTGCTTAAGTTGGTGTTACCAGTGACAATGGGGGTTATTTACTGAAGGCAAATCCACTTTACACTATAAGTACACTTTCAGTGCACTTTCAAGTGCAGTTGTAGTGCAAAGTGGATTTTTCTTTAGTAAATAACACCCACAGTGCTTTATAATTCGCATCAATCAGGCCATTATCATCACTCCAAAAAATTTATTCAGGGTGCTGAAAATGATGAATATTATTATCTTTAATGCATTACATACATTAACAACAACAAAAAGGAGTGTGTGAAGCTGACCCACAACATAATAGTTAGCTGAAGAAGAGGTTGTCACCTCAGGTATCAAAGAAATTATGTTGGAACTATTGAAGAACATGGCCAAAAAAATAAAATAAAAACACATTGGAGAAACTAGGAGACAGCTCAAAGAAACACAAGCAGTAAATCAAAGGAAATATTTTTCAGTTTAAAATACAAATTTATTTTAAAAATACATTTATTTAAATACATAGAATGTGATGTTAAAGGATAAAACTTACTTTAATATAGTCCTTCTGCAGGACCTGAATGATGGCAGAACAGGTCTCTAGGATAATGATCCCCAGAGCCTGGGGGGAGATGCCTGTTGATAACTTGATGTCCTGCAGACTTCTCCCCATTGACAAGTACCACAAGGCGGCGACTAGCCTCTGTTCAGGACCAGGGATGAGCTTTATGTTTGAGTTGAACTCATGTTCGACTCGAACATTGGCTGTTCTCCAGTTCTCGTGGCAAATTTGAAAGCCGCAGAACACCCTTGAAAGAAAGGGAATGGTAGAAATGAAAAATGCTAATTTGAAAGGCTTATATGCATGATAGTATTGTCATAAAAAAGTGTTTAGAGACCTGCCCCAGGGGACATGTATCAATGCAAAAAAAAGTTTTAAAAACGTTAGTTTTTTCAGGAGCAGTGATTTTAATAATCCTTAAAGTGAAAAAATTGTGTAATATTCCTTTAAATTTCGTACCTGGGGGGTGTCTATAGTATGCCTTTAAAGGGGTGCATGTTTCCCGTGTTTAGAACAGCCTGACAGCAAAATGACATTTCTAAAGGAAAAAAAAGTCATTTAAAACTACTCGCGGCTATAATGAATTGTTAGTCCGCAATACATATAAAAGTTCATTGATAAAAATGGCATGGGGATTTCCCCACAGGAGAACCCCAAACCAAATTTAAAAAAAAATGCGTGGGGTGTCCCCCTAAATTCCAGGCCCTTCAGGTTTACATAAATGGGTGACCCCGCCCCCCTCTGACATCACGGGGAAAGCCATAAGGAATTCCCCACCCTTCGTAATTTAAGAAGTGTCAGAAAAATGGAAGCATCACGTGGCTGAAGACTCCCACAGAGGCGGATCGTGCAGAGTGGAGGAAGAAGAATATGAAGAAGAATAAGAAGCAAGAAGAACACAGAAGGAAGACCAGAATAAAGAAAATGAAAGAAGAAGAATTTAATAAAGGACTTGTCAAAAACTGTCTCTTGTCTTTTTTAACCTTTTTGTCGCTTTTTTTGTGAAATGGTAGGGGTACATTTGTACCCCAATTACCTTTACAAGCATACTATAGACACCCCCAGGTATGAAATTTAAAGGAATATTACACTTTTATTGTTTCTAGCATTATTAAAATCACTGCTCCTGAAAAAACTTCAGTTTTTAAAACTTTTTTTTTGCATTGATACATGTCCCCTGGGGCAGGACCCAGGTCCCCAAACACTTTTTATGACAATACTATGCATATAAGCTTTTAAAATTAGCACTTTTTATTATTCATGTTCGTGTCCCATAGACTTTAACGGTGTTCGCGTGTTCGAACAAATATTTTGCCTGTTCGCATGTTCTGGTGCGAACCAAATGGGGGGCTCATCCCTATTCAGGAATGATGGCTTTCCGCATACAGGTGTCCTGCTTCATAATATAAGGGGATGGCAAAGCCAACAGATGGTGAAAAACGGGGTCCATCATCCAGAGATAATTCCTGAAATCATCAGGATTATTCTCATGTATATCCCGCAACAAAAGCATATGAGAGAATTGGTCACGCTAGAGCAAACAATTCTTCATCCATGAACTCCTCCTTGCCCTGTTCATGGACTTAGCTTGGGTCAAAGTAAGAACCTCAACACCAAACCTCTGCACAGCACAAACTCTACAATGAGCACATACCTGCAACATGGCTTAAAAGCGGTCGGCTGGTCAGAACAAACTAACAGAATGCACCGAAAGTCAGAAAGGTCTGAGAAGAAGATCTGAAAATCAGAAACAAGCAGACAAGAACACACTGAAAACCAAATATGTATTATAAAAATACGCACTGAAAACCAGATACGAACCCATATGCACAAACTGAAGAGCAGTAATGAACTGAAAAGCATGAGGTGGAAAATCGCGAATTGTCTCTCACCAAACTTCTACTAACAAGAGATAAACACGAGATTAGCAGAAGGAGCCCAAAGGGTGGTGCACTGGCTATTGAACTTGCTCTTTATAGTGCCATCGTACATGTTGTACATCAGCGCATTCTTGAGGATCGTAATTTCCAACAACATTTGTGCAACAGTGTGTATGCAAGACAAGCTTGAGCCAACATCCGTCGGAAAAAAGTCCCAGGATTTTGTGGTCGGAATGTGCAATCATGTGTAAGTGGCATTACAAGATCTCAGGGGTGAATGGGTAGCAGGTGTGTTAAATTTGGTGTTATCACTCTCACTATCTCATACTGGTCACTGGAAGTTCAACATGGCGCCTCAGGGCAAAGAACTCTCTGAGGATCTGACAAAAAGAATGGTTGCTCTACATAAAGATGGCCTAGGCTATACGAAGATTGCCAAGACCCTGAAACTGAGCTTCAGCATGGTGGCCAATTCCATAAAGCGGTTTAAGAGGACAAGTTTCACTCAGAACATTCATCGCCATGGTCAACCAAAGAAGCTGAGTGCATGTGCTTAGTGTCATATCTAGAGGTTGTCTTTGGGAAATAGACTTATGAGTGCTGCCAGCATTGCTGCAGAGGTTGAAGGGGTGCGGGGGTCAGCCTTTTAGTGTTCAGAGCATCAAATTGGTTTACATGGCTGTCGCCCCAGAAGGAGGCCTCTTCCAAAGATTATGCACAAGAAACCCTGCAAACAGTTTGATGAAGACAAGCAGACTAAGGACATGGATTACTGTGGTCTGATGAGACCAAGTTATACTTATTTGGTTCAGATGGTGACAAGCATACTTGGCGGCAACCAGATAAGGAGTATGAAGACAAGTGTGTCTTGCCTATATTCAAGCATGGCGGTGGGAGTGTCATGGTCTGGGGCTGCATGAGTGTTGCCGGTGTTCTGGCATATTCAGTCCGGCCATCATATAGTGTCCACCCCGTACTGCGCATGCACATCACTTGCTTAGTATGGAGCAGAAGAAGCTTCAGAAAATCTCCGAAGATGTACGGCGCCTGCGCCGTGAGTCGAGGTGGTAGCCCCACCATCCAAGCGGACATAGGGCTGGGAAAATTAGAGGGCCCCTCGTGGGCTCGCTTCGCTCATCACGCTTTGGGCTTGGCCTCGCTGCGCTCGGCTCTTTTATATTCCAACTCTATGACCACTTGGGTGGTGGGGCTAGAACCTGGACTCACGGCGCAGGCGCCGTTCATCTTCGGCTATTTTCGGAGTCTGTGTGTGCTGTGTACTGCGCATGCGCAGTACACAGCGGACACTATCCGATGGGGGACTGTATATGATAGGACACCGGCACTGGGGAGCTAGAGTTCATTGAGGGAACCATGAATGCCAATATGTACTGTGACATACTGAAGCAGAGCATGATCCCCTCCCTTTGGAGACTGGGCAGCAGGGCAGTATTCCAACATTATAACGGCCCCAAACACACCTCCAAGATGACCCCTGCCTTGCTAAAGATGCTGAGAGTAAAGGTGATGGGCTAGCCAATCATGTCTCCAGACCTAAACCCTATTGCGCATCTGTGGGGCATCCTCAAACGGAGGGTGGAGGAGCGCAAGGTCTCTAACATCCACCAGCTTTGTGATGTCATCATGGAGGAAAGGAAGAGAACTCCAATGGCAACCTGTGAAGCTCTGATGAACTCCATGCCCAAGAGGGTTAAGGTAGTGCTGGAAAATAATGGTGACCACACAAAATATTGACACTTTGGGCCCAATTTGGACATATTCACTTAGGGGTGTACTCACTTTTGTTGCCAGCATTGAGTTATTTTGAGGGGACAGCAGATTTACACTGTTATACAAGCTGTACACTTGTTACTTTACGTTGTAGCAAAGTGTCATTTTTTCAGTGTTATCACATGAAAAGATATAATAAAATATTTACAAAAATGTAAGGGGTGTACTCACTTTTATGAAATACTGTATATCAGTGACTGGAGCACTGCAGATGAGATTTCTCATCTGCAGTTAAAAAAATAATGTATATGCCCAAGCATGAGGGGCCTGCGGTGGTCAGTGGGTAGATCACTCCTGTGCTTCAGTATATATTTTTTTCAGATTTTTTTGGCAGAGATTTCTACATCCACATCAATCAATGTGAATGGAGGAATCGGTTCTTTTTTCCTTTCAGCCCGTGGGCTGAACAATAATAAAGAACATTGCATGCATGCCTTTTCCAACATTATAAATGACAGAAGGTAGATTCTGATGGTAGACATACCACACACTTTTACTGGCAAAGATTTCTTCATCCACATCGATCAATGTCATTGAAGGAATCTGTTAGGTTCTCTTTTTTCATTCAGCCCAACGAGGACCAGCAATGTACTGGTACATCATTTGACTTTGAGCTGTTATAGCGAGATGATGCCTGCAGCTGTATTGTTTTTTTCAGCAGATGGTCTGCTTTCTTGTAAAAGCAATCCTAGGGGATTGCTTTTACAAGCAGCGGGAGAGGACATCTCCTCTGCCCTATTGTCGACGGTTCTCATGCTCTCCCATCCCACTGGAGAACCCAAGAATGCAGTCAGAAGTTCCGCCGGCTGACCATGGCCCGTGTAATGGATCCAATCATCTCTATGGTCTAAGAATCCGGAAACAACAAGCATTTCATCACTTTGGTTTCACCGTATTTGAAGTGCACCATTTTAATTTGGGAAATATTGGTGTGATCCGATGCTTTAAGGGCAGAGGAGAGATCTAGTGCCTAATAGACCCCAGATTTCTCATAAATTCTCAGATTTCTCAAAAACTGCTTATTGCTATCACAGTGGATATTTACATTTGATGTGATAATAATAAAAGTGATAAAAAATTAAGGGGACAGTGTAAAAATAAAAAAAAGCAAAAAATAAAAATACAAAGGCGAACGCAAGCATAGGTAATGTTTCAGTATGTAAAAAGTGATTGCACGATGCATGTGAGGTATCACCACAAACATCAGATCAAGGGCAGTAATTCTAGAACTAGGCCTCCTGTGTAACTTAATAGTAATTCATTATCTTTTATGGCGACCTTTGGTTAAAAAAGGTTGACTGCTCACAGCTGCATCCCAGCTGCCTATCTTCAGAATTTAACAGAATCTTTTTTGCCTTTTAGCACTTGTATTTTGGGTCAGTGGACTTGTTCTCAAATTTCCTGCTCTGGAAACTGTACTCTGAAAGGAGGAGCTCACATACACACATATGATGAAAAAGAGTATACATTCCATGGCAACTGTCAGTATTTAATGTCCAAGGTAAGAAGGCATGTCAGTGGATTTAAAGTAAAGTTTAATTTGCTTATATTATGCCTTCTCTGGTTGCTCATTTCTCCCTAATCAACATACAAATGATTTATTTTTATATAAAACCCTTTCTCTTTTTATTACATACCTTAATTTTAGACCCAGTGATGTCAACACTGGGTCTTGATGCTTCTATATACAATGCAGGCAGATCATGGTTAATAAGAGAGATACTGTACATGACTTCCTAAAACCATCACCACACCCTGCCTCAGTTCTCCTCCCAAGAGTCCTCAGTCCTGATGCAAACAGTGGCTTGGCTCTTGGAAGAAGTTTTGAAAATATCAAAATTCATTGATGTGTGGATGTCAGCACAGAGGAATGGGCATTTCTAGGCAATTTACATTTATATGCAGATTGCCCTAAGACCTAGGTAATGCCCACATATGATGCTAAAACGCCATGACTGAAACAACTTAAATGCAATGCTAGTTATCCTTCAGATTGGAAATGAGGCAGGATCCATTTGACTTGCTCCAATTTCTAATGCACACTGTGAGAAGATATTTCCATTTGTGCTCAGTTACAGTATGCTCCCACCCTAATATAGGGTGAAGCTTCAATACAGCCAACTTTACTTATCAGGAAAAGAGGAAAGTAGCCACTACAAGCTTTAAGAAATGGCAAGAGTGAAGTGGTATATTTTACATGCACCGTTTTCTGTAATGTAATAAGAAACAATATCCTGTTGTTTGGAGGGCATTATCTATTTTGTTTGTTGCATAATGCTTGCTCCAACCATAGTCTCTATACATTTGTAGCTATTCTGTATTGCTGATTTGTATCTGTTCCTCCTGTAAAATTATTATTAGAATTGTGCAATCCCCTTCCTTGTTCTGGCAGTAGAAACCAACTTTAAGGTACTATCTAGATCATATATGTTTTTTACTAGATTGGGCAAGTCAATTCCTGGCTACTCTTCTGCTCGTTTTTGGCGTTGCCACAAACCTGGAACATGCTTTCATACTTTTCCATATTAACTCAACCAACACTACTACCAGGCTGTCACGTAGCTCTATTATATGTTGATTGGACATTAAACATTTAAAAATTACCCATTTAAATTTCTAATACACATCAGAACACATATGACAGCTAAGCATATTAATTTGGCTGAAACCAAAGCTAGACTTGGCAAGAATGACCAATGAGAAAATAAAAGATGCATGGTAGAAAAACAACATTCCTAACAATATGGCAAGCCTGGGTTGATAAATATCTATTACCTAACTTTGACTGTATCCTGCTATTCCTATGCTTCAATGCTATAGCTTTTCCTATTTTTTTCATGGGTTGTGTTCCTTCTAATCTCTCAAACCCTACTCAACCCATTTTCTATTCCTTCAGCTTTACCTACCCTTTCTCTTGGGGGGGCTCTTACATGGTCTTTTATGTTAATTAAGTTTCAAAATATACAGTATGTGACATCAACGTCACTTTTATATGCTTGCTGATCTTGGAAGTTAAAGCCTTTATACACTACACAACCTAGTGTTTTGCAATACCAGTATTTCTTCATAACGGCAACCCACATTCCAAATAAAACTTTATCTTATCTCTATGAGATCTGAATCTAAGCTATAATACTCACTGGTATAATTCTAGTTATTTTTGTACACTGTCTTGAAATTTAGTTTCAAAAACTATAGAACAAGAAAAAAACATTATTACCATTCAATCTCTGTTTTACATTTTCTGTTTCAAAATTTTGCTTAGGATGCTTACTACTAAAGCCCAATGCTGTCTTGTTAGCAGGAAAGCCTGCAGGATGCACTAAGAATAGCTCATGCAGTTGTCAAAAGCAATGACTGGGTACTTCATGCCTTACATGGCAGTTATTTTTCTTGTTGCAGCTTAGGCTAGGACATGGCCTAGGACTAGGTTTGGCTCTGTGGTCAAACTAGGGTATGGGCTATGCAGGGGTAGGCAACCTCAGCCCTCCAGCTATTTTTAAACTACAAGTCCCATGAGACATCACAAAACCCTGACAATCACAGGCATGATGGGATTTGTAGTTTCATTACAACTGGAGGGCCTAGGCTGCCTACCCCTGGGCTAGAGTAAGGACTATGCAAAATGACAGATTCACACACCGACAATGCTGTGCAATCACCACAATAATTTGGACAGGACTTTTTATGAAGTGCCCACAGCTCAGTGTTAGACACTGATAGTTAAAAATAAATTGACATCAGACCATTACATTAAAGGGGTTGTAAAGGTAAATGTTTTTTCACCTTAATGCATTCTATGCATTTAGGTGAAAAAACATCTGACAGTGCCTGCGCCCCCAGCCCCCCCCCCCCCTGTTTTACTTACCTCACCCCTCGAAAGTCCCGCGCTCATCCCCCGACGTCCTTTCCACCGTTCAGCCTGGCCGCTGATTGGCTGGAGTGGATGAATGGAAAGCAGCGCAGCCATTGGCTCGCGCTGCTGTCAATCACATCCACTGACGCGGAGCGCCGGGGGGCGGGGCCGTGTGATACAGCGAGCGGCTATGGCCGCCGGCTGTATCACAGGAGCGCGCCCGCAGATGTTTCTCACCATGCAAGGGAGCTTGCATGAATGTGAGAAGCATCTGCGGGAGGAAGCAGAGACAGCCGCCGAGGGACCCCAGAAGAGCAGGTTCGGGGCGACTCTGTGCCAAATGAGCTGCACAGTGGAGGTAAGTATAACATGTTTGTTATTTTAGATTAAAAAAAAATTCACTTTACAATCCCTTTAAGTTCATATAAATAAGTGTAAGCAAGGAAGAGACAATACGGCACCTCAGCTTCAAACATGGCAAAGATTAGCAATTGGAAATTTGCAATTGGAAGGATAAAAAGCATGAGAAAGTAACTTAAACTTGGTTTTGGTTTGCATCAAAAATCTTCTCATGATTCTATGCCCTTGTACACACGATCGGAGATTCCGACGGAATGTGTCCAATCGGAGCGTTTTGCCGGATATTCTGACTGTGTGTGGTCTGCATCGGACTGTTTCCGTCGGAATATCCGTCGGACCAAATTTTCCAACTTGCCGTAAATATTTTCCGACAAAATGCTCCGATCGGACATACTCCGATCATGTGTAGGGAATTCCGATCGGACAAAGTGCCACGCATGCTCAGATCAAATTCCTACATCAAAGCTATTGGCTACTAGCCTGAACGTAGTCCCATCGTAACAAAATTACGTCATCACGTTCTGAAAGATCGGATTTTCCGACAACTTTGTCCGATCGTGTGTATGCAACAGTTTCGGACAAGATCCGTCGGACAAAATACGACGGATTTGGTTGTCGGAATCTCTGACCATGTGTACAAGGGCTTAGAGTGTGTGAAGCATTGGAACAAAATTGCAGTCAATGCCTAAAGATCAAGACTCAATAGACATTTTGTTCGAAACACTACAGTATATACAATTGTGGCCATTAGGAGATGCACATAGCTTGCAACAAAACTCAGTTAGGTTGTGGCATTCCAGAGATGGTTGATTGGTATTAATGGAGCCAAAGTGTGCTAAAAACACACCATTGCACCACCAGCCTAGACTGTTGGCACAGGGTAGGTTGGGTTTATAGATTAATGCTGTTCAGCCCAAATTCTGTGTGTTTCAAGAGAAATGTGAGTGTATTTTACTTTGAAATAAATTATTATATGAGCGATCTACACTATGGGTCTTTTCTCTCATGTTTCATATGATTGACAGCTTGCTGGGAGCTGTGTACTTTGAGTATCCAGCCAGTGTAAGCAGTGCCACTATACTACTGTAAAGTGCTATTTACCTCTTCTTACTGGTGAGGAGACCCATAGGTCGGGTAAAGTGCACTGCGGTGTGTTTTCTGTTAATCCAAGATCTGTTCTGGCGAATTGGATTGCAGTCAGGAAGATCAACTACTATATTGGATTTTTAAGGACTTTTTTTTCATTATGATTTTTTTATGATTTACATGCATTTTTCACATAATATGCTGTGTGTTTTTTTATATCTGATGGTCATGCATATATTGTTTTAATCACTATAGTCAGATACACTTATATATATTTATATATATTTTTCCTTATGTATACTGTAGGGATAGGCTTTATGTTCAAGTCGAACATGAGTTCAACTCGAACATTGGCTGTTCGCCAGTTCGCCGAACAGCGAACAATTTTGGGTGTTCACAGCAAATTCGAAAGCCATGGAACACACTTTAAAAGTCTATGGGAGAAATCAAAAGTGCTAATTTTAAAGGCTTTTAAAGGCTTATATGCATGGCATTGTCATAAAACGTGTTTGGGGACTCGGGTCCTTCCCCAGGGGATATGTATCAATGCAAAAAAAAAGTTGTAAAAGCCTTGATTTTAATAATGCTTGAAGTGAAACAATAAAAGTAAAATATTCCTTTGAATTTTGTACCTGTGGGGAAGTCCCCTGTGTCAGAGGGGGCGGGGTCACCGGGGGGCCTTGAGAGGAAAGGAAGTCCTCCTCTTGATCCCGCTGTTCTGCCTAAAGTGCCCTGTCCATTATTCCATGAAGTGCGTGCTCCAGCAGGAAGACTAGTGAGGGACAGTGTCACTGATGCATGCATTGTCGCTGCTCACCATCCTTGTGGCCTCTTCAAATGATGACAGGACAGTGCATGCATCCTTAATCAGTAGCCACTGGCGAGGCAAAAAGAAGCCAAGCTCCCTTGGGCCTGTTCTGGTGCCATACTCACACAGGTACTCATTTATGGCCCTCTGCTTTGTGTGCAGCTGCTGCAGCATTGCCAGTGTTGAGTTTGTGGGCAGGTTGAATTCCTGTTGAATGTCTGCCAGCTGAGCACTGGCATTGTATGACTTCTGGAAATGGCCACAGACTTTTCTGGCCTGCTTCAGAAGTTCCTGTAAGCCTGGGTACCTGGTCAAGAAATGCTGCACCACAAAATTTAGGACATGTGCCAAGAAAGCAACATGGGTCAAATGTCCTTGTCGGAGGGAGGAGAGAAGGTTGGTGCCATTGTCACATACAACCATTCCTGGCTAAAGCTGCCATGGCGTCAACCACCTCTGTGCCTGCCCCTGCGGAACTGACAGAATATCTGCCCCAGTGTGGCTTCTGTCCAGTAGGCAGACAAACTCAAGCACCTCATGGCATATTTTAGCCTGACTGCTTGCATAGCCCCTTGAATGCTTAGGGAGCCCTTTTGGTTCAGATGACAATTCTGCAGAAGCCATAGAGGAAGAAGAAGATGAGGGGGTGGAGCAGAGAGATGTGGCAAAATCACCACCAGCTTTTTGAAGGTGTGGTGGCAGAACAAGCTCCAACACTGAACCCTGTCCTTCATCCTTTCCAGCTTCCAGCATATTTACCCAGGAACGGAAAGTTACGCGAAGGAAAGGTAACATCCTTGACTATGCCTGTTGGACCTCAGTATATGAGTCAGCGGAAATGTGAACCTTGCTACTGACCGCCCTGTCCAACGAGGCCAAAACATTGCCTTTCACATGATGGTAGAGAGCTGGAATGGCCTTACGTGTAAAAAAAAAAAAATTGTTTTGGAGCTTGCCGCTGTGGTACAGAAAATTCATGAAACGGGGCAGAGTCTACAAGCTGAAAAGGCAGCAGTTGCAGTTCTAGCAATTTGGCCAAGCTAGCATTTAGACGCTAAGCATGTGGATGCCTGGGACACTTTTTTTTCAGCAACTAGTATAGCGAAATGTGCCTGCTGATATCAACTGGTAGTGTACTGTTAGAAGATTGTCTGCGAATACTTATTACACCTATTGTTATACCTTCAATCCTCTCAGTGCAAGTATTTGAGAGGACTGGAGGTATAGAAGGGGTTGAGATAAAAGATGAGAAGGAGAAGTCTGCCTTTTTTAACTTTCAATAATTTTTTATTGTTTGAAAAAGATAGACATGTTACAGCAGGATATTTGTCGCCTGGTTTTGTAAATCTCAACAGGTCAGATATTAATATGGAGATCATTTATAAGAAATTAATCATCTAGGTGTACACATGTAAAGCTGGAGCTAAAAGAAAAGAAAAAAGAGAAAAAAAAAAAAACCCCAAGAGGGAGCATAAAAATTAATCATAAAATAAAAAAAAAATAAAAAAATTAATCAGGAATCAAACAAGGGTCTCTTGTAAGACAACTTAGGTTATTAGTATAAACAGTGCGAGTGGGCCAGAGAAATGACAGGGAGTATCACTCACCTACTCCCTATTATATATTATATATGGAGAAGAGGGTGGATCTGAGTACCCCCCACCACCCCAAAAGGGCACTAGCTATGGAAAGGGATATTCCCCCACCCCCGAGCTCCCAAAAGTCGGCCCGAGTATGATCGTGAAAGTTGCTGTTTGAGGACCTCATACTTAGCAATCTAAGAACATACAAAACCAATAAACAATAATAATACAGTCCCTTCAGTGTAGATTCAACAGTAAAAGGGTCAAAGACCTCTAGAGCATAGTAGGCTGGGGGACCCTAAGCACCAGCCATGAAAAAAAAGTCAGTGAAGTCGCTCCTTCTGTTCAGGAGCTAGCTCCCAAAATATAGACAGAAGATCCAAAGAAAAGGAAGGAGAGAGAGCCAGGATCAGTCAGTCTCTGTATTAAAAAGCTACAGACAGGGGGAAGAGGGAGGTGAGAAGTAAGAAAGAAGGGACGGGGGAAAGAGGGAAGAGAAGGAGATGACATAGAGAGGAGGATTGGGAAGAGAAGTAAGGTCATCCAGAGGGGTTCCTGTAAGGAGGTATTAGAGACCCGGGATAAGGGATATATTTTGCAGTGTGTCCCAGGGTTCTCAGACACTCTCAGATATACAGGATTTATCCTGAATGAGACCAACAATTTTCTATGCCATTATCCAAGAGATTTTGCATTTCACCGCAGCAAATGGAACCAAAGTTTTTTTCCAGTGAGCCGCTATGTTGATTTTTGTGCCTAGCAAGATAAAGAAAATTAGCTCCTGGGAAAATCTATCCCCATTATCTACTTTAAGATTAAGTAGAGCTACCTCTGGAGATTGGGGTACCTGAACCGACAATAAATTGTGAATAAGAGCAAAAACCTTATTCCAGAGTCCCTTTATGCGTGGGCAATACCACCAGATGTGAATTAGAGATCCCACGTGACCACAGCCACGAAAACACAGCAGAGACGCGTCAGGATAAATCTTGGCCAAGATAGCGGGAACCCTGTACCAGCGGGTAAGTATTTTAAGGCTTGCTTCAATTAGGGAAACATTAAGAATTCCTTTAAAGGAACGTTGAAAGCAGGAGAGGGCGTAGGGAGGTTTAGATAATGTTGTGGCTAAGGAGGAATAGATGATGCATATCCCACCCCTCTGATCCGCGATGTCTGCACACCAAGATTCATATAGTGAAAATTCGGGGGGGTTCGGGTTTATTAGGCCAAATAGAATGGAGGAAATGTAGTAGTTGGAAATATCTGAACCTTTCCGATGGGGGCATCTCAAGTTTTCTAGTGCAAAGAGTGATCGAGATGGAGCCTGTAGAGGTGAAAAAAATTCCAATTCCAAATAGTCCTTTATTGAGCCACCAACTAAAAGCTTGGCAGGTCATCATATGTCTTGTCAAGCATGTGGTTTCCAAGCGGGTGCTGTTCTGGCCACGCTTGATCCACTTCAGACATAGATTGCAAACAGCAACAGTGTGATCTACTGCACATGTGTCAAACTAAGACCACATCAATGAAAATTTGGAAGTCAGTGGGGAGTCAGCAGTGCCCTGTGCCTGTGGAGCTCTGTGGTGTGATGCAATCAGGTGGCTGCCATTAAGCTGACCCCTGGAGGACATCCTGCCTCTTCAGAGTTTTGCCTCCTCCTCACTTACCTACTCTCTTCTCTCAGGCACCCAAGTACAGTCAGTGATCTCATCATCCCCTCCCTCCTTGTCACTGCCTGCACTGTATTATGTACTGTACACTGGCTGCACTGTATTATACACTATTGTACACTGCCTGAAGTGTATTAGAAACTGTGCACACTGTATTATGTACTGTACACCGGCTGCACTGTATATATAGTCTACACTGAATATATATATATGCAGTGTATATATATATATATATATATATATATATATATATATATATATATATATATATATATATATATATATACACACACACACTAGACCGTCTATATATATATATATATATATATATATATATATATATATATATATATACTAACACAGCGCCTGAAGTGTATTATATACTGTACACCGCCGAATGCACTGTATAAAGTATATCGTCTTCACTGAATGCAGTGTGTGTATACAGTATATATATATATATATATATACCAGACTGAATGTATATATTGATATACCATACCATCCCAACAATCATGCCACGGTCAAATTCACTGAGCTCACATTTTCCCCATTATGGTGTTTGATATGAATATTAACTAAATCTCCTGACAGCCTATATCTGCAAAATGTTTTGCACTGTGCTGATGCCAAAGGTTTGGTTGATTACATAATTGCATTACTACCACTATACAAGTGGTCCCAATAAAATGCTTGGTGAGTTTACACAGATTCTGTGTCTAAATATTGCACGTGTACATAAAGATATATATATATATATATATATATATATATATATATATATATATATATATATATATATATTATGTTTGCTTTCAAATTGTTTTTGTGATTATTTAAAAAAAAAAAACTTTTTGTAACAAAAAAATGGCCACTGCCCACACCTATAACTGGCTTTCACAGTGAGGAGCCCATGGAGGGCATACACATATAAAACAAAGACCATAGCTCAACTCACCAACCAGTCTGCTGACCAACCAAATTAACCTGTCTAAGCCCTTGTACACACGGTCGGAGAATCAGTCCGAATGTGTCCTATCGGACCTTGTCGTCGGATAATCCGACTGTGTGTGGTATGCATCGGACTGATTCCATCCGAATCTCCGTCGGACCCAATTTTCCAACATGTTGGAAATATTTCCCGACCAACTGGTTCGATTGGACATACTCCGATCATGTGTAGCGAATTTTGATCGGACCAAGTGCCACGCATGCTCAGATCAAATTCCTACATCAAAGCTATTGGCTACTAGCCTGAATGTAGTCCCATCGTAAAGAAATTACGTCATCACGTTCTGAAAGATCGGATTTTTCGCCAACTTTGTCCAACCGTGTGTATGCAACAGTTTCGGACAAGATCCGACAGACAAAATCCGACGGGCAAAATCCGACGGATTTGGTTGTGGAAATCTCCGACCGTGTGTACAGGGGCTAACAGTCTGTTAATAGCAGGGGTTTAGTTATCACACATTTGCAAACACATGTGAAAGCTGCAAGGCCTTGTCAAGGCACCGTGAGTTGCTTGCAGTCCTAACAAATTTATAAGTGTCTCCACAGTGGAAGCACATGCATGGAATGGATAGATGTGGGACAGGTGAGTATGGAGACTGCCCAAGCCCCCTTAGGAACAGGAGCACACTGGACACCCAGCAAGAGCACAATTGCAGCGGAGGTGCCCAGTGTGTCCCCGGACCATATATACAAACAGTAACAAAAAACTGGCCACTGCCTACACCTATAACTGGCCTTCACAGTGAGGAGCCCATGGAGGACATATACATATAAAACAAAGACAATTCCATAGCTTAACTCACCAACCAGTCTGCTAACCAACAAAATGAACCTGTCTAACCGTCTGTTAAAAGCAGAGGTTTAGTTAGCACACATTTGCAAACGCATGTGAAAGCTGCAAGGCCTCGTCACGGCACCCTGTTCCTTTAAGGGGGCTTGTGCAGTATCCAGGCTCATCTGTCCCACATTTATCCATTTCATGCATGTGCTTCCACTGTGGAGACACTTATAAATTTGTAGTGTTAGGACTGCAAGCAACGCAGGGTGCCGTGACGAGGCCTTGCAGCTTTCACATGCATTTGCAAATGTGTGCTAACTAACAGACGGTTAGACAGGTTGAATTGGTTGGTCAGTAGACTGGTTGGTGAGTTGAGCTATGGAATTGTCTTTGTTTTATATCATTATTTTGTAAGCTCATCTTCAAAATTTTCAGATATGTAAAAAATGGAGATATGAAAAACTGCAATTCAGTCAAATTTTCCTTTTTTTTTCCTTTGATTATTCTCTGATTTTGCCTTATGTCTTTTTCTCCAGCTGTAAAATTATAGCTGTTACATGGACCTGGTATATACAGGTTAAACGTAAAATAACATATAGTCATGTATTATAACTAAACATTTGCCATGTGTAGCAATATATTGCCCATTCACCTGTTTCACAAAGTAAAGTATTTTCCGGAAGAAGCAGCGTGATGTTTGTTTAGGTGTGTAACAATCACTTAGATGAACTGCATTCCATAACCATAGTGTCAGATTACCATCAATCATAGTGACAGCAAATGACACAAAGATTTGCAGGGTGTGTGACTGCCCTAGGTTTATATAAGCAGTATATAGCGAAGTATTGTGAAAATATATATTTTTTTTCTGGCAGATTTTAAGACCTTATAGTACATCTAATCCCAAAACCAATTGTAAAGTATTTCAGATTACCAGTTCTTATATGTGTTGGCTGTATTAGTTTCCTTTTTCATGTTAAGTACATTTTATGCAAATGCAGTGTTGATCCTGCTGGTATCCTAGTACCTCCCTACGCATTGCACTGTATATAGTGGTGAACCACAAAAAGAGAAAAAACGAATTCTCAAAAAAATGTTACCATCATCCCAAAATATATTGTAGAAAAAGACCCTGAAAACAGGGACAGTTGTACCCCCCGGTACACAGGGAATTTGTAGGCGAACAAAGGACTTTTTATAAAACCATATTATTTATTGAAAAAAGTTGCTTAAAAAAGCATGTATAAAAACATACTAATAATCTATACAAAACATTTGTGCATGACAAAACAACTTACATATAATATATTTTCTACAAATTAAAACATGAGTATACATTCCTCCATAGGCCTGACATGTTTCAGGACAGATGTCCCTTCTTCAGAGGCGTTTTTAGGAGAGAAAATGAGTATCTTCTGAAAACAAATACAAAAGGGCTTCAAATAAACGTTTTGTTTCAGGCAAAGTCACCCTTGTTGCATCTGAAAGTGTCTAGTACAGGGGTGCCCAAACTTTTGAAGAGCGAGGGCCACTTAAACGTCTTGGTACCCGGTCATGGGCCACAATGAGTGGAGTGGGTGGATGGCAGCAGGTGGGTCCATCATAGGAGCTGGTCCAGCAGGTGGATGGCACCCACTCTACTCTATAGAGCCCACTCTACTGTTTTTTTTTAGAAGTAGAAGATCGGATTGGAGGTAGGCTTTTGTAAGTCCTTTTACATAAGCCACTCCTTGGAGGTGAATGGAGGGTCCAATTGGATCGGACTGGCCATGTGAAAGGGACCTAAGGCTGCTTTCACACTGATGCACTGTTGTTTACAGGCACTACAGGTACAGTTCAGTTCACCTGTGGCTTTACTGAAGGTTAGCTGCACTTTGCCATAGACTTCTATTATATCCTGTAGGTGTGGTACACTTTCAGAAAGCACACCAAACTCGCAGGTAATAGGTCTATGACTTGCAGGTAACCCGCAGGTGCACTACTCTGCACCTGCGAATCAATTTGAAAGCAAAAAAAAAAAACTTACATAAACGTACCTTTAATAACAGTATTCTATTCTATTCCATCCCAGAGCAAGGGGTCACAGGACACATCAGAAGGCTTCACGGGCCACATGTGACCTCCAGGCCACTGGTTGGTCACCCCTGGTCTAGTACATACTAGTATTGAAATTATAAAAAATATATGATTGTATACAAAGAAGTGATTTTTTAAAAGAAATTTGATATGCTTCTGCCGCCAATTATTCACCAAGAGGCGACAGACTCCATTCAAGCTCAGAGAAGCCCATGCAAGAGGTCCCAGGATGGGATGATCACCACAGTACAGCCACAATGGGCCGTAGAAGATAAATAAATTGCTTATTATATTTAATTAATTTAACCCCACTTGAATCCATTTTGTATATACCCCAGCTAAATGCTTAATATGCCTGTTCAAAAGTATTTGTAAATAAAGTAAAATACATTAAATGAAAGGTTTTATCCCTATTGTGGGGTCACCAGTATGGTATTTATAAATTAAAATCATATCCCCTCTCAAGCGTCTCTTCTCCAGAGAGAATAAGTTCAGTGCTCGCCACCTTTCCTCATAACTAATATCCTCCAGACCCTTTTGTAGCGCCGGTACTCCTGAAGAGTACATGCTACGTCTGTAAATTTAGTTTATTCCCAAGACTATAGTTGAGTCTTGGGGTTAATTGTTCTAAATTGTGGTTTTGGCATCAGTCTGGCTGGGCTGTACTAATGTTCTGCCTGGTCATAGGTGTAGGTAGCACCTTTGACAGGCATTGGAATGCAGTCTAGTTGGACGCATCGGGTACCAATCTCTCTCTCTCTGAACCAATCAGTGGGTGCGTTGTCTCGCTGTGTTTTTTTCCGGGAGAGGGTACTTAAGGTGCTGGAGTCACGTGGTTCTTGGTTCCGGTCCAGACGTATGTTCTAACTCCATAGTCCTGGTTCTCCTGACCAATCCCCAGAGGCCCTCATGGCCTGGGGTATGGATCCATCCATTTCCGAGTCTCAGAACTGGCTAGTCCGAGGCACAGTAACTGGAAGGGGGATTCTAAAGTGGTCCGGTGCCATCTCGGGTTTTGGAGAGGCCCAGCAACTCGTCATGCAACCGGGGGAGGACTCTTCAGAAGAGGGTCATGTGCAAGGCTGGCTGCTCAGTAAGAGCCTGGATGCTGAGCTGTATAGACACTAATTGAATCCACATTTCTTACGGTATCGTGAGACCGGCTGCAAGATACTGGTGCTGTGAGAAGGTTCCTATTTTCATCCTTCTGTTACAACTAAGTTCCTCTGAGAGACTTTGCTAATTTTGAGTCATTTGTTGGCTGCTAAGTCCATAAACCAGTATATATCCAACAGTGGAAATATCCAGTTGCGAGTGGCTACTCCCTGGATTACCTAGAGAGAAACATTTATTAAGTGTCAGCAGTTTCAAAGTGCCTGAGCTTCCATACCTATACCCTCTATTCCCAACTGAGAGACTGTGTTTCTGTTCAATGTTTTAAGCAAATAAAAATTCCAAAAGGAATTCAAGTGTCGGTCTCTGCATTTATTGGGCCATCAACCTCTAGACAAGAACAACGAGCTACAAGGCGGAGGAGGTAAACGGTAAGCCCAAGAAAACCAGCCGCCCCTTTGGGGGTCAGTGCTATACTTTATTAGCTTTGTTGCCCTTCTTTGTACTCGCTCCATTTCCAGTACATCCTTCCTGAGGACTGGTGCCCAGAACTGGACAGCATACTCTAGGTGCAGCCAGACCAGAGTCTTGTAGAGCGGGAGAATTATCGTTTTAGCTCTGGAGTTGATCCCCTTTTTAATGCATGCCAATATGCTATTTGCTTTGTTATTATCTACTAGGACCCCCAGGTCCCTTTCCATTCTAGATTCCCCCATAAGTTCTCCCCCCCCAGTGTATTGATTTCATTCATATTTTTGCCACCCAAATGCGTTATTTTACATTTTTCTACATTAAACCTCATTTGCCATGTAGTTGCCATGTAGTTACCCACCCTATTAATTTGTTCAGATATTTTTGCAAGGTTTCCTGCAGAGAAGTTATTGCCCTGCTTAGTTTAGTATCGTTCACCCTCTAGGTCATTTATTAACAAAATATAGAATACTGGGGGACCCGACTACCCACCCCTGACCATTCTGAGTACTCCCCATTTATCTCCACTCTGTGAACTCGCCCTTGGAGCCAGTTTTCAATCCATGTACTCATTCTATGGTCCATGCCAATGGACCCTTATTTTGTACAGTAAATGGGGAACTGTGTCAAATGCTTTTGCAAAATCCAGATATACCACATCTACGGGCCTTCCTTTATCTATCCCATAGAAGGTTAATCGATTGGTTTGGCAAGAACGATTCTTCATGAATCCATGCTGATTACTGCTAATGATACTGTTCTCATTACTAAAATCGTGTATATAGTCCCTTATCATCCCCTCCAAGAGCTTGCATACTATTGATGTTAGGCTAACTGATCTGTAATAACCAGGGATGTATTTTGGCTCTTTTTAAATATTGGTGCTACATTGGCTTTTCTCCAATCAGCTGGTATCATTCCAGTCAGTATCATTCCAGTCAGACTGTCAGCGAAAATTAGAAACAAAGGTCTGGCAATTACTTGACTGAGTACAAGTACCCTTGGATGCAAGCCATCGGGTCCCGGAGATTTATTAATGTTAAGTTTCCCAAGACTAATTTGAATTCTGTCCTCTTTTAACCATGAAGGTGCTTCCTGCGATGAGTCATAAGGATAAACACTGCAATTTTGGTTACTGTAGCCCCCCGGTTCTCTTGTGAAGGGAATCACCCTATCCTTTGTAACCAGATGTCCTTCCTCATTGTTTATGAGGCCAATATGGTCTTTCCTCCCTTTTTTACTGTTTACATACTTAAAGAATTTCTTGGGATTCTTTTTGCTCTCCTCCGCAATGACTATTTCATGTTCTATCTTAGCCGCCTAAATTGCACCCTTACATTTCTTGTTGCATTCTTTATAACATCTAAATGCTGATGATGATCCCTCAACCTTTGCTTTTATATGCATTTTTACATTGGAGTTAAAGAGGAAGTAAACCATGATGAGTTTACTTCCTCTTTCATTCCCTGCAAAGGCAAAGCATAATGGACTACTATGCATCGCATAGTAGCCCATTATGTGTCACTTACCTGACACAGGAGCCAGCAAAGTCACTGCTGTCCCCTGTAGTCTGTCGCATCCATCTTCTCAGTGGGTCTCACAGCTCCGCCGCTGTCATTCCGCAAAGCCGCGATGACGTCACTCCCGCGCATGCGCACGGGAGCCGAGACGCGCGGCATCTTCGTTATCGAGGATGCCACGCTCAGTGCGCCTGCACGCCGCTGTCTACGGCACATGTGCCGTAGACAGTGGTGCCCGTCTTCGGGCAAATATCTCCTAAACCATATAGGTTTGGGAGATATTTCTTAGACCTACAGGTAAGCCTTAATCTAGGCTTACCTGTAGGTCAAAGTGGTTTGTAAGGGTTTACAACCACTTTAAGCCATCCAGGACTTGTGTTCGCTCTTTTAAATGTATTACCAAATGGGATGCATTGGCTAATGCCCTTATTTAATATGCTCTTAAAGCAAACCCATCTCTCCTCCGTGTTCTTTATTCTTATTCTGATTTTATCCCAATTCATGCCTTCTAGCAAGGTTCGTCGTTTAGGGAAGTTGGCTCATTTGAAATTCAGTGTTTTTGTATTCCCCTTATGTTTCCTTTTTGTGTGATATATACGGAAGCCAATTGACCTGTGATCACCATTATCTAAATTGCCCCGTATTTCCACATCCATGATCAGGTCTGTATTGTTAGTGATCAGTAGATCCAATAAAGCTTTATTTGTAGTTGGTGCATCTACCATCTGAACCATGAAATTGTCCTGCAAGACATTTAGGAACTGGCGAGCCTTAGACGAATGTGTGGTTCCCTCCACCCAGTCTATGTGACTAAAGCCTGCCTAATCTAAGAACCAATAATCTACCTAACTGAATTATTGTTTGGAGGTTTAGAAATACTTCTAGGAACAAACACATCATGAAAGATGTACTCATAAATACAAGGAAGACATTTTGTCCTATATGATATCTGTACAAAAGAGCCCTGAGCCAAGGAAATTAGATAAAAACATTTTGATGGTTTTAAGACAACAGTTTAGATAGTGTTTCAGAACTTGTGGGAAATATGTCAGGGGCGTTTTTCTTTGAAATATGTCTTAAATTTAAAGAATTTTATCAGACATATTTTTCACTTGAGGCTTTTTTATATTCTTGAGTTAGGGCTTCTCCTGGGGAAATGTATAACACGTGCGTACCTGTAGGTGTGAATGGGCACATATGGTTTCACTTAAAGAAACACTAAACTGCAATGCATAGATATGAACCAATGTTTGTTTGATTATTTGCCCTATTTGGGCATCTACCTGACCCCTTTTCTCTCAAACATCTATAAAAAGTATTACCCCCCCCCCCCCATCTATAAGCAACTAACAGCAGATATGGACCCAGTCGCCTTTGTTATGTAGACTGTACACCATTACATGTATGCAGAAAAATGTAAATTAACCTTTTACCCAGACTTTTGTATATGTTCACCCTCATGTATACCCTCTTCTGACCTCTTCAAGTTTAAAAACAAAATTCTAACATTTATCTGGGGAAACAGGAGGCCCAGGAAAAACAAGGGCACATTGCTCATTCCCAAACTTAAGTGCAGCCTGGCGGTCCCTGACCTTTTAAAATATTCCCACGATGCCCAAATGGCACCAACTTATTTGTTTCCATGTCCACAAACCCTTTCTCCCAAGGATGTCAGTGGGGTCCTACCCATATCCTTCCACACACATTGGTCACCTAATGTAGCTATCAGCTAGGTGTTGATATTAAATATTATGCCCTACTTTGTCTTTTTCACTGAGCTTATGGGACAGATTGCGTGTCTCACATTAACCTTAATCCATCCACACCCCCCTAGCTTCATTATTTCTCAATTATTTCTCAATCCACAGTTTACCCTTGGTCTCACCCCTTTGGTATTTAAATTGCTACAGCTATGTGTAAGGGTAATTGTGAACTGTCTATACAATTTTTGTGAGAGAAATCCAATTTTTCTGAAACAGAACTTTATAGCTACTCACAAATCTCTCATTTTATAACTTCTCCACATCCTAAGAGTGACCTGTCTTGCATGACTGCTATGGAATCCTTGTGCCAGATTTTCGATAAATGTTGTGGCCATATCTCAGCATTATACTTTGTGTTAACATCTGCATCATCAAAACTGCCTTACATGGCCAAATGGTAAAATGACTTAAACTTGGAAATGGATCAGAACGAACAGTGCAAGATAGTGAACTATGCCTCCAAATCTTATGTAATGGTTATGGTAATATGGTTATGACCAGGTTGGCCTCCTTTGTCCTAGGAGCCTCTGCATTATGTTTTTTGATGTGCAGCCAGGAGGGAACACTCTACCATGTTTGGCAGACGTATCCAAAAGTAAAACACTATTGAATACACAATGACTTAATTTATTCCTTGAAGTAAATCTCAAAAAAATCTCCAAAACAGGTTTTATTAGGTTATCCTGTGCAGGAGGCCCCTAAACACATGAAGAGATTAATTCACTTCATATTTATAGCAGCACAAATTACTATTATGAGATCCTGGTTGTCTGCCATCATTCCATTTGATATGATCATGATAAATGAAAAATTTTCTGTGATTCTAAACAACAAAATGAAACTGAAACATTTTGGGATCTATGGAATTTCTATCTTTTGGGAAATCCCTAATGCAGTCGCTACTTACAGGGAGCTGATGGTCCTTTGGTTTCACGTTTTGCTCTCCTTCCAGTCTTTACCACCTTCTTACTTCCTTTTCCTCTTCCTCCTGGGGAGAGTTCTCCGACCCAGTGTGATGTCTCATGACAGGTACCGGAGGGCTCTTGAAGTGGGGCGTGGCAGTGGAGGGGGGCCCCCCATGGGAAGTCTTTCTAGTTTGCCTAATACAGGCACGTTTGAGCTACTTTAGATTGACATATTGAACTGAGAATAACCCTTTAAGCATGCTAATCACAGTTTCTCTGTTTCCACATTGATTTTGAATGCTTCTGTTCTAATATTTCATGTTATCTAGGCTGACATAGATGTCACCGCACATTATTAGAGATTAGAAATGTGTCCTATACTATTTCTAATCCACTTTATATGACACATTGGTTTCCTTTTTTATACGCTAGGGGGAAGTTGTACTCATATTTTTTCAAAATAATAAAAATGATTGAAAACAAAAAAAAACACTTTACCATTCTAGGCCTAGAGCCCTTTTACTTTGTTTCATTTTGGGTTTGTTTGTTTTTTTGCTTGTTTGCTGCCATGTGCTCAGTTTTTCCCTATGTATTTGGGTGGGTCTTAAAGGGACTATGTAAGGATATAAATATGAACAATATCATAATTGGTTTGGTTTTTGTCATTCTTATCCTGTCTTTACTATCTAGTTACCCTAAGGATGGCAACCCAGAAGACCCTGAAAACTGCACGTAAATCTGTGACAATGGAATTATGGGAGCTGCATTTGCTGAATTTGTTTTTTAAATAGCAAGTTTGTGGCTGTCGTCCTGATCCTGGCTTTACAACATAGCAATCACAAAGCCTGCACTTTTAAAAAAGCTTGGCAATGGCAGTTCCAATATGTCTATCCTCACAGGTTCACTTTAGGCTGGCTATAAACATTAAATGGCTGTTGAATGCATGGGTATGATATAATCCTCACATCTACCTGCTCAAGTTTGGGGGCTCACAGAGTCTTTATTAAAGTGGTTCTAAAACGCCAAGGTATTTTACCTTAATGCATTCAATGCATTAAGATAAAAAAAAAAACTTCTTTGTCGCAGACTACCCCTTCACCCCCTTATACTTACCTGAACCCCATCGCAATCCAGCACTGTACTTGAGAGCTCTCCTGGCTTTGTCCCTCCTTCCTGGGCAGATCAATAACAGCTGGAGCTATTGGCTCCCACTCCTGTCAATCAACTCTAGTGATGAGGGAGCGGGGGGGGGAAGAGTCCAGCTGTCTGTGTCAATGGACACAGCAGCTGGGCTTAGGAGTGAGCCCGCATGAGTGCCCCCATGGAAATTGGTTTGCTATTGGGGGCACTGAGAATAGTAGGATCAGGGCCTGTCTGTGCAATTCTATGGCACAGAGCAGGTAAGTATGACATGTTTGCTATTTAAAAAAATCCTTTATAACCACTTTTATTGATTCTTCTATATTCATGCATAGATCATCAAGCATAAATCATTAAATCATACATGCATTTGGTTGTAAAGACAGTGGAAAGAAAAGAGCCATGTTAGCTTCCTTTCTTCTTCTTCTTTCTTCCCCTACAGTCCCAACATATCCCCATGGAGTTAAAACAAAGTTCACTGGTACAAAAAGATGATTGTCACTCAATTTGGCTGAAATTGTCTTCATTGGGTATTGGCCCTCTATTTTTTTCAGAATAGCAAAAGAAGTTGGCATTACCACTTATTTGCATGCCAAAAGTATCAAGTAGTCGTAAATTCAAACTTTGAGGAATCTTCCAGTTATTGACATTCACTAGAAAAACACAGAGAATTTTTCAATGTTACCATTTATCATTTGTGTTTTGTAAGAAGCAGTTACCGTATATACTCGAGTATAAGCCGAGATTTTCAGCCTCTTTTTTGAGGCTGAAAGTGCCCCCCTCGGCTTATACTCGAGTCATCGCCGTCTGACTGCTCGATCAGCGTATCGAGCAGACAGACGGCGGACATACTACAATTTGAAAGCCGCGCCTCCTTCTCCGCCTCCGCCTGTGATAGGCGGAACACTGAATTTCCCAGCAGCCTGTGTTCCGCCTATCACGGACATCGTCTCATCCTCGTCCGTAGTACGAGGATGAGACGATATCGGTGATAGGCGGAACACAGGCTGCTGGGAAATTCAGTGTTCCGCCTATCACAGGCGGAGGCGGAGGCGGGGCTTTTGAATTTTAGAATGGCCGCCGAGGCGATCCTGGCAAGGCACGGGACGGAGGCAAGGCAAGGCACGGCACGGGACGGGACGGAGGCAAGGCACGACACGACACGGGACGGAGGCAAGGAGGCAAGGCACGGCGGCAAGGAGGCAAGGCACGGCACGGGACGGAGGCAAGGAGGCAAGGCACGGGACGGAGGCTCGGGACACAGGTAGGCTGGACACACACACACACACACACACACACACACACACACACACACACACACACACACGGACACACACACACAGGGATGGATGGATGGAGACACACACACACACAGGGATGGATGGATGGATGGAGACACACACACACAGGGATGGATGGATGGATGGAGACACACACACACAGGGATGGATGGATGGATGGACACACACACACAGGGATGGATGGATGGATGGACACACACACACACACAGGGATGGATGGATGGATGGACACACACACACACAGGGATGGATGGATGGATGGACACACACACACACAGGGATGGATGGATGGATGGATGGACACACACACACACAGGGATGGACGGACACACAGGGACGGACACACACACAGGGATGGACAGGCATGTCTCACCCTCGGCTTATACACGAGTCAATAAGTTTGCCAGTTTTTTGGGGGGTAAATTGGGGGCCTCGGCTTATATTCGGGTCGGCCTATACTCGAGTATATACGGTATGTATATACAAATAAAACAATGTGTTAAAAGCAGCAGCAGCACTTTCTCCGGGTGTCCTCAGACATTAAAATATAAATATAGACTGTCAGATTAAAGCCAAAATGCAATAAACAAATCATATCACGATGTCTTGGTCAAATGCATTGTCAGTTGGGGATGAATTTTGCTAAAAAGTTATTTTCAATCTTTTTAAATCTGCAGTTTTTATTAAAATGATACCTAGTGATCTGTCTGATAGGTCCTTATTCAGTGATATAGGGTGGCAACTCTTTGTATCAAAAACATGTGTGGATAAAACAAACAAGTAATGAAAAATTTCCTTCTGACAATGTTTTTATTGATCTCTCCCTTCTTGTCCAGATGACACTTGCTCCCCTATTTTTTGTATTGTAAAGAAGGGCAAAATGTTCCTTTTTTTATCCAAAACTCTACAAAGAAAACCCCTTTTTCCTGAATATAGCTTTTACAGAGTAAATGCAGCTATTATTTGTTTTAGATGCAGTGGAATAGGATCAGAATCTCTGTTACCTTTTTGTTGTCTCTAAAACTATTGTGGAGATTTTACCAGGAAGACAGGAGACATCTCCCCTTGAGACTCAGACAGCAAAAAACGCTTCTGTATTTACTACCCCTCTCTCACTCTCCTAAAAAAAATGCAATTGTTTTTATTCGAGTCATTTCTACTAATGTCTATTTCTGGATATGCAAAGCAAACTGCAAATTCTAATACAGGATGTATTGGTAGCTATCCACGCAATAGTACAAGACATTCAAAAAGTTTGTTTATCCAGCAAAAGCAGCTAAAATATTTCAGTTGATACTATCAATTTTTTCTCTTGAAATTAGTCAACAAAATATATGTCACAATTTAGCGATAACCCCAGAGCAGCCATGAGAATAAAGTCCAGGTCTTCCCCATAAGCTTCACCCCGCAGCCAGGCACACAGGCTCCTTCATATGTTTCATTAATGACCAGTCTAGGGGTGTTGTTTTTGTTGTTTTTATTTTAGGTGAACTTGGATAGGTTTGAGGGAATTTGGTGGGATACTCCAAGAATAAGAACTATGTACACTTCTTTAACACCACATAAGTGGCAAAAGCATAAAGGTCTCCAAAATCTCTTAGAAGCATCTGCAGTCACTCAAGGCCCAAGGACAGCTGGTTGTCTCTTTCCAACTTCCAAGCAACACCATAGTCCAATGATACCAAACCAGATCTTCACCTCCCTCGGTCAGCTTTCTCTAGCTCAAGGGTCTCAACGTCCAGGCCCTCACCCAAATTAGGCCTCACAACAGCAGACATAGCAGCACTGCCTGGGAGGGCAGAATGCCCTCCAGGCTGGACTAATCCTCTACAGGAAAAGACCCAGAGCCCAATGTGTTCACATAATATATGCAGTCTCCCAACATGCCATCAGAGCTTGCCTCTCTGGTATAACAGAGTTGTATAATTAGTCATGATGCCATCTGCATAGCTCCAAACCTACCATCCACAAGCTTCTCAAGCTCACTGGATGCAGAGGGAGTTATCACTCAGACGGGCAGAGGCTGAACACACTGAGCAGACCTGACTAGCAGAATGCAGCTTTACAATGAGCAAACTATGCTTTTGCCTAATAAACAATTACAGCCACACTAACTACAGTGTGGCAATTAAATGTACTATTAAACACAAGCTAATTCTATCTATCTAAGCCTAGCACCTATAATAAGCACCCAGATGAGCAACACTGATCTTGACATTTGCCATTTCACCTGGCTGATTTCTTTCTGTCCTTGGGTATGACCCCCTGACATGCGGGTGCCTGAGCTTCTGCTTTATCTCTTGCTACCAAGTTGGAAAAACTCCATAATCGGTAAAGCTGTTTGTGCGTCCCTTTTGCTGTTGAAACCAAGGCAAATATTTCCTTTATTCGCCTTTATTAAAATGGTTTTAGTAACTAACAGGTTGATTAGCAAGTTTTTTCTAATAAGACAAACTCATTACAGTGTGCTTCTGATTTTGTTTAATTTAGGATGAAAGCAAAAAATTTTCTATCCTTGCCAAGATTATCCAGTGTGGAATGTATGAAACTGTAACTTGCCTGAATACAGTTTACATCCAGCTTGGAAAGATGGTAAGTACTAATGATTTTTAAACTGTTCTATGATTGTCCTGCTCCATGTAGACTCACTGACAACTTTGTGTGACTCGATTTGTTTGCATCCATTTAATCATCTTAGCTCACTAATAATAATGAGGTATTTTAAACTAAAATGTATTTAAATACTACACATCAATGCCATAAGTACTCAAAAAAATACCTGTACTGGCAATCAAGTACTACTGACTAGACGGAGGGTGCATTATCCTGCGCACCAAAGGCCATTTGTATTAAAACATAACTTTTATTTAAATTATATAAAATGTACCTTGACTGTGTATGTGTGTGTGTGTGTATATATATATATATATATATATATATATATATTCATAAATATTGATTGGCAGATAGCACTGGCAGTTGTTTGGTGAATACAATAACTAGCACAGAAGGAGGCAGGGAAAGAAAACAGGGAAGAGAAGGAAAAGCCCTCATCACTGTATTTATCTAAAATACTTCAACACCCGGCCCTCAAAGGGGTCAAATATACTGTTATCAACTAGATGGCACTGCACCTACAGTGAGGGAAATAATTATTTGATCCCCTGCAGATTTTGTAAGTTTGCCCACTTACAAAAAAATGAAGGGTCTATAATTTTTATCACAGGTGTATTTTAAATGATAGAGACAGAATATCAGCCAAAAATCCAGAAAAAAACACATGATGCAAATATTATAAATAATATAAATCCCTCTTTCATTCAGGTGTAACTAGTACTGCGTTATCCCCTCCTGACCTATTGAGTAGTAAGTTATTATTAGGCCTGGTTCCCACTGGTACAACAAACATTGGGAGCTCATGTCGCATGACGAGTGAAAATCAATGTTTCTGTATGGGAACCGTCTTAACTGGTCCAACACAAGTTGGTCTGACTTTCAAAATGCTTCCTGTACTACTTTGGTTTGACATTGATCCTACTTCAGCCCACTGACTATCATTGAAGTAGGATCAAAGTTGGATCCTTGTCCTAACCATCCGACTTTGGCATCCGACATTGTGTTATTTCCTGGCCCCTGCTGTAGCCCCTCTCATTGTTTGTTAGTTTTGATTGGTCAAAGGACAAGTCATACTATCTGAAAAGTCAGATCAAAGTAGTATCCTGTTCATGAAAGTTGAATGAATGTAGGACCAATGTAGGACTGATGTCGCAGAGCAAAGTTGGATGAAAGTCATACTACAGTCGTGTAGTATAGTGTGAACCCAGCCTAAAAGAAAAGCCTAACTGGTGATAGTGAACTAGTGAAATTGTGTTTCCTTTGTTCCAGGGTTGGTATTTGAGGGTTTTCATTTCTTTTCTTTTTTTCTTTTTTTACTATATGTTGCTAGTGCTTTGTTTAAGTTTGAGATGCTCAAAGCACAATGTTCACTTGTCACTGACATTCAGTCCATGGAGCTGTATTTTGTTTGTAGCACACCCCTGCATCATTTGAAGGAGAAAAAAGTGTGCATTGATTAAACATCAAATTATTTCAGTCACATTTACTGCACTCCCTAACCCCATAGTAAAAATAAACGTTAACTAAAAACTTATACCAAATAATCTCAGTGCACCCCAATTATTATTATTATTATTATCCCTTTCATGACTAAGCCTATTTTTGGCATTTGGTGTTTACAAGTTAAAATCCATATTTTTTGCTAGAAAATTACTTGGAACCCCCAAACATTATATATATATATATATATATATATATATTTTTTAGCAGAGACTCTAGAGAATAAAACAGCAATTGTTGCAATATTTTATGTCACACGGTATTTGCGCAGTAAATAGATACCAAACATGTCACACTTTATAATTGCACGCACTCGTGGATTGACGACAATGTACGGTACCTAAAAATCTCAATAGGCGACGCTTTAAATTTTTTTTTACGGTTACCAGGTTAGTGCTAGTGCTAGAATTATTGCTCTCGCTCTGACGATCGTGGTGATACCTCACGTGTGTGATTTGAACACCGTTTACATATGCGGGCGCGACTTTCGTATGCGTTTTCTTTGCTGCGGGGACGGCGGGCGCTTTAAAAATGTATTTATTTTTTTATTTATTTAAAAAATCCATCAGAAAAAAATCCAACGGATTTTGTGGTCAGAATGTGCGACCGTGTGTACAGGGCATATGTACTAGTCTGTCCCACCACCTGTGCCTCCAAGCACCATTATTTTAAAGAGCTGTATAAAGAAACAATGTAAAATAACATTATTCATTTAATTATTAACTCAGTGGAAATTTGCCCATAGCACACAAAAAGTACCAGGATCACAATCCTTAATAAACATTCAGGACTATGGGGAAAAAAGAGCAGTCCGGTGCTGTTTCAGTTATTGGGTTATCAGTGAAGAAGAGTTTCTGCTTCTTTACAGGTAAATCCACTTTATGTGAAAGAAAGGTTTTCATATGCATTATGTTTATTTTTTATTCTTTTCATAAAAAGAGATTACCTAAATAATAATTATTACAACATCTCTAGAGATGTGCATTGAATTCTAAAAACAATGATTAGTTTCTCATTACTTTGGAAATGTTGACGTATGCTTGCGAGGAGGAATTATAGTTTACCTAAAAAAAATAAGTCAAACAAAGGTGATTAGTACACAAATGAAAGAAACATAAGACAGTGGAATAATTTGCCTTTGACAAAACTGATTTGTTAAAAATAAATTGAAGTATTGCACCTTTTTATCTCTTTGTAATCCTGTACCCTCAGATGTTCAGATTTGTTTGATTTTGCTTGAAAATGCTTTAACCACTTCAATACGAGCGTGTTACATCCCATTCCTTTGCAGGCCATTTTTCAATTTTCAGGGCTTTGATAGTCTGACTGACAATTATTCAATCAGGCAATACATTTTTAGAAATTTTTTTTTTTTATAAAACTTAACAAATTGTGGTCATGGCTGGCAGCCTGATTAAATGGCCACACTTCACTAAAGCTCTGACAAGGGGATAACAAATAGGTAGCGAACAGCAGCTAAAAACGGTGACAAAACACCCCACAGCATCACCCAGCAGCTGAGAATCGAGAGAGCCTAATGGGGAAGAGCAAAACAAAAATAGGGACCTCGCAAACTAACTTGTCTTTGACATTCCTTGGTCAGGTGGACACACAGGAAGCCCAAATGGTGCCAACGGTGGTATCAAGGGTAAAAAAAATAAAATAAAAAGCAACATAACCCAGCATAATAAGGTATTAACAGTAAAAAAAAAAAGCAAAAAAAAAACAGAGTGTAAATAAACTAGTTTCATGTGGTTTCAGCAGCAAATATCACTCGATATAAGGTTACATTTAGGGTGTATGAGCTATGCATTCTACTGATAGATATATTCGTCATAGGTTTTATTTATGAAAGCTATCATTGTTCTCATAGATTTAAATGTTAGGATCATTATCTCAGTCAAAGTACTTTCACTTTCTAGCAGGGGTCCTGGGGAAAAAAGTGTGGGAACTCCCACCCAAGATCCACTCCCCCAACAAAAAAAAAATGATACGCTCATATGCACGAACGCTTCAAAAGTGGTATTTTTCATCCAATTTTCGTATTGTGTGTATGAAGCTTAACTGTTAGTACATAAAAAAAACAATCCTCAATAAACATAAATACGGTAATTCTCTGAATAATCAGCATTCATTCAATTGTGCTTCCATGCAAATGTGAACATCATGTTCTGATCTTTATTGGGGAATTTTATTTTGTATATAGAGTCTTTTTGTGGTGAGTTTACACTTTTCATTGAACAGAGTTTGGATAACACAGGGTTAAACGGAAAGGTCATAAATTAACTGCACATTATCTGGACAGAATGCTTGGGGAGATAGTGATGTGTTCCTGCTTAGGAGATGTATGTTAGCTTGGGGGGCTGCAAACTCTGCAGAGCTCCAACACACAGTCGCTGCTATTCCAACCCTTCACATATTTCCACATAAACTTCCCTCCTGGCATTAAACTTTGCCAGGTAGGTATTGTGCTCAGCTTACCACCCCAAACTGATGTTCCTCCCTCAGCTCACCTCTCTCCTTGCATGTCCATTGAGCAGAATAGCTGATCTACCTATCAGCTAGACCTAGACCTGATCTACCCGTCAGCTAGCTGTGATTGACAGGTGGATCGAAGTTGAAGCTGTCATGGGGCCCGCTACTGGCAATGCCTGAATGGTAATGTGTGTGGCAATTACTATTGCGAGCTGTGTCGGCGGCTGCTGGTGTAGCACCTGCCACACAGCTCGCATACTTCAAAGTTTTGCAGGACATGGCTGCTAATGGGAACTGAGTTCCTGTTGTGGAAAAAGTACAGGAACTCCGTTCCCATGCGTTTCCGCAGGACTTGAGCCCTGCTTTCTAGTAATATCCAGTACCCAATAGTACATGTGTGATAATGGTTCTATGCGTTACTCCTCAATACCCATTTAGAAGTTAATTCTGAGATGATAGTAAAGACTTGTCTCCATATAGATCTTAGGAATTTACAATGCCACAATATGCGGATCAAGGAAAATACAGCTCCGCATAATCTAGTGGTGATATCGAATACAAAGTGGTGATATAAAATAGGAATATTTAGATTTAATTTGTGGGGTGTTATATACTATTTATCTATCATTTTCAAAGTAAGTTACCAATGGTTGGAACAGTGGGAGCACAAAAATGAACACTGTACAGCCCTCCACAATCAATTTTCAGTGTAGGTATTTCTCATATTCTCATTTTCACTTCACCATAGTGTGGGTATTGACAAACAAAATAATCCCATTCATGGAGGTTAGATAAAGTACAGTGGTGTGAAAAAGTGTTTGCCCCCTTCCTCATTTCCTGTTCCTTTGCATGTTTGTCACACTTAAGTGTTTCGGAACATCAAACCAATTTAAACAATAGTCAAGGACAACACAAGTAAACACAAAATGCAATTTGTAAATGAAGGTGTTTATTATTAAAGGTGAAAAAAAATCCAAACCATCATGGCCCTGTGTGAAAAAGTGATTACCCCCCTTGTTAAAACATACTATAACTGTGGTTGTCCACACCTGAGTTCAATTTCTCTAGCCACACCCAGGCCTGATTATTGCCACACCTGTTCACAATCAAGGCATCACTTAAATAGGAGCTGCTTGACACAGTAAGGTCCACCATAAGATCCTTAAAAGCTACACATCATGCCGAGACCCAAAGAAATTCAGGAACAATTGAGAAAGAAAGTAATTGAGATCTATCAGTCTGGAAAGGGTTATAAAGCCATTTCCAAAGCTTTGGGAATCCAGCGAACCACAGTGAGAGCCATTATCCACAAATGGCGAAGACATGGAACAGTGGTGAACCTTCCCAGGAGTGGCCGGCCGCCCAAAATTACCCCAAGAGCGCAGCGACGACTCATCTAAGAGGTCACAAAAGACCCCACAACAACGTCCAAGGAACTGCAGGCCTCACTTGCCTCAGTTAAGGTCAGCATTCATGCCTCCACCATCAGGAAAAGACTGGGCAAAAATGGCCTGCATGGCAGAGTTCCAAGGAGAAAACCACTGCTGAGCAAAAAGAACATCAAAGCTCGTCTCAATTTCTCCACAACACATCTTGATGATCCCCAAGACTTTTGGGACAACATTCTGTGGACCGATGAGACAAAAGTGGAACTCTTTGGAAGGTGTGTGTCCAAGTATATCTGGCGTAGAAGGAACACTGCATTTCAGAAAAAGAACATTATACCAACAGTAAAATATGGTGGTGGTAGTGTGATGGTCTGGAGCTGTTTTGCTGCTTCAGGACCTGGAAGACTTGCCGTGATAAAAGGAACTATGAATTCTGCTGTCTACCAAGAGATCCTGAAGGAGAATGTCCGACCATCTGTTCGTGTACTCAAGCTGAAACGAACTTGGGTTCTGCAGCAGGACAATGATCCTAAACATACCAGCAAGTCCACCACCGAATGGCTGAAGAAAAACAAAATGAAGACTTTGGAGTGGCCTAGCCAAAGTTCTGACCTGAATCCTATTGAGATGTTGTGGTATGACCTTAAAAAGGCCGTTCATGCTCGAAAACCCTCTAATGTAACTGAATTAGGACAATTCTGCAAAGATGAGTGGGCCAAAATTCCTCCAGGAGGCTGTAAAAGCCTCATTGCACGTTATCGCAAACACTTGGTTGCAGTTGTTGCTGCTAAGGGTGGCCCAACCAGTAATTAGGTTTAGGGGGCAATCACTTTTTCACACAGGGCCATGATGGTTTGGATTTTTTTTCACCTTTAATAATAAACACCTTCATTTACAAATTGCATTTTGTGTTTACTTGTGTTGTCCTTGACTATTGTTTAAATTGGTTTGATGTTCCGAAACACTTAAGTGTGACAAACATGCAAAGGAACAGGAAATAAGAAAGGGGGCAAACACTTTTTCACACCACTGTATATACAGGTGTATCTCATAAAATTAGAATATATAGTTACATAGTTACCTATCATCAAAATATATCATCAAAAAGTTAATTTATTTCAGTAATTCCATTTAAAAATTGAAACTCTTATATTTTATAAAGATGTGTTACATTTCAAGCATTTTTTTAAAATTATAATGATTATGGATTACAGTTAGTGAAAACCCAAAATTCAATATTTCAGAGAATTAGAATATTGTATAAGACCAATAAAAAAAAATATATATATATTTTTAATAAAGAAATGTTGGTTTACTGAAAAGTATGTACAGTATAGTATGCACTCAATACTTGGTTGGGGCTCCTTCTGCATGAATTACGGCATCAATGTGGCATGGCATGCAGGCGATCAGCCTGCGGCACTGCTGAGGTGTTATGGAAGCCCTGGTTTCTTTGATAGTGGCCTTCAACTTGTCTGCATTGTAGTGTCTGGTTTTTCTCATCTTCCTCTTGACAATACTCCACAGATTCTCTATGGGGTTTAGGTCAGGCGAGTTTGCTGGCCAATCAAGCATAGTGATACCATGATTATTAAACCAGGTATTGGTTCTTAAGCAGTATGGGCAGGTGCCACGTTCTGACCGAAAATGAAATCAGCATCTCCATAAAGCTAGTGGGTTTTCTCACTAACTGTAAGCCATAATCATCAAAATTAAAAGAAAGAAATGCTTGGAATATATATGTTTGAAATATATGAGTTTCTTCTGTATGCTTCTGAATTGTTTTTACTTTTTGTATTCAAAATTATATTTTTGACATCTACTCTTTGTTGTATCTTGTCACAAGAATGTATATTTTATATACTTTAATAAAAAAATATTAAATATGAGTTTCACTTTTTGAAAGGATTTACTGAAATATATGAACTTTTTGATGATATTCTAATTTTATGAGATAAAACATAATCATTCATGAATGTTTGATGAGTATCCTGGCAGCCAAGTGAAGTGCACTAATCACTTGGGAGCTGCTAGTAGTTCATACAGTACGGCTGGTTTAACCCCCGCTTCTTCCACCCCCGCTGTAGTAAAGCACAGACACGTGTAGAACAGTTCAAAAATTTAACTTTATTCCAGATTCCTCAGTGATGCACCGATATACATTGCCTCTGGATTGAGATGTATGTGAGTGAATAGTCCCTCTCCTTTAGTGAGCTGACACGCATGCCCCTCTGAAAAGCATGTGGTCTTGAAACGCTAGCAGTCCCAGGCCTTACCTGCCTTCTCCGCCTGCCTTTTTCCTCTCAGGCCAGCTCAGGAAAGGTCCAGGCAAACCCTGGTTCACTCCAGTCAGTTTGCAGCTACTTCTTGCTTCAGAACATGGTGGAAACCTTCCAGCTCTGGAGTCTCTGAACCTCCATCACCTTCCGAAGATCTGTTTGGCTATCCAGCACTGAAATCTCTGAACTTCCAGGCCATCCAGCCCTTGGCCTTAACGTCACATCTTTATGCCTGTGTGGATTAGTTCTCTTCCCATCTCTAACTCCCCAGGGAACATGTGACCCCAGTGTATATGTATGAGCCCTGCCCCTGACCAAGCAAATTAACAATTGGACAAGAGCTCCATACACATTGCCTGTCCATCAGAGCCTGACCCACCTCCTCTCCAGAAGATTCCTCTGGAGACCAAGGGAGTGTTTTCCAGGGTGAGGAACCGGTGGTCACACCCCCCTCTAACCTATAACTCCCCCCTAACCCAAACAAACCTCCAGACCTGTACAAAATACAGTAAGGCACTGGCAATTTAACCTAACTTCTAAACTAACAGCACCCACCTAAAGTCGTGGGCGCTACACAAGCATAAGTAATTCTTATGTATATGGGAGTCATGGATTGCATACTATTATTAGATGAATGTCATAAGCCTCCGATATTTTTAACTTGTGGTGTGTGGGAGAATGCCCTCTTACGTTAAGGTTGATCCATTGCTTTGGCCATTTAATACAGTTGGTGCCCCTGCTCATGTGCAGACAATCCATCCTTCATGTTCTCTTTTAGAGCCAGTTCACACCATAGAAACGCTATCCGGATGAGTTCCAGATGCTTTTCTGCATGTGCATTTTTGATGCGTTCCAGTGCGTTTTTGATGTAGTCCAGTGCATCCTCCTGCCCTATTTTTTTTTATTAACCTTAAATAAGTGCCAGTTCACACCAGATGCAGTTCCTTGTGCCTTTTTTCTGAACAAAAAAAAAATGCATGCAGTGTTTTTGTCACAAGTTTACAAGGCCCATTGTGTTTTCTTATTGAGTGTCATGTTCTTTAAGGTAACACCGTATGCAGTTGTTTTTGTACATCAGTGTGGTGTATAATGTCGTATGTTCTTGCCATAGCCACTTTGATTTATTGTATTTTTTTTTTTTGTGTACAAAAACCAAAAAAATGATTGAAACACAAAATAAATCACTTTAATGTTTTGAGTGGCATTTCTTAAATTATTGAAACACAGTTGAGTTCATAGTAAAGGTGTTACAGGAAGTCTTATTTGGAAAATTACTAATCTAACTATATTTAGTCAGCTTGTGAAATATAGAATTCTTGTTGTAATACATCATAAACCTTCGGGTGAGTTTCCTCGTATAAATTGCATATGTTACTAATCCCTAATCTACACCTACGACAACTGTTGGCCCAAAAAGTCAGGTATGATGAAATTCAAACAAAGGAATGTAATTTTGAAAAGGCTCTGAGAAAGTTGAACAGAGTTCTGCATTTTTCCAAAAGCGTCTACAGTGGCTTGAAGACTGGGCTGGTGGAAGTACCTAGATTTAAGCCTCGGCTTTGGTAGTAGCAAAAAAAAGCTTTCAAATTAACAAAATTGGTTATTAGGCATGAGTCCAATGTACTAACAAAATAATTAATGGCATAGACTATAAAAAGAGAAGTTCTCTCTCCCACTGACTTACTGCTAGGTCTATCTGTCCTCTCGTGGCCGCACCACCTGCATGCCCTACTGACAGGGGCGGGCTGGGCCGGGAGGCAGGGTGGCAATTTCCCCCTAGGCTGCCCTAACAATATACACATAATGGCCGGCGGCCACCGCTCACGATTTTTTTTTTTTTCGGGTCAGGGCAGGGGCTGCCAGCTGAGGCAGAGGGAGGGGCGCGGAAACTCAAGAGGCACTCACTTATGTAGTGGAGGCCGCTCTGTTCCCGCACCTCCCGTCGGTCGCGCTCACACTAATCCACTGACAGTGGAGTGAGAGCCAACCTGACCTGTCAGTTCGTGTGGGGGATTCTCCCCCCCTCCTCCTCTCCTCCTCCTCCTCTCCTCCGAACACTGCAGCCTGTCTGAGTGTCCACCCACTCTGTTCCCTCCCCTGCTTCCTCATTGGTAGAGGGAGGGAGCCCATCAGAGCCTCCAACAGCTGCAAAGCATCATGGGACATGTAGTCCTGGTGGCCTAATAGCAATTCCTGGGCGCAAAAAATTCCCTAGCCTGACCACAGGAAGAGAACAAACGAGAGGCTGTGGGGGAGCAGACTGTCACTCCATGAGGCTGATCCTGAGGACAGAGCACAGATAATGTAAGTTTTTTGGTGAATGTGTTTTTTTTATTTTTTATTAAAAAGAAAAGTCTTACACTATGAAGATTTCTCACTTCTTTCCCATTGTTTCAAGCTGGGAGCTGATATTATTAACCCCTTCATGCCTAAACCTTTTATGACACTTGTTTACAAGTAACAAATCTTTTGTTAGAAAATTACTTAGAACCCCCAAGCATTATATATATATATATATATATATATATATATAATTTTTTTTTTTTTTTTTTTAGCAGAGACCCTAGAGAATAAAATGGCAATTGTTGCAATATTTTATGTCACACGGTATTTATGTAGCTGTTTTTCAAATACAATTTTTTTGGGAAGAAATACACTTTCATTAAAGAGGAAGTAAACCCTTCCAAACAACTTGGACCTATAGGTAAGCCTAGATTAAGGCTTACCTGTAGGTCCAAGCAATATCTCCTAAACCTATATGGTTTAGGAGATATTTGCCCGAAAATGGGCACCGCTGTCTACGGCGCATGCGCCGTAGACAGCGGCGCGCATGCGCACTAAATGCGGCAAATCCAAGAATGGATTTGCCAAATTTGTCGACTCCCGTGCGCATGCGCGGGAGTGACGTCATCGCGGCTTCGCCGTATGACAGCGGCGGAGCTGCGAGGCGCGACTCCCGTGCGCATGCGCGGGAGTGACGTCATCGCGGTTGCGCCGCTGTGATTCGTCGGAGCTGCGAGACGCCACAAGCAACATGGATGCGGCGGACTACAGGGGACAGCGGCGACTTCGCTGGCTCCTGTGTCAGGTAAGTGACACATAATGAGCTACTATGCGATGCATAGTAGTCCATTATGCTTTACCTTTGCAGGGAAAAAAAGAGGAAGTAAACCCATCAGGGTTTACTTCCTCTTTAATTTACCACTTCAATACCGGGCATTTTCATCCCTTTCTTCCCAGGTCAGTTTTCATTGTGCGGTCATGCAACATTGTACCCAAATTAATTTTTTCCCACAAATAGAGCTTTCTTTTGGTGGTATTTGATCACCTCTGCGGTTTTTATTATTTGGACTTTAAACAAAAAAAAAAAAAGAGTGCCAACTTTATCCACTTCAGCCCCGGACCATTTTACTGGCCAAAGACCAGACCACTTTTTTGCGATTCGGGCACTGCGTCGCTTTAAAGCGGAGGTTCACCCTAAAGTGGACCTTCCGCTCATTGGAAATCTCCCCCCCTCCGGCGCCACAATTGGCACCTTTCAGGGGGGAGGGAGGTGCAGGTACCTGTACAGTACAGGTATCTGCACCCACTTCCGGGATAGCTCTCTGCGGAGTTCCCCGCTGCGCAGTCCCCCGCTGCCTGCTGGGAAACACACGGATCCCAGAGGCAGCGGGTCCATCCTTATTGCGCAGCGCGACTCGCACATGCGCAGTAGGGAACTGGGAAATGAAACCGAAAGGCTCCACTTCCTGATTCCCATACCCAAGATGGCGGCGGCAGCACCCGAGAGACGATCGCGTGATCGGCTTCGGGTGCCGACATCGCGGGCGCGCTGGGCAGGTAAGTGTCACTATTTTAAAAGTCAGCAGCTGCAGTATTTGTAGCTGCTGGCTTTTAAAAAAAAAAAAACTCGGACTCCCGGCGGACTCCCTCTTTAACTGACAATTTTGCGGTCGTGCGACGTGGCTCCCAAACAAAATTTACATCCTTTTTTTCCTACAAATAGAGCTTTCTTTTGGTGGTATTTGATCACCCCTGCGGTTTTTATTTTTTGCGCTATAAACAAAAATAGAGCGACAATTTTGAAAAAAACGCATTCTTTTTTACTTTTTGTTATAATAAATATCCCCCAAAAATATATATAAAAAAAATTGTCCCTCAGTTTAGGCCAATATGTATTCTTCTACATATTTTTGGTAAAAAAAAAAATCGCAATAAGCCATTATTGATTGGTTTGCGCAAAAGTTATAGCGTTTACAAAATAGGGGATAGTTTTATGGCATTTTTAGTAATAATTTTTTTTACTAGTAATGGCGGTGATCAGTGATTTTTATTGTGACTGCGACATTATGGCGGACACATCGGACATTTTTGACACATTTTTGGGACCATTGTCATTTATACAGCAATCACTGCTATACAAATGCAGTGATTCCTGTGTAAATGACACTGGCAGTGAAGGGGTTAACCAGGGGGTGGCAGTGTAGGGGTTAAGTGTTCCTAGGGGTGTGTTACTAACCGGGGGGGGGGGGGGGGCTGGGCTTTCATTTAGTGAACACTGATCTCTGCTCCAATCACAGCAGAGATCAGCGTCATTTGTTGCTAGGCAGAACGGGTAGATGCTGTTTACAACGGCATCTCTCCGTTCGGCCGCCCCGTGAGATGATCGCAGGTATGCCCGCGGCGATCGAGTCCGCGGGACCCGCGACCGGACTCACGGGGGTCCCGACCAGATTGGACGTACCTGTACGCCAATATGCCTGCCTGTGCCATTGTGCCGACGTACATCGGCGTGCGCTGGTCGGGAACTGGTTAAAAAAAACACAATATTTTTTACTTTTTGCTATAATATGCCAACTTAAGCCTTAACAGTTTAGGCTGATGTGTAATTTTCTACATATTTTTGGTAAAAAAAATTGCGATAAGCAGTAATAAGTTATAGCGTCTACAAAATCTGTTATTGATTTATGGAATTTTTTTTTTTTTTTTCTTTTTACTAGTAATGCTGCAATTTTTATTGTGACTGTGACATTGCGGTGGACAGATCGGACACTTTTGACACTATTTTGGGACCAGTGACTTTTATACAGCGATCAGTGCTATAAAAATGCACTGATTACTGTATAAATATCACTGGCAGGGAAGGGGTTAACACTAGGGGGCAATCAAGGGGTTAAATGTGTTACCTAGGGAGTGATTCTAACTGTGGGGGAGATGGGACTGACTAGGGAGGAGACCAATCCTATATACTAGGAACATACAATCTGTCTCCTCTCCCCTGACAGGACGTGGATCTGTGTATTTACACACACAGATCCACATTCCTGCTCTGTCATGAGCGATTGCGGGTGCCCGGCAGACATCACAGCAACCGGGTACGTGCATCGGCTCCTCTGTGACGTGTACCTCAGTGTACTGCCAGGAAGCCAAGGATGTCCTATGATAAAGAGCACACTGGTGACATCCATCATAGAACCTGGTCCAGGAGGCACGACTTCGTATGACAGATGCCGCACTGGATAAGCGGGAGATCTCCGCTCTGTGTTATCCAGCAGCTTTTCTCTCTCTAATCCCCATGCACTGAACAGACTGCATTGATGGGCTATGGTGAGGCTGCATTGATGGGCACTGACAAGGCTGAGCTGATGGGCACTGGTGAGGCTGCATTGATGAGCACTGATGAGGCTGCATTGATAGACACTAGTAAGGCTGCATTGATGGGCATTGGTGAGGCTGCATTGATAGGCACGGTTGATGGTGAGCTGATTCGTGGATGAATGGGCCACTTGACTAGACTTGCCCCCCAGGCCTAAGGCTGCCAGCCCTCCCCTGCCTACTGACCCACATCCTTATCGCTGCCCGACTAGCTATTGCAAAAAATTGGAAATCTGTACATTCCCCGACCCTGAAACAAGTCCTCATACTGCTGAATACCCACTTTGGATTCGAATACGCCTTTGCTAAAGCTAACCTCACAACCGATAAGTTCCTGTATGCCTGGAAACTTTGGATAGCGGACCCCAGGAGTAGCCCACTGCACTGAACATCCTGGGTATCATATTCATTCTATATCATATTCATTTTATATCTGTTTCTAAAGCTTGATGTTACCCATAATCAAGAATATACCCAAAGTACATATACTGAACCTACCCGTATATTTTTCTCTTGTCTGATTTTTCTCCCTCATTCAGTTTTGCCTATACTATGTCCGCAAATCAAACTATGGTTATACCTGTTTTCATATTTTTATATTTGTACTCTTATATGTCCTCACTCATCCCTTTTGCAAACCTCCCCTTTCTTCAAAACCGAGTATCCTGCTAGAATTTTGATATGTTACTGTGTTATACACCATATCTGCATACCTGTATCTCTATGTACCCTACCTGTTTGACAAGTTTACTGCCAGGGTATGCCCGCTTGGCTATGTATCTTTCTTCTGATTTTTCTTTTCATCTCATAATAAAAATTTACAGTTAAAAAAAAAAGAGAAGTTAATGATGAGGATTAACCTCCCTGGCAGTGATCCCGAGTCTGGCTCGGGCTGGGATTTCAGTACCATAAGCGGTAACCCCGAGCCAGACTCGGGATCGCATCGCTGGATACAGAGAGAGTTAGTTACTTACCTTGTCCCCTGGATCCAGCGATGTCCTCCGCACTGTGTGATCGAGCTGTCCTCCGCTCGATTCACACAGTGGCCGAATGCCGCCGAGCTCTGTTCTCTGTGACGTTGCGGTGCACGGGAGCGGAGATCGGCGCCAAATTCAAAAAAGTTAAAACACACAAAACACACACAGTACTGTAATCTTACAGATTACAGTACTGTATAAAAAAAATACACACCCCTTTGTCCCTAGTGGTCTGTGCATGCACTCTTATATTATAAATACTGTTTTTTCTGCCTGGAATTTGGAGATTGCCCATAGCAACCAAAAACTGTCCGTTTATGTCAAAAGTGATTTTAGACCAACTAGAAAACAGCGATAATAAATTATAATCACTTGCAGAATTGAGCGATAGCAATTTGTGGGGAAATTCGTCATCAAACACTAAATCTAATGACAGCGACAATTCTGCAAATGAGCAAATTTCAGTGTTTTTGGATTTGATTACATTATTGAATAATTTTTATTATTATTTATTATATTATACATTTTATCATACCCGGGATGTCTGCTAGACTCTGGTTTGAACAGATTTAAGAGAGTTATTCCTAAGAATTACAGGACTACAATATAAAACGTCAAATTTCCATGCAAAATAATTATACCGCTTTCAGCACCTAAAACCAGAACTAATCATACCGCCAGGGAGGTTAATGAGCTTACACTCACTTTACAAAATGTCATAAAGCCTTTAGATTTGTAGAAAATCAAAAAATTCTAAAAATTCGCACATTTTATAAAATGTCTTCACCCTCCCCCATGGTTAAAACAAAGACAACATTGTCATCATACTCTCTGAAAATCGCAGAGTCGCAGATCACTACATCAACAAGAACTATTGAATTTATAATGCTTAACTCCGCGATATACAGATTATGCATGTCATAGCTTAAGGAGGTATGAATTTAATTATGTATGTTTTAATCACATTTGGCAGATTCAAAGGTGACCAGCCTTGTGCTGTCAGTTAGCAGTACTGCACCTCAAAATGAATAGCATAGCTCTTAAAATGTTAAAACCCACAACAGTAAAATCAGTCTGTATATTCTGCATAGTATGCTTGTTATACTCACTAAGGAACTTAAGAGGCTGTTTTATCCTATATACACAGATCCTCCCACTCCTGCAATATCTATCTGTTGAAGGCCAGCTAATACAGGCAGGATAGCCTAACTGCACATGCTCAGTTATGTCTTTTATCTGGAGAGAACAGTTACTTGATCTTAGAGATAGCCAGGTCACATGATATTGACATCACACATGTGGGCGTACATACAGGCTGCAGTGGAAATCCCCCCCTTCCTGATCTCTCAGCACTGGAGAAATTGTGCAGTTTATCATGTAACCGTGGTATACAGATCATCAGTAAAATACTGTATATGGAGATCATGCATAAAGCATAATAATGACGTTACGGGCAAAGCATGAAAGTTCATCTATTCATAAGGTCCATATGGCCGGTCACATCAACTTTTTTAAAGGTGAAACAATTTCAAACTCCTTGTATAATGGGCTTGAACAGTGGCGGTGCATCCATTAAGGGCGCACAGCCAACCCCTTCTGTGTACTATGGATAGATTCATGCATTGCACAAATCTATCCATGGTTGTTGTAGTCACCCCCTATTCTGGTGCCCCGCCCCTTTTCGGCTGTCGGGAGCCTGAATTCAAGCAGTGGGGGGGGGGGTTGTTTTTGAAGCACCTGATTAGAGCCATAGGCTCTAGTAGGCTGCAAAATAGGTGAACTGCGAGCGCAAAGTTGATTGGCTGAAGGCACAGGCACTGTGATTGGACACCTAACATAACTGAAGAATAGGAGGACAGAGACCCATGGAAGACACAGGAGCTCGCCACCGTCACCTGCTGCATGTCCCACAGCTCACCACCATCACCCACCACCAGGATGGGGTAAGTGTGCGGTGGTCAGACGGCGAGTGGGGGGGCACAGAGGTTACATATAATGGGCACAGAGGCTGCATATTATGGGCACAAGCTGCATATGATGGACACAGAGGCTGCATATGATGGGAACAGGCTATATATGATGGTCACAGAGGCTGCATGTGATGGGAACAGGCTATATATGATGGTCACAGAGGCTGCATGTGATGGCACAGTGGCTGCATATGATGGACATAGTCATAGGTATGCCCACCCCATTGCATTAGGGTGTGTACCCCAAACCTTAAACACACATGCCTTTCTCTGCAGCCTCAGCTGCAGTAGACAGTGAACGAATGGAAAGTTCTCTGCGCTGAGCGGCTTCCTGTTCATTCACAAGCTGAAGCATAGTAAACACAGTTTACTATGCTTCCGTTCTGATTGGACACAGTTAGTGAGTATGTTCACTGTGTTTATTTAGAAGGGGAAAACGTTGATAAATGACATATTTACTACCCCCTTCCCCCAATTTCTATTCTGAAACATTCTCTGCAGCATCTGGAAGGAGGAAAGCCAGCAGCACTGTGGCGCGGGTGGAGGCAACATGGGAAAAGGGTAGCCAGGAATTAGGGGAATCTGCACCACAAGCAGTGATTAGGGCGTGCACAGGCACACCTGGCACACCCCTGTGCACACCTATGGGCACAGTGGCTGAATATGATGGGTACAGTGGCTGCATATGATGGGCACAGTGGCTGCATATGATGGGCACAGTGGCTGAATTTTATGGGGCACAGTGGCTGAATTTTATGGGCACAATAGTGGCTGCATTTGAAGGGCACAGCGGCTACATTTTATGGGGCACAGTGGCTGCATTTGATGGGCACAGTTGCTACATTTTATGGGGCACAGTGGCTACATTTTATGGGGCACAGTGGCTGCATTTGATTGGCATGATGACTGCATTTGATGGGTACAGTAGCTTCATTTTATGGGGCACAGTGGCTGCATTTGATGGGGACACTGGCTGCATTTAATGGGCACAGTGGCTGCAATTGATGGCACAGTGGCTGCATTTCGTGGCACATGTTTGAATAGCAGCCAAGTAGAATGAAAAAGTAAAATTCTTTCAAATTCAAATGTATCTAGGCTTGTTTGGTAGGGGGAGCTACAAATTGGGTTATAGTTCTGAATGTTAATCCAAACCCCACTGAATTCAATGGGAGCCAAATCCTTAAAATCAGTTCTGCTATTTTTCAAGATTAATAGGCAAGAGAATTCCAAACAAATGGCATGAGGGTACTGCCCCAGGAAACATGTTGCAGCATAAACAAAAACTACAAGCTACATATGATGGGCACAGAGGCTACATATGATGGGCACAGGCTGCAAATGATGGACACAAGCTGTATATGATGGGCACAGAGGTTGCATATGATGGGCACAGGCTAAATATGATGGGCACAGGCTACATATGATGGGCACAAGCTACATATGATGGCACAGTGGCTATGTGAGATTATTTATCCCCATCATAGTTTACCATACTTGACCAAAAGTGTGTAGAAATATCCTGAAAACAGGGGGATCTCACATATATCTCATTGTCAACAAATATTATCATTGCAAGATACTACTTTACTTGTGTTTTGGTGACATACATACATTGTTTTGGTTCACTGCTAATCTTCTCCTTTTGCTTCATTCACAGAAAATAAAAATCTGCAACTGTGGAAATGTATACATTAACAATTTTTTGATCACCTTGCCAAGAATTCTAGGTTTGTACATTTAGCCTTTTTATGTTGCTGATGTAGAATAGGGAGATAGCTATGACAACACAATTTTTTTAATATATATTATGAACTAAGAATGTTGTTGGAAATGGTTACAGTACATTGGTCCAACTTGGGCCAATGTAAGTATGTATGGGCCATACCTGTAAGATCCCTGTGGAAGCTGGAAATCACTGCTAGATTCTGGATCCTCTGTCAAACAGCTGCTGCTTAGGCCCCTTTCACATTGGGGTGTCTGCGCCACTATTTTTACCGGCACTTTACCACCATTTTTGCAGGGTTTTCGGCTGCTAGAGGGGTGGTTTTAACCCCCGCTAGTGGCCAAAAAAGTGGCGCTTTGCTGGCGGTTCAACAGTGGTGCAGATTCAGTTCAATAGGCAGGAGCGGTGTATACACCGCTCCAAAGATGCTGTTAGCAGGACTTTTTTTAGCGTCCTGCCAGCGCACCGCTCCAGTAGGAAAGCTCTTTGGCTTTCACACTGAAACGACAGGAGATACTCTTTACTAGGGATAAAAAGTGAAAAAGTTTTAAAAACTGGCATTTTTTTAGGGAGCAGTGATTTTAATAATGCTTAAAGTGAAACAATAAAAGTGAAATATTCCTTTAAATTTCATACCTGGGGGGTGTCTATAGTATGCCTGTAAAGAGGCGCATGTTTCCCGTGTTTGCAAAAGTCCCTACACAAAATGTAGTTTCTACAGGAAAAAAAAAAAGTCATTTAAAAGTACTCACGGCTATACAGATGAAAGTCATTGAAAAAAAAAGCATGGGGATTTCTCCCAGTCCATTACCAGACCCTTTGGGTCTGGTATGAATATTAAGGGGAACCCCAATCCAAAATTTTAAAAAAAATTTGCATGGGAGTCCCCCCAAATTCCATTACCAGGCCCTTCAGGTCTGGTATGGATATTAAGGGGAACCCTGCACCATTTTTTTAAATGGCGTAGGGGTCCCCCTCAAAATCCATACCAGACCCTTCAGATTCAGGATTTTAAGGGGAACCCCATGGCAAAATTAAGAACCCCTGTTGCGTCAGAGGGGACGGGGTCACCCATACATGTCATGAGAAACCCCCGTTGCACCAAAGGGGTCAGGCTCACCCATACATGTCACTGGGTAACCCCAGCACTCCCCCTTGCGTCAGAAGGGGGCAGGGTACCCGTCCGCATGTCACGGGTAGCCCCTCCTAGGTTATTTAAGAACTGTCATCTGAGTCGCGCATCATTCTGCCGGATGGCTCCTACGGAGGAGGCTGTATTGTTCATGGATCGTAGAAGAATTACGTCACTCGAATTTTATTTTTGTTTTGTTTTTATTAAAAGACTTGTGCCAAGCTGTGTTTGTGTTTTTTTTTCCTTTTTTGTCCCTTTTTTGGGTGAAATGGTAGGAATGGTAGGAATACAATGTACCCCATTACCATTTCACACGGGGGGCGGCATCTGGGAGTCCTCTTTGTTAAAGGGGGCTTCCAGATTCTGATAAGCCCCCACCCGCAGACCCCCACAACCACCAGGAAAGGGTTGTGGGGATGAGGCCCTTCTCCCCATCAACATGGGGACAAGGTGCTTTGGGGGGCTACCTCAAAGCACCCTCCCAATGTTGAGGGCATGTAGCCTGGTATGGTTCAGGAGTGGGGCGCTCTCTCGCCCCCCTCTTTTCCTGCGGCCTGCCGGGTTGCATGCTCAGATAAGGGTCTGGTATGTATTTTTGGGGGGGAACCCCACAATATATTTTTTTTAATTTTGCCACGGGGTTCCCCTTAATATCCATACCATTTTTTTTTTGTGTTCAGAGTTACCCTATGGGGAAATCCCATGCCATTTTTATCAATGAGCTGTTATGTGTATTGTTGGACCCGACAATTCATTATAGCCGCGAGTAGTTTTAAATGACTTTTTTTCCTTTAGAAAAGTAATTTTGCTGTCAGACTGTTCTAGACATGGGAAACATGTGCCTCTTTACAGGCATACTATAGACACCCCCAGGTACGAAATTTAAAGGAATAATAAATTTTTATTGTTTCACTTTAAGCGTTATTAAAGCCACTTTTCCCAGAAAAACTGACGTTTTTAAAACTTTTTTTTGCATTGATACATGTCCCCTGGGGCAGGACCCAGGTCCCCAAACACTTTTTATGACAATACCATGCATATAAGCCGTTAAAATGAGCACTTTTGATTTCTCCCCTAGACTTTTAAAGGGTGTTCCGTGGCTTTCGAATTTGCCACAAACACCCAAAATTGTTTGCTGTTCGGCGAACTGGTGAACAGCCAATGTTCGAGTCGAACTGATGTTCAACTCGAACATAAAGCTCATCCCTACTCTTTACAGGCGCTATGTAGGTGCAATTTTTAGCGCTGCAGCTCCTGTAAAGAGCCTCAGTGGGAAAGGAGTCTTAGTGAACACAGGAGGTCATCTGCTAGTCAATGGCACCCTTCCGAGATAATTTAGCATTTTTTCAATGAATACAAATGTTTTCTGAATACACAAGGTGGAGATCATGATATCAACACATTGCCTTTCCACCTTGCCCCATCAAAAGACACTTTACATTTATTGAGAAAAAGCACAGTGTTGCCTACATTTCAAAGACTTCCAGTGTTCACAATTGTGAGAGGACAGCCATTCGACACAATATCTTATTACTAGAGGCTGAGGGTGTCTCGACCAATCAGGTAATGTAAGCTAAAATATATTTTTTTACAATGACTACCTGCATTGGATGTAATATTTTTGGCATGTCTGTCTGTCATATATGCCAATGGCAGTTTCTGAAACAACAATATGGGCATATCCAAAACCATACATATCACCTAAAATTTTAATGTCCCTGTCTGTACGCATATGTGCCATTGTTCGCTAAGGCTGCTTTCATACTGGGGCATCGGCAGTAAAGCGCTGCTTTTTTTAGCGACGCATTAGCGTTGTTTTTGCGGAGGTTTTTGGCCACTAGTGGGGGTCCTTTTAACCCCCGCTAGTGCCCGAAAAAGGGTTAAAACTGCCCGCAAAGCACCGCTACAGCGGAGCTTTGTCAGTGATCGGCGGAGCTGCCCATTCCTTTCAATGGGCAGGGGCGGTTTAGAAGGGGTGTATACACCGCTTCAAACATTCTGCTTGCAGGAGTCTTTCTAACGTCCTGCCAGCTCATTGCCTCAGTGTGAAAGCACTTTACAGGTGCTGTTGTTAGCCTAAAAGCACCTGAAAAATGCCTCAGTGTGAAAGGGGTATTAGAGAGTATAGGCAGGTAAATTGTGGCTTTTCTGTTTATGGATAGCTTTACATGAACATTTTACAGGTATGATTAGTATTTGCTTGCCTTTCAACTTGATGACAAGTGATTTCATCAACATATACCTAAAGGCAAATACTTGTTTTAGTTTTTGACAGAATAAAGAGAGAATAGATCACCTGACAGGATATTTTGTTGTTGTCCATGTCTCCTTTAGGGAGAGTCGCCCACTTTATTTATCCTGTTTAATGTTATCACTGACCGTGAAATGTAAAAAAAATCCCAAATGTTGGGTTGTCCCCAGAACTGTAATAGAAGGGAAACTTCCAATGAAGACCTTGGGGACAACCAGGGATTATTTATTTATTGTTGTATTTCCTGTTTGGCTATAGGACAGGAAGTGAATGGCAATCTCTCCAATGGGATGCAAATGGTAAAAAAAGGCCTACTATGGGTTCTAACCTGCCTTTACTGAATCCAAAATAGAAAAAAAAGCATGCTTTTAGTTCCACTGTAATGTTAAAAAGTATATTTTCTACAAAAGCAAATCATTTGGTGTGAGATGAAATGTTGAAAAACTATATAAAATGCATTTTATTCAAATTGATTGTCTTTGCCAGGGAACATCACCATTTATAGATATGCAGCGTACTATATCTATGTCGTGACACCATTTGGTCTTACTGTGGAGGTCCTGCTGAAGCCAGTATTTCAGCTTTCTATCTCTGTGACATCTTTATTTCAGAACAAAACTACAGGTAATCACTATCATATGGCATTCAAATAGATACAGTATTTTGTAAGGTCAACCTAGAAATGTGATGGTTTTTATACCAAAATAAACCACCAGACAGATTTCAGCTGTCATGTGAAGGAGCCTCATGATAGCTAAACATTCAATGTTATAATTTTTATACACATATATTGAGAGGCTACATAACTACATACGAAATAGTGCATCGCTACGACGCATCGATGTATCACAAAAAAAGGCCCGGTCAGGAAGGGGGTAAAGCCTTCTGGGGCTAAAGTGGTTAAGGACACAAGTAGAAAATACTGTTAGCCTGGTTGTGGATTGTTAACAGAAACAGACAGACACACCAGTAGTGATAAACAAGTTGAATATATTATCACGGTTGAAAACATTTGGATACTTACAAAAGTGTTAACCCTTACTGCAGAGTACCAATACAATAGAAGTGACAACCTTCAATATTTAGCAACTGTAAGTTTGTTAAAAAAAAAACAGTAATCTATATACCCATAAAATGGGTGCTGAGAGAGAAGAGAGAAGGCTTCTCAGCTCCTTCTGGACCGTGAACACTGTTGAAATATAAATAACAAAATGGATTAAACAGGTATGGTGAACCAAGTTCTGTAGTGTTACAGGTCCTGGATTGAAGAGTACTAGTGTCTTCTGCTAGCAAACGTTGGAGCCCTTTGTAAAGAAGGTAGGTTCAATCAAGCAAAATTGAGACAGTAATCTTCTAGGATATTCCGTTAGGTAGTGTTTTGTAAGAACAGATTGGCTAAATGTGACAGCTCCAAACAAGTATTCTCTGACACTAGAAAGAGGAATAGGTGCCTGCATGCAGTGTCTGTACTGTGTTAAGAAGGATGTTTAGGTTTTCACCCGCTCACCAATCCTCTGTGCGATGACACAATACAGATTCCAAATGCTGGTTCAGGCTCCTAGCAATGTTATAAGGCACCGGATTACCTCCTGTCGGCCGAGCAGGATGGCTGGTAACTAAACTGGCAAGGTGTCTGGACAGCGGCTGACTGGACACCTGGATGGGTATTGTGATCCCTGAAGTGGTGTGGATCATCCCCACTGGGCTAGGTGGTGCTCAGTTGCCGAGCAAGGTCTCTGGTCTGAACGGTGATGTACCATGTGGGTGTCACTTGTCCCTTTATCCTCAGACTCTTGGCAGAAGTCTTCAGCAAAATGTCTCTCTCTCTCTCTCTCTCAGGTGGCATTCTACCACACACTCCCTCATGTCAGCATGGCTCTTTCTCAGGTGGAGTTTAAACTGTCACACCACCCAGTGTGCTCTGTGTCTCTCAGTTTTCTGGAAGGACAAGTCAATATCTCCCTATCTTCATCTTGTGGCCAAAAGGAGAAGTTGTATTATAACATGCCTGCTAATCATGATTGTTCACTACTGTGGCTCTTTTTTGAGGCAGTTACAATTTAAAGGGAGATATAGATCACAGAGACTGGTTGCCATCTATAACATTAATTTCCTTTTCACTGTGCATAATTCAGTGACTCAGTGATGGTTTCTTGGTTTCTATTGCCAGCTTTTCCTAAGTTCTGTTTGCCCTATTCTTGCCTTGCCTTTATTTGTCTCTTTACCTTGTTTCTGTCTCAGAAAGCTCTCAAAGGGTGTTGTAGAACTAGCCATTCTCTTGTGTCCCCAGTGGAACATGTGTATTCAGGCCTAAGGGAAGAATGTTCTTCTTTTACTGTACCAGTCTTTTGGAGTAAGCCATGCCCTAACTCTCCAGTTTAAAATTCTTCAAGCAATGCATTTAAAACAACATCCCCTAGACTGAGTTAATGGATCTGGAATACATTGACTGGTACTTGAGGCGGTGGGTAGCCTCTGTACTATTTGGAAAAAAACAGCTATTACCACGGCCTCCTCTGGGGTGGTGCTACACAGAGCTATAGGTTTGACTTGGTAGGGAGTGTATCAGACCTCTGCAGACAGACCACTGCTTCCACACAAAGAGCAAGGGCCTCACTCTTGCAATGGAACGTTTATTTCTATTCAGGCTGTGGATACTTTAAAAGTAAAAGAAACTATGACATTAACACCATTTGTTTTGATGCATCTGGAATGCATTTACTAGATTTAAACAAACTATTTGGTTGGGCTTTCACTGGTTACAAACACTCTGTGATTCCCAGTCAGTGCATGGTTATTCTTTTAGCCTGTTGTGGGTGGAAAAATGTATTATGTTCAAGCACATATTTTTGTAAAGGTGGTGCCTATTGGTATTTTCCTTAATTCTTAGTTTTCTGTGCCCACGGGTAGCCCCTCATCATCCAAAGGACCTTATTTAAGCTTCCCAAAGTGAGAGTCTCTGCTAGCTACAGTAGTTAGTGCATTGGACTTTAGCATTATGGTAGCAGAGTCTAGTTACAGGATAGAAAAAATCAGTGCTGTGTCACCAGAGGTCTGAGATCTTTTATATAGCATAACACACCCGTAGGCATACAGTAAAATATACAGGGATTAACAAAGGCACTGTAACATGGACTGTTTCAAATTTGACCACTTTTATGGCCAACAAGTTCAAATGATCATGATGCAAATACTTTGCAAATGCCAGTAACTCACTGTAAGATCGATTTTTTTGTTGTATATCTTACTTTTAGTTTTTAGTTTTTTAGTTTTTAGTTTTTTTAGTTTTTACCACTTTTAATTTGTTTTCAGGTCTTTGTGGAAACTTTAACGGAATTGAAAATGATGACTTCAGGACATTGAGTGGTGTGGTAGAGACAACCGTTTCTAGTTTTGCCAACTCTTTTAAAGATGAAGCTTCATGCCCTGATGTGCCTTTCATACATGATAGCCCATGTTCCAAGAACACAGATAAAGGTAAACTTTTCATTCATAACAATAGAGATTATAAAAAAATGAGTAAAACAGTAGTAGAGCAGATGCTGCACCATAATCTGTTTTCTTCAGGAGCCTACTTTACCACTGTTGCTCCTTAGGCTTTATTCGTGTATGATTCTTAATCCCATGTGAGGGCTGTGCCTTCCCATGCAGGCAATCCCATTTCTGTCAATTGGGACACAGCTGCTACACAGACACAGCTGTTGCTCCCAAAGTGACATCCGTGTGGTTGTGGGGGGCTTTAAATATACTTTAATTTGACTAAGGTATTAAATAACCTGGCAGTAAATTAATGGTTACAGAGATTATTGATGTAATATGGTACTGTTTTGCAGGAGACTACGCCAGTCATTGGTGCTTTCATTTAGTAAACAAAACTGGTGTGTTTGCTTCTTGTCACGATGTGCTGGATCCCAAATCCTACTTTGAGGTAATAAAAAAGTCAAATAGAGTGACTAGAAATTTGATAGTTGTGTTGATCCAAACTGCCCCTAGGTTGGGTTGGAGAAAAAATTCAAACCTGAACCCCACTGAATGCAATAAAAATCAAATCTATCAAACTAAAAATATCTATTTTCTGGGATTATAAATAAGGGGTTATCAGAAAAATAAAATCCAATATAATTTCATCTGCGCATACATGTGTGGCCTGTGCAGATAAAGACTCCAAAATCAGCTCTAAACAAAAATGCCAGGAACTGTGCAGCTCTCCCTTTGAATGTCCAACAAGGGCTTGAAAACTTTCTGAAAACAATTGAAAAACAAGGGAAGTGCAGCCTAGCACAATAAAACCTTTTATTTGGCGGACATAACCACACAACATAAAATGCACTCTCATGATCGCATAATAGAAAAGCCAAGGAGTATGAATAGCCTGGTCACGTGACCAGTATCGAAGACCTGTTCTCTTTTCTCAAACATGCTCAAAATGTTCTCCTTTCTCAAATGCACATTTGAGAAAGAAGAATTTGTCTCTGATACGAGTCACGTGACCGGGCTATTCACACACTCCTTGGCTTTTCTGTTATACAATCATGTAAGTGCATTTTATGTTCTGGGGTTATGTCAGCCAAATAAAAGGCTTTATTGCACCAGGTTGTGCTATGCTTCCGTTATTTTTCATTTGGCCCCAAAAATAGCACGGGGAAGGGTTAGGGCACTTCCCTGGGAAACATTTACCAGTGCAAAAAAATTATCATTCCATTCAGCCAGAAGCAGTTCACTTTTAAGCACTTATATTAACAAAGGAAAAGAGTTTTAAACAGCTGGAAAATGACATTTCCTCCCAGACCACTTCCTGAATCATACCTTTGCACTTGTCCTCAACATGGTAAGGGGTAAACATTATGAGGATAAGTCTCTTCCGTCCCCCCAACCCTGGTCAATAGTTGTGACGGTTTGAAGACCTTTTTAACAATAAGGAGGCCCCAGATACTGCCCCCTTCTATGTAAATGAGTATGGGGTACGAAGTACCCCTACTCATCCACAAAAAAAGTCCCTTAAATTTCCCTGCCTGCCGCTTGATGAAAAAGAAAAGATGGTCCAGCACACACAATAGATCCCAACATTACTCATAGCCAAATAACACCTCTTTAGCCATTTGTCCTAAACAGCCAAAGTTTATCTCACACCTAGGTTCATCCCAAATCATCAATTAACAGTTTTATGTGTGTTTATTTTTAACGACTAAAGCAAACTGCTGTATAACTATTCAGTGATTTTGAAAATTGTTCATCCATCCTTGTCCCAATGTAAGTTTTCATCTACCATACCTGTAGGACCGCTGGGGAAGTGGAGAATCACTGTAGTAGTCACTGCTACTACAGTGATCCTGCTGTCTTCCAGGTCCCACGCCAAATGGCTGCCCTGCTTTATAGTAACCAAACCTTGTGGCTTTACATTTCTGGTGCTGGATTTATTTATTTTCAAGGTACATGAATCTGATGCCTGCACTGACATTTGTCTTGTAGAGGAGTAAGGGAATTCTAAAGAGTGTCTATGAGTAGTTTTTTCATTATTTCTTACATCAACTTTCTGTCTCTCTAAGCGCTGCAGGTATGATGTCTGTAACTTGGACAGCAGTGAGCAGGTAATGTGTTCATGGCTTGGGGATTATGCCAGTGATTGCAGAAGCCACAATGTGTTGCTACCAAATTGGAGAGACAATATATGTGGTAAGAACATGTATGATGTATTCTTTATTAATTATTTAACCTGTGCTGGACTAGGGTAAACAAACGACACTTCCAAATCACATTCACGAGTTTTAAGGTGGAATTAAAACATAAAGTAATTGTAAAGGTTTTTGCAAAAAAACATAAACATGTACAGAGCAGCCCCGATCCTCTCCTTCCTATACCGCTTCCCATAGTGGCATAAATGTGGGCTCAACCTTGAGCTGGGCTGTGTGCGCCTATTGACATGCACAGTGCATATTTACTATGCTTCATTTTGTGAATGAGCAGGGTGCCTCTCTGCAGAGCATTTTCTTTTCATTCATCTGAGGTTCAGTTGAGCATGCAGAGAAAGGGATTGAGAAATCTGTGTTCTCAATCCTCTCTTAGACATCGGGGTCTGTCTAGAAGCCTGAAACTTCACCAAAGCCTCCCTAACAGGGCTGTTAGAAAAATTGTAAAAAAAATTATTTTATGAAATTATAATTAAAAAAAAACAACAAAAACAGAATTACAGATTATAAAGACAAATTATTTGCCTTAATGCATTCTCTGCATTAAGGTAAAAGAATGTCCCACTACCTATACCTGTTACTTCCTCAAACAAGTGTGGAGGGAGCAGGGGTAGGGGCTGAGCCATGCTGTGTGTGCCTTTTGGATGTACACAGCTCGACGTGGAAGCGAGCCCTCACCTGTGCCCCTGAACCCACACCCGTGCCCCATAGAAAGTGCACACTCAAGAGGGGAGAAGAATCTTTGGCAAATTTTACCACAAACTCTACAATTGTCTATCCCCAGAAAACCATTTTCACTTTACTCAAGAGAAATTTAATGCTTTTTTCTCCAATCTTAAACTCCCTAAGCTCTCGTCGAGTGATTTAGAGGCCCTTAATAAGACAGTAATGGCGGAGGAGCTCTCTGATGTAGCACGGGAACTTCCATCGCATAAGTCACCTGGCCCTGATGGTCTCCCCTTTTTCTACTATAAAACCTACCTAGACATTTTGGGACCACACATGTTCACTTTATTTGATTCTCTACCGAAGGGCGCCCCTCCCCATCCCCACTTTTCACACTCCTTCATCTCAGTGATTCCCAAGCCGGGTAAGGATCCTTCCATCCCAGACAATTATAGGCCTATAGACCTTCTGAATTCTGACTACAAGATATCTACGAAAATCCTTGCCTCCAGGCTATCAGTTCTTGCCCCCAAACATATTCACAGAGATCAGGTGGGGTTTGTCCCTGGCAGACACGCCGGAGACAACACCCTCCGTACGATCAACATGGTCGACCTTCTGGATAGGACCAACAAATCAGCACTTCTACTTAGTTTAGACAGTCAAAAGGCTTTTGATAGGCTTAGCTGGCCTTATATGTTCGCCATGCTCAAGGTCTATGGGTTCAAGGGCCCCTTTTTGAGGGCACTTGAAGCTTTGTACTCAACGGTTACTGCCCAGGTACAGATGTCGTCCTTTATGTCGCCTCGCTTTCCCCTGTTAAATGGTACTCGGCAGGGGTGTATCAGCAAAGAGGTTCTCACCGAGGCCAAGATGCAGAGAGCGGTGGCTGTTGCGACTCAGTGCACACCACCCCTGGAGGTGATACAGGGAATGGGTTGCACCAAGAGGCACAAACCTCCAGCGGGATACCTGACTTGTGTGAAGGTCTGGAAGAAGGCTTGTGCAGGATGGACCGGACCAGAAGGTAAGCAGCCAGCAGGTCTGTAAAACAAGTAAAGAAAGTGCAGAAACAGGCCGAGGGTCAAACACAGGTGATCAGTCCTGGAGCCAGCAAGGCTAAGTGCAGCAGACAGAGAATATTCCAGAGGCAGGCCGAGGGTCAAACACAGGTGATCAGTCCTGGAGCCAGCAAGGCTAAGTGCAGCAGACAGAGAATAATCCAGAGGCAGGCCGAGGGTCAAACACAAGTATAAGTCCAGTGCACAGCAAGGCTAAGAGCAGGAAGTCTGTTTAAACAAGCCAGGGGTCAGGTCAGGAGAGAATCAGCATAGTCTTCAGCAAGCCGGGTCAAAACAGGAAGTGGCAAACAGGAACAGGAAGCAGGGAAACACAGGTGAGCTGAGACAAACCAGCAACTTGTCTGTGTGCTAAGGATCTTTTCATAGGCTGGTCAGGGAATTCACGTTATGCGTGTGCTTGAGCGCACTCGCGCACGCCTCTCAGTAGGGCTGCGAATGTGCGTGCGCCGGAGCGCCGATCCATGGCAAATTTGTGTGCGTCTTTGCACAGGGAGATGGTGAGTTTGATACAAATTACTTCCCTGATAGGGTGTCCTTTATCTCCGCTGTTATTTATTTTATGTCTAGAGACCATGGCCGAGGCTGTACGCTCTCATCCAGATATCCGTGGGGTGGTGATGCGACAGGGAGAGTATAAATTATCACTTTTTGCAGACGACATCTTGCTAACTATTACCAATCCACAGATCTCCCTCCCCTCATTGCACAAGTTACTAACATCCTTTGGGGGTATTTCTGGGTACAAGGTTAACACCTCCAAGACTGAGGCCCTTCCCATACACATCCCCGCCACACAACTCTCTAGACTGAAAGAATCTTATCCCTATAGATGGTGCAGTGACTCACTCAAATACCTGGGGGTTTTTCTGACTCCTTCTTATTCCCACCTGTTCCGTGCAAATTTTCCTGCCCTGTTTCAGGATATAAATAATTCACTACTGACCTGGTATAAATACCCTGTATCCCTACTGGGCAGGATCAACGTCCTTAAAATGTCAGTCTTGCCCAGACTGCTCTACCACTTTGAGACACTGACAGTTGCCATCCCAACCCCACAGCTTAAACTTCTCCGACAACGTTTTCTAAAATTTATATGGGCTGACAGGTCCCATCGCTTTGCCAGCTCAGTGGTGTTTGCGCCTAGAGGTCAGGGAGGATTGGGAGCTCCGGATATTGTGAAATATTATCATGCTACCCATTTACGAATCATTGCTACCTGGTCCTCTCTTAATGGCACGAATCGGTGGGCTGTAATTGAGAAGGGGGTCCTGTATCTGGTTCACCCATGCTCCCTGATCGGGGGCGCTCCATCCCCGCTACACCCTAACCTTAGAGGTCAATGTACGGCCCCAATGTCCTTCACTTTAGACTTGTGGCAAAAGTGTAACAAAAAGTACTCCCTCTCCTCGGCCCCCCCCCCTCACGAATGTCCTATTTAACCCTACTATCCCTGATGGCTTGTCTATGGGTAGGATTTCCCCATGGCTAGATCCCCCTCTTTTCCAACTCAGAAACCTGGTACACCCTGTTTCACGTAGACTCCATGCTTTTGAGACCTTGCGGGAAAAATATGACATCCCCAAACACTCGTTTTACTTCTACCTACAGGTCAGACACTTCTTTAGCTCCAAATCTCCGACTTTAATACTTGACAGTCCCACAGCCTTTGAGCACCTCTGCGCTCAGGGTCCCCATCAACTTAATTTAATTTCCTCTATTCACCGAATCCTCCATGAGTCGACTCCTCTAAAAGAACTTACACATCTGTATATGAGTAGATGGTCTCAGTTGTTGGAAAAACCTATCTCCCTGCAGACATGGGATAGGATTTGGTCCTCTACCTTTAAATCCTCTAAGTGTGTCACGTAAAGGGAAACGGCAATAAAAATCCTTATGTTTTAGTATAAGACCCCCGATGTCATCCACAAATAAGACTCTTCAGTCTCGCCATGCTGTTGGCGATGTGGACTCGACGTTGGGTCACTGTTTCATATTTTCTGGAAATGCCCCTTGATATGGCCTTTCTGGATAGCGGTTGGGTCGTTGGTGGTGGAGGTGATGGGGGTGTCCCTCCCAATCGATCCCTTATATTGTTTGCTGGGTCTCCCTTTTCCAGGCATTCCTAAAAATACCAATCGGCTGGTCTCTTATATTTTACTAGCTGCTAAGAGGCTTATCCCGCTGTGTTGGCTGTCCGGAGCAACTCCCCCCTGGCCTAGGTTTCTCCAATTGGTGTCCGAAATTCGGAGAATGGAGTATCTGACGGCCTTGGTGCATGATTTGGTTCCCCAGTTTGATAAAGTGTGGGAACCCTGGGATCGGTCAGAATACGGGGCCCCCCCTACCTGTATATCCATCTGACTGCAGTTGCCGATCGTGGCACTTTATTGCTGGCTACCACCCCCACCTTTCCCTACCTAATCCTCCGGGTAACTTATCCCCCCCGGGGACTCACTATGATGACCGTGTGAATGTTCGGTTGTTTTGCCTTTTTCTGGCCACCGGCCTCCTGTTGCATGGAATTGTTTGTTTTGATTTACATAAACTGTTTGTTATTCATTGTACAAGACATGGTTATGCAGTTCACCCTTGTGTCTGCATATGTGGACATTTTTCTTTTTCTTCTGTAACTAATGTTTCTCGCTATGATCTATATTTATCTCTGCTTACTGAATTTTCCAATCCACAAGTGTATTGTTTTTGCTTTGAAAATGAATAAAAATTACAATTTAAAAAAAAATAGAGGGGAGGAGAAGACAGTACAGGGGGGACTGCAGAAGAGGCATAGAGCAGGTAAGTATAACATTTCTTTTTTATTCTACAGAAATTAAATAGAGCCACTTTAAGGGCTCATTCATACGTATTTGGAACTCTCTTCGGAGAGCATTTGACAAGCTGTGAGAAGTCATTGTATTGTTTCCTCACCACCTGCTTTAACCTATTCAACCCCACACATGTTGTAACAATGTGCATTGCACACAGTTAAGGGGTGCTTCCAGACTAGTGCCATTTACTTGAAGGGGGTCGCATTCAACAGGGGGTATAGTTTCTGCTGCAGGCCGCAACACTTCCTGGTCATGGCCTGTGTACACCCCCGCCAGCTGCCTCTGCAACTAACGGAGTCAGCAGTTAAGCGTCAGTAAAAGCACAGCTCAACCTCATGTGTGGCCCTAAGGGCCTGTTTTATCTTTTACATTTAGGCATTTTGTAAGTCATGATTTGTTTGTATCCACTAATAATGATTTTAGTGTATTTTTTTTAATATTTTGTAAAAATATTGTTTTGATATTAGTAAGGGGGCCAATGATTTCTAACAGCAGCCCTGAGTGTGGTTGGAAACTAGAGACATACTTCAGGAGACAAAGACTGGATACTTGATACATGAGACTGCTAGACATCCCCCGTAGAAATGTATGTTCCTAATACCAATAGAAACTGCTGGGACCCCATGAAAAATGCCAAAGGTGTTTCATAAATTCCAACTGACCTCTGAAGCACAGGTTGAGTATCAAGGCTCTAGAGACTATATTATTAGACTTAGCTGCAGCATGAAACCCAGCATCAGAAAACATTTTTTTAGTATTAAATAAAGTGAGGAAACGTTAGAACTTTTGTCAGGATTTCTTTGCAGCATGTTGTTGCATTGGGTAGATTTGCCCTGATTTCCAATGCAGCAAAATGCCTTCATTCCCATATGACACCAGGGCAAAAAGAGAAATAGGGGGGAAAGGGGCACTTTGACAGGTTTGCGATAATCAAAAATTCTTTGACCTCTCCTGTAAACCATACATTGCTGCAAATAATGCAATAAATTCACTGGTTTTCTTCATCCAACAGATCCAGAATGTCCTGAAACCATGGTGTTTTCTTTAAACCCAAGACATTGTAATGTCAGCTGCATGTCATTATCACAAGTAGACATTCTTTGCAATCTCAGATCGATTCCCAAAGAAGGGTGTACCTGCCCAGAAGGGACATATCTATTCGAGAATGAAAAGTGTGTGATTCCAGAGGAATGCCCTTGTGACTACAAGGGACTAAGTATCCCGGCTCATCAGACATTCAAAGTCGATAACATTCTGTGGTAAGAATATCCAATGTCTGTACTAATTAAATCATTTATAACAATACTCTGGCTTATGATGGCACAGATAAACTTTTTGCAGAATGAAGATCACTCAAAATGGGAAGTTCCTCTTGTTTTAATTCTTCTCCCCTCCATAGACACATTTAGAATTTTTTTAGGGGGAGTGGGTATCTGGTTTTGATAGGTACCCACTCCCATTTCCAGTCAGATTGCTGTGGAGATCTGCCAGTGTGTAAGGCTGGGTTCACACTGCTGCGGGGGGAGATCCGGATGTGATTCACACCGCAAATCACATCCGATCTCTGTAGCGATGCGAGTACAGCCATACAGATAGTATGGCTGAATTCGCATCGCTCCCGCAGCAAACTCGCACGGGACCCTTTTTTTGGTCCGCAACAGAATCGGATCGCATGGGTGTTCACACCATGCGATCCGATTCCTGTGCGAGTCGGCAGATCGCACTGCGATATGCGGACGGATCTGGGGGTGTCATTAACATATCATTGACACTCCCAGCCGTCCGCATAGGGCAGTGTGAACTGCCGGCGGGAGTAATGCGATGCGGGAAAACGCCGTGGATTCGCGGCGTTCCCGCATCGCAGCGGTGTGAACCCGGCCTAAAGAAGAATAGAGAAACTTTGGCTCTGATGTGGATAAACAACAGACCCTTTGTTTTTTGGGCTTTTTGGATGTGGGAGTATTGAGCAATGAGAGTTGCTTGCACCTGGTGCCCGCAGTGTGTAGACTCACAAAGGCCCAGGTTCCGGGAGCACTGAGCTACAGCATTTGTAGCGGCTGACTTTTTTTTTTTTTATTTCAATTGACTTTATACAGACAACAACAATAAAGATGTTTCTTTGGTTAAAAAAAAAAAAAAAAAAAACCCTGCTCCTCATTGCAAAACTAACCTTTTGGAAATTCTTGTTGCTAGGCTGTTAAACTGATCTTAGGGATTTTTTTACTTCTCAGATCAGTTATGAATAAGTGCACAAACACAAACAGTGCAGTTGCAAATAGATATTTTATTTAATGTAGCAATCAGGGTCATTCATACATACATTGTAAGTTACACTTGTCCACGTATATTAGCAAATACCCATAACGATTGTAATAAAGATTGTACAGCTAAAGATGTAAAGATATTTTACAAGTACAGAAGAGTGCTCATGTATCAATGTGTAACAAAAGGAAATAATGCACAGTATACAGTATCTCACATAAGTGAGTACACCCCTCACATTTTTGTAAATATTTTTATCTATTCATGTGACAACACTGGAGAAATTACACTTTTGCTACAATGTAAAGTAGTAAGTGTACAGCTTGTATAACAGTATAAATTTGCTGTTCCCTTAAAATAACTGGCTACACATCTATTAATGTCTAAACAGCTGGCAACAAAAGTGAGTACACCCTAAGTGAAAATGTCCAAATTGGGCCCAAAGTGTCAATATTTTGTGTGGCCACCATTATTTTGCAGAGCTGCCTTAATCCTCTTGGGCATGGAGTTCACCAGAGCTGCACAGGTTACCACTGAAGTCCTCTTCCACTCCTCCATGATGACATCACAGAGCTGGTGGATTTTAGAGACCTTGTGCTCCTCCACCTTACGTTTGAGGATTCCCCACAGATGCTCAATAGGCTTTAGGTCTGGAGACATGGCTGGCCAATCCATCAGCTTTACCCGGAGGTTCTTTAGCAATGCAGTGGTCATATTGGAGGTGTGCATGAGGTCATTATCATGTTGGAATACTGCCCTGAGGCCCAGTCTCTAAATGGAAAGATCATTTTCTGCTTCAGTAAGTCACAGTACATGTTGGCATTCATGGTTCCCTCAATGAACTGTAGCTCCCCAGTGTCGGCAGCACTTATGCAGCCCCAGACCATGACACTCCCACCACCATGCTTGACTGTACTCCTTACCTGGTTGTCACCACATACGCTTGACACCATCTGAACCAAATACGTTTATCTTGGTCTCATCAGACCACAGGAAATGTTTCCAGTAATCCATGACCTTAGTCTGCTTGTCTTCAGCAAACTGCGGGCTTTCTTGTGCATTATCTTTAGAAGAGGCTTTTATATATTTGTACGATGTTAAGTTGATAATATAATTACCCGCTGATGAATGCATTGAATTTTGGATTTGTATTTGGTTCATATGATCTTCTAATTCTATAGGGGCCCTGGAGTACCTCTAAGTAAAACTTTTGCATCTAGGTTGAATCCAGCCCAAGTCTTAATCTGTTTATCTTTTCTGCATTTGTTGGGTTTACCTCAGGCCCAGAATATTGTTTTCTAACTACCTGTTGTTGGGGGGGGGGGGGGGGGGTGGGTTTCTCCAGCAGACAGAACAAGGTATCTCCTTCAGCTGGCTGCTAAGTAGCCACCCGTGCATGCATGCTCCCAGCCTGAGCTGTGTGGGACCATTTGAGTGGTTTGAACACGTTGTTGCTATTTTTGGGTATCCTCTAAACTCTAACCCTCTCTCCCCTGGACCCCAGGAAATTAAAATTAAAAAAATGCATTGAGGGAGTAGACATTGGTCACCACTAGGTAGTAGGTGAGTAGTGATGGACGAACTTCCGACGGGACGTTTCGCGAACGCGAAACGCGAACGGACACAAACGTTCGCGAAAACGACCGTTCGCCGCGGGCTCCATTGACTTCAATGGGAGGCGAATTTCGCAAACCTTTAGGTCGAATTTGCGGCCACGGGGTAATTATTAGGGGGTAGCACGTAGTCCCACCACCTGGACAATAGCATAATACATGTATGAGGTGAATTTGGGATCGATAACTACAAGCATTTTTTTTTTATTTGGGAAATTGTTCTGACAATTCAGGACTATGGAGCTAATGAAGGCAATGGAGGAGAGGGAAGGTCAGGGACCAGGGTAGGCAAACAAGAGGGTGCAGGAGATACAGAGCACTGACAGCAGCACCGTAATACAGAGCACTGACATCAGCACCGTGACATACAGCGCTGACAGCAGCTCCGTGACATACAGCGCTGACAGCAGCTCCGTGACATACAGCGCTGACAGCAGCTCCGTGACATACAGCGCTGACAGCAGCTCCGTGACATACAGCGCTGACAGCAGCTCCGTGACATACAGCGCTGACAGCAGCACCGTGACATACAGCGCTGACAGCAGCTCCGTGACATACAGCGCTGACAGCAGCTCCGTGACATACAGCGCTGACAGCAGCTCCGTGACATACAGCACTGACAGCAGCTCCGTGACATACAGCGCTGACAGCAGCTCCGTGACATACAGCGCTGACAGCAGCACCGTGACATACAGCGCTGACAGCAGCTCCGTGACATACAGCGCTGACAGCAGCTCCGTGACATACAGCGCTGACAGCAGCTCCGTGACATACAGCGCTGACAGCAGCTCCGTGACATACAGCGCTGACAGCAGCTCCGTGACATACAGCGCTGACAGCAGCTCCGTGACATACAGCGCTGACAGCAGCTCCGTGACATACAGCGCTGACAGCAGCTCCGTGACATACAGCGCTGACAGCAGCTCCGTGACATACAGCGCTGACAGCAGCTCCGTGACATACAGCGCTGACAGCAGCACCGTAAGCAGCCCCAGGAGGAAGTCAGCACAGCACAGGGATGGTGTGATCCCCTCATAATAAGAACCCCCAGGAGGAAGTCAGCACAGCACAGGGATGGTGGGAGCCCCTCATAATAAGAACACCCAGGAGGAAGTCAGCACAGCACAGGGATGGTGGGAACCCCTCATAATAAGCAGCCCCAGTAGAAATATGACACCGCTCAACCTCTTCAAAGAGGAGGGTAGGGGCATATAGTACGGTGTGCTTTTTTGGGTCAGGGAAGTGAGCCAAATGAATTAAGAAGGTCTGTGTGCTTGATTCCAAAAATTGTTTATAGACATATACATGGTCTACTGATCACATGTGTTGAATTCCTCCGAGATCCATGCCTCATTCATTTTTAGAAATGTGAGGTAGTTAACACTGTGGTGAGCTAGGCGAGTACGCTTATCGGTCACAATCCCCCCTGCTGCGCTGAACGTCCTTTCGGACAGGACACTGGATGAGGGGCAAGCCAACAGTTCGATTGCAAATTGGGCAAGCTCTGGCCAGAGGTCAAGCCTGCCCACCCAGTAGTCTAGGGGTTCATCACTCCTCAGAGCGTCCACATCGGCCGTTAACCCAATGTAGTCGGACACCTGACGGTCTAGGCGTTCCCTGATGCTGGATCCGGATGACACCTGTCGATGGGTCGGCTGAAAGAATGACCTCATATCCGAAGTCACCAACACATCTTCAAACCGGCCTCTTCTTGCAGGCGCTGTTGGATTGGTACCCGCAAATCCTTCTCTGGGAGTGGGAATTGCTCCTCTGCCAGCGCACGCAAAAGCAGAATGCAGCATTTCTCGAAGCAAGGCCTGGAAGTGCTGCATTCTGACAGCCCTCTGCGACGGCGGTAACATTTCCGCCATTTTGTGTTTGTACCGGGGGTCTAAGTACGTTGCCACCCAGTACTGGTCCTTGACCCTCATGCTTTTTATACGGGGGTCCCTATTAAAACACTGGAGCATGAAGGCCCCCATTTGCACTAAAGTGGAAGCGGTGTGGTGGCCTGGCTCCTGCTCATCATCCAGGATAATGTCGTCCTCTTCATTCTCCTCTCCCCATCCTCGCACAACAGGGATCCCAGAAAGGTTTAAAGCATGCTCTTCTTGCTCCTGCTCATCCGCCCCGGCACCATCCTCCTCTGACTCCTCATCAGACTCCTGTTGTTGACTTGTCTCAGATAGAGTAGCCCCCCCTGGGAATTCATCCAGCATTGCGACTTCCTCATCTTCCCGCTCCTGCTCCTCCACAGCCTGATCAATGACACGACGCAATGCACGCTCCAGAAAGAAGGCATAAGGTACCATGTCACTGATGGCGCCATGGCTGCGACTGACCAGTTTGGTGATCTCCTCAAATGGCCGCAGAAGTCTGCATGTGTCGCGCATGAGCAGCCACTGGCGCGGTGAAAAAAAACCCAGCTCCCCAGAACCGTTTCTTTCGCAGAGTTCATACAGGTAGACGTTAACTGCACGTTTCTGCTGGAGCAGCCTATCAAGCATATAGAAGGTTGAGTTCCATCGCGTCGGGCAATCGCAAATAAGACGTCTGACCGGCAGATGGTGTCGCCGCTGAATGTCAGCAAGGCGAGCCATGGCCGTGTAAGATCTTCTGAAATGGGCCGAGATTTTCCTTGCCTGCCGCAAGATGTCCTGGACCCCAGGGTATTTGACAAGGAATCGCTGCACGACCAAGTTTAAGACGTGTGCCATGCACGGCACGTGCGTGATTTTGCCCTGTTTCAATGCGCTAAGCAGATTGGCACCGTTGTCACACACCACTTTACCAACTGTCAAATTGAGCGGTGTTAGCCACTCATCTGCCTGTGAACGCAAAGCTGAAAGGAGTGCCGGGCCAGTGTGGCTCTTTGCTTCCAGGCACAACAGACGCAGCACGGCATGGCAACGTCTCACCTGGCATGTGGAATAGGTTCTGGGGAGCTTGGGCGGTGCAGTGGAAGAGACGCTAGCAGCGGAAAAGGAGGAGGCAGCTGAGGAGGAGAGGGAGGAGGATGGAGTAGGAGGAGGAGAAGAAGAGTCAGGCCTGCATGCAATCCGTGGCGGTAAAACCAAATCTACACGGGTGCCACGGGTTACATGCTTGACGGCCGTCAGAAGGTTCACCCAGTGGGCAGTAAAACTGATATACCTTCCCTGCCCGTGTTTGCTAGACCACGTGTCTGTGGTCAGATGTATCTTGGCACCGACACTGTGTGCCAGAGATACATTCACTTGCCGCTGAACATGGCCATATAGCTCTGGGATGCCCTTCTCTGAGAAATACTTCCTTCCTGGGACCTTCCATTGTGGTGTTCCAATGGCCACAAATTTGCGAAAGGCCTCCGAGTCCACCAGTTTATATGGCAGTAGTTGGCGGGCTATGAGTTCTGACAAGCCAGCCGCCAACCGTTGGGCAAGAGGGTTATCCGGCGTCATCATTTTTTTACGCTCAAACATTAGGCCCACGGAAGCCTGCCTTTTTGCAGAAAAATGTGAGCTTGGCGTGATGGAAGGTGGAGTGGAGGACAATTGTGAGGAGAGAGGAGAAGGAGAAGTAGAAGACGAGGCTGGACGGTGAGAGCCTGCAGTGTGGCTTTGTGTGTTCCGTTGCTCCCACTGGGCTCGGTGATGGCTGCTCATGTGCCTTCTTAAGGCGGTCGTCCCTAGGTGAGTATTGGGCTTACCGCGACTAACGCGTTGACTGCAAAGATTGCAGATGGCAACGCTATTGTCAGCAGCGGACACGTTAAAAAAAGCCCACACTGCGGAGCCATGTGCCGGTGTCCTGGGAGCGCCAGATGTGACCGTACATGGTCGATGACTCGCTCCTGATACATTTGCAGTCTGCTTTGTCCCTGCTGTGCAATGTAAGTCATTGCTGCTTCTCCTCCCTATCTGCTGGTCCATATCTCCCTCTGAACTCCCCTCCTCTTCCTCTCTTGTGGGCACCCACGTGACATCACTAGACACGTCATCATCAACGTCACCTTCCCCACCGCTATAAGTAGAGTAGGCAGCAACACCGGGGACCAACCTCCTCCTTGGGCTGATCTGGGTACTGGCGTCAGACTGCTGAGTAGCGCTTGTTGCTACCTCCTCTTCCTGATCCAATACCAAGAGTGGCTGCGCATCAGAAATGTCCTCTTGATATGGATCGGAAAATAATTCCAGTGACTCAAGCGGAAGGTATGTGGTGGTGGTGGTGGTGGTCGTGTTGTTGGTGGTAGTGTCTTTGGGGGTGCACATAGCAGAGAGTGAAGAAGAGGGTGCAGATCGAGAGGATGAGGAGGGTGCAGAAGAGTAAGGCTGAGCGAGCCACTCAACCAAGTCTGGTGCATCCTTTAAAGTAATTGAACGCACCTTCTGCAACTTCCCACTTTGGCTCAAGCCTGTTGCTCCTGCCCTACCCCTACCACCCCTGCGGAAGGGCCTGCCTCTTCCTCTGCATGTCATTTTTTAAATGACCCTGTGACAAAACTCTTAGTCCCTATACCGCTGAAGGACTGCTGCAGTATAGGTGAGCGGTCAGCAGTGGTGCACGTCAACCCTATCTATTGTGGACCTATAGCGGTCCTTACAGAACAGCAGACTGTACCGCACTCAAGCCTATGTACCGTAGCACCCTATACCAAGTTACCAGTCCTTATAAGAACTTTTGTGGACCAAGCAGGTTGTGTATTAGTGTTTAGCAGACTGTACGTCAGTCCCTATACCGCTGAAGGACTGCTGCAGTATAGGGCAGCGGTCAGCAGTGGTGCACGTCAACCCTATCTATTGTGGACCGATAGCGGTCCTTACAGAACAGCAGACTGTACCGCACTCAAGCCTATGTACCGTAGCACCCTATACCAAGTTACCAGTCCTTATAAGAACTTTTGTGGACCAAGCAGGTTGTGTATTAGTGTTTAGCAGACTGTACGTCAGTCCCTATACCGCTGAAGGACTGCTGCAGTATAGGGCAGCGGTCAGCAGTGGTGCACGTCAACCCTATCTATTGTGGACCGATAGCGGTCCTTACAGAACAGCAGACTGTACCGCACTCAAGCCTATGTACCGTAGCACCCTATACCAAGTTACCAGTCCTTATAAGAACTTTTGTGGAACAAGCAGGTTGTGTGTTAGTGATTAGCAGACTGTACGTCAGTCCCTATACCGCTGAAGGACTGCTGCAGTATAGGTGAGCGGTCAGCAGTGGTGCACGTCAACCCTATCTATTGTGGACCGATAGCGGTCCTTACAGAACAGCAGACTGTACCGCACTCAAGCCTATGTACCGTAGCACCCTATACCAAGTTACCAGTCCTTATAAGAACTTTTGTGGACCAAGCAGGTTGTGTATTAGTGTTTAGCAGACTGTACGTCAGTCCCTATACCGCTGAAGGACTGCTGCAGTATAGGGCAGCGGTCAGCAGTGGTGCACGTCAACCCTATCTATTGTGGACCGATAGCGGTCCTTACAGAACAGCAGACTGTACCGCACTCAAGCCTATGTACCGTAGCACCCTATACCAAGTTACCAGTCCTTATAAGAACTTTTGTGGACCAAGCAGGTTGTGTATTAGTGTTTAGCAGACTGTACGTCAGTCCCTATACCGCTGAAGGACTGCTGCAGTATAGGGCAGCGGTCAGCAGTAGTGCACGGCAACCCTATGTATTGTGGACCGATAGCGGTCCTTACAGAACAGCAGACTGTAACGCACTCAGGCCTATGTACCGTAGCACCCTATACCAAGTTACCAGTCCTTATAAGAACTTTTGTGGACCAAGCAGGTTGTGTGTTAGTGATTAGCAGACTGTACGTCAGTCCCTATACCAATGAAGGACTGCTGCAGTATAGGGCAGCGGTCAGCAGTAGTGCACGGCAACCCTATGTATTGTGGACCGATAGCGGTCCTTACAGAACAGCAGACTGTAACGCACTCAGGCCTATGTACCGTAGCACCCTATACCAAGTTACCAGTCCTTATAAAAACTTTTGTGGACCAAGCAGGTTGTGTGTTAGTGTTTAGCAGACTGTGCGTCAGTCCCTATACCGCTGAAGGACTGCTGCAGTATAGGGCAGCGGTCAGCAGTAGTGCACGGCAACCCTATGTATTGTGGACCGATAGCGGTCCTTACAGAACAGCAGACTGTAACGCACTCAGGCCTATGTACCGTAGCACCCTATACCAAGTTACCAGTCCTTATAAGAACTTTTGTGGACCAAGCAGGTTGTGTGTTAGTGATTAGCAGACTGTACGTCAGTCCCTATACCAATGAAGGACTGCTGCAGTATAGGGCAGCGGTCAGCAGTAGTGCACGGCAACCCTATGTATTGTGGACCGATAGCGGTCCTTACAGAACAGCAGACTGTAACGCACTCAGGCCTATGTACCGTAGCACCCTATACCAAGTTACCAGTCCTTATAAGAACTTTTGTGGAACAAGCAGGTTGTGTGTTAGTGATTAGCAGACTGTACGTCAGTCCCTATACCAATGAAGGACTGCTGCAGTATAGGGCAGCGGTCAGCAGTAGTGCACGGCAACCCTATGTATTGTGGACCGATAGCGGTCCTTACAGAACAGCAGACTGTAACGCACTCAGGCCTATGTACCGTAGCACCCTATACCAAGTTACCAGTCCTTATAAGAACTTTTGTGGACCAAGCAGGTTGTGTGTTAGTGATTAGCAGACTGTACGTCAGTCCCTATACCAATGAAGGACTGCTGCAGTATAGGGCAGCGGTCAGCAGTAGTGCACGGCAACCCTATGTATTGTGGACCGATAGCGGTCCTTACAGAACAGCAGACTGTAACGCACTCAGGCCTATGTACCGTAGCACCCTATACCAAGTTACCAGTCCTTATAAGAACTTTTGTGGAACAAGCAGGTTGTGTGTTAGTGATTAGCAGACTGTACGTCAGTCCCTATACCAATGAAGGACTGCTGCAGTATAGGGCAGCGGTCAGCAGTAGTGCACGGCAACCCTATGTATTGTGGACCGATAGCGGTCCTTACAGAACAGCAGACTGTAACGCACTCAGGCCTATGTACCGTAGCACCCTATACCAAGTTACCAGTCCTTATAAGAACTTTTGTGGACCAAGCAGGTTGTGTGTTAGTGATTAGCAGACTGTACGTCAGTCCCTATACCAATGAAGGACTGCTGCAGTATAGGGCAGCGGTCAGCAGTAGTGCACGGCAACCCTATGTATTGTGGACCGATAGCGGTCCTTACAGAACAGCAGACTGTACTGCACTCAGGCCTATGTACCGTAGCACCCTATACCAAGTTACCAGTCCTTATAAAAACTTTTGTGGACCAAGCAGGTTGTGTGTTAGTGTTTAGCAGACTGTGCGTCAGTCCCTATACCGCTGAAGGACTGCTGCAGTATAGGGCAGCGGTCAGCAGTAGTGCACGGCAACCCTATGTATTGTGGACCGATAGCGGTCCTTACAGAACAGCAGACTGTAACGCACTCAGGCCTATGTACCGTAGCACCCTATACCAAGTTACCAGTCCTTATAAGAACTTTTGTGGACCAAGCAGGTTGTGTGTTAGTGATTAGCAGACTGTACGTCAGTCCCTATACCAATGAAGGACTGCTGCAGTATAGGGCAGCGGTCAGCAGTAGTGCACGGCAACCCTATGTATTGTGGACCGATAGCGGTCCTTACAGAACAGCAGACTGTACCGCACCCAAGCCTATGTACCGTAGCACCCTAGACAGACCAAGTTACCAGTCCTGATAAAGAGCTTTGTGGAACAAGTGAGTTGTGAATGATTAGCAGACTGCAGCAGAAGGGCAGCAGTCAAGTATAATATTCTTTCTATATTTGGAAGAAAGAATATTATACGTGTACAAGCCTATTACCGTACCACTGATACCAGTCCTGAAAAGAACCTTTGTGGAACTAATAGTAACAGCAAGTCTTTAAAATTATCCTCACTGCCTGACACACTGCTTCCTGCCTGTCCCTATACAAATTGGCAAAAAAGAGTAGGCTGGAACGATTAGCTGGAACAGCTCTTTTGTGGACCTGATAGTAACAGCTAATGATGATGATGATGATGATGATGAAGAAAGACTAATCTGGCTGAGCTGTCCCTAAAATAGCAGCATACAGCGCTCTGTCCCTTTATCTAAACTGACAAAAGAAACTCAGGCTGCTGACCTAACACCTATACCAGTCCTGAAAAGAACTTTTGTGTACCAAATAGCTAGCGTTTTCTCTGTCCCTACTCCACACAGGATCCTTTCCCTACAGTGACAGAAGAAAGAATGTAAAATGGCCACCGGATCGGGTGTATTTATAGGTTAGGGGGAATGTCCAAGTGTCCATGAGCTGTCATGTCTCAATTGGTTGTCCTGTAACACATGATAAACGTGTCACGAAAGGTTAAAGTTCTTGTATACATTAAACACGTAAGTCCGCCGGGGCGAACGACGGAAAAAGGCGTTCGAACCCGCGGACGGCGAAAGTCGGAAATTCGCCGCGAAACGACCGCCGGGCGAACCGTTCGGCCATCACTATAGGTGAGCATTTTCAGGCAGCAGTAAGTCAGTGCACCCACCAACTGTAATTCTTGGAGGGAGAAAAAATTTGAGTGGCTTCTTAGTGGGTAAGCGCTGCAGTTCTCTTATCTTTTTGTTATTTCCTATCCTTATTACAAGGACTAGATGAACTTAAAAATCCACAGCATTGTGTATATTAAAATGATGTTTTTCTGTTATTTCTTTTTTCTAGCACATGTGTTAGTGGAATCCTGGAATGCCCTCAGACGCAAGAGACTATAAAGAGTATGTGTGTTGCTGAAAGATACAAAATAATTAATGATCATGCTTACGCAATTAAAGTTGAATTCCAGGCTGTTACTAACTGAGCTTAAATCTGCTCCCACCCCCTCTCCTAAATCCAATTCTAACTACCCTGTAGAAGGAAGATGCATGTACTTAACTATTCTTAGGGTGCTTTGGTCCAATCACGTGATCTTCCGAGCAGTCGGCTTCAGGGGAAGTAAGAGACTGCCAAAACAAGCTGCGATGCTTGCGTGAGGGCATCACTCATAAGCTTATTATGGTGCAACCTCCTCCCCCTTGAAGCCATCACTGGGAGCCAGTCATGCCACTTTACCCAAAATTCCAAAGCCTTATGTCCTAGGAATCAGACAATAGATGTGGAGGGTGACAGGAAGAAAACTCATTGTGTAGTTATCACACCTATGTATTTGATATAGGCCATGTACAGGAGGAAGCCCTGCTACTTCAGTTATGCTATGTGACAGCACAACTCTGTTGCTTATTCTCACTTCTGCAGAGCTATAAAAGCAATATAAGCACTAATTAAAGATGGGAGCAGACTTTTTATATTTTTTGCATTGTCTTTTCACTTTAATGTGACACCATTGCACTGATGTTTGGATAGAAGTGGAAGTTGTCGCAGTCAAGTAGAAACCTGCCACCCACAGCTTGACTGTTGATTATACATAACAGCATTCTTCATGCTCCCAAAGCCCCCATTAAAGGCCTTAAAGGTCTCTCTGAGTCCCCCTGCCCAGCTCTTCCACACAGGCAAATAGTTCTATACCACCACACCAGTATCTTTCATTAACCATTTTACTACCACTGTTGGTCCAACTGCCATTTTTGTGTTCTACAGGGTCTCTGCTTTCAGAAAATATATCATGTTTTGGGGAGTTTTAAGTAGTCTTCAGATCAAAAATATGCATTTAAAGTAGTTGTGAAGTCTAAACATTTTTACCTTAATGCATTCCTTGCATTGAGGTAATACATTTTTAGGTGTCAGCATCCCCCCTCACTCCCCTTTTACTTACCTGAGACCTCTTTCGATCCAGTGCCGTGGAATGATTCACGTCTTTTCTCCCTTCACTTCTGGGTCTCGCTGGCTTTGCTGGGGCACAGGGAGCCATTGGCTTTCAGTGCTATCAAAGCCAGGGACGAGGGAGTGGGGGTCAGGGCCGAGTCCCGCTGTCTGTGTCAATGGACGCAGCAGTGTGAGCATGCAAAAGTACCCCCACGGGAAGTGGCTTCCCATGGGAGGCACTGGCAAGAGAGGAAAGGCCAGGATGGGGGACACGAAAAGCGGAGCTTCCATTGCACAGAGTAGGCAATTATAAACATGTTTATTATTTATTGTATTTTTTTAAATGTACCTTTACAATCCCTTTAAATGTGTGCAAAAAATGAAAAATAAATAAATAAATAAATAAAACAAAAACAGAGAATAATAAATAAGGCCCAGGCAGCAAAGGGGTTAAAAATAGGTGGTGGTCCTGTTCATCAGGTACTTTCTGGATTGGACCTATTAAATTACTCTACTTTCTGCTGCCTGATTTGAGTGCAACAGAAATAACCAAAGAGTCACTAATGCTTATTTCTATCTTTTGTCTTTTGTAGCCTGCACATCACCTATGTCTTTCTATGACTGCAAATTTCCTAACTCCAACACACTGGGCTCACAGTGTCAAAAAAGCTGCAAAACCCAGGACATGGAATGTGTAAGCAAATTCAATTAGCAAGAAGATCTCATGCCATCATTTATACATAGTAATATATTGTCTGCGTTATCAACAACTGCGTTATTAATAACTAAAGAAATGTCCATGGGGGTTATTTAACCACTTCAGCTCCGGACCAATAAACACCTGAAGGACCAGAGGTCTTTTTGCAATTTCGCACTGCGCTGCTTTAACTGGTAATTGCGCGGTCATGCAATATTGCACCCAAACGAAATTTGCGTCCTTTTCTTCCCACAAATAGAGCTTTCTTTTGATGGTATTTGATTGCCTCTGCGATTTTTTTTTTTTGCGATATAAATGGAAAAAGAGCGAAAATTTTGAAAAAAAAAGATATTTTCTTCTTTTTGTTATAAGAAAAATCGAATAAACTAAATTTTAGTCATACATTGAGGGCAAAATTTATTTAGCCACATGTCTTTAGTAAAAAAAATGTCAATAAGCGTATATTTTTTGGTTTGCGCAAAAGTTATAGCGTCTACAAACTAGAGTACATTTTCTGGAATTTACACAGCTTTTAATTTATGACTGCCGATCTCATTTCTTGAGGTGCTAAAATGGCAGGGCAGTACAAATCCCCCCCAAATGACCCCATTTTGGAAAGTAGACACCCCAAGGAAATTGCTGATGGGTATGTTGAGCCCATTGAATATTTATTTTTTTTGTCCTAAGGGATTGAATAATGACAAAAAAAAAAAAAAAAATTTTTTTTTACAAAAAGTTGTCACTAAATGATATATTGCTCACACATGCCATGGTTATATGTGGAATTGCACCCCAAAATATATTCCGCTACTTCTCCCGAGTATGGCGATACCACGTGTGTGGGACTTTTTGGAAGTCTAGTCGCGCACGGCACCCCGAAAACCAATCACCACCTTCAGGATTTCTAAGGGTGCAAATTTTTGATTTAACTCCTCACTACCTATCACAGTTTCGAAGGCCATAAAATGCCAAAATAGCACAAAACCCCCCAAAATGACCCCATTTTGGAAAGTAGACACCCCAAGCTATTTACTGAGAGGCATGTTGAGTCCATGGAATATTTTATATTTTGCCACAAGTTGCGGGAATATTACAAACTTTTTTTTTTTTGCACCAAGTTGTCACTAAATGATATATTGCTTACACATGCTATGGGCATATGTGAAATGACACCCCAAAATACATTCTGCTGCTTCTCCCGAGTACGTGTGGGACTTTTGGGAGTCTAGTCGCGCACGGCACCCCGAAAACCAATCACCACCTTCAGGATTTCTAAGGGTGCAAATTTTTGATTTAACTCCTCACTACCTATCACAGTTTCGAAGGCCATAAAATGCCAAAATAGCACAAAACCCCCCCAAATGACCCCATTTTGGAAAGTAGACACCCCAAGCTATTTACTGAGAGGCATGTTGAGTCCATGGAATATTTTATATTTTGCCAAAAGTTGCGGGAATATTACAAACTTTTTTTTTTTTTGCACAAAGTTGTCACTAAATGATATATTGCTCACACATGCTATGTGCAGAAGTCAAATTACACCCCAAAATAAATTCTGCTGCTTCTCCCGAGTATGGGGATATCACATGTGGGGGACTTTTTGGGAGCCTAGCCACGTACGGGACCCCGAAAACCAAGCACTGCCTTCCGGATTTGAATATAAAATGCTATAAAAAACAAACTAACCAGAGTCACCCGTAACACTTATACGGTGATCAGTGGTGAAAGGGTTAACTAGGGGCAATCAGGGGGTTCAAATTTTTATTAGGTAGTATATGGGGGTCCCTGGCGCTATATAAAAACCTGACGGGGAACCTAAATAACTAACTGGCTAACCAGCGTCACCAGTGACACTTATACTGTGATCGCTGGTGAAAGGGGGTGAAAGGGTTAACTAGCAGCAATCAGGGGGTTAAAACCATTATTGGGTAGTATATCGGGGTACCTAGCGCTATAAAAACCTGGCGGTGAACCTAAAAAAATAACTAGCTACCTAGCGACACTAGCGACACTGATGCAGCGTTCAGAAAAATTATCGCTTAGTGACACTGGCAAAAGGGGGTGAAAGGGTTAACTAGCGGAAATCAGGGGGTTAAAACCATTATTGGGTAGTATATCGGGGTACCTAGCGCTATAAAAACCTGGCGGTGAACCTAAAAAAATAACTAGCTACCTAGCGACTGTAGCGACACTAATGCAGCGATCAGAAAAACGATCGCTTAGTGACACTGGCAAAAGGGGGTGAAAGGGTTAACTAGCGGCAATCAGGGGGTTAAAACCATTATTGGGTAGTATATCGGGGTACCTAGCGATATAAAAACCTGGCGGTGAACCTAAAAAAATAACTAGCTACCTAGCGACACATGCAGCGATCAGAAAAATGATCGCTTACGCTTAGTGACACTGGCAAAAGGGGGTGAAAGGGTTAACTAGCGGCAATCAGGGGGTTAAAAACATTATTGGGTAGTATATCGGGGTACCTAGCGCTATAAAAACCTGGCGGTGAACCTAAAAAAATAACTAGCTACCTAGCGACTGTAGCGACACTAATGCAGCGATCAGAAAAACGATCGCTTAGTGACACTGGCAAAAGGGGGTGAAAGGGTTAACTAGCGGCAATCAGGGGGTTAAAAACATTATTGGGTAGTATATCGGGGTACCTAGCGCTATAAAAACCTGGCGGTGAACCTAAAAAAATAACTAGCTACCTAGCGACACTAGCGACACATGCAGCGATCAGAAAAATGATCGCTTAGTGACACTGGCAAAAGGGGGTGAAAGGGTTAACTCTAGGGGCAATCAGGGGGTTAAATCTTTATTGGGGGGTGATAGGGGGCTACCCTGGACCTAACACTAACTGTCCTGACAGTTTTTACTGTCACAACTGACACTGAATGCATTGATCAGTAAAGAAATGATCAATGCAATCAGTGACACTGTGACTGGGGGGGGAGGGGGGGCGGGGGGGGGGGATCGGGGGGCGATCGGGGGGGGGATCGGGGGGGGTTTGTGTGCCTGTGTGTACCTACATGTCAGTGTAGTGTTGGTGCACACTTACTTTTACTGTTCTCCTCGTAGTCCGGTCAAAAAGACCGCCCCGAGGAGAATGACATCACTTCCTCCTTCCTGTGTAAACAATACACAGGGGAGGAAGCTTCTCATTGGCCAGGAGCGATCCAGAGGGGGTGGCCGAAAACCAACGGCCATCCCCTCATCACGGAGCGCTCCTGGACCGAATCGGACCGCCGTAACCAGCGGGAGGGGGTCCGATCGGACCCCCCACCCGCTGGAAGGCAATCACGTAGATGTACGTGATTATGCCTGCCTGTGCCATTGTGCTGACGTACAATGGCAATACGGCGGTCCTCAAGTGGTTAAGAAAGGCAAATTCACTTTGCACTGAAAGTGCACTTGGAAGTGCAGTTGCTCTAAATCTAAGGGGTATAGCTGAAATGAGTGGAAGCTCTGCTGATTTTATCATCCAATCATGTGCAAGCTAAAATGCTGTTTTTTTTATTTTCCTTGCATGCCCCCCTCAGATCTACAGGGACTTTACTTTCAAGTGCACTTACAGTGCAAAGTGGATTTTCCTTTAGTAAATAACCCCCATGTCTACTTTATTTTAATGTGGATCTAAATATGAAACAAATGTACAGTATATACAGTATGGTTAATTACAATGGACAACATTAACAGTTCTTCTTTAAGCCCAGGCTGCCCTTCTTTAGTCTCAACCATAACTATTATTTTCAAGCCACAAATTGAACGTATCCCTTTTTGATGGCATTTGGGTGCATTAATAGGACTGTTGTTATTGGCTTTCAGGCAAATGTTCACTTAAAAAAATATAATTTTCTAAACAAAGCCATTGCATATGTGTCATTTGATGAGTTCAGATACATTTTAAAACATGACTTAAAAAATAATAATGATTTTGGATTATATGGAACTGATACCTATATAAGAACAGGCCAATATGATAGCTTTGGAACTCTAACAAGTTACCTTTTCTAAAGTTAAACCAAATACAGTAAGATTATAGGAACCGATCACTGATTAATATCCCCCATCGTATTGCTACAAAGAAGTATGGGGTTACAGCTATATTTAAGGAAGGTCAGGTGCAGTCCAGGCTTCAGTTACTATATAAAAAAAAAACACACAAGGAAATAGACGCAATGAAATTAGCACACCTAAAATAATAATAATAATTATGTTAAAAGAATTATAAAATAAAAACAAGTAAAGTAAAGCTCAATGTATTATGATAAAATAAAAATGGGGAGCAGCCCCAAAGTCCATTCACTTGGGCTAACTGGTCCTTGGAGCAAGAAGCAGGCCCTGACAATAAAGCAAACAAGATAAAACAGGAAACGCGCCTCTTAAGCCTCGTACACATGATCGGATTTCCGTCAGGGAATTGTGTGATGACAGACTGTTTGTCTAAACTCCGAACCGCTAGTACGCCCCATCAGACAATTGTTGTCCAACTTTCCGCCAACAAATGTTGGATGGCAGGCTAGTAAATTTTTGTCAGACAATGATCTGTTGTCAGATTTTCATATCGTGTGTACACAAGTCTGTCACACAAAAGTCCAAAGTACAAATACGTATTCTCGGAATCAATGCTCACCAAACAAGACATCAGCAGAAGGTGCCCAAAGGGTGGCGCTCAAGAGCTGAAATTCCACGTAGTACGTCACTACGTTCATGTTTGTTGGCCGATATGCAAGACAAAATCCAGGCACGCGCCCTTCGGGCAAAAGTCTGTCACTCTGTTGGCCAACAATCCGATTGTGTGTGCGAGGCTTAAGTGTTGACTTCAGAAGAAATGTTATTAAAACTCAAAATTAGCACAGGAAATCAGTGTATCTAGCTGTCAGATGGGAGGATGCCGGCCAGCTGAGCAGTGTTAATTTTGGTAGCACATTTTGATTTAGTTTTAGTCTTAGTCTTTTTACTAAAATGCCCTTTTTTATTTTTAGTCACATTTTAGCCATCTGCAATTGTTTTAGTTTTAGGCCGCGTACACACGGGCGGACTGTTCGCCCAACCTTGTCCGCTGAACAGTGTTTGGGCGGACAGTCCGCTCGTGTGTGGGCTTTCAGCGGACAGTTTCAGCGGACAGTTGGACGGACAAAGTCTTTCGGAAATTCCGAAAAACTGTCCGCTGAAACTGTGTTTGAGCGAACAGTCCGCCCGTGTGTGGGCCTGTCCGCTGTACTTTCGAAATGAGCGGACTGTTCCCGCTCGGAAAGTCCGCCCATTTCGAGCGCGTGTACAGGTAGGCGGGGCCCGCGAAGGAGACGTCGCGGGCTCCGCCGCCTGGAATGGGCTTAAAGGGGAACCCCAACGCCGAAAAAAATCGGCGTGGGGGTTCCCCCCAAGTCCACACCAGACCCTTGTCCGAGCACGCTACCCGGCCGGCCAGGAAAGGGGGGCGAGCGAGCGCGCCCCCCCTCCTGAGCCGTACCAGGCCGCGTGCCCTCAACATGGGGGGTGCCTTGGGGAAGGGGGGGCCGCGCGGCCCCCCCACCCCAAAGCACCTTGTCCCCATGTTGATGAGGACAAGGGCCTCTTCCCGACAACCCTGGCCGTTGGTTGTCGGGGTCTGCGGGCGGGGGGCTTATCGGAATCCGGGAGCCCCCTTTAAGAAGGGGGCCCCCGGATACCGGCCCCCCACCCTATGTGAATGAGTATGGGGTACAATGTACCCCTACCCATTCACCTGTGAAATAAAGTACAAAAAAAACACAACACATGGAAAAAGTATTTTATTGCACAGCTCCGGGGGTCTTCCGTCTTCGGGGGTCTTCTCGCCGGACTCCTCCGCTATGTGTGTGTAGCTCTTTTGCTAGCGGAGGAGTCCGGCTTTCTTCCTCCCCGCCGCCGGCCTCTTCTCCCGACTTCGGGGGTCTTGTCCCCCTCTTCGGTTCTTCTGCCGGGCCACCGCGCCTGGTCCGGTGGCCCGGTCTTCTGTCGCCGTCTTCCGTTCTTCTGTCGCCGCCTTCGGTTCTTCTGCCGGGCCACCGCGCCTTCTTGTAGCTCTTTTACAGGCGGTGGCCCGGTCTTCTGTCGCCGCTGTCGTCGTCGCCGCCGCCGCCTTCCGTTCTTGTTCTTCTTCTTCTTCTCCTGGAGATGTTGACTCGACGAGCTCTCCGGCCGGAATGCCAGGGACACGCTCCGCTGCCACTTATATAGTGACAATGGGGCGGTGTCACATGGTATATGTCACATGGGTTGGTCACATGGGTTGATGTCACATGGGGACTATGACATCGTAAGGGGGCGGGGTCACCATGTGACCAACCCATGTGACATATACCATGTGACACCGCCCCATTGTCACTATATAAGTGACCGCACAGCGCGGCTCTGGCATTCCGGCCGGAGAGCTCGTCGAGTCAACATCTCCAGGAGAAGAAGAAGAAGAAGAACAAGAAGAAGAACAAGAACGGAAGGCGGCGGCGGCGGCGGCGACGACGACAGCAGCGACAGAAGACCGGGCCACCGCCTGTAAAAGAGCTACAAGAAGGCGCGGTGGCCCGGCAGAAGAACCGAAGGCGGCGACAGAAGAACGGAAGACGGCGACAGAAGACCGGGCCACCGGACCAGGCGCGGTGGCCCGGCAGAAGAACCGAAGAGGGGGACAAGACCCCCGAAGTCGGGAGAAAAGGCCGGCGGCGGGGAGGAAGAAAGCCGGACTCCTCCGCTAGCAAAAGAGCTACACACACATAGCGGAGGAGTCCGGCGAGAAGACCCCCGGAGCTGTGCAATAAAATACTTTTTCCATGTGTTGTGTTTTTTTTTGTACTTTATTTCACAGGTGAATGGGTAGGGGTACATTGTACCCCATACTCATTCACATAGGGTGGGGGGCCGGTATCCGGGGGCCCCCTTCTTAAAGGGGGCTCCCGGATTCCGATAAGCCCCCCGCCCGCAGACCCCGACAACCAACGGCCAGGGTTGTCGGGAAGAGGCCCTTGTCGCGCGGCCCCCCCTTCCCCAAGGCACCCCCCATGTTGAGGGCACGCGGCCTGGTACGGCTCAGGAGGGGGGGCGCGCTCGCTCGCCCCCCTTTCCTGGCCGGCCGGGTAGCGTGCTCGGACAAGGGTCTGGTGTGGACTTGGGGGGAACCCCCACGCCGATTTTTTTCGGCGTTGGGGTTCCCCTTTAAGCCCATTCCAGGCGGCGGAGCCCGCGACGTCTCCTTCGCGGGCCCCGCCTACCTGTACACGCGCTCGAAATGGGCGGATTTGCCTCCTCCTTACGTGGGCGAGTCCGTTCATTTCAAAAGTTGAGCGAACTGTTCGTCAAACAGTCCGCTCGTGTGTGGGCAAGTCCGCTCATGCAAATTTTGAGCGGACTGTTTGCCGAAACTGTTTGACGAACAAGGTTGGGCAAACAGTCCGCGCGTGTGTACGCGGCCTTAGTCTTATTTAGTCAACTAAAATCTCCAGTACATTTTAGTAAACTAAAACTAATTTTAGTCATCTAAAATCGAACAGGTTAAAGTGGTTTGGTACCTAAAAATGAAAGTTCATGTTATTAAAATCAACAGTTAGCATACTTACCTACGAACCCTGAAAAAAAAAAATATTATTTACTTACCTTTTATTTCTGATGTTTCAGCTGACTTCCGGGTTCTCCTCCCGTGGGAGTAGGGGTGGCTATCGTCCTCGCAATGGTCCCTGGGAAATTTCCCAAGAATCCATGGGGGACATTGAAATTGCGAAATCTCGCGAGATTTCGTTCGGACGCCGGTCACGTGACAAGGGCGTGTACGAATTTGCCATTTTTAAAGTGGGCAGGCAGCTGTATCTGCCATTACACACGAGGTAGCAAGCAAACAAGTGATTGCTTCTGTGGGTTCGTTTTCATTCATTCTTTGTTCTCTGTGCTGTGTGGTTTTCGTTGCCTTGACAACGGGGCGGGAACTTCCTGGAGTTTTTCTTTCCTTGTCACTGCTCTCACTGAGCATGTGCAAGATGGAGCGGAGCATGCTGGGAGCCAGACGTCATCATATACCAGGAAGTAAATGCCTGTGGGCTTCAGACGCCCACAGTTAAAATGGAAAATGCCAGAGTAGGTTTTTATAAGTCATCCTGAAGAAAAGATTCGTCGCGCCGGGGGTCAAATAAACGCCGGACGTGGATGCCAATCGAAGCTAGCACTCACCCACCAGTGAGACAGGTAAGAAAAAAAGAAAAAAAGAGCGGAATCCCACTTTAAGTTAATTTGTGATGCATTTTTTAAAGAGTAACTCCACTTTTGATGAGAAAAAAAATCTTCCCCTCTGGGTGATCAATGTACATTGCAAGGATTATAACAATCTTTGTTGCAGATTCCTACCTTTTTGTTATTCTGAAGTAATCCAAGTGTGTTTGTTTGTGCCTCTGTTCTGAGTAGGTCTAATGGGAGTATTTTCATAATTATCTGCCAGATGTAGAACTACAGGGCACTAATGAGGAAATCTGCTGGGCCTGCATCCCTTTAGACGGTGTGAAGGACTAGCATCAAATGTAGAGCTTTAAGGACACTGCCACTTGCTGGTTCTTCTTTTTAAGGGCTTTGTTTACCCATTTTTATTAAACGCAAGTTCAGCAAACAAACATAGGTTTCCCTCGTAGGGGTTGTCAGCATTCCTTTTTCCATCAACAAAGTGACATTCAGCCTAGTTGGCTCTCACTTGCAGCACTGCTGCTCTGGCCTTACACTCCAGGCCCTCATCTGTCTCGTACAGACTGCTTCACCGACCACCTTGGTGCACACAGCTAGCAGTCTCTTGCTGCACTGGCTCCCACTTGGAGCCCTCCTGACTCCTAGTAATCAGACTTCCTCTCTGCCGTGGTGGAGCCCAGAACCATGGCCGGGTTACTACTAAAAGCCCAGCACTCACCTGATCAGTATGCTGGCTGTTCTCAAAATCAGGACCCAGGACTAGGGATTTCATCCCTCCCAGAGCTTCAGGTCCCAAAGTGGACTTTGCAAAACACTGAGGAAACTGAAAGGCCAGTTTCCTCTTCATGTTACAAGCTCCCTGGAGCCCTGTCCCGTTGAGAATTCTGGGTCACAACCTCCTTCTAGACCCTGGCAGGGCAACGCTCTGCCACAACGGGTTGCTATTGAAAGTATCTCTCAAAAAATGACATTTTTGTTGCAAGGCATGCCTGAAATCTAACTTGTATCTTAGGTAGACTTCAGGGAAACTTGGTGAGCTCATCACACAAGCAGGAAATTATGTTTCTGGGGAATGGTCAGTACACATTCTGTGTATAGAAAATACCAGGTAGCCATATTGCAATGTAATTACTAAACGATCAGTGTTGCAATTATATGCGCTATATAATTTTTTCTTTATTTGCCTTTTTTTTCCCCCATGAAAGTAAAGTTACCCTTTGAGCATTTCTCTACAATTTCCAAACTCATTATATACTCATGGGCTAAAAAAATCTAATATGTTATTATTTAGGGTGTTAAGGTTTGAACATGCACTACAGACACAGATTTAGTCATGATATAACTTATTTAGGTAAAACCAAGTTTTGTTACAAGAATATTGCTTTTTTGACAGAAGTGTAATGTTAAAATAACTCTTTGCGAGATGATGCCACTATGCAGTGCATATTTACATGAACTTTAACAGTTCAAGTAACTCAACAGAACACAACAAACATTTCAGGAGCAACAAGCACACAACACAGGCACCATCACTGACAGTCTAGCAAAGCATAATAAACCAATACTCAAGGGTATTGCTTATTTCTGCAATAAGAATCAGCTCTAATTCTCAGATATGGATTATAGCATTCACCACTTTTTATCAACTCCTCTCTCTCTCTCTTAGCATTCACAATGACAATAAATATAAATATCACATTAAAAAGACTACTAGGGACAGGACCCTGCCATAAGACTGCCCTATTTGACAGTTACTGATCTATTTTTCTTTTTCATAAGTGTAATATTTACCTCTATTGTCAAATTTGTCAATGTTAAGAGTGAAAAGAGTTTCTAAAAAGTGGTAGTTCCACATACTAATGACATTTGTAGAAAACACATTTTTCCTATAAATTTAATTGACAATTAAAACTGTTGTTGAATTATTGATTCTTCTTATTGTAGTAAGCACAACCCACACGTGTTAGGTATGCTTCTTTTCTTAGAAATACCTGGAGAATAAAACACTTCTATTTGTTTGAATTAATTTTAAAGAAAGCACGTCATGCCAACATGACCCTTGCTTTATTCAGCCAGACTCTGGAGGGGTCACCGTGACACTGAATACAATCTCTGCTAAGGCCTGATAAGCTGGCATAGCCAGCAGGTCTAATGCAAAAGGTTTTAGCAGGTGATAAAAAGTGTCACTCTCAGTGCACATGTGCAGAGTTTCCAAAATGGCGGCTTGAGGCGGGAGCTCCATACCACCTAGCCCAAAGCAGCTCACAGAGAATGAGCTACACCCGACGATCCAGACTCCTAAGCCCCCCAGGGACAACCTTTGTATGGCTGGGAGCTCGGCTCACAGGGACCTTGGGTCACAATTTGAATCGGCAACGCCGGCCAGGTGTACCAAGATGGCCGCCGTGGCCCAGCAGAATGTACCAGGTGCAGAGGGACGGGCATAACTCAGGCACGTGATCGCCCCAGCTTCCATCACATACAAACTGCAGGCCAGAACAGTAACCACTAGCTTATGACACCCTCCCCAGCATCCACTGAATCTTTACTGGCCCGTGGCTTTGGGGACAGTGCATTTTCTCCAGTCAGGCCCTCTTTTACAACATACCAGGGGGTCCCTGTGCCTATCATACCTGCTCAGGACACTTACTTCCAGCCAGGAGACCTATACCTGAAGCTTTCTGAACTACTGGAAAGGGGCTTAGCCTCCACGGTGGCTAATATAACAGGAGACATCAAAGCTGACTTCCAAAACCTGGGTTCCAGGATGAAAGCCATTGAGAACAAACTGGAGATTATGATAGCAACCACTAATCAAAATTCAGACCGTATTCAGATACTACAAGACTTGAGTCAGTCCTTTCTAGGATCGACGAGCTAGAAAACAGATCCAAAAGATACAATTTTAGGATCAGAGGTCTCCCAGAATCCATTGTAGATGTCTCTCAGGCTGCCCAGGAGATTATTAAAACCTTAATCCCTAACAATCCACAGCACCGTCTGGAATTAGACAGAGTCCACAGAGCCTTGGGACCCCCAAGGAAGGATGGTTCCCCATCATCATCGCAAAACCACACTTCTATTCTGTCAAGGAGGAGATAATGAAGCAATCCAGAGCGATGAAACAGATTACCTGTCTTTGTCATCCAATCCTCATTTTTGCAGACTTATCCCCCTCCACAATCCAGCGGAGAATCCCCTACTCTCAGTGCTCAAACAATAGGACATTAAATACTTCCCATTTCTGTTAAATTCTTCTTCAAGGGCAAGCATTATTCCTTCTCCATTCTCCAGGAAGGGGAGAAAGTTCTTCTGTCCCTCATCTAGCAGAAAGCAGAAATGGACACGTCCATCTCCAATCTCAATTCTGTGAAGTGTCCATCTCCTACGAGCCCTCTGACCCCCCTGTGGAACAAGCCGAGAACCAAGAGAACAACAGCTCGACCTGAGTACCTAATGTCATTTTTCTATGTATGTATGTGTACTTTGAAAATGTAAAAAATGAAAACATATTATCATGAATGATTTGCAAATTGTGTTGCAAAGTATGTAAGATTTTTTTAAATGTGAAAAATGTATTAAAAACCATTTAAAACGAAACAGCCCAACCTGATGGGCTGAACTAACCTCTACAATCTACACTTTTTTGCTCACCTTTTTAAGGTCGAGGTCTCCAGGGACATCAAACCCTGCTGATCGGAGCAATAGCTCTATAGGTTCTGTAATTTTTAGTCAAAAACATTTTTTTCCCTTCTTTTTTTCTTCAAGAACCCCCTCTTAGAGGGGACACCATACTGTCAGATCACTCAGTAGTGACTGTATCTCTCTTTAAAAAGTCTCACCACTCCAAATGCACACAGTGAAGACTTAATGAGTCCATTTTATCTTACCCCACTAGGGTCACCAAAATCAACAAGGCCCTACTAGAATATTTTACAATGAACTACCTTAGTGACACTTCAGCAGAGATGTTGTGGGCTGCTCATAAGGTCACCATAATGGGGACATTAATCTAAATTGCCACTGAAATCAAAAAAGAAAGAAAGGCAGATATAGTAAAACTGGAACAAGCATACACGTACTTAAGGGCACGTCACAATTAGATGCAGCTAGACTGGAGCTGAACCTTGCTTTCAATTTTATACCCAGAAGGACAAACCAGGACCAATGCTGGCCACCAAACTGTCCGGCAGGGCAAGGATTCATTCTCTCCCCAAGATTCGGACTCATGGTCAGTTCACAACATCTGACCCCACCAAAATCCTGGAATCCTTCAGAGATTTGTATGACAAGCTATATAGTGCTCCATCGCAGGGCAACAAAGACACCATATCTCAATTCCTCTAAACCCTCCCCATTCCCTCACTCTGTGATAAACATAAAACTATTATGAAAAAAATTATCACTGAAGAGGAAATTTTGGAGGCCATTAGAAATCTGAAAAGAGGCTCCACCAATGGCCCAGATGGTCTTTTGGTACCATATTGCAAAGTTTTCGTTAACACTCTAGCCCCATATATGGCTACATTTTTAGTGCCAAAATGTCTGGTGACCCCCTAAGCCCTGATCTAACTACAGCCTTCATTACTGTAATCTGTAAACCTGATAAGAACCCTGAGGAGGTAGGAAATTATTGACCAATATCACTCATAAATAACGATCTGAAAATCCTTACCAAAATCCTAGCTAACCGACTAGCCTCTTTCATAAGTTCCTATATTCATAAGTACCAGGCGGGATTCATCCCAGGGAGACAGGGCCTGAACCAAACCAGAAGGGCCATAGATATAATATCCATTCTACAATACAATTGGCCAGGGGGAACTAAACAACAGGGAACTGCTTTCCCTCGATATACAGAAAGCATTTGATTCAGTGTCCTGGCCATATATCTTAACGCTCTTGAAGCATTGGGGTTTTGGTCACCGCTTCCTAAGCATCATGAGAGCCCTTTATTCCTGTCCCAGATCACTAATACACTTACAGGGCTATTACTCCCCCATCCATATTGCTAGAGGTACAAGGCAGGGCTGCCCTTTATCACCACACATTTTTGCCATTGCCAAAGAGACTCTGGCAATGGCAATACGAGAAAACCTTGACATCAAAGGGGTTTCTTGTTGCCCCCAGGTCCATAAATGAAGTCTTTTCGCTGATGACCTAATCTTATTAATTTCCTCTCCTATAACCTCTCTCCCCAATGTCGTACTCTTACTTCCTTTGCGAACATCTCTGGCCTCCATGTCAACTATAACAAATCTCAAGCCCTGAACATATCCCTCTAACCTTGGGGGCAACAGAACTTGAAATTTGACTGGAATGATTCCTTCATCAAATATTTAACCACTTCAGAACCGCCGTATTGCCAATGTACGTCAGCACAATGGCACAGGCAGGCATAATCACGTACATCTACGTGATTGCCTTCCAGCGGGTGGGGGGTCCGATCGGACCCCCTCCCGCTGGTTACGGCGGTCCGATTCGGTCCAGGAGCGCTCCGTGATGAGGGGATGGCCGTTGGTTTTCGGCCACCCCCTCTGGATCGCTCCTGGCCAATGAGAAGCTTCCTCCCCTGTGTATTGTTTACACAGGAAGGAGGAAGTGATGTCATTCTCCTCGGGGCGGTCTTTTTGACCGGACTACGAGGAGAAGAGTAAAAGTAAGTGTGCACCAACACTACACTGACATGTAGGTACACACAGGCACACAAACCCCCCCCCGATCCCCCCCCCCGATCGCCCCCCGACCCCCCCCGCCCCCCCTCCCCCCCCAGTCACAGTGTCACTGATTGCATTGATAATTTCTTTACTGATCAATGCATTCAGTGTCAGTTGTGACAGTAAAAACTGTCAGGACAGTTAGTGTTAGGTCCAGGGTAGCCCCCTATCACCCCCCAATAAAGATTTAACCCCCTGATTGCCCCTAGAGTTAACCCTTTCACCCCCTTTTGCCAGTGTCACTAAGCGATCATTTTTCTGATCGCTGCATGTGTCGCTAGGTAGCTAGTTATTTTTTTAGGTTCACCGCCAGGTTTTTATATCGCTAGGTACCCCAATATACTACCCAATAATGGGTTTAACCCCCTGATTGCCGCTAGTTAACCCTTTCACCCCCTTTTGCCAGTGTCACTAAGCGATCGTTTTTCTGATCGCTGCATTAGTGTCGCTACAGTCGCTAGGTAGCTAGTTATTTTTTTAGGTTCACCGCCAGGTTTTTATAGCGCTAGGTACCCCGATATACTACCCAATAATGGTTTTAACCCCCTGATTTCCGCTAGTTAACCCTTTCACCCCCTTTTGCCAGTGTCACTAAGCGATAATTTTTCTGAACGCTGCATCAGTGTCGCTAGTGTCGCTAGGTAGCTAGTTATTTTTTTAGGTTCACCGCCAGGTTTTTATAGCGCTAGGTACCCCGATATACTACCCAATAATGGTTTTAACCCCCTGATTGCTGCTAGTTAACCCTTTCACCCCCTTTCACCAGCGATCACAGTATAAGTGTCACTGGTGACGCTGGTTAGCCAGTTAGTTATTTAGGTTCCCCGTCAGGTTTTTATATAGCGCCAGGGACCCCCATATACTACCTAATAAAAATTTGAACCCCCTGATTGCTCCTAGTTAACCCTTTCACCACTGATCACCGTATAAGTGTTAAAGGTTTAACCCCCTGATCACCCGGCGGGTGATATCAATTAGGTTTTAGGGTCAGGGTCTGCGTCGCCCCAGGCAGCGCTAGGTTAGTGCCAGTACCGCTAACACCCACACGCAAAGCATACACCTCCCGTAGTGGTATAGAATCTGAACAGATCAATATCTGATCTGATCAGATCTATACTAGCGTCCCCAGCAGTTTAGGGTTCCAAAAAAACGCATTGTTAGCGGGATCAGCCCAAATACCTGCTGGCACCTGCGTTTTGCCCCTCTGCCCAGCCCACCCAAGTGCAGTATCGATCGATCACTGTCACTTACAAAACACTAAACACATAACTGCAGCGATCGCAGAGTCAGGCCTGATCCCTGCCATCGCTAACAGGTTTTTTGGTAGCATTTTATATTCAAATCCGGAAGGCAGTGCTTGGTTTTCGGGGTCCCGTACGTGACTAGGCTCCCAAAAAGTCCCCCACATGTGGTATCCCCGTACTCGGGAGAAGCAGCAGAATTTATTTTGGGGTGTAATTTGACTTCTGCCCATAGCATGTGTGAGCAATATATCATTTAGTGACAACTTTGTGCAACAAAAAAAAAAGTTTGTAATATTCCCGCAACTTTTGGCAAAATATAAAATATTCCATGGACTCAACATGCCTCTCAGTAAATAGCTTGGGGTGTCTACTTTCCAAAATGGGGTCATTTGGGGGGGTTTTGTGCTATTTTGGCATTTTATGGACTTCGAAACTGTGATAGGTAGTGAGGAGTTAAATCAAAAATTTGCACCCTTAGAAATCCTGAAGGTGGTGATTGGTTTTCGGGGTGCCGTGCGCGACTAGACTCCCAAAAAGTCCCACACATGTGGTATCCCCGTACTCAGGAGAAGCAGCAGAATGTATTTTGGGGTGTCATTTCACATATGCCCATAGCATGTGTGAGCAATATATCATTTAGTGACAACTTTGTGCAAAAAAAAAAAAGTTTGTAATATTCCCGCAACTTTTGGCAAAATATAAAATATTCCATGGACTCAACATGCCTCTCAGTAAATAGCTTGGGGTGTCTACTTTCCAAAATGGGGTCATTTGGGGGGGTTTTGTGCTATTTTGGCATTTTATGGACTTCGAAACTGTGATAGGTAGTGAGGAGTTAAATCAAAAATTTGCACCCTTAGAAATCCTGAAGGTGGTGATTGGTTTTCGGGGTGCCGTGCGCGACTAGACTCCCAAAAAGTCCCACACATGTGGTATCCCCGTACTCAGGAGAAGCAGCAGAATGTATTTTGGGGTGTCATTTCACATATGCCCATAGCATGTGTGAGCAATATATCATTTAGTGACAACTTGGTGCAAAAAAAAAAAAGTTTGTAATATTCCCGCAACTTGTGGCAAAATATAAAATATTCCATGGACTCAACATGCCTCTCAGTAAATAGCTTGGGGTGTCTACTTTCCAAAATTGGGTCATTTTGGGGGGTTTTGTGCTATTTTGGCATTTTATGGCCTTCGAAACTGTGATAGGTAGTGAGGAGTTAAATCAAAAATTTGCACCCTTAGAAATCTTGAAGGTGGTGATTGGATTTCGGGGTGCCGTGCGCGACTAGACTCCCAAAAAGTCCCACACATGTGGTATCCCCATACTCGGGAGAAGTAGCGGAATATATTTTGGGGTGCAATTCCACATATAACCATGGCATGTGTGAGCAATATATCATTTAGTGACAACTTTTTGTAAAAAAAAATTTTTTTTTTTTTTTTTGTCATTATTCAATCCCTTAGGACAAAAAAAATAAATATTCAATGGGCTCAACATACCCATCAGCAATTTCCTTGGGGTGTCTACTTTCCAAAATGGGGTCATTTGGGGGGGATTTGTACTGCCCTGCCATTTTAGCACCTCAAGAAATGAGATCGGCAGTCATAAATTAAAAGCTGTGTAAATTCCAGAAAATGTACTCTAGTTTGTAGACGCTATAACTTTTGCGCAAACCAAAAAATATACGCTTATTGAAATTTTTTTTACTAAAGACATGTGGCTGAATAAATTTTGCCCTCAATGTATGACTAAAATTTAGTTTATTCGATTTTTCTTATAACAAAAAGAAGAAAATATCTTTTTTTTTCAAAATTTTCGCTCTTTTTCCATTTATATCGCAAAAAAAAAAAATCGCAGAGGCAATCAAATACCATCAAAAGAAAGCTCTATTTGTGGGAAGAAAAGGACGCAAATTTCGTTTGGGTGCAATATTGCATGACCGCGCAATTACCAGTTAAAGCAGCGCAGTGCGAAATTGCAAAAAGACCTCTGGTCCTTAAGGTATTTATTGGTCCGGAGCTGAAGTGGTTAAGCATTTCCCTCGCCTCTAAATTTGACACATTATATGCCAGAAACTACCCTCCTAGGTACCACAAACTTGAACAAGACTTAAAGTCTTTGTTCAAACAAAACTTCTCTTGGATAGGGAGAATAAATGCTGTAAAATTGACACTCCTTCCTAGAATACTTTACCTCTACCCTCCCCATCCCAGTCAGGAGAAACCACCTCAGGTCCTTTTAAAGCAAAATACTTAAATTTATATGGGGAAGCTCCAACAACAGACCCTCTACCTGTCTAGTAAACAAGGTGGAATGGGACTCCTTCATTTACACAGATACTATCAAGCTTCCAGACTAGCCCAGCTCTCCACAGTCTACACTAATAGGGAAAAACCAGCTTGAGTGCCAGGCTGTGCCACAATACACATTCGATTTTCTTCTTTGGAGCCCACCTAGAAACCACCGCCTATCCTGGCCCCCACACTCTCTCGCTCCTTTGCTTTGTGGGACAAATTAAGGCACATTTGAACATAAAGGCCTTCCAATGGTGGCTGGACAAGGGGCTGTACCGAATAGGACAATTCTTTACGTCAATGGTACCCTTCTCATTAGCCCATTGGGCCAGCAATCTGGATCTTCCACAATTGGAAAGTTTCCGATTCAGTCAAATCTGACATTTAGTCCACAGCATTTGGAAGGACAATCCTGAACCCACCAAATTCACAGCCTATGAGCTTTGGTGCAGTGTGGAGCAGAGGAGTGGCATTTCAGTCATCTATGCGTCACTCTCCCAGCCAACACAGAAATCTCCATATGTGTTAGCCTGGGAAGAAGATCTTCAATTTCAATGGAGCCTGGGGACCTGGCACTCGGCTCTTTCCACTTCATTTAAGGGCATTCTCAACATATCCCTAATGGAGGTGAGCCTAAAGGTGGTGACTAGGTGGTACATGACCACCGTCAGACTAGCAACAATTTATCCCTCAGCAGATCCCCTATGATTCAGGGGATGCCAAAGTTTGGGCAGATTAGCCCACATATGGTGGGCATGCCCTAGAATAAGATCTTTCTGGAGTAGGATCTTTAACCTCGTTCAAAGGGTCACAGGATGCAAGATCCTTAGGTCTCCAGAGGTCGTACTGCTAAACTCACATATCCCAAAGATCTCCAAGTCCAACTGAAAATTACTACACTTCATACTGTTAGGAGCCAAACTAACCTTAGCTAAGGCCTGGAAGCAAACGTCAGTCTCAATAAGGGTAGTCAAATGGAAAGTTTTATGTGTTATGGCCCAAGAAAAACTGGCTAGTATCCTGTCAGAAACCATCTGGGAACCTTGGGCTGTATTTGTGGGAATCTCCTTCATCCGAGTGCTGAACCCACTCATTAGCCCAAAGTTCTGGTGAATGACACTCCTTCTTTCTCCCCGCTTCCCCATGTTTTATTCTATTTCTCCTCTTTCTCTAGCCTTCTAACCTATTTCCCACTCAGGGATCCTCATCAGTATTTACTGGAAACTTACTAGGGCTCTTTCCTAGCAATCAACTGTTTTGACAGGGACCCTCGCTGGAGGCGAATGGGGGTAATGGGTGTCCCATTGCCCAGTACAATATGATCCCATTGGGGGTGCTGGGGGGTTCGATGCCCCATTCCTCCTCCACACTCCTGGAAGGGTCTTAGCCTCCAAGATTAAGAGCCTCTAACCTAGAGCATTTGTAACCACCTGAGGCAGTTATAATACAAGTCTTTGATAGATCTTCAGAGATCGGTAATTTACAATGTTCACCTTTGGATATATATCTATGTAATCATCTCTTGTTATTGTTTTGTATAGCCATTACTTTTATTCCACACATCCTATCTGTGCCCTTGCTGTTCTATTCTTTTCTGTAAAAGTGCTATTTGTGAAAATAAAAATCTTTGAAAGGAAAAAAAAAAGTGTCATTGACAGCCAGGAGGACGCTGTAATCTACAGTGCTCTGGACATTCTGAGGACCGTGAGGAGGCCTGTAATGCACAGTGCTCTGGACGGTGGCTGTAATGCTACACAGTGCTCTGGACAATGGTCTGAGATGCCAGTAATGCTGCACAGTGCTCTGGACAATGGTCTGAGATGCCAGTAATGCTGCACAGTGCTCTGGACAGTGATCTGAGAGGCCTGCAATGCTGCACAGTGCTCTGAACGATGGTCTTAGGAGACCTGTAATGCTGCACAGTCCTTTGGACAGTGATCTAAAGGCTTTTATTGCTGCACATTGCTCTGGACACGGTCTGAGGATGACCTGAAATGTTGCACAGTGCTCTGGATGGTGGCTGTAATGCTACACAGTGCTCTGGATGGTGGTATGAGGAGACCTGTAATGCTGTTCAGTGCTCTAACTAGCAGCTGTAATGCTACACTGTGCTCTTGACAGTCATCTGAAGAGGCCTGTAATACTGCTCAGTCCTCTGGATTGTGGTCTGGGAAGGCCTGCAATGCTGCACAGTGCTCTGGATGGTGGTCCGAGAGGCCTGTAATTCTGCACAATGCCCTGGACGGTGGCTGTTATGCTACACAGTGCCCTGGATGGTGGTCTGTATAGGCCTGTAAAATACCTCACAACTTTTTGAGATGGGTATGGGGGACGCCTATTAGCAAAAATATGTAGACATGAGGCACAACGCCTGCCAAGCCCCCTTACAGGAGAATTTGTTTTAAAAATGATCAGCTAAACCCACAAGTGCTATTTTTTTTTACCACTACTATTTCTTTATACTGGATTTTAAAATTTACAGAAACTGAATGAAAGGTTTAGCACTGGGAAACATTATTTGAAAGATAAAAAGTGTATTTTATATACAACTAGATAAATCAGACCAAAATGAGGGACAAATGAGGAGATACGAGGGACAAAGGGACTTTGTTCCAAATCAGGGATGGTCTCACAAAATCAGGGACAGTTGGGAGCTATGCTGTAATGCTGCAAAGTGCTCTGGACAGTGGTCTGAGGAGGCCTGTAATGGTGCACAATGCTCTGGACCGTGGTCTGAGAGGCCTGTAATGCTACATAGTGCTCTGGACAGTGGTGATAATGCTACACAGTACTCAGGATGGTGGTCTTAGGAGGCCTGTAATGCTGCACAGTGCTCTGGATGGTGGTATGAAAGGCCTATAATGCTGCATAGTGCTCCGGCTGGTGGTCTAAGGGGAGGACTGTAATGCACAGTGCTCTGGGATGGTGGTCTGCCTCTGAGAGACCTGTAATGCTGCACAGTGCTACATGGTGGTCTCAGGTTTGAGAAGAGGTCTGTAATGCATAGCGCTCTAGATAGACGGTGGTCTAAAGTAGCCTGCAATGCACACAGTGCTCTGAACGGATGGTGGTCTGAGGGTAGGCCTGTAATTGTAATGTACGAACTCGCAGTGGTTTCTGCTCTGGATGGGAGTGGGACTCTCATCGGGAGGCCTTTGATGCACAGTGCTGCTCTGGATGGTCGTCTGAGGATTTAGAGGCCTGTAATGCTGGCTGCACAGTGCTGCTAATGGGCAATGACTGCTAAGTGAAGCATGCTAGGGACTAAAGTCGCTTGCTTGCTAGGAGCGGAAGCAGGTGGAGCTCTGTGGAAACTGGAAGTTCACAAATTGGAAACATCCCTGCATCACATTTTTATTTTGTTTTCATTCGATAATGAAAATTGAATTTATTTTTCATCATAGTTTTCATCAGTGGAAAATGTGGTGTACTTTTTGTTTCGTTTTTGGCACTGTAAAAAGGCTACTGAAGAAAATTTTGCCGAAAATGTTTTCGCCTACGAATCTAACAGTCCACCATCTAAGAGGAGGACTGGAATGCACCATGGACCGTAGCACTGCCATGATGACATAACTGGAACAAACAAGTTTGTTCTGGTGACGTGATCACGCCAGTGATGTGCTCCTTGGTGCGTTACAGCCCTAATTTTAAGTTTTAATAAAATTTCTTCTAAGGTTTACACTTAGAAATGCTTTTCCTTTGTTCTCAGGCTTCAACTGCTCTTAAAGAGTAACAAAACTTTATCAGCATATTTATTTTCTTCTGTAGGTGACAACTCTGGGCCTTCTTCTAACTACTTGGAACCACTCAGCATGGTTCCCAAATATATGGTCACCATGAAGGCCAATCATGGTTATCTCAAGCTAGCTGGAGGTTTGTTTAAAGATATCAGCATACCTCAGTTTAATGCTGTACTTGCCCGATATAATTACAGTTTAAAACAAAAGAGAGAGCATAAGAGTGACTGGGAAAATGTGTAGACTCTCCCTATTCATTAAGGAAGGATGATGTCTTTATAAAGCTCAATATTGAAGGATAAATCTACCAAACTTCTTTTTTCTATATTAGTGATATTATTTATCTATTTTTATGGATCATATTAACTGTTCTTAAACTAGCTAGTTTAGACATTTCTTAATATATTAAATCATTGCAAGTGTATATACAGGCAAAATTCTTTGTTTTATATTAGGGGGTAGGGAAGGGTTAAAACTTGTCAATTATTTTTATCTGGCTGTGTCCTATCAAGGAGGTTTCAATCCATGATATCACCAGCATACCTTGTTAAAAGAAAAAAAAAACTTTTATCTGCACCAAAAAAGTGATGATTTGAGGCTGTTAAGGACCTCTTCCTCAGGCGGCAGTGACAATAACAAGATATCAAACACAAGTATCCTTTTTTTTTTTGGTGACAATTAAACTGGCCAAGGTTTGAACTGATTTCCCTTCACTTCCTGACCCAAAAGAAAGTAACAGCAAAACTCGGCTCTAACACTGACATCAGTGGTGTTTGATCGCTCAGTTCTCACATCTCCCTAAGCAGAGAACTGGTGACTGTCAGTTACTGACTCTATGCTCTGCCCCCCCCCCCCCCCCCTATGCTCTGGAGCTCTGGGCTGTGGAGGAGGCCTGAGCCGGGTACCAGGCCAGGCATGTGGGTGGCTTCCAACCATATGGTCAAAATCTTTCCCAGGCCGGGGCCGGCTCTGTGACATCAGCCGACAGCCATTCAGCCCACTGTATGCTGAAAACAGGTCACAGGAGTTCAGAATGAACTGCACTTCTGTGATCCATAGGAGAAGTACAGCCAAACAAGCGTTGGCTGTACTTCTCTTTTAATGCTGGGAAAAGTTAGAACAAAAAAAAGTTTTGGCTTTAGAACCACTTTAATTCTTGTTAAGGTTCCCATGACTGCCTGTCTCTGTGCCAACAGTCACCAGGACAAATAGAGGAGGAATCTACCTGGCAGTGACATAGGCAGAAATAAAAATCTGACAGGGGTTCCAAGTCTTCACAGCTCTACCAACTAAAAAAATGCTTGGGCCATACACAAATTTTCAGTTTATGAGTTTAAATTTGACCAGTCATATGTTTTTGTTTTTTTTAACAGAACAATCCAGAATGTGTTCCTGGTTGTGTCTGTCCTAACGGCTTGGTGTACGATGACAAGGGAGGCTGCATCCATCCAAACGAGTGCCCATGTGTGTATGGGGGAAAGTTTTATAACCAAGGGGAGATCATTCCTATTTCCTGCAATAAATGGTACAGCATCTGTTATATAATCCATATGATTGTTTAAAACTTGTGCATACATAAAAAGCATGGTTCACACTGTAGAAGAGTTTAGTATACAGTATATGTTTGGTGCAAGTCTCTCTTAATATTCATTCAATTAAAGTTAACCCCTGGAAGTGAGTAAAAAACTCCCCATTGTTGAAGTGTAGTATTGCAGCTGCAAAACATCTACAATCAGTGTCCAAAAGTGACCATAAGTTTAAGGAGGCTGAGAAGTAACAATATACAGTTGTGCTCATAAGTTTACATACCCTGGCAGAATTTATGATTTCTTGGTAATTTTTCAGAGAATATGAATAACACAAAAACGTTTCTTTTACTTATGGTTAGTGTTTGGCTGAAGCCATTTATTATAAATCGACTGTGTTTATTCTTTTTAAATCATAATCACAACAGAAACTACCCAAATGACCCTGATCAAAAGTTTAGATATCCCAGTTCTTAATACTGTGCATTGCCCCCTTTAACATCAATGAGACCTCGAAGTATTTTGTGATATTTGTGGATAAGGCTCTTTATCTTCTCAGATGGTAAAGCTGCCCATTCCTCTTGGAAAAAAGCCTCCAGTTCCTGTAAATTCTTGGGCTGTCTTGCATGAACTGCACGTTTGACATCTCCCCAGAGTTGGCAATATTGAGGTCAGGAGACTGAGATGCCCACTCCAAACCTTCAATTTATTCTGCTGCAGCCAATGACAGGTCGACTCGGCATAGTGTTTTGGATCATTGTCATGTTGGAATGTCCAAGTATGCCCCATGCACAACTGCCTGGTTGATGAATGCAAATCTTCCTCCAGTATTTTTTGATAACATACTGCATTCATCTTGCCATCAATTTTGACCAAATTTCCTGTGCCTTTGTAGCTCACACATCCCCAAAACATCAGCAATCCACCTTTGTGTTTCACAGTAGGAATGGTGTACCTTTCATCACAGGCCTTGTTGACTCCTCTCCAAATAAAGTGTTTATGGTTATGGGCAAAAAGCTCAATTCTGGTCTCTTCACTTCAAATGACTTTGTGCCAGAAGGTTTGAGGCTTGTCTCTGTGCTGTTTGGCATATTGTAAGCGGGATGCTATGTGGCATTTGCGTAGTTATGGCAACTCGACCATGCAGCCTATCTTTCTCCTTATTGTGCATCTTGAAACTGCCACACCACATGTTTTCAGAAAGCAACAACAAAGCCTGGGAAATGCCCAGGAAAAACCCAAGCCTACTTACCACCAGCTCGCTGTTTTCAGCAAGTCCTGTATTTCACTTAAAGTTATTTGTGGGTTTTCTATGCATCCAAAACAATTTTCCTGGCAGTTGTAGCTGAAATGTTAGTTGGTCTACCTGACCGTGGTTTAGTTTCAACAGAACTCCTCATTTTCTACTTCTTGATTAGAGTTTGAATACTGCTGATTGGTATTCTCAATTCCTTGGATATCTTTTTATTTTTAATTTTTATTTTTCACATATTTTATTGAGATTTTCTGAAAAATGTATTTGGGGTAAAGATGTATGGTGGAGTAGATATTATGCGGGCGAGTATTCCAATGGATAGGATGTGATGTGTGATGTGATGCGGTGTACTTCTGTCCAGAATTGCTGTATATGTGGCAATTTCACCATTCATGGATCAATGAGTCTATTTCGGAATTTCATCTACAGCATGTGGGGGAGACTTTGGGGTATATTTTGTGCAGTCCGTCAGGTGTCCTATACCATCTGGAGTATATTTTAAATCCATTCTCTTGTGTGGAGACATTTGTAGTCCCTTTGTGTATATGAGTGCATACCCTTTCACATTCTTCTGTTGATAGGTCAAGGGCTTATGTCCTGTGACAGACTGTAGGACAAGAAATAAGGGAAGTTGTCATCACTGGGAAAGGAGGCAACATTAAAAGTGCTTGTAAGTAGGGATGGGCCGCACCCCCCCCCCCCCCCCATTCAATTTGCAACAGAACATGCGAACAGGCAAAAAATGTGTTTGAAGACATGAACACTGTTAAAGTCTATGGGACTGAAAAATCAAACGTGCTAATTTTAAAGGCTTATATGAATGGCATTGTCTTAAAATGTGTGATTGGGGACCTGGGTCCTGTCCCAGGGGACATGTATCAATGCAAAAAAAGTTTTAAAAAAAGGATTAAAGCCTCTGCCAGGTTTTTCAGGAATGGAAGTAATGGGAGATATCTGGAGTATGACAAAGACAAAACCGGTATACACCTGTCACGGAAACAGAAAGTGAGGGAAAATGTTCCCAGTGGGTTATTCAGAATGGATAGAGCAGAAGCAAAGAGAGATCCATGCACAACTGTTTCTAAAGCTGGCCATACATGGTTCCATTTTTTTTTTCTCGTTCAGACAGTAGACCGAAAGAAAAAAACAACCGTTTCCCCCATTTACACATTTGAGGTGGATTAATCCTTCCTGTTGCGCTATTTTATTCAGACAGTGAGGAGACTCCCCTGCTGTCAGAATATATATATCAGTGCTGCAGCCAGTGGCTTTCATCCAACAGGACAGTTGAACAGAAGTTGATCTGAGGATCAACTTCCATTCAACTGCATTGGCTATATATGGATCAAAATTCATCCAGTCCCTGCTGAACCAGTCAAATTTCAATGCACCCATGGCTACCTTCAGAAAGAGTTTCCTCTCCAGCAAGGAGGACAGTGAGCAGCACTAATAAAATCTCTCTCAGAATCACATAAGGCTAGCAGTCAGAGGCAGTAGTGCCCTAGATCTTACACTAGAGATGTATAGTAATGAGGAGGAAGGCATAGACATGCTAAGGCACAAGATGTTGCCTATCAGATAGCAAATCTTCAATGAAACGGTTCTGATTCACTTTGATGTTCACTTAAGCAGTAAGTTCAATGAAAGCTCAGCAACAGGAACAAATAGCAATGAGGGTAATGGTGCGTACACACAACCAGACTTTTCGATGGACTAGGTCTGATGGAATAAATCCGTCAGATATTATGATTGTGTATGGGCTCCAGCGGACTTTTTTTTCACAAAAGTCCAATAGACCTAGAATTAAAACATGTTTCAAATCTTTCCGACAGACTCAAGCCGGGGTCAAAAAAATCAGTTTGTCTGTATGCTAGTTCAACGGATGAAAACAGACGATAAGGCAGCTATTGGCTACTGGCTATGAACTTCCTTATTCTAGTCCGGTCGTACATCATTACGTTCAAATCCGTCAGACTTTGGTGTCCTTGTGTGTGGCCAAGTCCGTTCATTTGGAAAGTCCATCTGAACTCCGCCGAAAGTCTGTCGGGAAGACCATCGGACCTAGTCCATCGAAAAGTCTGGTCGTGTGTATGTGGCATTAGAGCCATCATCTCTGTAAATTGCTATCTCTGTCGTTTTTCATACTAGAGGTCTCCTATGCAAGACTGTAGGAAAAACCTCCCTTCCCCTTTCTCCTACCGTTCTCTTGAAGAATTTAGACACAAGTGTCCAGAGATGGACAGAAAAGGGAAACACAATCTGTTAAAAAAAAAAAAAAAATATTATAATTGCATGCTTTAAGGCTTGGTGCTACCGGTTTAACTCTGCTGCTGCAGGCACTATTGTAAATACAGCCCTGATTCCACTTTAAAGTAACTCTGCCAGGATACAAATATGAGAAATTCCATGAGAAAGTCTGTCATGCCAGGACTTTGGCTTCAATACTTTCTGCGTATCTGACTTGGAATATGCATAGAGGTAAGCAATTCTGACATTTGTTGAAGGCATGTAATTCAAAATGTATTAAGGCAAGGCACAGCCAGGCAGGTAGAATTGTCAGAAGGAGACCAGCAATGAGAAAAACCCATACTTTACTCATGACAGATTTTTTTTAATGCTGCATAGTTATAGTTGCTTCATTCTGGACACAACTGAGAACATCTGACTGAGAAGAGGATTAAAGAGAAGGCATCAGAGGCCCTCAGCAGCTCAAATTTACAAAAGCATTTTCTATATTGTGTCCGTTTGATTTTCAATACTTTATTATTTTATGTCTGACAGGTTTAACTTGAAATGCATTTTACAAATGCTTCTCTTTGCTTATTCCACAGTATGTGTAAAAACAGAAAGTGGGCTTGTACTAGGAGGCATTGCCCAAGGACCTGCACAATATATGGAAATGGTCATCTCGTCTCATTTGATAAATCCAGGAAAGATTTTAGTGGTGACTGTGATTATGTCCTGGTTCAGGTACTGAATTGATTTTGTTTCTTTGGATGAGTATTTTAATAAATATCAAATGTAACTATTTTAATTCAGAGTTTTTCCAGCCCACACCCATCATCTGGAGTAGTGTGACTGTGTCATCTGGAGTAGAGGCACCCAACCCTTTAATATGTTAGGAGTCAGGGTTCCATTGTTTTGGATACCTGTAACTTTAAAATTGTTAATATTGTATGTAATTTAAAAATAATAACAGTGGTGTATTTTTTTTGGAATGAAACCCTTGTAATCTGGGTGTATTTTAATTTTTATTACTTTTGGATGTTGCATTGCTAGTATTTTGGCCATATTTGTCATGTCTGTTGTTAGAAAGGATATTAACCTGCAGTTGATTACACAAAGACTTTATATATTCATTTATACAGGCTGAATATCACAATAATGTGCCCCGGCATGCCACTTTGGATCATTCAAACTGCACATGTCACATTACACATGTCACATGTGCACATTAAGTCTTCTCTCAGCTCCAGCTGTTTACTGATGGTTGCTCTGAGCCATTCAAACTGCGCACATGTGCAATGCACAGTCTCACTCTCCCTTTCTAGCTTAGCTCCCTTATAAAAGGAGACCATGCACTGCACAAGCAGGCATTTTGAAAGGACTTTAGCAGCAACTGCAAAGGAAAGCTGGGATGCTTGAATGGTGACTAGTGCGTTATTATGATATTCAGTCTATATATATATATATATATATATATATATCCTGTAGAGTGGAGATAGGTAGTAGTTTAGCAGCTGACCTTATTTATACACATCCTGCACCTGCTCTTTCCCGTCAAGAGATTTCTCCCACCCTCCTCTGTAGTTACATGCTGACATTGTCAGTGAGCACCAATCTCCTTGAATTCATAGCCAATACCTTCCTCTACTGATCAACTGCTTTGTACCTTCATTTTGCATAAATAATTCATTTGTCAGAGTGTGCAGATGCTGGGTGATCACATAACAGCCTATGTGGAGCAGATCTGTAGTATTGAAAACTGCAGAAGTGTGTCCCTGCAAGTCTGTAAAGCTTACATTACACTACACAATCTGATTTAGATCTCCTTTAGATCTACCATCACTAAGGATTAGCCGAACACCCCCGTTTCGGTTTGCAACAGAACCTGCGAACAGACCTAAACTTCGTGTGAACTTTAGAACCCTATTAAAGTCTATGTGACTCGAACGTTCAAAATCTAAAGTGCTAATTTTAAAGGATAATATGCAAGTTACTGTCCTAAAAAGTGTTTGGGGACCTGGGTCCTGTCCCAGGGGACATGTATCAATGCAAAAAAAAAGTTTTAAAAATGGCTGTTTTTTCGGGAGCAGTGATTTTAATAATGCTTAAAGTGAAACAATAAAAGTGTAATATTCCTTTAAATTTCATACCTGGGGGGGGGGGGGTGTCTATAGCATGCCTGTAAAGGGGTGCATGTTTCCCATGCTTAGAACTTTCCCTGCACAAAGTGTCATTTCTGCAGGAAAAAAAGTAATTTAAAATCACTCGCAGCTATAATGAATTGTTGGCTCCCGTAATACAGAGAACAGTCATTGAAAGTCATTGACGGAAACCTGCGTTACATCAGAGGGGGGCGGGGTCACCCACACGTCATTGGGGAAGCCAGGCTTCCCCATTTGCGTCAGAGGGGGACGGGGTCAGGTGATGGGTGGCCCCACCCTCCTCATATAAGAAATGTCAGGCTGCCGGGATCCCGCAGTGTCTCCGCCAGTGGAGACAGAAGAAGGATGGATGGACTGCACTGAGCTGGACGGAGAGATCACCCGTCGCTGGATCAGATCAGCCATCGCTGGACCCCGGAGAGATGATCATCCGTCGCTGGATAGCAAGCGTGGATTACCACCGCTGGAATCTTTTTTTATTTTTTTTATTTTTAATAAAGGACTTTTTCAAAAGTGTGTTTGTCTTTTTTAACATTCTTTTACACTTTCTTTGTGAAATGGTAGGGGTACTTTGTTTGTTACCATTTCAAACAGGGGTTCTGATTCTGATAAGCCCCCCGCCCGCCGACCCCCACAACCACCGGCCAGGGTTGTGGGGACGAGGCCCTTGTCCTCATCAACATGGGGACAAGGTGCTTTGCGGGGTCTGTGACCCCCAAAGCATCCTCCCAATGTTGAGGGCGTGTGTCCTGGTATGGTTCAGGAGGGGGGGCACTCTCTCGTCCACACCTCTTTTCCTGTGGCCTGCCAGGTTGTGTGCCCGGATAAAGGGTCTGGTATGGATTTTTAGGGGGAACCCCACATCATTTTTTTTTATTTGACGCGCGGTTCCCCTTAAAATCCATACCAGACCTGAATGGCCTGGTAATTGAATTTGGGGGAACCCCACGCTTTATTATTATTTTCTTTTTTATCAATGACTTTCAATGACTGTTCTCTGTATTACAGAAGCCGACAATTCATTATAGCCGCGAGTGATTTTAAATTACGTTTTTTCCTGCAGAAATGGCACTTTGTGCAGGGACAGTTCTAAGCACGGGAAAAATGCGCCCCTTTACAGGCATACTATAGACACCCCCCAGGTACGAAATTTAAAGGAATATTACACTTTTATTGTTTCACTTTAAGCATCATTAAAATCACTGCTCCCGAAAAAACTTCAGTTTTTTAAAACTTTTTTTTGCATTGATACATGTCCCCTGGGGTAGGATTCTTTTTAGGACAGTAACTTGCATATTAGCCTTTAAAATTAGCACTTTAGATTTCTCCCATAGGGTGTTGCACGGCTTTTCGAATTTGACGCGGACACCCCAAATTGTTCACTGTTCGCCGAACAGGCAATGTTCTAGTCGAACATGAGTTTGATCCGAACTCGAAGCTCATCCCTAACCATCAGTTATGTAGTGCATAGGCTGCACTGATGGGCACTGATGAGGCTGCACTGGTGGGCACTGATGCGGCTGGACAGGTAGGCGGCCATAATGGGCACTAATAGTTGGCACTGATGGGCGGTACTGACGGGCACTGATAGTTGGCACTGATGGGCACTTATAGGAGGCACTGATGGGCTCTGGCAGGCGGAACTGATAGGTGACACTGAGGAGGAGGCACTAATAAGCACTAATTGGCCATCAATGCCCATCAGTGCCACCTCATCAGTGCCCATCAGTGCAGCCTCAGCAGCGCACATCAGTGAAGGAGAAAAATCACCTATTTGCCAATATTTATAACAACATGTAAAATACGTGTAATATGTAAAAGTTTTTTTTTAAAAATGTTCGGTCTTTATTTGTTTATTTAGCGAAAAATAAAAACCCAGTGGTGATAAATCCCACCAAGAGAAATCTCTATTTGTGTGAAAAAATGATAAAAATGTAGTTTGGGTACAGTGTTGCATGACTGTGCAATTGTTATTCAAAGTGCCTGGGCAGGAAAGGAGTAAAAGTGTCCTGTCGGCAAGTGGTTAATTCACAGCATCTAAATAGAGAGCAGTTCACAGGCAGTCTATTACAGTAGAACTAGGGTCTTTCTTTAAAGTGGTGGTAAACCCTTTTTGTTTATTTTTACCTATAGGTAAGCCTAGAATAAAGGTTACCTATAGGTAGGGGAAATATCTCCTAAACGTGCGCCGTTTAAGAGATATTTCACTTGTCATCATCGGCACATGCACTGTGAAGAATCGAACCATCGTTTCTTCCCTCAGCGTGTGCCGTGACTGACGGGTCCCGCTCGCATGCACGGGAGTGACGTCACGCGACTCCGGCCAGTCACAGACCCGGAGTCCATGGCCCCAGAAGGAAGAGGGGCGAAGATGGACATGGCCTGCTCAGGGGACAGCACGGGCTTCGTTTTCAGGTGTCGTATAATGGGCTAGCCCACTATGTTTTTCATTTGCCGACCTTGCCCCATCTGGGTTTACTTCCTCTTTAACTGTGACCCATAAATATAAATGTATCCACACAAAGTTCCCCTTAGTTACCCTATAAATTGCAACAACATACCTGTTGAGCCTGCTTGTGAAGTCCATCTAATGCAACTTCCTGTAATGGTGTAACAATGACGCTCAACAGTTCAGGGCATAGTTTCTTCTCTCAATTCAGCTGTGCTTACTTGCATTATTTTCACAAAAAAAATATTTCTCTTGAAAAATGTCAGCATGAATGCGCTAATGAACTCAGCCTTCATGTCTATAAAAGCCCAATTTCTTTTAACCTCCCTGGCAGTATGATTATTTCAGAGTTTAGGTGCTGAAAGCGGTACAATTAGTTTGCATGAAAATTTGGCGTTTTATATTGTAGTCCTGTAATTCTTAGGAATAACTCACTTAAAGCGGGAGTCCGCCGTTTTTTTTTTTTAAAAGCCAGCAGCTACAAATACTGCAGCTGCTGACTTTTAAAATAATGACACTTACCCGCCCAGCGCGCCCGCGATGTCGGCACCCGAAGCCAATCTCTCGATCGTCTCTCAGGTGCTGCCGTCACCATCTTGGGTATGGGAATCAGGAAGTGGAGCCTTGCGGCTTCATTTCCCGGTTCCCTACTGCGCATGCGTGAGTCGCGCTGCGCAATAAGGATGGTCCCCGCTGTCTCTGGGATCCGTGTGTTTCCCAGCAGACAGCGGGGGACCTTCGGAAAGGGGCGTAGATTCTGCGGAAAGGGGCGTAGCTTCTGCAGATATCTATGCCGGAAGTGGGTGCAGATACCTGTACTGTACAGGTACCTGCACCCCCTTCCCCCCTGAAAGGTGTCAATTGTGGCGCCGGTGGGGGGGTGGGTTCCAATGAGCGGAAGCTCCACTTTAGGGTGGAGCTCCACTTTAAATCTGTCAAAACCAGGGTCTAGTAAACATCCCGGGTATGATAAAGTTTGAAAAATTAAATCATAAATTATAATATAATAAATAACTATAAATAATTATACCAAATAATAATATAACAATAATAAAAATTATTCAATAATGTAATCAAATCAAAAACACTGAAATTTGCTCAGTTGCAGAATTGTCACTGTCATTACTTTTCAGTATCTGATGACGGATCTCCCCACAAATCGCTATCCCTCAATTCTGCGAGTGATTCCAATTTATTATCACTGTTTTCTAGCTGGTCTAAAACCACTTTTGATTTAAAGGGACAGTTTTGGTTGCTATGGACAATCTCCAATTTCCAGGCAGAAAGAACAGTTTTTATAATATAAAATTACATGCAGAGCACTGGGCAGATCACTAGGGACAAAAGGGATGTGAAATAATTACATACAGCAATGCAATCTGTAAGATTACATTATACTATATGTAATGTGCGTGTTTTACTTTTTGAATTTGGCGCTGTTCTCCATCCCAGTGCGTCGCAACACTCACAGAGAACGGAGCCCGGCGATGTGATACATCGAGCGGAGGACGGCTTGCTCCTACAGCGGGGGAGGGGGGGACATCGCTGGATCCAGGGGATGAGGTAAGTAAGCTCTTCCTGAATTCAGCGATGCGGTCCTGAGTCTGGCTCTGGGTTACCACTAATGGTACAAAATTTTCACCCCGAGCCAGACTCAGGAATACCGCCAGGGGGGGTTAAATTAGTAAACTGTAAGGGTTTATTTACCTGACTATTTCATTGTCAACATATTTTTCTTGTATGTCTTCCTTAAAGGATTTCTGTCCAAACAATCATAAAAAAGGCAAGTTCCAGGTCATTCTAAAGACCATCATGTGCACTGGGAGCAACGCAGTGTGCTCATTCAGACTCAAGATCACTTTTTTGGTAAGAAATATTCATATTTTACTTTATCTGTCATAATCTTCCTGAAATATTTTACAGTAATGATCAATACAATACATACAGTGGATACTGACAACTTGTTATGGTAATTGATATTGGCAGTATTGAAAACTTTCTAATCATTTGGGAAAATCTAGATGTGTTTAGTGTCCTATTACAGAGAGATCGCTTTACTTCCTGTCCCATAGCCAAACAAGAAGTGAGAGAAAATTCCTGCAAATTAAGGGAATTCCTTGGGGACCCCCAGGTCATCAGAACTATTGTTCCCATTGGAAGATTTCCCCTCTATTACTTTTCTGAGGACAACCTAAAATTTGGGATTTTCTTTTACTTTGACTGATAATGGTAAACGGGACAAATAGAGAGGGTGAGTGTCCCTAATGTGGGCACATACTGCAAGAAAAACCATCAGATGTTCTAATCTCTCTTCACTCTATCCAGAACGGAAAAAAGTTTTGCCTTTAGTTGTACTTTAAAGGGTAACTCCACTTTTGTAGGACAAAAATAGCACATAACAAAACAAATAATATAACATATACAATTGTGACACAAGTCATATGTTATTAAAAATTACCTTTCTTTTCAATCTGCAGATCTGTAATCTTCTGTAAAATGCAATGCAATATGGCTGCCTGGATGTGTTCTGTAAGCAGAATATGTACAGGACGCCACCAGAAACATCATTTCCTCCTTGTGTGATTGGCTCCCTGATTTTCCCAGAAGTCTGCACAATATCAGAGGATGCCTAATATCTGAAGTGAAGTCCAATATCAGGCATCCCCTGAAGCAAAAATGTCATTATTGGTGAGATACTCCCAATAGGAAATCACATCTAAAGGGATGCAAACCCTGGACATTTCCTCATTAGAGCCCTGCAGGTGCAATAGCTTGTTGATAATTAACCACTTAAGGACCGCCGTATTGCCATTGTACGTCATCGCAATGGCACAGGCAGGCACAAGCACGTAGATGTACGTGCCTGCCTTCCAGCGGGTGGGGGGTCCGATCGGACCCCCTCCCGCTGGATATGGCGGTCCGTTTCCCTCCAGGAGCGATCCGTGATGAGGGGATGGCCGTTGGTTTCTGGCCACCCCCTCTGGATCGCTCCTGACCAATGACGAACTTCCTCCCACTGTGTATTGTTTACACAGGAAGGAGGAAGTGATGTCATTCTCCTCGGGGCGGTCTTTTTGACCGGACTACGAGGAGAAGACTAAAAGTAAGTGCACCAAAACACTACACTGACACATAGGTACACATAGGTACACAAACCCCCCCCCCCCCGACCCCCCCCCCCGATCGCCACCCGATCCCCCCCCGCCCCCCCCTCCCCCCCCAGTCACAGTGTCACTGATTGCATTGATCATTTCTTTACTGATCAATGCATTCAGTGTCAGTTGTAACAGTTAAAACTGTCAGGGCAGTTAGTGTTAGGTCCAGGGTAGCCCCCTATCACCCCCCAATAAAGATTTAACCCCCTGATTGCCCCTAGAGTTAACCCGTTCACCCCCTTTTGCCAGTGTAACTAAGCAATCATTTTTCTGATCGCTGCATCAGTGTCGCTACTGTCGCTAGGTAGCTAGTTATTTTTTTTGGTTCACCGCCAGGTTTTTATATCGCTAGGTACCCCGATATACTACCCAATAATGATTTTAACCCCCTGATTGCCCCTAGTTAACCCTTTCACCCCCTTTTGCCAGTGTCACTAAGCGATCATTTTTCTGATCGCTGCATCAGTGTCGCTACTGTCGCTAGGTAGCTAGTTATTTTTTTAGGTTCACCGCCAGGTATTTATAGCGCTAGGTACCCCGATATACTACCCAATAATGGTTTTAACCCCCTGATTGCCCCTAGTTAACCCTTTCACCCCCTTTTGCCACTGTCACTAAGCGATCATTTTTCTGATCGCTGCATTAGTGTCGCTAGTGTCGCTAGGTAGCTAGTTTTTTTTAGGTTCACCGCCAGGTTTTTATAGCGCTAGGTACCCCGATATACTACCCAATAATGGTTTTAACCCTCTGATTGCCCCTAGTTAACCCTCTCACCCCCTTTTGCCACTGTCACTAAGCGATCATTTTTCTGATCGCTGCATTAGTGTCGCTAGTGTCGCTAGGTAGCTAGTTTTTTTTTTAGGTTCACCGCTAGGTTTTTATAGCGCTAGGTACCCCGATATACTACCCAATAATGGTTTTAACCCCCTGATTGCCCCAAGTTAACCCTTTCACCCCCTTTTGCCACTGTCACTAAGCGATCATTTTTCTGATCGCTGCATTAGTGTCACTAGTGTCGCTAGGTAGCTAGTTTTTTTTTAGGTTCACCGCCAGGTTTTTATAGCGCTAGGTACCCCGATATACTACCCAATAATGGTTTTAACCCCCTGATTGCCCCTAGTTAACCCTTTCACCCCCTTTTGCCAGTGTCACTAAGCGATCGTTTTTCTGATCGCTGCATTAGTGTCACTAGTGTCGTTAGGTAGCTAGTTATTTTTTTAGGTTCACCGCCAGGTTTTTATAGCGTTAGGTACCCCCATATACTACCCAATAATGGTTTTAACCCCCTGATTGCCCCTAGTTAACCCTTTCACCAGCGATCACAGTATAAGTGTCACTGGTGACGCTGGTTAGCCAGTTAGTTATTTAGGTTCCCCGTCAGGTTTTTATATAGTGCCAGGGACCCCCATATACTACCTAATAAAAATGTGAACCCCCTGATTGCCCCTAGTTAACCCTTTCACCACTGATCACCGTATAAGTGTTACGGGTGACTCTGGTTAGTTTGCTTTTTATAGCATCGGGGCGCCCACCATTTATTACCCAATAAAGGTTTAACCCCCTGATCACCCAGCGGTTTTAGGGTCAGGGTCTGCGTCGCCCCAGGCAGCGCTAGGTTAGTGCCAGTACCGCTAACACCCACACGCAAAGCATAAACCTCCTGTTGTGGTATAGAATCTGAACAGATCAATATCTGATCTGATCAGATCTATACTAGTGTCCCCAGCAGTTCAGGGTTCCAAAAAAACGCATTGTTAGCGGGATCAGCCCAGATACCTGCTAGCACCTGCATTTTGCCCCTCTGCCCAGCCCACCCAAGTGCAGTATCGATCGATCACTGTCACATACAAAACACTAAACACATAACTGCAGCGATCGCAGAGTCAGGCCTGATCCCTGCGATCGCTAACAGTTTTTTTGGTAGCATTTTATATTTAAATCCGGAAGGCAGTGCTTGGTATTTGGGGCCCCGTACGTGGCTAGGCTCCCAAAAAGTCCCCCACATGTGGTATCCCCGTACTCGGGAGAAGCAGCAAAATTTATTTTGGGGTGTAATTTGACTTATGCCCATAGCATGTGTGAGCAATATATCATTTAGTGACAACTTTGTGCAAAAAAAAAAAAGTTTGTAATATTCCCGCAACTTGTGGCAAAATATAAAATATTCCATGGACTCAACCTGCCTCTCAGTAAATAGCTTGGGGTGTCTACTTTCTAAAATGGGGTCATTTTGGGGGGTTTTGTGCTATTTTGGCATTTTATGGCCTTCGAAACTGTGATGGGTAGTGAGGAGTCAAATCAAAAATTTGCACCCTTAGAAATCCTGAAGGTGGTGATTGGTTTTCGGGGTGCCGTGCGCGACTAGACTCCCAAAAAGTCCCACACATGTGGTATCCCCATACTCGGGAGAAGTAGCGGAATATATTTTGGGGTGCAATTCCACATATAACCATGGCATGTGTGAGCAATATATCATTTAGTGACAACTTTTTGTAAAAAAAAAAAATTATTTTTTGTCATTATTCAATCCCTTGGGACAAAAAATAAATATTCAATGGTCTCAACATGGCCCTCAGCAAATAGCTTGGGGTGTCTACTTTCCAAAATGGGGTCATTTGGGGGGGGTTTGTGCCATCTTGGCATTTTATGGCCTTCAAAACTGTGATAGGTAGTGATAGGTAGTGAGGAGTAAAATAAAAAATGTATGCCCTTAGAAATCCTGAAGGCGGTGCTTGGATTTCGGGGTGCCGTGTGCGACTAGACTCCCAAAAAGTCCCACACATGTGGTATCCCCATACTCGGGAGAAGTAGCGGAATATATTTTGGGGTGCAATTCCACATATAACCATGGCATGGGTCATTTTGGGGGGTTTTGTGCTATTTTGGCATTTTATGGCCTTCGAAACTGTGATAGGTAGTGAGGAGTCAAATCAAAAATTTGCACCCTTAGAAATCCTGAAGGTGGTGATTGGATTTCGGGGTGCCGTGCGCGAATAGACTCCCAAAAAGTCCCACACATGTGGTATCCCCATACTCGGGAGAAGTAGCAGAATATATTTTGGGGTGCAATTCCACATATAACCATGGCATGTGTGAGCAATATATCATTTAGTGACAACTTTTTGTAAAAAAAAAAAAAAAAAATTATTTTTTGTCATTATTCAATCCCTTGGGACAAAAAAAAAATATTCAATGGTCTCAACATGGCCCTCAGCAAATAGCTTGGGGTGTCTACTTTCCAAAATGGGGTCATTTGGGGGGGGTTTGTGCCATCTTGGCATTTTATGGCCTTCAAAACTGTGATAGGTAGTGATAGGTTGTGAGGAGTAAAATAAAAAATGTATGCCCTTAGAAATCCTGAAGGCGGTGCTTGGATTTCGGGGTGCCGTGTGCGACTAGACTCCCAAAAAGTCCCACACATGTGGTATCCCCATACTCGGGAGAAGTAGCGGAATATATTTTGGGGTGCAATTCCACATATAACCATGGCATGGGTCATTTTGGGGGGTTTTGTGCTATTTTGGCATTTTATGGCCTTCGAAACTGTGATAGGTAGTGAGGAGTCAAATCAAAAATTTGCACCCTTAGAAATCCTGAAGGTGGTGATTGGTTTTCGGGGTGCCGTGTGCGACTAGACTCCCAAAAAGTCCCACACATGTGGTATCCCCATACTCGGGAGAAGTAGCGGAATATATTTTGGGGTGCAATTCCACATATAACCATGGCATGTGTGAGCAATATATCATTTAGTGACAACTTTTTGTAAAAAAAATTTTTTATTATTTTTTTTTTTTTGTCATTATTCAATCCCTTAGGACAAAAAAAATAAATATTCAATGGGCTCAACATACCCATCAGCAATTTCCTTGGGGTGTCTACTTTCCAAAATGGGGTCATTTGGGGGGGTTTGTACTGCCCTGCCATTTTAGCACCTCAAGAAATGAGATAGGCAGTCATAAATTAAAAGCTGTGTAAATTCCAGAAAATGTACTCTAGTTTGTAGACGCTATAACTTTTGCGCAAACCAAAAAATATACGCTTATTGACATTTTTTTTACTAAAAACATGTGGCTGAATAAATTTTGCCCTCAATGTATGACTAAAATTTAGTTTATTCGATTTTTCTTATAACAAAAAGAAGAAAATATATTTTTTTTTCAAAATTTTCGCTCTTTTTCCATTTATATCGCAAAAAATAAAAATCGCAGAGGCAATCAAATACCATCAAAAGAAAGCTCTATTTGTGGGAAAAAAAGGACGCAAATTTCGTTTGGGTGCAATATTGCATGACCGCGCAATTACCAGTTAAAGCAGCGCAGTGCGAAATTGGAAAAAGACCTCTGGTCCTTAAGGTGTTTATTGGTCCGGGGCTGTAGTGGTTAAGAAACCACTCCCATTAGATTACCTTACCCTATGGACACAGACAAACACACAGGCATTTCTTCAGAATAACAAAAGGTAGGAACCTGTTTGTTAAAAAATCTTCCAATGTACCCCTTGACATTTTCCATATTTTGTCATGTTACAACCAAAAACATAAATGTCTTTTATTGGGATTTTATGTGACAAACCAACACAAAGTGGCACATAATTGTGACGTGGAAGGAAAATGATAAATGGTTTCAAATGTTTTAACAAATAAATATCTGAAAAGTGGGGCATGCATTTGTATTCAGCCCCCTTTACTTTGACACCTCTAACTAAAATCTAGTGGAACCAATTGCCTTTAGAAGTCAACCTAATTAGTAAATAGATTCCACCTGTAGGGTTGATTTACTAAAGGAAAATAGACTGTGCACTTTTGCAAGTGCAGTTGCCCTCTGTAAGTTCAGTTGCTCCAGAGCTTAGTAAATGAGGGGGAGCTCTGCTGACTTCCATCATCCAATCAAGTGCAAGCAAAAATGCTGTTTTTTATTTTTCCTTGAAGGTGATTGGCTATTCTTTGTAATGCAAAGCTTTGCCTCATTTACTAAGCTTTGAAGTAACTGCACTTGCAGAGTGCAACTGCACTTTGCAAAGTGGACAATCTATTTGCCTTTAGTAAATCAACTCCTGTGTGTCATTTAATCTCAGTATAAATACAGCTGTTCTGTGAAGCCCTCAGAGGTTTGTTAGATAATTTTAGTGGACAAACCAAAGACCAAGGAATACACCAGGCAGGTCAGGGATAAAGATGTGGAGAATTTTAAAGCAGAGTTAGGTTATTAAAAAAAAATCCAAGCTTTGAACATCTCACAGAGCACTATTCAATGAATCATCTGGAAATAGAAAGAGTATAGCACAACTGCAAGCCTACCAAAACATGGCTGTCCACCTAAACTTACAGGCCGGACAAGGAGAGCATTAATCAGAGACGTGGCCAAGTGGCCCTTGGTAACTCTGGAGGAGCTGCAGTTATCCACAGCTTAGAGAATCTGTCCACAAGACAACTATTAGTCGTGCACTCCACAAATCTGCCCTTTATGAAAGAATGGCAAGAAGAAAGCCATTGTTTAAAGAAAGCCATAAGAAGTCCCGTTTGCAGTTTGTGAGAAGCCATGGGGGGGGGGGGGCACACAAACATGTGGAAGAAGGTACCCTGGTCAGATGAGACTAAAATTGAACTTCTTGGCCACTGCACATCACCCTGAACACACCATCTCCGCTGTAAAACATGGTGGTAGAAGCATCATGTTTTGGGGATGTTTTTCTTCAGCATGGACAGGAAAGCTGGTCAGAGTTGATGGGAAGATGGTTGGAGCCAAATACAGGGCAATCTTAGAAGAAAACCTGTTAAAGTCTGCAAAAAACTTGAAACTGGGGCGGAGGCTAACCTTCCAGCATGACAATGACCCTAAACATACAGCCAGAGCTACAATGGAATGGCTTATATCAAAGCATATAAAGCCTAGCCTAAATCCAATTCAGAATCTGTGGCAAGATTTGAAAATTGCTGTTCACAGATGCTCTCCATCCAATCTGACAGAGCTCAAGCTATTTTGCAAAGAACAATGGGTGCAAATATCAATCTCTAGATGTGAAAAGCTGGTAAAGACATGCCCAAAAAGACTTGCAGCTGTAGTTGCAGTGAAAGGTGGTTCTACAAAGTATTGACTCAGGAGTGCCTCAATACAAATGCACGCCACACTTTTCAGATATTTGTTTGTAAAAAAATTTGAAAACGATTTATAATTTTCCTTCCACTTCACAATTATGTGCCACTTAGTGTTGGTCTATGATATAAAATCCCAATAAAAGACATTTATGTTTTTGGTTGTAACATGACAAAATGTGGAACATTTCAAGGGGTGTGAATACTTTTTCAAGGCACTGTAGATCACCCAGAGGGGAATGCTTCTTTTTCTCAACAAAAGCGGAGTTACTCTTCATCATCACTGTATGGATTGCCAAAATGCAGATGCTTCATCTAAGCATGAGATTGCTGGGAGTAGGGATGAATAGGATGGTACTCAGATCACTGATTTATTAGGACATTTTATTTAGGTATGTAGTGATATAGGTACATAGCCTGTGTTAGACTATGGGGTTGATTTACTAAAGGCAAATAGACTGCTCCAAAGCCTAGTAAATGTGGTAAAGTGTTACTTTTCAAAGAATACCCAATCATGTTCAAGGAAAATTGAAAAAAAAATGCATTTTTTCTTGCACATAATTGGATGATGAAAATCAGCAGAGCTTCTGCTCACAGGCAACACCGTGGTGTAGTGGTTAGCACTCTCACCTAGCAGTAAAAAGGGTCGCTGGTTTGAATCCCAACCATGACACTACCTGCCTGGAGTTTACATGTTCTCCCTGTGCCTGCGTGGGTTTCCTCCGGTTTCCTCCCACACTCCAAAAACATACTGCTAGGTTAATTGGCTTCTGTCCAAAATTGGCCCTAATATATGTATGGGGACCTTGGATTGTAGGAACTGATGTGAGAGTGCAATGTACAGGGATAGGGACACTTGTTGACACTCATTCAGGTTGAACTGGATGGACTGGTGTCTTTATTCAACCGTACTAACTATGTAACTTAATATATTTACTAAGCTCTGGAGCAACTGCTCTTGCAGAGTGCACAGTCAATTTGCCTTTAGTAAATCAACCCCCATGTGATATCATCACTGGGTCCCTTCATCTATGCAGGGATGGGCATACCATTCATAATAGGTAGGTGTTCTAGGTAGAATGCACTAGCATGCGGATCACCCTGGATGATGCCCATGTACAATGTAGGCCTACTGCAAATGTCCAACTGTCCAATTATTAGAAAAGTGGCAGGGCGGAGATAGCCAAATTAGAATGGATGGGCTGGATGAAGCTGTTCGTCCTTCATCCAGGATGTGGTACAGCTGCTGTGGGGAAATAAGCTCCTTTTATTTATCATAGTGTACAGAGATATGAGATTTGCTGCAGTCTAATTAGTAGAGAAAATTATAAATTTGTGAAACATTTGAGTTTCAGCAAAAGTGCAGTTACACGCTGAGAGAACAGTTGCTCCAGAGCTTAGTAAATGAGGGAGAGCTCTACTAACTTCCATCATCCAATCATGTGCAAGCAAAAATGCTGTTTTTTTAATTTTTTTATTTCCCTGCATGCGATTGGATATTCTTGAAGCTTTACCTTATTACCCAATCTCTGGAGCTACTGCACTTGCACAGTTCAAATACACCTTGCAAAGTGCACAGCCTATTTGCCTTTAGTAAATCAACCCCAATGGATCAATTTTTTCAAGCAAAATTCAGCTGAAAAAAGTGAGACTCGTATGTGAATGCTATCTAAATCTTGGGTGAAATCATTGATAATTAAACCCTATAAGGTAAGGAGTTTAGCTTTAATGTCTTAAAGTGTGATTTGAGTCCTGTGCAGAGATATTTGCACTGCAAACAAATAACCTGGGCAGGCAAACGTAAAAGTTAATTTACTAAAGGCAAATAGACTTTGCAAGGGTAGTTGCACTTTGAAAGGAATTTTCCCCAACGCTTAATAAATATGGTGACACCGTTCTCTAGAACCCTAGGAAAAATCCAGACTTATAGAATGCCCAGTACACCTCTCAGCCCCCTAGAATGCAGCGGCCATTTCCTGATTAATCTAATGCTAGGCCTAAATACTATCATATGGGGGTGGGGGGGGGGGGGTAGCTACATATAACTATAGCTTTCAAAAAGTACATATTGCCATAGGAATTATAGGAAGCATGATATGGTGTAGAACTTTGTCACTACCCTAGGGTGCAAGCTGCAAAACTTCAGGGTTACTTTGCTAATTTTATCACTTTACATGGTTACTTTTGAATTTGATTACATTTTGATCAGCAGCAATCAACTTCTTATCAGTCACCTATGATTTTTTTTTATTTCAGAATGTAATTATTGAAATATATGAAGGAAAGGTAGAAGAGACCGACAGACACCATAATCAACAAAATAGCGATGACTACAGCATTGGCTTAGTGGGGCAAAATATTGTCCTCAAGAATGAATATTTGATAGTTACATATGATCAGAAACTGGCAGCCACTGTGGAAGTCACAAGTTCATCTGAGGTATGTACAAACCTACACTCTAAGGGCCCTTTCACACTGATGGGCTTTTGATACTGTATGTTCTCATTGACATACAATTGAAACTGCCTTTTTGGTGCACTTTTGAAAAACTGCACCATAAATGCAGCATGCAGGACGTTTCAAGTGCACCTTCAGTGTGAACAGTTACATAGGATTTATTGGGGAATCATTTTCATGCGGTTTTGTCACCCTGAAAAAGCGCAGCAGAAGTACACAAGTATGAAAAGGGCTTAATGGAACTGTAACAAGGAAGGTGTCTTATAAAGCACTAGTAAAAGCTACCATATTACAAAAATACTTACGAAAGCAAGAATGTTAAAAATAGATTGGCAAATCTAAAACAAAACTAATGGTTGTGGCTTCATTTTGTTTTCAAGAGTTGGCTTCCTAGCCAGGGCCTTCAAACTTTCGAAACAGAAGGCTGGTTTACTGTCCTTCAACTTCAGGGGGGCTGGACTGTGGCTATTGAGAGTAGAAAATGCCTTGGAGTTAATGGGAGTAAACAATGCCTCATCATTGGTTTCAGTAGGAGAAATAGTGTCCCGTTATTGGTGTCAGTGAGAGGAATATTGCCCCATCATTGGTGTCATCCGGCACTGTCCTATGCTGTCTGGTTGCAGAGTGTTAATACAGGCACAGGTCTGTACAGTGATTCAAGTACGCATTTATTGTTTGTCCATGATTTACACTCTACATGGTTTTTAAATAGAAGGTTTCTGTGGATGTGAAATGGCTGTGCTGGTAAATGCACTATTTTGAACTCCAATGTTTCTGCACACAGTGGCCACAGACATTCTCCTGCTGTCCTTTGTAGGCTGTCAGTGATTTAATATACAAAGCTTTGAAATGACAGGTAATAACTATAATTAATCTGAAATAGTAATAAAACTGTATGGGGGTGGCTACAGAAAGGACATTTACTATGGGATGAATTTACTAAAGGCAAATAGGCTGTTCAGTTTGCAAGGGAATTTTCACTTTATAAGGGAATGCTCTTTTAGTTGGTGAATGAAATACAGCAAATAAAAATACTGTTTTATTTATTCTCTTTGCACTTAATTAGGTGTTCTTTGCAATGTGTATTTGCAATACATTCACTTCTTTGCAAAGTGAAAATTCCTTTGCAATGTGACCAGCCTTTTTGTGTTTAGTAAATCAATTTCTATGTGCCTAATTAAAATATACGAAGCGCCAGTTCAAAAAATATTGAAGTGAATGAAAGTGTGTGCCCAAATTTATATAAAACATTGATATATTTGCAAAGAGGCTAATTAAAGCTAAACTCCAGAGACATAAAAAGAACTTAATTTTATCCAGTGAAGCATTTCTTATATAAAATAAAAAGCATTTTTCCATTTAGTATTTAGTACTTAGTAGATGTTCTTGATTGTATATATTGATTATGGTATATATATATATATATATATATATATATATATATATATATATATTATATTATATTAAAGGGGGAGGATGCGGGAAGATCATCCAGTAGACATGTGCACACTGAAATATTTTGTTTCGGAATTTCGTTTTCGTCCAAAAAATACATTTATTTAGTTACTCTCGAAATTAGTTTTTATTTATTTTGTTTGGTTAAAAAATGCATTCGTCCGAAAATCCAAAATAATTAAGGTCGCATCTGTCATTGAAGGCTGATGGTGTCTGTCGAATGTTCTAAGAAGATTCAACGGAGCAGCTAAACTGTACGACGCCGCAATCGTACATTTCCGGACCAATGTTCCACCTACAAGCTATAGTAGAATTCTAATGTTGTATGACATTAGTAATAATTATATTTATGAATTATTATTACTAGTCAACCAACATTAGAATTCTTCTATAACCTATGGGCGAAGCATTTGACCATAAATGTCCGCTCGCGGCGACTGCTTCGTCAAATCTTCATGTTGAATCTTTTCTCTCTATGTCAAATAATCTTGGCCTAATAGAGTTAGGTTAGGCACATTCAACCTTTTTTGCTATTGTTTCTATAATGTCTAATCTTTTCTCTATAAAGTCGAATCTTTTCTCTCTATGTAGAATAATCTTGGACTAATAGAGTTAAGGTTAGGCACATTCGACCACAGGTACGTACGATGGACACAGATCGCTATTGTCATGTCCAATCTCCTATCTATATCGAACTGATGTCACAAGGAAAACTAAAATAAAGCATTTGCTTATGTCAGATCTTTCGGTTTTTGGATTCTGCACGTTCATTATGGTTTGTTAAAATGATAATGAAAATACCCGAAATTCGGACGAAAATGCATTCGGACTAAAACAAATGCACATGCCTATCATCCAGTGGGAGTGTCAGCATCTGCACTGCACCCTGGGCACCTGCATGTCCCTTGTCCCCATCATGCACTCAATGGAAGCCACTCAATGGATCAGATCTGTGGGAGCTGTTGGGAGACAAACTGTCACTTGTAAATACAAAAGTCAGATTTCTGTATTTACAAGTAATAGTTGTGAGTAGGGAGCAAAGAACCTAAGCCAGAGGTGGTGGAACTGAGTTCCAGCTGAAAAAAAGCCTTGACCTCAGTATTGTTTTTTACAGCAGGTGATTTCCTCCAACGTAAAAGTGATCCACATGGCTATACAGCCACTGGATCACTTTGACAGGCAGCGGAAGGGGGTCTCCCCCACCATTAGTGAGCACAGTAAGGATGTGGCTGACAGCATCGGCTTCCCCAGACACAGTGAGAGGAACTGATGTTGTTCCTCCCACTGTGTGACACCAGAAACTGGAAGCGACAAAGGTTTTGTCACTTTTGGTTTTAGTCTCATATAAAAAAGCCATTACCAGCTTGTGAAAGCATCTGAGCAGCCTGATCTTGGTTTGATCAAATGCTTTGGAAGTCAGAGAAGAGATCTGGGATCTAATAGATCCCAGATCTCTCCAAAAAGAGGACCTACCACAGCTCATGCTATCACAAGGGATGTTGTTGATCCAATAAAAAAAAAAAACTGATTCCATCCCATTCCATCCCACCAGTGACAATAGATCACATGCACCAGCCAGCATCAATAGATCCTCCAGCATACCCTATACCCCATGCTTTTACATACATTCAGTGCTGGAGATGCTGGAACTGCATTCCCCCGCATTCCTGCAAAAAAAAAAGCCCTGTATATGTATGTGCGTGTGTGTGTGTGTGTGCGTATGTATATCAGGGCAAAATCTGTGGACTGTGTGGAAATAATGATGGCCAGTCAAAGGATGCCTTTACCATTCCCTGGTCACAAAACTGTGGAAGTGACCCTCCAGCGATTACTCCATGTCATGATCATCCAGAAAGATTAGCCTGAGCTGAAAAACACTGCAACATAATATATATATATATATATATATACACCTTTCTGGACCTGTAGTCTGTATATACACACATATTTTATTTCTATGTGCTCCATCTCTTTATAAATCTGTCTACATGATAATAAAGTGAAACCATGTGCCTTCCCATACAGGTTCCCCTGCTAACTAGCCCCCTGCACAGCACGTGACTCTTTCTTGTTCCTTTCACAACAGAGCAAGGGATGCCTGAGCAGGCAATAACCTGGCCAGGACTGTTAAACAGGACTAAAGGAACATCATTAGCGGCTCATTTAGACTTGCGTTTGGGGAGTGTTAATGCGTGGTTACCACTACAGTGATCAACCAAAAAATGTCCCTTATCCTCAATGACTCTCAATCCGAATTCCTTAAAACATGGCAACTGTGATTTAATGAATCCCTACCCTCTTTTCAGCTTGACTTACCTATAATTTGTCACCCTGATTTATTCTTGAGTCTGTGGGGAATATACCCCATGCCCCCTATTCCTACCTCCCCTTTCCTTCTCTTCTATTTTCCTTTCATTTACTATTTGTTTTCCTTTTCCTACATTTTCTCATCTCCTAAACTTGGTTATCCTGTTTGTATCTAAATCTTATCATCTTCAATTACTCTATGCAAGTGTTTCCTTCTGCTTCCTGGGTGTATCTGGTATGTTTTTAATTTCAACTCAATGGAAAAACTTCAGTTGAGCTGAATTTTTGCACCCCCAACAGCCCTCCCCCCTATTAAGCTGCAAAGACAGGGGATAGGTTTACATGCCGCAGTCATGATTTTTGCTTTGCACCTGTCACATTCAGTGGGCAGAAAGCCTGCGGAACATAACTCATTCAAGCAAATAAGAATCAACACAAACAAATATTTGCAATGCACACAGTAGTGTTGCGTTGGTGCGGCAATTATAGGGTTAAAATTGGAAGGGAGCAAGTTCATTTATCCTAAATAGACTATATATATATATATATATATATATATATATATATATATATATATATATATATATATATATAATATAGATATATGATATATATGTATTTATTTATTTGAACATTTTTACTTAACAGTTTGATTAATTAGAATTCCTTGGCACTGTGTTTACATATCAGGGTACAATCTGTGGACTGTGTGGAAATAATGATGGCCAGTCAAAGAATGACTTTACCTCTCCCTGGTCACAAAACTGTGGAAGTGACCCTCCAGCGCTTACTCCATGTCATGATCGTCCAGAAAGATTAGCCTGGGCTGAAAAACACTGCAACATACTTAACAGTGATGTCTTTGCTCCCTGCCACACATGGGTAACATAATATTTTGTTTTTTTGGCTTTTATCTTGCTTGGCACACTTAGGTAACTTTATTGTGACTGCTTCTAGCCTTAAAAAAAATGTATTTGATATTTAAAAGGTAAATTAAAGTGGTTTGTTTCCGGCTCGAAGGAACTACAAAATATAAATAAATAAATAAATAAATAAAAAGGTAAATTAAAGAAGTTCAGCATTTCAGTTGTGAACAAAATTCCTGATAATATTTAAACTGTTACTAAACCCAGGACCCTGCATTCACTATATCTGGTCTTCCACAGTACACAGACATGGATATGTGATCATTTTAGTAAATATAAACTGCTAAAGACCTTTTTTTTTATCAGTAGTTAGAGCAGTCTTATGACTTCTATCAGTGTCTGGTTTAGACTGGGTTCACACTTATGCGTATTGGATGCAGCTTTCACTGCATCCAATTCGCATGACAGGAGAGTGTGACGGGTTCTCTCAGTTCTCACATCTCCGGGCGGCTGGGGAGCACACTACATCTTTGGCTCCATTTCAGGTCCAAATTCATGCAAAAATGCTCCCTGAAATGAAGAACGGGATGCACCGGACCCCGTGCTGCGAGCCACTCCTCAAACAGTGTGAACAGTGTGAGTATAACTAGTAACGTGCAACAAAGGCTGTAAGCATGTATGAAGAAATGCTGTAAACTAAGAATGCTTTAAAAATAAAATGATATATTGTAATTGTTGATTTTTACAAAACACAAAGTGAGTGAACAGAAGAAAAATCTAAATTAAGTCAATATTTGGTGTGACTACCCTTTGACTTCAAACCAGCATCAATTTTTTACACTTGAGCACTTTGCACACTTGCACAAAGTCAGGGCTTTTGTAGGATTAGAGTCAGGAGTGTGATTAACCGATTATACCAAGCAGGTGCTAATGATCATCAATTTCATATGTAGGTTGAAACACATCCATGAAACAGAAACAGCTGTGTAGGAGGCTTAAAATGGGATCAGGAACAGGCAAATTCTGCTACTAAGGCAATTATGTGGAAGATAGTTTCATGGCACAGGTCATACACAATGGCAAGACTGAGCACAGCAACAAGACACAAAGTAGCAAGGTCTCTCCTAGCCAAAGAGTTCAAGAGGTGCTGTTCAATCTCTTTCGAAGAAGCACAAAGAAAAGGGCAATGTTGAGGAGGTATATGCACTGGTCAGCCAAGGAACCTTAAAGGGACAGTAAAAGTTCATGTTTTTTCACCGTAATGCACCCTATGGATTAAGGTGAAAAAACACCTGTCCGTGACTGCCCCCCAGCACCCCCTTTTTACTTACCTGAACCCTCAAACTTGTCCCACGGAGATGCACTCTCTCTCTGCAGGGAATTCTTGGCTCTTGATTGGATAGATTGACAGCTCCTGTCAATCAAATCCAATGACTTGGCTGCCGGGGGGCACGGCCGAGACCTGCATTCGGTGTCTATGGACGCTGAATGTTGGACTCGGGAGTGTGCCTGCAAGGTAACCCCCGGGGGTTATCCCAGGGGGTTATCTGATTCGGGGAGGAGTCGAGAGAGCCACGGAGGGACCCCAGAAGACTAGGTTCGGGGACACTCTGTGCAAAACGAGCTGCACAGTGGAGATAAGTGACATGCTTGTTATTTAAAAAAAAAAAAGAACCTTTAGTGTCCCTTTAATGCATCAGATGGAAGACACTTCCTGCTAAAGCCTCGTACACACATTAAGATTTTCGGACAACCATTCATCCATTTTTTGTTGCATGCTAGTCTCATGTCGAAAGTGAAGAGGTTACTCACCATAGAAAAATCTTCATATGACAGAATTCAACTTCAGAAGTGACGTCATGTGTTGAATAGTTTTGTATGTATTCTTTTGTTTCTGAGCATGCATAGTCTTGATTTTACGATTTTTTTTTTGGACGAAAACCATACTAATTAAACAAAGATTTAATGTTGTGTTCACATGCGACAAAAAATTTATAGTCTGCACATCCAGCTTTTCTCGTATGAAAAATCGGAATCAGCTGTCGAAAGCACCGTACAGTACTAATGATCCAAAAATCGTCAGATCGTTTGTCGGACTAAATTTTATTTCTGATTTTTGGATCGTCTGTACAGGCCTTTACTTCCCTTCGATGTCAGAAGATGTCTCGACAGTGCCATCTGCATAGAACCTGTGGAAACCAGTGGGACCCAAGTATATCCATCTACTGTCCAGAGAAATCTGGCCAAAAGTGGCCTTCATAAACCAAGAAAAACTATACCACCAACTTGGTAACAAAGCTAAGCGACTCAAATATGCATGAAAACATAGGAAATGGGGTGCAGAAAAATGGCAGCGGGTGCTCTGGACTAATAAGTCAAAAACTGAAATATGTAGCTGTAGCAGGAGGCAGTTTGTGAAGGGCTGGAGAGCGGTACAATAATTAGTGTCTACAGACCACAGGGAAGCATGGTGAATGTTCTTTGCAAGTTTGGGTCTGCATTTCTGTCAATAGAGTTGGAGATTTGGTCAGGATCAATGGTGTCCTCAATGCTGAGAAGTACAGACAGATATTTATCCATCATGCCCTAATATCAGGGAGGCCTGTGAGTGGCCCCAAATGTATTCTGCAGCAAGACAATGACCCCAAACATACAGCCAATGTAATTAAGAACTATATTCAGCGTAAAGAAAAACAAGGAGTCCTGGAAGTGATGGTTTTGCCTCCACAGAGCCCTGATCTCAAAATCAACAAGCCTGTCTGGGATTGCATGAAGACACGGAAGTATTTGAGGCAGCCTACATCCACAGAAGATCTGTGGTTAGTTCTCCAAGATGTTTGGAACAACCTACCTGTCAAGTTCCTTAAAATACTGTGTGCAAGTGTACCTAGAAGAATTTATTCAGTTTTGAGGACAGGGTGGTCACAACACATATTGATTTGATTTGAATTTATCTTCTGTTCATTTACATTAATTTTGTTAATTGATAAAAATAAACTATTAACACTTCTATTTCTGAAAGCATTTTTAATTGACAGCATTTTGTTTCACCTCCTGAAGACAAATAAGTAGAAAAAGTTGAGACTGGAGCATCATGGGACCACGGATTTTGGTGAGTAAAAAGGGAATTTTGAAGCACATGCACGGCGTGCAGGATGGCGGACGTGTGAGAGAAGAGCTCCGGTCCCCGTCTCACAATCCGCGGCTCCTACACAGCTAACATAGCACCAAAAAGAACAGGAGCGACACCGCTAACTGCAGAAGGCCCCCAGGCACCGTATGGGTAAAATTGGCTTCCAGAAAGGTATCTACAGAGGCTTTATTCCGCCGCTGCCATCACAGCCTACACAAGGTATGGATCGCTTCCTGTATAAGCCACAATCCCCGGCCTCAAGTGATCCGCTCGGTCCGTCGGACACATCCGCACCCGCATGATGGCGGGAAATTTGCTCGCGGAGGACAATAGATCCCAGCAATCCCAACTACCACACACATCTGAAATTTCCACAGATGTGGTGACAATGGCTGTATTAGACCTCAAACTGAACTCACTGCTACGTGACCTGACCCACAGCATTGCAAAAGAAGTGGGTAAGATAGCACATGAGCTGTGAGGAGAAATTGATCAATTGGGGGCGCACTGACACCCTGGAGAACAAATTTGACGAATTAACCCAATATGTGCATGTATTTGAGGAAGACAACGCTAATATGAAACATACACTCTCCCAGCTCCAACTACAACAAGAAGATTTGTAAAACCGTGAACAACGCCAGAATCTACGAATCAGAGGGATCCCTGAAACGGTTAGTGATAAGGAGTTTTGCCCCTATCTTTTGGGCCTGTTTGTCACTTCCAAAGATGGCATTCAATATTCCCTGAGAGACCTCTATGAATGTGAAGCTTTCGTCCACAACTTGGGTCTCCCAAATATTCCTGAAGAAGACCTCCAACTCCAAGCTCTGAACCCTAAACCACTCACCACCCCAGCCAAGATTTGGACCCCAGTCCAATGAAGATCACAAAAAGCCTTTTCCACACCGCAACGAGCTAACTCCCACAGATTCCAGAACTGAAAAAGTCCTCTCTCCATTGATCTGTGTCTTTTTTCATGTCGTGGCTGGAGAATGCCCCCTCTGGCTATGACAGTGACCTCCCTGGAGACTGGTCACCTTCCCTTACAAAGAGGGCCATATTTCCTCCCGCTGGATGGATCCCACCACCCGCAACCTTCCTGGAAGACGTCTCTTCTTTTTCTTTTTTTTTTTATATTTCACACCTGATTAGTTGCATACCTCTGCCCAGTTTTGTCTGCTGTTTAAGCAGAGATGGGGACACCCCCCCCCCCCCGTGCTGATTCCTGCAGGCTACCATGCACCTCACCATAACCCATGGCTTCTGCCTGGGTAGTCTGAAGTTTTTTCATCTTCAGGCTTTTCAAACAAAATGTTTAGAATTTTTTGTTTTTTCTGTGTTGTTTTTTTCATTTTTCTTTTTTCTTTTTTTTACTTATTTTTTTGATGTTTCCACTCACAGGTCTCTTTTTTCTTGACCTATACATGGTTTTTGTTGCTAAACTTATAATCCTTTATCGACTTCGGTATACATATACCCTTATGTGTCTTATCTCAAGAATGCTCATTTACTTATTGATAATGTGTAAAATGTATTACTTAGTATTGCTTTCACCTGACCAGATATGGCTCTTAAAGTATATTCATGTGTGCATGTCCCTGGCCAAGGACAGACGAGCTCTATTCCAGGATTCCCCATGAACCACTTCCCAGAAACTAAACGCCTCTTTTCGCAAATTAACAAGATCACATAATCTCTTTGATACTTGGAGAGTAAAACACCTCACTCAAAAAATCTATACATTCTACTCCCCCTCCTATAAGCTATATTCTAGATTGGACCACTTTATAGTCACAGCCCCCCTCCTCCTCTATGTAATTTCCTCAGAGATAAATCCTATTACTTGGTCGAATCATGCACCCATTGAACTTGACATTGTTCTGACATCTTCCACTCCTAAAACCTGTCACTGGCGTCTCAATGAATCCATGATCAAAAACCCAATATCCCAATCCCACCTACAATGAATGCTGACCGAATTTTTTCAACTAAATAATGGCTCGGTTTCGGAGATCTCCATTTTGTGGGAGGCCCACAAGGCTATTTTTAGAGGTGAATGCATATCTACAGGCTCTCGCTTAAAACAAGACTCTGCAAAATTAAAGACCGATCTCCTTGCCCAACTACTATCTGCAGAAAAACATCTGTTGGCATCCCCCACAGTTGAAAAATTGAGAACTGTCACCTCAATCTGATACCGAATCAAATCAATTGATATGAACAAGATTTCCAAAATCTATGCTGTGGGCCAAACAAAAATTTTATATATTTGCAAACAAACCACATCGTATGCTAGTTAACAGATTAAAACCACGACCCTTCCTGTCAATACCTGACCACTTAATGCAATCTGATGGCACCCCTACATACTGTCCTAAAGCTATGTCTAAAATATTTGGAATTTTTTACAACCAACTATATAACTGCCTAAGCTCTGATCCAAATTCCCAATTCTCACAATCTAAATTTGATGAATTTATGTACTCTCTAACACTACCTAAACTATCCACTGAACAAATCTCCATACTTAACTACCCGATCAACATTGAAGAGATTGCCGGAGTAATCAAAAACCTGCCAGCTCACAAATCTCCAGGTCCAGATGACCTCCCTTACTTCTATTACAAGACTTTTTCACAAACTCTAAACCCCTATCTACAGTTCCTGTACACATCCCTTCTTAAAGATACCACCCCACACTCAGGCCGCGTACACACAGGCGGACTGTTCGCCCAACTTTGTCCGCTGAACAATGTTTCAGCGGACAGTCCGCTCGTGTGTGGGCTTTCAGCGGACAGTTTCAGCGGACAGTTTGACGGACAAAGTCTTTCGGAAATTCCGAAAAACTGTCCGCTGAAACTTGGTTTGAGCGAACAGTCCGCCCGTGTGTAGGCTACTTTCGAAATGAGCAAACTGTTCCCGCTCGGAGGAAAGTCTGCTCATTTCGAGCGCGTGTGAAGGTAGGCGGGCTCCGCCGCCTGGAATGGACTTAAAGGGGAACCCCAACGCCGAAAAAAATCGGCGTGGGGGTCCCCCCAAAGTCCACAACAGACCCTTGTCCGAGCACGCTACCCGGCCGGCCAGGAAAGGGGGGCGAGCGAGCGCGCCCCCCCCTCCTGAGCCGTACCAGGCCGCGTGCCCTCAACATGGGGGGTGCCTTGGGGAAGGGGGGGCCGCGCGGCCCCCCCACCCCAAAGCACCTTGTCCCCATGTTGATGAGGACAAGGGCCTCTTCCCGACAACCCTGGCCGTTGGTTGTCAGGGTCTGCGGGCGTGGGGCTTATCGGAATCCGGGAGCCCCCTTTAAGAAGGGGGCCCCCAGATACCGGCCCCCCACCCTATGTGAATGAGTATGGGGTACAATGTACCCCTACCCATTCACCTGTAAAATAAAAGTACCCAAAAAAAAAACACAACACACGAGAAAAAATGTTTTATTGCACAGCTCCGGGGGTCTTCCGTCTTCGGGGGTCTTCTCGCCAGACTCCTCCGCTATCTTCTTGTAGCTCTTTTACTAGCGGAGGAGTCCGGCTTTCTTCCTCCCCGCCGCCGGCCTCTTCTCCCGACTTCGGGGGTCTTGTCCCCCTCTTCGGTTCTTCTGCCGGGCCACCGCGCCTTCTTGTAGCTCTTTTGCAGGCGGTGGCCCGGTCTTCTGTCGCCGCCGCCTTCCGTTCTTCTGCCGGGCCACCGCGCCTTCTTATAGCTCTTTTGCAGGCGGTGGCCCGGTCTTCTGTCACCGCTGTCGCCGTCGCCGCCTTCCGTTCTTCTTCTTCTTCTTGTTCTTCTTCTTCTTCTCCAGGAGATGTTGACACGACGCTCTCTCCGGCCGGAATGCCAGAGCCGCCCTGCGCTGCCACTTATATAGTGCCAATGGGGCGGTGTCACATGGTATATGTCACATGGGTTGGTCACATGGGTTGATGTCACATGGGGACTATGACATCGTAAGGGGGCGGGGTCACCCCTCTGGCATTCCGGCCGGAGAGAGCGTCGTGTCAACATCTCCTGGAGAAGAAGAAGAAGAACAAGAAGAAGAAGAAGAACGGAAGGCGGCGACGGCGACAGCGGCGACAGAAGACCGGGCCACCGCCTGCAAAAGAGCTACAAGAAGGCGCGGTGGCCCGGCAGAAGAACCGAAGAGGGGGACAAGACCCCCGAAGTCGGGAGAAGAGACCGGCGGCGGGGAGGAAGAAAGCCGGACTCCTCCGCTAGTAAAAGAGCTACAAGAAGATAGCGGAGGAGTCTGGCGAGAAGACCCCCGAAGACGGAAGACCCCCGGAGCTGTGCAATAAAACATTTTTTCTCGTGTGTTGTGTTTTTTTTTTTTGGGTACTTTTATTTTACAGGTGAATGGGTAGGGGTACATTGTACCCCATACTCATTCACATAGGGTGGGGGGCCGGTATCCGGGGGCCCCCTTCTTAAAGGGGGCTCCCGGATTCCGATAAGCCCCCCGCCCGCAGACCCCGACAACCAACGGCCAGGGTTGTCGGGAAGAGGCCCTTGTCCTCATCAACATGGGGACAAGGTGCTTTGGGGTGGGGGGGCCGCGCGGCCCCCCCTTCCCCAAGGCACCCCCCATGTTGAGGGCACGCGGCCTGGTACGGCTCAGGAGGGGGGGCGCGCTCGCTCGCCCCCCCTTTCCTGGCCGGCCGGGTAGCGTGCTCGGACAAGGGTCTGTTGTGGACTTTGGGGGAACCCCCACACCGATTTTTTTCGGCGTTGGGTGTCCCTTTAAGTCCATTCCAGGCGGCGGTGCCCGCGACGTCTCCTTCGCGGGCCCCGCCTACCTGTACACGCGCTCGAAATGGGCGGACTTGCCTCCGCCTTACGTGGGCGAGTCCGTTCATTTCAAAAGTTGAGCGAACTGTTTGGCAAACAGTTCGCTGAAACAGTCCGCTCGTGTGTGGGCAAGCCCGCTCATGCAAATTTTGAGCGGACTGTTGCGGCAACTGTTTGACGAACAAAGTTTCAGCGAACAGTCCCCGCGTGTGTACGCGGCCTCACAATTTATGCACGCCAACATAACAGTTATCCCTAAACCATGTAAATATCCCACACTGCCAGACAACTACCGCCCCATTGCTTTATTAAACTCAGACTATAAAATCTTTACCAAAATACTAGCCAATAGACTATCACCCCCTTGCTGATGACTCTAATCCATAAAGACCAGGTGGGATTCGTCCCAACGAGACATGCTGGAGACAATATGAGAAGAATCATAGACTTGATTGACTTAGTAACCAAAACCAAACAACCCACTATAGTTTTAAGCTTAGATACACAAAAGGCTTTTGACCTTTTAAGTTGGCCATTTATGTTTGCGGTTTTAGCCAAATTTGGATTCTCGGGCCCCTTCGTACAGGTTTTGCAAGCCCTGTATTCCTCCCCCACTTCTCAGGTACAGATGTCTTCCTATACGTCACATCGGTTCACATTGGTTTAGTAATGGCACTAGACAGGGCTGCCCCCTGCCCCCCCCCCTGCCCCCCCCCCCCCCCACTGTTTATACTGAGTCTTAAACCACTTGCAACAGCCATCAGAACTCACTCTGAAATACGGGGTGTTCCGTTGTGTCAACCAGACTACAAGCTGTCACTTTTTGCAGATGATATTCTACTGACTATTACCCACCCTGACACCTCCCTACCTTTCCTGCACAACATCTTATCCTCTTTTGGTACCATATCAGGTTTTAAAATCAACCAGTCCAAAACAGAAGCCCTTTCCATTAATATTACCTCAGAATCACTTGTTTCTTTACAAAACAAATTCAAATATAGATGTGCACATCCTCGTTGAAATACCTAGGCATTCACCTTACCCCCTCATATACCTCTCTCTACCAAGCCAACTTTCCTCCCATGTTTGCAGAAATAACCAGACTTCTAAACCTCTGGTCCCCCATCCCAATCTTTCTTCTTGGCAGAATTATGATCTAAAAATATCAATCCTGCCTAAAGTATTGTACCTATTTGAAACACTCCCTATTCCGGTCCCGATGTCGCAGCTGAGAAATCTCCAGAGAAATTATCTTAACTTTATTTGGAATAATACCTCCCACAGAATCACTCAATCAGTAGTTTTCACCCTCAGATCTAAAGGTGGGCTGGCAGCCCCAGATCTCATTAAGTATTACTACGCCTCTCACCTCAGGGCGATGGCCACCTGGACTTCTAGGATTGCCCCGAGCAGATGGGCTGAAATTGAAATGGGGATCACTGCCCTGGTACACTTCTGCTACATGTTATGGCCATACTCAAATATATTCATGCCCCAATTGAGATCTCTCTGTCTGGCCCTGAAGCTTTTCTCCCTATTTGGAGAAAGTGTGCATACCGTTTCTCCCTTTCATCTCCCTGCTCTCCGCTTCGAAATGTCCTTTTTAACCCAGACATTCCGGACAGATTGTCCTATATGCGAACACTCCCGTGGACCCAAGCTGGCATCTTTCAGCTGTGACACCTGGTACATCCGATATCACACAAACTCCTTACTTTCACTGAGCTGAAAAAGAAACACAACCTTCCTGCCTCCTTGGAATATTCGTATATACAATTCAAACATTTTTTCCTTGCCAATTCCTCCTCCCTATCCTTAGAGAAATCCACAGACTTTGAAATATTATGTGCAAATGGCCCATATGAACCCAAATTAATTTCATCTATATATAAAATGCTTCATGAGACCCCCTTCTGACAAACTCTTCACATAACTACATGAGAAAATGGTCCCGGATATTAAATCGCCCAATTTCATTGCTAGACTGGGAGAACATTTGGGACACATCCTCTAAAAATCCACGCTATGTTACACCAAAAGAAACTGCCATTAAGATACTTTTTTTTGGTACAGAACTCCCGATATATTACATGCTCAAAGCCCTTCTGTTTCTAATCAATGCTGGAGATGTGGAGAGTCTGTGGGCACCCATCTTCACATTTTCTGGGAATGTCCTGTCATTGTTCCTTACTGGTCTGAGGTCCACAAACTGTTACAATCATTGCTCTTCACAACCATTCAAATGACTCCTATACATTTCCTTTTGGGCCTCCCTCTCCCAGGCATTTCCAAACCATTATAGAAACTTGGGTCCTTCATACTACTAGCAGCAAAATGAGCCATTCCTAGACATTGGCTCTCTCCTTCTCCCCCTACTTTCTACCATTTTCTCTCTATAATTGCAGATATACGCAGAATGGAACACATGACTGCAAAGATTAACGGTAACCTACTTCAGTTTGATAAAACTTGGAAAGTTTGGGATGACTCAATATACCCTCTTGAATCCAATATCTGCACACACTCCTCCCATTAGAAATACCTTTTGAACATCCTTTATATGTATATTGCTGTCAGACACATATTTCTTTTCTTTTTCAACCGGAACCAAAACCGGAACCAAAACCATTGTCAAGTTACATAGTTACATAGTTACATAGTTAGTCAGGTTGAAAAAAGACACAAGTCCATCCAGTTCAACCTTAAAACAAATAAATAAAATAAAAAATAATCGTACAATCCAAATACCCAATTTTATGCCCACAATTGATCCAGAGGAAGGCGAAAAAAAACCCCAGCAGAGCATGCTCCAATTTGCTACAGCAGGGGAAAAAAATTCCTTCCTGATCCCCCAAGATGCGATCGGATATTCCCTGGATCAACTTTACCTATGTTAGTACCTAGTTATATTATGTACCATCAGGAAAGTATCCAGGCCTTTCTTAAAGCAATCTACTGAGCTGGCCACAACCACCTCTGGCGGGAGTCTATTCCACATTTTCACAGCTCTAACTGTGAAGAAACCTTTCCGTACTTGAAGATGAAATCTCTTTTCCTCTAGACGTAAAGAGTGCCCCCGTGTCCTCTGGGTTGACCGTACAGAGAACAACTCAACACCAAGTTCACTATATGGACCCCTAATGTATTTGAACATGTTGATCATATCCCCCCTTAATCTCCTCTTCTCTTATTAGCTTGTTATGCTAATTAACTTTGTATCACCCAAAGTTAAAATGTCATACCTTTTGTAACTTCCGATATGCTGTCTTATACTTGTTATAAATAAACAATAAAAAAAAGGGGGGGGGGTGGATTTTGATTATTTTTTGCAATGTCTGCGATCAGTTGGAGATGAGAGGGAAGGGAACCCTCAGATTTAAGCATTGAACCTAGAGATACTATTGCACAGGATAACTGGGCAACTCAGTTCCTGTGTAGCATCATTAGTACAATGCATTTTATTTGATTTTGATCTGCTCATAATAGCTGTTCTTAATGTTTTTGTAGGTGGAAACTAAAGAATTCTTTGACACCTGTGTGGCCGATACCTGCAGCTGCAACACTGGTATTGGAGACTGTGAGTGTCTGTGTGCCTCTGTAGCTGCGTATTCTGCAGAGTGCAACAAACATGACATCTGCATAAAATGGAGGACTCCTGAAATTTGTCGTAAGGCTTTTATTGTATTTTACCATATTTGTCAATCTAATAACTTTGACACAGCGATCATTAAAGGAAGCCTGTCCAGAACGATTTTTTTGGCTGCCTTTGCTGATTCTCCTTCTAAGAATGTTAGTTCCCTGGCTGTCATGCTGATTCAATGGCTTCAGTTCATGTATGCAGATTGGGTGTCCTGACTTCACTCTGACTTTCTAATCTACATGCTTGCTCTGTGTAAGGGACTCGGCACATACTGAATACGGACACCACCAGTCAACCCGTGCTTTAGAAGGAGGCCAGCAACAGCATCTTCTATTTCTATCTTCAGGACAGGTTCCATTTTAAGTTTGTATGTATTAATAAAATATACATAAGTTTGATTAACTAACTGTTGTCTTTCTCAGCTTTGTTCTGTGACTATTACAATAATGAAGGGCAGTGTGATTGGCACTATAAGCCCTGTGGGGTTCCTTGCCTGGTGACATGTAGAAACCCCAATGGAGAATGCGACAATCAAACACAACAGCTGGAAGGTAATCATTACTGTAACACAGCATATTACCTCTTTCATTCATAGAATTTTCTGTTGACGCAAAATATACATTTTCAAATATCATATCATGCGGCCATATTAGGTCCAGTGGCAGTTGGTTTTTAATATTTTGGGGGGCAGCAAACAAACCTGGCCCCCTCACTCGCACTACTACTCCCCCACCCCTACGCATGTGGGAGTAGGATGGGAAGGTGACAATCAGGGGCCTTACCTTAGGAGGCCAATGACAAGGTGGTGCTGGATCCAGGGTAGGGCTCCTGGAAGCTTAAAGAGGCTGTTGCTACCCCTCCACCCCTCCACCTGCTGCTCCTCGCTCCAGCTTGCCGAGGGAAGAGCCAGGGCCTTTCCTTCTCCTCCTGGCCAAACAGGCTTTGCTTCTGTCTTCAGTGAACAAGAAGTGGGTCCTGGGACCCGATTGGCCGGGAGACCTCAGACTCCCTGGCCAATCTGGTCTCAGGACCCTCTTCCAATTTGGCCAGAAGGAGAAGCAGGAAGACATTAGTGAATATTAATTTGTTAATGTCACACAACTAGGTGGGCTCAGGGCACAATGCTCAGTGCCCCAAGTCCACCCTTTTTTTGAAGCCAATTAGAGCTTCAGGTTCTAATCATGTGCTTAAAAAAAAAACAAAAAACATTGAAATCAATGCGTCTGGCACTCTGCATGTAGATTAGTGGCTCGAGTGTATGGCTTAGGGGGCAGTTTGAACGAAACCCATGCTCCTCCCTGGACACCAGTAGCTCAGAAGGAATTTATGCCGCATACACACAATTGGAATTTTGGTCGGAAAAAGCTGTGATGGTTTTCCCAACGGAATTTGAGACTTGATTTCGCTCAAGCTATCTTGCATAAACAGGGTCACACCAAATTCCGACCGCCAAGAACGCTGTGATGTACAATGCGTATAATGGGACTAGAAAGAGGAAGTTCAATACCCAATAGCCAATAGCTTCCATCTCGTAGTTGAATCTGAGCATGCATGAGTTTTTGTACATTGGAATTGCATACACACAATTGGAATTTCCGTCGGAAAAATTGAGAACATGCTCTCAAATTTTTGCTGCAGGGAATTCGGCCAGCTAAATTCCGATGGAGCATACAGTAAACACTTTTCTGATGAAAAGCTCTCTTCGATCTTTTGCTGTCCGAAATTCCGATCGCGTGTACGCAGTATTAGAGGCTTCTGAAAAGATTCTAAAAAGCAATCTGAATGCACGATAAAGAAAAATTTCAAAGATTAAGGCCACTATTTTACAAGGGGTCAAGTTTAATGATTTGTATGCCACCTTGTGGACTTATCTGTTTTATTTACAATTACCATTTTATAGAGTGCCAGGAGTATAACTATCACTATACTTCCAGCATTCTTACACTGAACCTTCGGGTCTCAGATCCTGCAGCTGCTCCGCCCACCCCTTATCTCCTTATGCTCAATTATGGAAGGCGGGAGTATAGCAACAGCTGCACTTCCATCACTTAGTAACAATGTAAATTGTAAATAAATTTGTGAAGTCCACAAGATGACATATGTGACCCACTGTGAACCAGCACATTTTAAACAATGTCTTAATTCCTGGAGTTCTTTTCTAAAGTATGCTCCATTTACAAGTCTATACTATGTCTAAAACATTTTTTTCATTGAATTAGAAAATTTGTGAATTCAATCAACTTAATGTATACATTACTATCAACACATGTTTTTTATGATTTGTTATTTAACATTTACATATTTACTGCTGCTGGGTTCCCTGATCTGCACCACTTCCTTGATCTTAGAGGCTGAAGAGTAGGGTACTGAGGGCAGCGGATCGGTTGGATTCTGTTGCCTCAAGTCAAAATGCTTGGAGCAGGAAGCCTAGGTATGGCTTGTTGGAGCCAGGGGGGTTGATTTATTACCCTTGAGACTGTAAAATCTGGTGCAGCTAAGCATAGTAATAAATCAGCTTTATGCTGGGTTCACACTTGCTACGACTGCGGCTCTCAGCAGGGGGTCTGGTGCGTCCCTGTTCATCAATTCAGGTGCAAATCAGGTCCGAATTTCTGCCTGAATTCGCACCTGATTTGGAGCCAAAGACACACAGGACCCTTTCCAAATGCAAACCATGGCTGCCCTGGAGGTGTGTCAACCAAGGAGGTGAACGTGTCGGCTGGTTGTTAGGGCCTCCCAGTGTGATGGGAGAGCCTGGGCAAGCGGCGGAAGGCGACGGGAGGTGTTGTCCCCTGCCGTTGCTTGTAATAACAGCCGAGCAGCTGCTGAGCCACATTGGTTGTTATTACAATGAAGCCCACCATCTGCTCTAAAGAACGGTACCTTGGGGATGCCTGCAGCTGCAGGTATCCCCCAGGTAAAACCCCTTGAAGCGGTCAATAATGGTCTAGTTTGCGACTGATACCGTTTTTTTGGAAAAAGGCTGATATCGGCCTGCAATAAGCCTTACCGATAGTCTGCTAATCTCTACTATTTAGGGTAGGTTCACACTTGTGTAGGGAGCTGCATTTTTATGCAGAAGAAAAATGGAGCTCTCTGCAAGGGCACACAGAAAAATTTTAAACGGGAAAATTCAGTTTGTAAATGGATAGGAAACTGGCTAAAAGACTGTTTTCAGAGAGTATTGATTAATGATTCTTACTCTGAAAGATCTAAAATTATTAGTAGTATACTCCAAGGTTCAGTGCTGAGATCCTTACATTTTAATATATTTACAGTATATATGATATAGAGTTTAGGATTAAAAGTACCATTTAAGTATTGGGAGATGACACCAAGCTATGCAGTTGAATAACGTCCTTACAAGATGTCTCCAACTTACAAGCCAACCTCAATGCACTGGTGCAGCTCCCACCCCTGCAATATGCTGCCTCCGGCTCTCTGCTCTGCAAAGAACATGAGAGCGGTGGAGGCTAGGGGAGGCAAAGCCATGTTCACAATCTACGTGTTGGCTCTCCGGGGTCAACCATTAGATCAACAGCTTGCTGACCCCCCCAATTTAGCAGATGTCAATGCAAGTCCAAGTGAAATTGCACAGAAATAGCTCTGGAACCTTTTTCAAAGTCGCTGCCTCTTGAATCACATTGTTCCACTGTTCCATTGCTGCAAATGAGATGCGACTTGTCATGCAACTTTGAACTGTCAAGTCGTATGACAAGTTTCACTGGTGTGAACCAGGGCTTACTGTCTGATATTTAAAAAAAATGAAATAATTCCAAATAATTAGGACTTCCATGCACCCACATGGGACTTTCTGTTTTTCTTCTCATAGGTTGCTACCCAGAATGCAAAGCAGAGCGGCCTTACTTTGATTCAGAGAGCCAAATGTGTGTTTCTGCATTAAACTGCTCAGTCTGGTAGGTGTCTTAAAAATACAGTATTTAACCACTTTCAGACCGGACCATTTTGCTGGTCAATGACCAGAGGTCTTTTTACAATTTGGCACTGCGCTGCTTTAACTGATAATTGCGCGGTCATGCAATGTTGTACCCAAACAAAATTTGCGTCCTTTTCTTCCCACAAATAGAGCTTTCTTTTGATGGTATTTGATTGCCTCTGCATTTTTTTTGCGATATAAACGTAAAAAGACCGCAAATTTTGAAAAAAAATGATATTTTCTACTTTTTGTTATTAGAAAAATCCAATAAACTCAATTTTAGTCATACATTTAGGCCAAAATGTATTCAGCCACATGTCTTTGGTAAAAAAAAGTCAATAACTGTATATTTATTGGTTTGCGCAAAAGTTATCACATCTACAAACTAAGGTACGTTTTCTGGAATTTACGCAGCTTTTAGTTTACGACTGCCTATCTCATTTCTTGAGGTGCTAAAATGGCAGGGCAGTACAAACCCCCCCCCCAAATGACCCCATTTTGGAAAATAGACCCCCTAAGGAAATTGATAAGTGGCATGTTGAGCCCATTGAATATTTTATTTTTTTTGCCTCAAGCGATTGAATAATGACAAAAATTTTTTTTTTTTTTTTTACACAAAGTTGTCACTAAATGATATATTGCTCACACATGCTATGGGCATATGTGAAATGACACCCCAAAATAAATTCTGCTGCTTCTCCTGAGTACGGGGATACCACATATGTGGTACTTTTTGGGAGCCTAGCCGCGTACGGGGCCCCGAAAACCAAGCACCGCCATCAGGCTTTCTAAGGGCGTAAATTTTTGATTTCACTTCTCACTACCTATTACAGTTTTGAAGGCCATAAAATGCCAAGATGGCACAAAACCCCCACAAATGACCCCATTTTAGAAAGTAGACACCCCAAGCTATTTGCTGAGAGGCATGTTGAGTCCATGGAATATTTTATATTTTGCCACAAGTTGCGGAAAAAATACAAACTTTTTATTTTAATTTTATTTTTTCACAAAGTTGTCACTAAATGATATATTGCTCACGCATGCCATGGGCATATGTGAAATGACACCCCAAAATAAATTCTGCTGCTTCTCCTGAGTACGGGGATACCACATATGTGGGACTTTTTGGGAGCCTAGCCGCGTACGGGGCCCCGAAAACCAAGCACCGCCTTCAGGCTTTCTAAGGGCGTTACAGTTTTGAAGGCCATAAAATGCCAAGATGGCACAAACCCCCCCAAATGACCCCATTTTGGAAAGTAGACACCCCTAAATTTAGGGGTACACTAGTGAGACTAGGTAATAAATGGCGGGTGCCCTGAAACTATAAAAAAATAACTAAATACCTACCTGCCTAACAAGCGTCACCTGTGACACTAATACAGCGATCAGAAAAACTATCGCTTATTAGGCTGGGTTCACACTGGAGCGATGCGGGAACGCCATGAATCCGCGGCGGGTTCCCGCATCGCATGCCTCCCGGCGGCAGTTCACACTGCCCTATGCGAACTGCTGGGAGTGTCAGTGAAATGTTAATGACACCCCCAGATCAGTTCGCATATCGCAGTGCGATCTGCAAACTCGGATCGCATGGTGTGAACACCCATGCGATCCGATTCTGCTGCGGACCAAAAAAAGGGTCCCGTGCGAGTTTGCGGCGGGTGCGGCGGGTGCGGCGGGTGCGGCGGGTGCGGCGGGTGCGACACGAATTCAGCCATACTATCTGAACTCGAATCGCACAGAGATCGGATGTGATTTGCACTGCAGTGCGGTGCGAATCACATCCGTTCTCAGAAACCGCTGCAATGTGAACCCAGCCTTAGTGACACTGGCGACGGGGGGTGATCACGGGGTTAAACCTTTATTGGGGGGGTTAGGGGGGTACCTTAGAACTAAAGGGGGCTAACCCTAACTGCCCTAACAGTTATTACAGTCACAAATGACACCCGCCGGGTGATCAGGGGGTTAAACCTTTATTAGGTAATAAATGGCGGGTGCCCTGAAACTATAAAAAAATAACCAACCAGCGTCACCTGTAACAGTTATATGGTGATCACTGGTGAAAGGGTTAACTAGGGGGCAATCAGGGGGCTTTATGCGGTAGTATATGGGGGTCCCTGGCGCTATAAAAAGCTGCGGCGAACCTAAATACCTACCTGCCTAACTAGCGTCACCTGTGACACTAATACAGCGATCAGAAAAACGATCGCTTATTAGGCTGGGTTCACACTGGAGTGATGCGGGAACGCCACGAATCCGCGGCGGGTTCCCGCATCGCATGCCTCCCGGCGGCAGTTCACACTGCCCTATGCGAACTGCTGGGAGTGTCAGTGAAATGTTAATGACACCCCCAGATCAGTTCGCATATCGCAGTGCGAACTGCAAACTCGGATCGCATGGTGTGAACACCCATGCGATCCGATTCTGCTGCGGACCAAAAAAAGGGTCCCGTGCGAATTTGCGGCCAGTGCGGCGGGTGCGGCGAATGGCTGAACTCGAATCGCACAGAGATCGGATGTGATTTGCACTGCAGTGCGGTGCGAATCACATCCGTTCTCATAAACCGCTGCAATGTGAACCCAGCCTTAGTGACACTGGCGACGGGGGGTGATCACGGGGTTAAACCTTTATTGGGGGGGTTAGGGGGGTACATTAGAACTAAAGGGGGCTAACCCTAACTGCCCTAACAGTTATTACAGTCACAAATGACACCAATGCAAAAAAAAAATGCAATTGGTGTCACTGTGACTGGGGGGGGCAGGGGTAATTGGGGGGGGTGATCGGGGGGTAAAGGGGGGGTGTGAGTGTGCCTGGCATGTTCTACTGTGAAGTGTCGTGTTGGTGCAACTCACCGATCCTCTCTCCTCGGTGCCGGAACGAAAAATACCGACACGGAGGAGAGATTACAGCACTTCCTCTCCTGTGTTTACATTACAGGAGAGGAAGTGATGCAATGCTTCACTCCCATTCGTCAGGAGCGATCGCGAGGGGGTGGCCATGAATGAATGGCCGCCCCCTCATCCCGGATCGCTCCTGCACGGATACCGATCGGGCCCCCCACCCGCGGGAAGGCAGGGACGTACATGTACGCCCATATGCCTGCCCGTGCCATTCTGTCGACGTACATCGTCGTGCGGCGGTCGGCAAGTGGTTAAAGTGTAACTAAAATCTTTAAAAATATATATACTATAACTGCGAGGGTAGAGTTTATTCTGGTCGCATAGTTTCTTTTTTTCCAAAAAATTCCTCAAATTATCGATGATCAAATCAGGATGGCTGTTGATCATCTCATTTTTGACTCAATGATTATGACTATGATGCATAGATGTGTGGTTCTCTGCAGACTGTACATGTCTGTTCAGATATTCAGGCAAATGCAAAAAAAAATGTATTAGTTGATTCACCCAATTAGCAAATCAATGTTCCCATAGCTAACCATACTGAGATATTAGATTGTATATTGGTGTCGATGTCTATGGGAGATTCGCTCTCTCGATTTTTCTGGATAACAATTGTCAAAAAACGCAGGGCTCCGTTCACTAAAGCAGATTGCATGCAGTATTTAGGTGAACTGACACATTTTTCCTAAATATCGCATGTGATGCTGAAAATGTCAATTCACTATCACCTTATGTGGTATTTACTTCAAAAGCCAAAAACGCTTGGTAAATACCTCATACAATTGCGTTAAAGTCGATTCACAAAAGGAAATAAATAATTAAATGCTTGAGTTAAATAAGTAGTAATCCAGGCATGCAGTATTTAAGGAATGTAAAAATATAATAGCTAATTGTGAGTGGTCTCTACCTTTTTGTATCAGTTCTCTCAATAGTAATGCATAGGAATCTAAATATGCAAAAGCACAGAATCATTGGGTTTAATTTACTGAAAGTATAACTAAAGGCTCACCCCAGTGGCATCGCTAGGGGGTGGCTTTTGGGGCTATAGCCCCAAATCTGGAGTCCATAGCCCCGAGTCTCTGCAGAGGTTGCCGGGGGGGGGGCCCTCTGGGGACCCTGATTTAAGGGGGAGGCTCTCTGGGGACCCTGATTTAAGGGAGAGGCTCTCTGGGGACCCTGATTTAAGGGTGAGGCTTTCTGGGGACCCTGATTTAAGGGGGGGCTCTCTGGGGACCCTGATTTAAGGGTGAGGCTCTCTGGGACCCTTATTTAAGGGGGAGGCTCTCTGGGGACACTGATTTAAGGGTGAGGCTTTCTGGGGACCCTGATTCTAGGGGGAGGCTCTCTGGGGACCTTGATTAAAAGGTGGGGCGTTCTGGGGAGCCTGATTTAAGGGGGAGGCTCTCTGGGGACCCTGATGTAAGGGGGGGAGGCTCCATGGGGATATACACACACACAGATCTTTTGTAGACCTAGCAATGCCCCTGGCTTACCCTATCCAAAATGAAAACAAAAAAAGGTGTAGCTATAGTTCTACATTATAGCAAATACTGTAGCCTGTGCACTTTGCAAGTTGCTCCAGAGCTTAGTAAATGAGGTAAAGCTTCACTTAACAGAGCATATCACATGCAAGGAAAATGTAAATCAAAATGCACATTTGCTTGCATATCATTGGATGATGGAAGCCAGCAGAGCTCTCGTTTACTAAGCTCTGGAGTTTTCAGTCTATGCTCCTTTAGAATGTAAAATCACCCCTGTACATTTAGTAAATCTACCCCATTACATGTTGTAAAATATATCTATTTTCTGCTGTTATTTCATCAGATTTTTAGAGACTTTTGAGTACACTGTATATACAAGCATAGACATAATTTGCTGCAAAACACCTCCCAATCACTCCAAACATAATGCAATGTACATGTATATCACAATGGCCTTGTTAGAACATAAGTAGTAGGGATACTTTACTTTTAGTTTTAGTACCATAAGCGGTAAACCCGAGCCAGACTCAGGATCGCATCGCTGGATACAGGGAGGGCACAGGGAGAAGTTACTTAACTTGTCCCCTGGATCCAGCGATGTCCTCCGCACTGTGTGATCGAGCTGTCCTCCGCTCGATTCACACAGTGCCCGAATGCCGCCGATCTCCGCTCCCTGCGATGTTACGGCGCGCGGGAGCGAAGATCGGCGCCAAATTCAAAAAAGTCAAAACACACAAAACACACACAGTACTGTAATCTTACAGATTACAGTACTGTATGAAAAAATTACACACCCCCTTTGTCCCTAGTGGTCTGTGCAGTGCCCTGCATGCACTTTTATATTATAAATACTGTTTTTTCTGCCTGGAATTTGGAGATTGCCCATAGCAACCAAAAAGTGTCCCTTTATGTCAAAAGTGATTTTAGACCAACTAGAAAACAATGATAATAAATTATAATCACTTGCAGAATTGAGTGATAGCGATCTGTGGGGAAAATCGTCATCAAACACTAAATCTAATGACAGCGACAATTCTGCAAATGAGCAAATTTCTGTGTTTTTGGATTTGATTACATTATTGAATAATTTTTATTATTATTTATTATATTATAAAATTTATCATACCTGGGATGTCTGCTAGACTCTGGTTTGAACATATTTAAGAGAGTTATTCCTAAGAATTACAGGACTACAATATAAAACGCCAAATTTCCATGCAAAATAATTGTACCGCTTTCAGCACCTAAAATCAGAACTAATCATACCGCCAGGGAGGTTAAACAATTATTTTTTAGAGATCTACTTAGTTCAAATATTAGCTAGACAGAATCAGGTTAAGAATAGAAAAGGAAGAAGGGGGAATCATCAATTTAAATGTTTAGAAAGATATTTTGTATTTACTTAACCACTTACAGACCGGAAGATTTGCCCCCTTAATGAAAAGGCCATTTGTTGTGATACGACACTGCGTCGCTTCAACTGAAAATTGCATGATCATGCGATCCTGTACCCAAACAAAATTGACGCCTTTTTTCCCCCCATAAATAGAGCTTTCTTTTGGTGGTATTTGATCTCCCCTGCGTTTTTTATTTTTTGCGCTATAAACAAAAAAAAGAGCAACAATTTTGAAAAAAAAAAATCTATATTTTTTTACTTTTTGCTATAATAAATATCCCCAATTAAAAAAATAAATAACTCTTCATCAGTTTAGGCCAATATATATTCTTCTACAGGGGATAGATTTATGTCATTATTATTATTATTTTTTATTCATAATGGTGGCGATCAGCAATTTTTAGTGGGACTGCAACATTGCAGCGGACAGATCGGACACTTTTTTGGGACCATTGACAGTTATACAGTGACCAGCGCTATAAAAATGCACTGATTACTGTAAAAATATCACTGTTAGGGAAGGGGTTAACACTAGGGGGCAATCAAGGGGTTACGAGTGTTTCCTCATGAGTGTTTCTAACGGTGGGGGGATGAGACTCACTGGAGAAGGAGACACATCGCTGTTCCTAATTACTAGGAACAAACAATCTGTCTCTCCTCTCCTGTCAGAATGGGAATATGTGTGTGTATACGCCGCTCCTCCACCTCCCCAAAGATGCTGCTTGCAGTCCTGAAAACCCACCCCCCATGTGAAAGCATTTGGGCTCTCACACTGGAGCTGCAGAAGAGGCAGTTTACAGGTGCTTTACAGGTGCTATTTTTAGCGCAAAAATGGCTTTAAAGCGCCTGAAAGGGGTCTTAGAAATGGAATTACTACCACTGCTAAATGTGATAGTTCCAGTTTAGAGTTGCTGGTCGTCAGGGAGCCTATACTTGCTGAAGTTCTAGCAACCAGTGACTCATACCTTTCCACACATTCACATGTTGGCTAACAGGAGAATTGAAACAAAGGGGTGGGGATAGTGTTTTAAAAAAAAAATGGTGTAGAGGTCTGTCTGGTATGAAATATAAGGGTGTAAGCAAAGGGGAAGGGAGAGGGTGAATGTGCATCCCCCCTCCCACCGAACCATAATAGGCTATATGCCCTCAACATTGGGGGGCACCTTGGCAGATGGAACCAACCCTCCCCCCAGCAAAGCAACTCATTCTCATGTTGATTAGAACAAACACTTCCTCCCCACAACCCTGGCTCAGTGGTTGTGAGAATCTGTGGGCGGGGCTTATAAGAATCTAGTGGCCCCTTTCAACAATAAGGGGGCCCCCATATACTGGCTACTATCTGCTATGCAAATGAGTACACCTACACATTTAAAAAAAAAAACAGACACAATTTTTGAAAAGTTCCTTACTTAACCGTTTCCCGACCAGCGCACGTCGATGTACGTCGGCAGAATGGCACGGGCAGGCATATTGGCGTACAGGTACGTCCAATCTTCAATGCCTCCCTGCCATCGCAAGCGCGCCACCGGTCGGGACCCCCGTGAGTCCGGTCGTGGGTCCCGCGGACTCTATCGCTGCGGGTATACCCGCGATCATCTCACGGGGCGGCTGAATGGAGGAAATGCCTTTGTAAATGGCATTTCCCCATTCTGCCTTGCAACTAGTGACGCTGATCTCTGCTCCATATGATTGGAGCAGAGATCAGTGTTCTCTAAATGAAAGCCCACCCCCCCCCCCCCCACAGTTAGTAACACACCCCTAGGAACACTTAACCCCTACACTGCCACCCACTGGTTAACCCCTTCACTGCCAGTGTCATTTACACAGGAATCACTGCATTTATATAGCAGTGATTACTGTATAAATGACAATGGTCCCAAAAATGTGTCAAAAATGTCCGATGTGTCCACCATAATATCGCAGTCACAATAAAAAACGCTGATCGCCACCATTACTAGTAAAAAAAAAAAATAAGAAAAAATTATTAATAAAAATGCCATAAAACTATCCCTATTTTGTAAACGCTATAACTTTTGCGCAAACCAATCAATAATCGCTTATTGCAGTGAATATGTAGAAGAATACGTATCAGCCTAAACTGAGGGAAAAAAATGTTTTTTTATATATTTTTGGAGGATATTTATTATAACAAAAAGTAAAAAATAATATGTTTTTTTCAAAATTGTCGCTCTATTTTTGTTTATAGCGCAAAAAATAAAAACCGCAGGGGTGATCAAATACCACCAAAAGAAAGCTCTATTTGTGGGAAAAAAGGACGTCAATTTTGTTTGGGAGCCACGTCACACGACCACGCAATTGTCAGTTAAAGTGACGCCGTGCCGAATCGCAAAAAGTGGTCTGGTCTTTGACCAGCAAAATGGTCCGGTCTGTAAGTGGTTAAAAAAAATGTCCCACAACATTTATGGCAGCATTATCATGATTGATAAAGACCTGTGGATTTTTGTCTGTTTTTATAATAATGGATATAAAGTGCTTGTCAAATATTTGAGTGACTATTTTGATTACATTCATTTTCTTTGTCTCTTTTCAAATATTTTTAAATGACTTTTATTGTAAATAAGTAGAGGTACTATGTACCCCTTACTCCTCATTCACTCCTTTGTTTGTAGCCAGGAATCCCTGGTTGACAGCTGAAGGATGTGGGCTGGTGTTGGCTTCCTGACAACCAGTATCCCTGAGAAGGAGCTATCCTATTTAGCAGTAGTTGTAACATTGATGCTAAATGTATCACATTCTGATGCAACTGGAGGTCCAGTCTGAAAAAAAAAAATAAGGTGAACAAAAATGTGATAAATACTGTAAAATAAAAATAATTATTTTTTGGGGAAATTGTGTGCCTCTGAGATAAATAGAGCACAAGGTATTTTAACACAAAAAGTCATGCAGCATTTAACTTTTAGTCAATTGACCCCAAGCTTTTAACCCTTCCCCACTTTATTGTATTGTATGTGTATGTTGTTGTATCCTATATGTTTTACTGTTTAAAGTTTAAAGTTGTTTTTACATTTTAGTGCTATATGATATGTTGCTCTACTTGATATGTATATTTTTTTAATATGTACGGCAAATAATTGTTATCTCTTTATTTTATAAAGTACTGATGGCAGCAGACTCTGTGATGAAAAAACAGGAGGTAAGACCATATAATTATAGCAGTCTCTGGACCATGTGAACATGGGGGATTTACACAGACCAGTATCCATTCTATCATAGATAAAACAAATCATTGTGAAAAAAAAAAAAAAAAAAAACTGCAAAAATTATATAAATAAATAAATAAATTAGACTTGCCAATACACAGCAGGCACCTGTACTTGTTTTTTAGTGAATCCCCCCCCCCCCCCAGCTGCTTAAATGTGCTGCCAGAATCCTTGTGAAATACATTGTACCTGGTACGGAGCAAATGTGCAAAATCTTCCTACCTCCTACAATTCTGCATTTAGTAGCTGAGTTTCAATCGCCAGTGTCATATACAGGAGGTGGCTGTGTTTCTTTTTATTTATTTTTTATTTTTTATAGGGGCTTGCCTGGCTCTGTGTAATTTTAGCTTTCTTCTGTAAAAATAAACATTATTTTGCTATATCTCTGTACATAGATATAAATATTAGGATGGAGATGAATCTAAGTTAGATGTTGGAATGTTCAATTAGAAACAAGCTTAGGTTCCAACTGTTCCTCATTTAGAACCAAATCTCTGTCCCCTTTTCTTCCTTAGTTGTCCCTTTTTTTTTAAACTATTGTTTTTTAGGAGGAGTGTTTTTAATGATGCTTAAAGTGCAACAATAAAATATATTTTTTTTTTAACTATAGTGCCTGGTGGTCCCCTTGTGCCTGTAAAGTGGCACACCTGTAGCATATATGGAACATACAGCAGAAAAAATTGCATTTCTGAACGCCCCCCCTTTCCTGACCTGCCAGGCTGCATGCTCGAATAAAGGTCTGGATTAGATTTTGGGGGGCCTTGCCATTTTAGTTTTTTTTTGGCATGGGACACCTCTTAAAATCCATAGACCTGAAGGTATGCATTATCTAATCAAATGTGTCAGGATAGGAGAATGTGACTACGTTGGGGCTTACTGCACACCGCTGGAGAGTGAACACAGTGGTATTTTCTTGAGTCCTATATACCCCATTCTCATTCACATGGGGGGTGGGCAGATTCAGGGGGCCCCCCTACTTAGAGGGAGCTTACAGATTCTGATAAGCCCCCTGCTTGCAGACCCCCACAACCACAGCCCAGGGTTATGCGGAAGAGACCATTGTCCCCATCAACATGGGATCAAGGTGCTTTGGGGTGGGCCGCCCCAAAGCACCCACCTTGTACAGTTCAGTGGGGGGAGGCGCTCTCTCTTTGCCCCCTGTCCTGACCTGCCAGGCTGCATGCTTGGATAAGGGTCTGGTATGGATTTTGGCGGTGACCCAGCGTCACTTTTTTTTTAATCAGCTGTCAGTGGGGCAGCCAATTGACAGCTGAAAACTCATCAGTTGTTAAAGACGCCGCGACCAGCCTCCTGGCTTTGCTCCTTAACAACCGGTTTTACTGCTCCTTGATTAGGCAAAGCTTCGGTGCCAACCACTTTTACACAGCCAGCCACACTGTGCCCCCCCTCCTGTTGGAGGCCCGCCCTACTCCCGTGGTTCCCGGGATGTCTTGTGCTTACTGACACCCAGAAAAACATCTGCTGGTGAGGGGAGAGAGACTGCAGTGAGACTGAGGCATATCCATGCCTCAATCTCACTTCTGGTCTCATATGCACAGTACAGCCAGGAGACACATCTAACCAAGCAGATCTGTGCTTGGTTAGATGGTGTGAAGGTGAAGGGGAGATATTGGGGTCTATTAGACCCCTAATGTCTCCAAAAATAGTACCTGTCACCTGCCCAGTGCTATTAGATATGGGTTTATTAACCCCCTGTGATAACAATCACATAAAAAAAGAAAATGATAATAAAATATATAAAAATTGTAAAAAAAAAATGGCCAAAACCCCTGTTGCCCCACACACCTGTGCAAACGCAAGCCCAGGGTGCAAACTTGTATGTAATTCGCAGTCGCACCAGACATGTCACATCACCACAAACGGAAGAGTGAGAATAATAATTATAGCAGAAGAGCTCCTAGTTAACTCTAAATTGATGAGCTATAACAGCTTTTAAAGTGTCACCAATAGTGATTTTTGGACATCATAGTTTTTGCCGATATTGCGGGCGCACGCAAGTTATCTATTTATTATATTATATGTGGTATTATATGGTGTGATTTTGCACAGAAATTTTTTTTATTATACATTTTCCCAAAAATCTGCATTTAATAAACAGTTGCGCAAATATCACTTGAAACAAAAATTTGCAACGATCTCCCTTTTATTCTACAGGGCCTATGCTTTCAGAAAATATATAATGTTTTGGGGGTTTATGTCATTTTATTGGCAAAAATTTAGATTTTTACATGTATACAACAAAGAAAAAAAATAGTTCTGGAGCCAAACTGGTTACCGCTTTTACCCAGCAGCTCACAGTGTGGCCTTTCTACCCCCACCTTGTGTGCATGTACAGCTGCGCGGTGGGAGCATCTTGGCACGCAGCGGAAGCGGCAGGTGGTAGTGGTCAACTTTTGCATTGGGGCCCACAAGCTTCAAGCTACATCTCTGGAGAGAAGTCTTTTCAAAACTCTTACCAGATTTCATATTATATATAAGGATGAGCAGAACACCCCCCAGTTCTGTTCGCACAAGAACATCCGAACAGGCCAAAAAATTTGGCAAGAACACATGAACACCGTTAACCCCCCTGACGGTATTCCCGTGTCTGGCTCGGGGTGAATATTTTGTACCATTAGCGGTAACCCCAAGCCAGACTCGGAACTGCATCGCTGGATGAGGAATGAGCTTACTTACCTTGTCCCCTGGATCCAGAGATGTCCCCCCGCTATACGAGTGATCCGTCCTCCGCTCGATGTATCACATCAGTGAGCTCCTTTCCCTGCGAACGTTGCGACGCACGGGAACGGAGTTCGGCGCCAAGTTCAAAAAGTAAAACATACAGTATAATGTAATCTTACAGATTACATTGCTGTATGTAATTATTTATTTCAAATCCCCTTTGTCCCTAGTGGTTTCTTCAGTGTCCTGCATGCAGTTTTAGATTATAAAAACTGTTCTTTATGCCTGGAAACTGGAGATTGTCCATAGCAACCAAAACTATCCCTTTACATCAAAAATGGTTATAGACCAGCTAGAAAACAGTGATAATAAATTGGATTCACTCGCAGAATTGAGCGATAGGGATTTGTGGGGAGATCCGTGATCAAATACTGAAAAGTAATGACAGTGACAATTCTGCAACTGAGAAAATTTCAGTGTTTTGATTTGATTACATTATTGAATATTTTTTATTATTGTTAGATTATTATTTGGTATAATTATTTATAGTTATTTATTATATTATAATTTATGATTTCATTTTTCAAACTTTATCATACCCGGGATTTCTACTAGACTCTGGTTTGGACAGATTTAAGTGAGCTATTCCTAAGAATTACAGGCCTACAATATAAAACGCCAAATTTTCATACAAAATAATTGTACCGCTTTCAGCCCCTACAATCTGAAATAATCATACCGCCAGGGAGGTTAAAGTCTATGGGAAACAAACATGAAGAAGCAAAAGTGCTCATTTTAAAGGCTTATATGCAAGTTATTGTCATAGAAAATGTTTAGGGACCTAGATCCTGCCCCAGGAGACATGTATCAATGCAAATTTTTTTTTTAAAACTGCCATTTTTTTGGAAGCAGTGATTTTTTTAATGCTTGATTCAGGGTTCCCCTTAATAATCGTACAATCAAAAAAAAACTGCACTATACAAAAAAAATTGTAAAATAACGAATAATAAAATTGTATTACAAATAGTCCATATATTGTATCAGACCAATCAAGGCCAAAAGGGTGATCACAAGTAAATAGAAACAAAAATAAAAATAAAAAATCATAGATTGTAGATTGTGCTTACCAAATAGTAAGCAGTAAAAGCGATCGGCTAAACCTAGCCTAGGGCCTCTACGCCTACAGATATCCACACCTCGGATAGAGACCACGAGCAGTTGAAAGCCGCCTCCACCAAACAAGGTCCGTACGCTCGGATAGGAACCACGATTAGTTCAAAGCCGCGTCCACCAAACAAGGTCCGTACGCTGTCATAAATGGCTCCGAAAAGAGAAAGGGACCACCATAGCGTAATACTTTCGAACAATATACAACATTTATTCTTGGGAATAAAACTTACAAAAGTAGATCAGGAAAATGCAGTAAAACGAAGAAATGCCGGCCGGCATATACAGTACACGGAGCCTGTTCTCCCGTTCGGATGGCGTGGTAACGTCACTACATGCCTTCCTCCAGACGCGTTTCCTCATTAACCGGACGTTTTTTAAAGGGCCCCAAAGGGCCTGGTAATGGACTGGGGGGGAACACCATGCCATTTTTTTTATCTATATTGCTGAGCCCTGACAATTAATTACAGCCACAATCCGTTTTAGATTACTTTTTTTCCTTTAGAAATGTAATTTTGTTGTGGTACTGTTCTAAACACTGGAAAAATGTGCTACTTTACAGGCATACTATAGACACCCCCCAGGCATGATATTTAAAGGAATATTTCAATTTTATTGTTTCACAAGCATTATAAAAATCACTGCTCCTCAAAAAACGGCCGTTTAAAAAAAAAATTATGACAATAACTTGCATATAAGCCTTTAAAATGAGCTCTTTTGATTTTTGATTTTAGTGTCCCATAGACTTTAACGGTGTTCCGGCTTTTGAATTTGCCCCGAATATCACATATTGTTCGGTGTTCGCCCAAACATCCAAACAACCAACTTATGCTCGGGCCGAACCATTCGCCCATCCCTAATTATATACTCCTACATGCTGCTTGTTGCTATTATCCTGAAACCAATGTCAAAAATGTATTTTATTGTGAACCCAAATATGTACTGCTATTTATACCATTAACTGCAGATAATAACATGATTATCTTTATTTATTGTTCTTATGTGCAGAATGCTTGTGTTGTTACGAAGGACAGACTTACATGACAGGAGAGAGAATAACAGTTTCATTTAATGGAGAGAAATGTGTGATTGGATATTGCATGGATGCTGGACTGATAGTAATTACTGACTCAATCTGTGGATTTACAAATACAACAACAGGTAAAATTTTGCCATGCAATCATTTCATTATTTCCCATTTTCAGAGTACACAGGGCCTCATGCATCAACATATTCTTATTCAGGTCTCATTCTGACTGGGGACTCAGGAAAAATAACTTTAGTTCTTACTAAGAAGGACCTTAAAAGTCTACTTGTGGATTTGTCAGGGTGCAACTGAATTTAGTACGGTGCTGGAGTATGGAGACTTTGGGTACTGGTACCAGAATTTTTTTTGTAAATACACTGCTTCAAAATGAGAAAGGACCCAGTTACAATTACTGTTTGCAACTATAACTACAATGGGGGGTAACAATCATGCTATAGACCAAGAACAGTTATGAATAGTAAACAATAGTTATACAGATGAACAAAATGGCTCCTTATGATATAAGTGTAGCACTGACTCCCGAAGGAGCGGCTGGTTTTGTTGGGCTTACCGTTACCTTCTTGACCTCATGTACGTCTAGGGGTTTCCCAAGGTAGATGGCCCAAAGAACTGCAGAAACTGACACTGAATCCACTTTTGGTATATTTATTTGACAACAAGTAGGCAGAACAGTCTCTCAATGAAGGGTAGAGGTTTGGTAGGATGTTCAGGTACTCTTGGAACTGCAGAAGTCTCTCAATATAGAAATCCAGAGAATTGCCACTCACAACTGGAATCTCACAGCTACCGGATAGACCTCCTCTCACTAGGCCTAGCAGCGGATAGAGTGTTTGAATAAAGCGAAGGCTCTGCCACAGACTTGCATATAGAACACTTAAACAAAGTCTATGCCACTGACTTGGATGTAGAACACTTGTGAATAAAGTCTCTGCCATAGACTTGGATGTAGAACACTTGTGAACAAAGTCTCTGCCACAGACTTGGATGTAACTGAAGGATGTAGACAAATTTAGAGAGCTATCATATGGTACCAGTATCTTGCAGCCGGTCCGGCAATACCGTATGAGTGTAGATTCACTTGGTGTCTTTCAACTGAGTCTCCAGGCTCTTTCTGAGAAGCCAGCCTTCAGCGTGGCCTTCTCCCGAAGAAAACTCCCCTGGTTGCTTCTCCAGTTGCTGGACCTCTCCACAGCTGAGATGGCACTGGACCACCTTTGAATCCTCCTTCCAGTTACTTTGCCTCGGGCTAGCCAGCCCCGAGACTCGGAATTGGATGGATCTGCACCCCAGGCCACGAGGACCATGGGGGCTGGTCAGGCGGACCAGGGCCAAACAGACAGAAAGAGCTTCTGGACTGGAACCCAGAAGCACGTGATGTCAGTACCTTAAGAACCCTCTCCCAGAATGCACAGCAGGATGACACTCCCACTGGGCTGGTTCCGAGAAAGAATGGCACTCAATGCGCCTAGCTAAACTGTGTTCTCACACTTGCCAGTGGTGACAGCAACACATGTGGCCAAGCAGAACCCAGTGCAATCCAGCTAGACTGGTACTGAAACCATAATTTGGTATAATTGACCCTAAAACCCAATTGTGATTTTAGGAATCTTAAATAGAAAAAACACATAGCTCGTGCTCTTCAGGAGCCAGTGCTACATAAGCTAAATAAATAGCATCTACTAGCAATCGACTACACATTTATAAAACATTGTGAGATCAAGAGAATTTAGTGACTACTAAATGGTACTCGACTTGTTTAACTGAACACATTAGTGAACTATTTTTTCCATTTACTTAAAAATGTATTGTTTCTTCTAGTGATTAATCTCTAGCAATTTTAGTAGCAAAATGGTTCAGCATATTGATAGTCATGATCAGCATGATAGGTGAAAATCACACGATTTTACTGATCTAAAATATACAGATAAGAAGGCCTCAGATATCTACCTTTCCAGCAGTGGCATATCATGAAATGAGTGGGTCCGTGTGCAAGATAAAAAGTGGGCCCAAGGCATCGCTAAAATAAAACAAAAGCAAAATGAGGGAATGGCTTAAATTGTGTGAAATGTTGGGCGTGGCTTAAATGGGTGTGGTTTAATAGAGTGTGAGATTACTTACATAAGGCAGAATGTGGTAATGTTAAATAGAAAATGTACAGTGCAGAATGTAAGGCGGTGGGTAGTATGTGCAGGAGAAGGGGTATGGAGTATATGGTGGTGGGCAGTATGTGCAGGAGAGGGGTGTGGTGGGTATGTGCAGGGAGAGGGGGTGTGGAGCGTATGTTGGTGGGTAGTATGTGCAGGAGAGGGGTGCGAAGTGTATGGTGGTGGGTAGTATGTGCAGGAGAGGGTTGGGGAATGTATGGTGGTGGGTAGTATGTGCAGGAGAGGGGTGTGGAGTGTATGGTGGTTGGCAGTATGTACAGGAGAGGGGTGTGGAGTGTATGGTGGCGGGTAGTATGTGCAGGAGAGGGGGTGTGGAGTGTATGGTGGTGGGTAGTATGTGCAGGGAAAGGGGGTGTGGAGTGTATGGTGGTGGGTAGTATGTGCAGGGAGAGGGGATGTGGAGTGTATGGTGGTGAGTAGTATGTGCAGGGAGATGGGGTGTGGAGTGTATGGTGGTGGGTAGTATGTGCATGAGAGGGGTGTGGAGTCAGGGCCATTTTTAAGGCAGGGCAAAAGGGACAGCTGCCCTGGGCCCTGTCATTGTAGTGGGGCCCCAAGCAGCTGCCTCATATTTGCATACTATCCCAGTTTAAATTTATTTGTCTCTTGCTGTATCCTCATATCTAAGTGTGAAGTGCTGCTACTAATGCTGCCCAGCTCTGCCCTATTGCTGTGTACAGATGACTCACCTGCAGACCCTGTGTTTACATGTAAATAACCAGCATGCATATGTAAATAGCTGCATAGATATGTAAATAAAGGTGCATCCATAGGTATAGCATGACCCCCTGGAGTGAGGAGATGATGTGCTGTAACCTCTAGTAACGAATTCGGTGAGCAGTATTACTGTACAGTAATCTCAACAAGCAGAAATCATGTGCTGTAACCTCTAGCAACTAATCAGTGAGCTGTAATGTGTGCTTTAACCTCTAGCAACCAGTCAGTGAGTGGTAATGATACACTGTAACCTCTGGCAACCAATTCAGTAAACTGATTTTGAGTCTAGCTGCTATTTACTGTATGTCTCAGAGTAGGTGGAGAGCAAAACTGCATGGGGGGGGGGGGGGCAAGAAAAATTTTGCCCAGGGTCCAATCAATATTAAAGAAGGCCCTGTGTGGAGTGTATGGTGGTTTGTAGTATGTGCAGGAGAGGGGGTGGGGAGTGTATGGTGGTGGGTGGTATGTGTATGAGAGGGGGTGTGAAGTGTAAGGCAGTGGGTAGTATGTACAGGGAGAGGAGTGTGGAGTGTATGGCGGTGGCTAGTGTGTGCAGGGAGAGGGGTGTGGAGTGTATGGCGGTGCGTAGTATGTGCAGGAGAGGGGGTGTGGCATGTATGGCGGTTGGTAGTATGTGCAGGAGAGGGGTGTGGAGTGTGTGGTGGGTAGTACGTGCAGGAGAGGGGTGTGGAGTGCATGATGGTGGGTAGTATGTGCAGGAGAGGGGTGTGGAGTGTATGGAGGTGGGTAGTATGTACAGGAGAGGGGTGTGGAGTGTAGGGTGGTGGGTAGTATGTGCAGGGAGAGGAGTGTGGAGTGTATGGCGGTGGGTAGTATGTGCAGGAGAGGGGTGTGGAGTGTATGGTGGTGGGTAGTATGTGCAGGGAGAGGAGTGTGGAGTGTATGGCGGTGGGTAGTATGTGCAGGAGAGGGGTGTGGAGTGTATGGTGGTGGGTAGTATGTGCGGGAGAGGGTGTGTGGAGTGTATGGCGGTGGGTAGTATGTGCAGGAGAGGGGTGTGGAGTGTATGGCAGTGGGTAGTATGTGCAGAAGAGGGGTGTGGAGCGTATGGTGGTGGGTAGTATGTGCAGGGAGAGGGGTGTGGAGTGTATGGCGGTGGGTAGTATGTGCAGGAGAGGGGTGTGGAGTGTGTGGCGTGGGTAGTATATGCAGGGATAGGGGGGGTGGAGTGTATGGAGGTGGGTAGTATGTGCAGGAGAGGGGTGTGGAGTGTATGGCGGTGGGTAGTATGTGCAGGGAGAGGGGTGAGGATCTTATGGGGTGGGTAGTATGTGCAGGGAGAGGGGTGTGGAGTGTATGGCGGTGGGTAGTATGTGCAGGGAGAGGGGTGTGGAGTGTATGGAGGGAGGGTAGTATGTGCAGGGAGAGGGGTGTGGAGTGTCTGGCAGTGGGTAGTATGTGCAGGGAGAGGGGTGTGGAGCGTATGGTGGTGGGTAGTATGTGCAGGGAGAGGGGTGTGGATCTTATGGGGTGGGTAGTATGTGCAGGGAGAGGGGTGTGGAGTGTATGGAGGTGGGTAGTATATGCATGAGAGGGGTGTGGAGTGTATGGTGGTGGGTAGTATGTGCGGGAGAGGGGTGTGGAGTGTATGGTGGTTTGTATAATGTGCGGGAGAGGGAGTGTATAGTGGTGGGTAGTATGTGCGAGAGAGGGGGTGTGGAATGTATGGCGGTGGGTAGTATATGCAGGGAAAGGGGTGTGGAGTGTATGGTGGTGGGTAGTATGTGCAGGGAGAGGGGTGTGGAGTGTATGGCGGTGGGTAGTATGTGCAGGGAAAGGGGTGTGGAGTGTATGGCAGTGGGTAGTATGCGCAGGGAGAGGGGTGTGGAGTGTATGGCGGTGGGTAGTATGTGCAGGAGAGGGGTGTGGAGTGTATGGCGTGGGTAGTATATGCAGGGATAGGGGTGTGGAGTGTATGGAGGTGGGTAGTATGTGCAGGAGAGGGGTGTGGAGTGTATGGCGGTGGGTAGTATGTGCAGGGAGAGGGGTGTGGATCTTATGGGGGTGGGTAGTATGTGCAGGGAGAGGGGTGTGGAGTGTATGACGGTGGGTAGTATGTGCAGGGAGAAGGGTGTGGAGTGTATGGAGGGAGGGTAGTATGTGCAGGGAGAGGGGTGTGGAGTGTCTGACAGTGGGTAGTATGTGCAGGAGAGGGGTGTGGAGCGTATGGTGGTGGGTAGTATGTGCAGGGAGAGGGGTGTGGAGTGTATGGAGATGGGTAGTATGTGCATGAGAGGGGTGTGGAGTGTATGGTGGTGGGTAGTATGTGTGGGAGAGGGGTGTGGAGTGTATGGTGGTTTGTAGTATGTGCGGGAGAGGGGGTGTGGAGTGTATAGTGGTGGGTAGTATGTGCGGGAGAGGGGGTGTGGAATGTATGGCGGTGGGTAGTATATGCAGGGAAAGGGGTGTGGAGTGTATGGTGGTGGGTAGTATGTGCAGGGAGAGGGGTGTGGAGTGTATGGCGGTGGGTAGTATGTGCAGGGAAAAGGGGTGTGGCGTGCATGGCGGGCGGTAGTATGCGCAGGGAGAGGGGTGTGGAGTGTATGGAGGTGGGTAGTATGTGCATGAGAGGGGTGTGGAGTGTATGGTGGTGGGTAGTATGTGCGGGAGAGGGGGTGTGGAGTGTATGGCGGTGGGTAGTATGTGCAGGAGAGGGGCGTGGAGTGTATGGTGGTGGGTAGTATGTGCAGGATAGGGGTGTGGAGTGTATGGTGGTGGATAGTATGTGCAGGAGAGGGGTGTGGAGTGTATGGCAGTGGGTAGTATGTGCAGGAGAGGGGTGTGGAGCGTATGGTGGTGGGTAGTATGTGCAGGGAGAGGGGTGTGGAGTGCATGGCGGGCGGTAGTATGCGCAGGGAGAGGAGTGTGGAGTGTATGGCGGTGGGTAGTATGTGCAGGAGAGGGGTGTGGAGTGTATGGTGGTGGGTAGTATGTGCGGGAGAGGGGGTGTGGAGTGTATGGCGGTGGGTAGTATGTGCAGGAGAGGGGCGTGGAGTGTATGGTGGTGGGTAGTATGTGCAGGATAGGGGTGTGGAGTGTATGGTGGTGGAGAGTATGTGCAGGAGAGGGGTGTGGAGCGTATGGTGGTGGGTAGTATGTGCAGGGAGAGGGGTGTGGAGTGTATGGCGGTGGGTAGTATGTGCAGGAGAGGGGTGTGGAGTGTGTGGCGTGGGTAGTATATGCAGGGATAGGGGTATGGAGTGTATGGAGGTGGGTAGTATGTGCAGGAGAGGGGTGTGGAGTGTATGGCGGTGGGTAGTATGTGCAGGGACAGGGGTGTGGATCTTATGGGGGTGGGTAGTATATGCAGGGAGAGGGGTGTGGAGTGTATGGCGGTGGGTAGTATGTGCAGGGAGAGGGGTGTGGAGTGTATGGAGGGAGGGTAGTATGTGCAGGGAGAGGGGTGTGGAGTGTCTGGCAGTGGGTAGTATGTGCAGGAGAGGGGTGTGGAGCGTATGGTGGTGGGTAGTATGTGCAGGGAGAGGGGTGTGGAGTGTATGGCGGTGGGTAGTATGTGCAGGAGAGGGGTGTGGAGTGTATGGCGTGGGTAGTATATGCAGGGATAGGGGTGTGGAGTGTATGGAGGTGGGTAGTATGTGCAGGAGAGGGGTGTGGAGTGTATGGCGGTGGGTAGTATGTGCAGGGACAGGGGTGTGGATCTTATGGGGGTGGGTAGTATGTGCAGGGAGAGGGGTGTGGAGTGTATGGCGGTGGGTAGTATGTGCAGGGAGAGGGGTGTGGAGTGTATGGAGGGAGGGTAGTATGTGCAGGGAGAGGGGTGTGGAGTGTCTGGCAGTGGGTAGTATGTGCAGAAGAGGGGTGTGGAGCGTATGGTGGTGGGTAGTATGTGCAGGGAGAGGGGTGTGGAGTGTATGGCGGTGAGTAGTATGTGCAGGGAGAGGGGTGTGGAGTGTATGGAGGTGGGTAGTATGTGCATGAGAGGGGGTGTGGAGTGTATAGTGGTGGGTAGTATGTGTGGGAGAGGGGGTGTGGAATGTATGGCGGTGGGTAGTATATGCAGGGAAAGGGGTGTGGAGTGTATGGTGGTGGGTAGTATGTGCAGGGAGAGGGGTGTGGAGTGTATGGCGGTGGGTAGTATGTGCAGGGAAAGGGGTGTGGAGTGCATGGCGGGCGGTAGTATGCGCAGGGAGAGGGGTGTGGAGTGTATGGAGGTGGGTAGTATGTGCAGGAGAGAGATGTGGAGTGTATGGCGGTGGGTAGTATGTGCAGGGAGAGGGGTGTGGAGTGTATGACGGTGGGTAGTATGTGCAGGAGAGGGGTGTGGAGTGTATGACGTGGGTAGTATATGCAGGGAGAGGGGTGTGGAGTGTATGGAGGTGGGTAGTATGTGCAGGAGAGGGGTGTGGAGTGTATGGCAGTGGGTAGTATGTGCAGGGAGAGGGGTGTATAGTTTATGGTGGTGGGTAGTATGTGCAGGAGAGGGGTGTGGAGTGTATGGCGGTGGGTAGTATGAGCAGAGAGAGGGGTGTGGAGTGTATGGAGGTGGGTAGTATGTGCAGGAGAGAGGTGTGGAGTGTATGGCGGTGGGTAGTATGTGGAGGAAGAGGGGTGTGGAGTGTATGGAGGTGGGTAGTATGTGCAGGGAGAGGGATGTGGAGTGTATGGCGTGGGTAGTATGTGCAGGAGAGGGGTGTGGAGTGTATGGCGTGGGTAGTATATGCAGGGAGAGGGGTGTGGAGTGTATGGCGGTGGGTAGTATGTGCAGGAGAGGGGTGTGGAGTGTATGGCGGTGGGTAGTATGAGCAGAGAGAGGGGTGTGGAGTGTATGGAGGTGGGTAGTATGTGCAGGAGAGAGGTGTGGAGTGTATGGCGGTGGGTAGTATGTGCAGGGAGAGGGGTGTGGAGTGTATGGCGGTGGGTAGTATGAGCAGAGAGAGGGGTGTGGAGTGTATGGAGGTGGGTAGTATGTAGAGGAGAGGGGTGTGGAGCGTATGGTGGTGGGTAGTATGTGGGTAGTATGTGTGGAGTGTATGGCCGTGGGTAGTATGTGCAGGGAGAGGGTGTGGAGTGTATGGCGTTGGGTAGTATGAGCAAGGAGAGGGGTGTGGAGTGTATGGCGGAGGGTAGTATATGCAGGGAGAGGGGTGTGGGGTGTGGAGTGTATGGCGGTGGGTAGTTAAATAAATAAAGTAAATAAAGGTGCATCCATATGTGTAGCATGACCCCTGGAGTGAGGAGATGATGTGCTGTAACCTCTAGTAACGAATTCGGTGAGCAGTATTACTGTACAGTAATCTCAACAAGCAGAAATCATGTGCTGTAACCTCTAGCAACTAATCAGTGAGCTGTAATGTGTGCTTTAACCTCTAGTAACCAGTCAGTGAGTGGTAATGATGCACTGTAACCTCTGGCAACCAATTCAGTAAACTGATTTTGAGTCTAGCTGCTATTTACTGTATGTCTCAGAGTAGGTGGAGAGCAAAACTGCATGGGGGGCAAGAAAAGTTTTGCCCAGGGTCCAATAAATATTAAAGAAGGCCCTGTGTGGAGTGTATGGTGGTTTGTAGTATATGCAGGAGAACGGGTGTGGAGTGTATGGACATGGGTAGTATGTGCAGGAGAGGGGGTGTGGAGTGTATGGTGGTGGGTGGTATGTGTACGAGAGGGGGTGTGGAGTGTAAGGCAGTGGGTAGTATGTACAGGGAGAGGAGTGTGGAGTGTATGGCGGTGGCTAATGTGTGCAGGAGAGGGGTGTGGAGTGTATGGCGGTGCGTAGTATGTGCAGGAGAGGGGGTGTGGCATGTATGGCGGTTGGTAGTATGTGCAGGAGAGGGGGTGTGGAGTGTGTGGTGGGTAGTACGTGCAGGAGAGGGGTGTGGAGTGTATGATGGTGGGTAGTATGTGCAGGGGGAGGGGTGTGGAGTGTATTGCGGTGGGTAGTATGTGCAGGAGAGGGGTGTGGAGTGTATGGTGGTGGGTAATATGTGCAGGAGAGGGGTGTGGAGTGTATGGCGGTGGGTAGTATGTGCAGGGAGAGGGGTGTGGAGTGTATGGCGGTGGGTAGTATGTGCAGGAGAGGGGTGTGGAGTGTATGGCGGTGGGTAGTATGAGCAGAGAGAGGGGTGTGGAGTGTATGGCGGTGGGTAGTATGTGCAGGAGAGAGGTGTGGAGTGTATGGCGGTGGGTAGTATGTGCAGGGAGAGGGGTGTGGAGTGTATGGCGGTGGGTAGTATGAGCAGAGAGAGGGGTGTGGAGTGTATGGAGGTGGGTAGTATGTGCAGGAGAGAGGTGTGGAGTATATGGTGGTGGGTAGTATGTGCAGGGAGAGGGGTGTGGAGTGTATGGTGGTGGGTAGTATGAGCAGGGAGAGGAGTGTGGAGTGTATGGCGGTGGGTTGTATGTGCAGGAGAGGGGTGTGGAGTGTATGGCGGTGGGTAGTATATGCAGGGAGAGGGGTGTGGGGTGTGGAGTGTATGGCGGTGGGTAGTATGTGCAGGGAGAGGGGTGTGGAGTGTATGGCGGTGGGTAGTATGAGCAGAGAGAGGGGTGTGGAGTGTATGGAGGTGGGTAGTATGTGCAGGAGAGAGGTGTGGAGTATATGGTGGTGGGTAGTATGTGCAGGGAGAGGGGTGTGGAGTGTATGGTGGTGGGTAGTATGAGCAGGGAGAGGAGTGTGGAGTGTATGGCGGTGGGTTGTATGTGCAGGAGAGGGGTGTGGAGTGTATGGCGGTGGGTAGTATATGCAGGGAGAGGGGTGTGGGGTGTGGAGTGTATGGCGGTGGGTAGTATGTGCAGGGAGAGGGGTGTGGAGTGTATGGAGGTGGGAAAAAATATTTTGCTTTAAACACTTCAGTGATGCCACACCAGGTCTTGATTACCTGACCAGAGAAGTTCCTCTTTGGAAAAATCTTGTATTGTTATTCTCTTACTGTTGTATGTTTCCATTCATCAGATTATTTAAAACTGTACTCCAAGCAAACTGCTTAAAACACACTATAATGCACATGACAGACAGGAAAATGAGACCAGTTTTGTGTTACAGTTACAGAATACAGAATACATTGGTATCTGTTGACTGGACAATAAGAGCAGCAACATGATGACATGTTTCAAAGCCCTTTTGGCTTCTACTTCTGCTCCCCCTCCCAATCTGAGTTCAAGCAATAACTGGAGGTTGAGTTCAATCACATTATCACACTATTTTATACAAAAGAGAACAAGGGGGTGGGACTTTAAATGAAGTATGCAGAGGGTCAAGTTGTCAGAAACCATGAATCAGACTGAGACAGAAGTACAATTAAATCACACTTGTTTATTAATAAAAATAAAAAGGTAAATAGAAAAAGCGTAGTCAAGCATAGCCAGAGTCCAGTAACCAGATCGGGTAGTCAACCAGGCCAGAAGTCAGGGATCCAAGTAGAGCAACAGCAAGCAGGATAAGGAGCCAGAAGGGATGTCAGCAAGCCAGTTCTTTAAACAAACCATAGGAGATGGTTTCAGTGATGTGACCAAGGCGAAGGCAGAGGTAAAAGTGAGCTGGAAGGCTTTAAGTAGGCAGGTCAGATGAGCATTGTCAGGAACAGCTGGTAACTGTGGGGAGAGAAGAGAGCTGGCAATTAGCCCACAGCTAAACAGCCAGCCTAGAGAAGGAAGGGCTAAGCCAGCCCTGACAGTACCCCTTCCTCAATGAGCCTTCTCCCTTGGAGGGCCACCGGGCTTGAGGGGAAACCGTCTATGGAACTCGCGGAGGAGGACAGGGGCATGTACGTCAGAGGATGAAACCCAGGAGTGTTCCTTCGGACCGTACCCCTTCCAATGCACCAGGTACTGTATGCGCCCACGGAACCTATGGGAGTCAACAATGGATTGTACCTCATACGCCTCATGGTTCTCAACATGAATAGGGTGAGGACGTGGCACTGAGGTGGTAAATTGGTTACAGACCAACGGTTTCAATAAGGAGACATGAAACACATTTGAGATGTGCATACTAGGAGGAAGGTCCAATGCGTAAGCCACTGGGTTAATCCTGTGAAGGATACGGAAAGGCCCAATAAACCGAGGTGCAAACTTCAGTGAGGGAACACGAAGCCGGAGGTTGTGAGATGACAGCCAGACCTTGTCCCCAACCTGGTAGGAAGGCAGTGGAGTGGCGGTCAGCATGGAGTCTGTACCTATCATTAGCATGACGCAAAGCCTCCTGGACTTGTACCCAAGTGGACCGAATACCACGGAGATGCTCCTCTAACACAGGAATACTCTGCGGAACAAACGAGTCAAGCAACATGGAAGGTTGGAAACCATAATTCGCAATAAATGGAGACAATCGGGAGGCAGAATTCAAGGCACTGTTGTGAGCAAACTCTGCCCAAGGTAATAGGTCAGACCAGTTTTTATGATGGTCAGAAATATAGCAATTGCTCCAAGGACTGATTGGCTCGTTCAGTGGCCCCATTATACTGTGGGTGATACGCAGAAGAGAACGCAAGCTGGATTCCCAATTGTGCACAAAAGGCTCGCCAGAACCGGGAGACAAACTGACTGCCCCTGTCCAAGAAAATCACCTTGGGTAGCCCATGTAAGTGAAAGATCTCCCGAGCAAAAATGGAAGTCAGTTCCTTAGAGGTAGGCAACTTCTTAAGTGGAATACAATGACACATCTTTGAGAACCCGGTCAACCACCATAAGGATAACAGTGTTGCCTTGGGAGTTGGGCAACTCCACAATGAAATCCATAGACAGGTGAGTCCAGGGCCTCTCTCCATTGGGTATGGTTTGTAGGAGGCCCACCGGAAGGTGTCGTGGAGTCTTACTCTGAGCACACATGGGACAGGCAGCTAAGAAGGCAGTAACATCAGCCCATAGACTAGGCCACCAGAATTGTTGGGAAATGGACCAAATGAATTGATTCTTCCCACAATGGCCAGTCGCCTTGGGAGAATGGTAAGTCTGGAGTACAGCAGTAAAGAGACTCTCTGGGACAAAGCAGCGGTTGCAAGGTTTATCAGGAGGAGCATGGACCTGAGCAGCAAGAATTTTGTCACCCAAAGGAGAAGTAAGACTGGTGCGAACCGTAGCCAAGATACGATCAGGAGGAATCATAGGAACTGGAACCGACTTCGACTTGGAAGTGGAGGAAAATTGTCGTGACAAGGCATCAGCCCTTACATTCTTAGTACCGGGTAAGAATGAGACAATGTAATTAAAGCTTGACAAGAAAAGAGCACCCTTCTGGGAGAGATTCGCTTAGCCTCAGACAATAATGTAAGATTCATATGGTCAGTAAGAATAAGAACAGGCACAGTGGTATCTTCAAGGAGATGTCTCCATTCTTTTAGGGCCAAAATGATCACCAACAGCTCTCTGTCACCAATCTCATAATTGCACTCAGCAGGTGTCGATTTCATGGAAAAGTAGCCGCATAGATGCATAGCGCTCTCAGAGTTAGGACGTTGAGACAGAAGGGCGCCAACTCCAGTCTCAGAAGCATCAACTTCTAGGATAAAAGGCAACATAGGATCAGGATGTGCCAACACAGGAGCAGAAACAAAGGCAGCCTTGAGAGTCTCAAAGTCCTTAATGGACTCCGGAGACCAACTCTGTGGGTTACCGTCCTTTCTGGTCATATCAGTCAGGGGCTTGACCAGAGACGAGAAGTTACGAATAAGCTTACGATAGTAGTTGGCAAAGCCCAGGAAACGCTGCAGAGGACGTAAATCCACAGGTCGAGGCCACTGTAGGACTGCCAAAAGTTTCTCTGGGTCCATCAAAAAACCAACAGTGGAAATGACATAGCCCAGGAATGTAACCTGTTCACGATGGAACTCGCACTTCTCCAGTTTACAATAGAGATTGTTCTCTCTGCGTTTCTGAAGCACACAACAGACATCTGTGTGGTGGCTCTCCAGGGACTTGGAAAATATGAGGATATCATCGAGATAAACCACCACACACAACTGCAACAAATCTCGGAGGACATCATTAATAAATTCCTGGAAAACTGCCGGGGCGTTACAAATGCCATAGGGCATTACCAGGTATTCGTAATGGCCTGTTCTGGTATTAATCGCAGTTTTCCACTCGTCACCCTCCTTAATGCGCACAAGATTGTATGCCATTCTCAAGTCAAGCTTCGTGAAAACCGTTACTCCCTTGAGGCAGTCAAATAACTCTGTAATCATTGGAATCGGGTAGGCATTCTTAATCGTGACACGATTGAGACCCCTATAATCTATATAAGGTCTCAGTTCACCGCTCTTCTTTTTCACAAAGAAGAAACCAGCACCAGCAGTAGACGAGGATTTGCGGATGAAACCTCGAGAAAGTGCGTCAGCAACATACTCCTCCATGGCCTTATCCTCCAAGACTGACAAAGGGTAAACCCAGCCACGAGGAGGTATGGCACCAGGTTGAAGGTCAATTGCGCAATCATAAGACCGGTGTGGAGGCAAACTACCGGCTTGATCTTTATCAAAGACATCACTAAAATTTCGGTACTCCTCCGGCAGGGAGGGGAGTGAAGAGGTGCACAGGACCTTGGATACCTTCAGGAAGCATGTCTCACTGCATTGTGGTGACCAGGAGAGAACCTCAGCACGGAGCCAATCAAAAGAGGGGTTGTGCCTCTGTAACCAAGGATAACCAATAACCAGCAGAAACCTGGGTGAGGAAATAACTTGTAATTGGATTATCTCATGGTGAAGAGCCCCTACGGCTGTGGACAACGGAACCATCTCATGAGTCACATGGGCAGGCTGTAAAGGTCTCCCGTCAAGAGCCTCAATGGCAAGTGGAGTGTCACGCAGCTGCAGCGGAATTGAGTGCTGCAAAACAAATGCAGCATCAATGAACAGGCCTGCAGCCCCAGAGTCGATTACAGCCTGTATCTTGATGGACGACTCAGCCCAAGAAAGGGTGACCAAAACCAGGGGCTTATCCTTCTGTATAACTGGGGACGAAACCATGCCACCTAAGGTCTGTCCATGACAGGACCTCAAGGTTCGGGCATTCCCTGGACGGGTAGGACAAGACTTCAAAAAGTGACCTGCCTGGCCACAATAAAGGCACAATCTCTCCCTCCTCCTAAAGGCTCTCTCATCTGCAGAGATGCGTGAGGCCCAGGTGCATGGGTTCATCTTCACTGACCAACTCGGTACCAGGAGGCATGGGAGGTGAGGGAGGCATGGGTGGGTAGTATGTGCAGGAGAGGGTTGTGGAATGTATGGGGGTTGGTAGTATATGCAGGGAGAGGGGTGTGGAGTGTATGGAGGTGGGTAGTATATGCAGGAGTGGGGTGTGGAGTGTATGGCGGTGGGTAGTATGTGCAGGGAGAGGGGTGTGGAGTATATGGAGGTGGGTAAAAAAAACATTTTTGTGCTTTAAACACTTCCGTGATGCCACACCAGGTCTTGATTACCTGACCAGAGAAGTTCCTCTTTGGAAAAATCTTGTATTGTTACTCTCTTACTGTTGTATGTTTCCATTTATCAGATTATTTAAAACTGTACTCCAAGCAAACTGCTTAAAACGCACTATAATGCACATGACAGACAGGAAAATGAGACCAGTTTTGTGTTACAGTTACAGAATACAGAATACATTGGTATCTGTTGACTGGACAATAAGAGCAGAAACATGATGATAAATCATCAGCTCCTTACTTGCTATTCCCTGTCAGGGCATGTGCATGTTTCAAAGCCCTGTTGGCTTCTACTTCTGCTCCCCCTCCCAATCTGAGTTCAAGCAATAACTGGAGGTTGAGTTCAATCACATAACTATTTTATACAAAAGAGAACAAGGAGGTGGGACTTTAAATGAAGTACGCAGAGGGTCAAGTTGTCAGAAACCATGAATCAGACTGAGACAGAAGTACAATTAAATCACACTTGTTTATTAATAAAAATAAAAAGGTAAATAGAAAAAGCGTAGTCAAGCATAGTCCAGTAACCAGATCGGGTAGTCAGCCAGGCCAGAAGTCAGGGATCCAAGTAGAGCAACAGCAAGCAGGATAAGGAGCCAGAAGGGATGTCAGTAAGCCAGTCTTTAAACAAACCGCAGGAAATGGTTTCAGTGAGGTGACCAAGGCGAAGGCAGAGGTGAAGTGAGCTGGAAGGCTTTAAGTAGGCAGGTCAGACGAGCATCATCAGGAACAGCTGGTAACTGTGGAGAGAGATGAGAGCTGGCAATTAGCCCACAGCTGAGCAGCCAGCCCAGAGAAGGAAGGGCTAAGCTAGCCCTGACACAAGTGTTGTGTGGTATTATAATTAACATATCTATAATATATGTAAAGGAGTAGGACATTTGTCTCATAATTCATATTCAATAGAAAAATGGATATACTACACATATAATTAAGTACCTGCATGAAGTAAGATATTAAATTAAAAATGTTATTTCATACAGCAATACACAACAAATAAATAATCGAAAAAATGGATGGCACATGATACGTATAGAAAAGCCCAAAATTGGATAGCACACGATTAGAATATAGTCAAATACATAATGCATGAACAGAACCCACAATGACGTGGTAGGATAAAGTATGCGATTTGACCATGACATCTGTTAACTCAAGACGTTTCGTGACTTGATGTCACTCATCAGGAGTAAGTGTGTATACGAGCAAGATATCTCTGTAATGATATATTGTGCATTTCTACTTGGTCTATTATAGTCACAGGTGTAAAAAATATAAAAAGAAATGGGGGGTAAAACACTCTGTATGACACTTACAGGGCATCCATGTGCAATTGGTATGGTATTGAGGGTCATGAATATCCCCACATGGGGAACATCTTTCCATCTCAAGTCCTGGAGAAGATGTTCCCCATGTGGGGATATTCATGACCCTCAATTCCTTGCCAGTTGCACATGGATGCCCTGTAAGTATCATACAGGGTGTTTTACCCACATTTCTTTTTATATTTTTCACACCTGTGACTATAATAGACCAACTAGAAATGCACAATATATCATTACAGAGATATCATGCTTGCTCCTGATGAGTGACATCAAGTCACCATTCGCGTTGAGCTAACAGATGTGTTCAAATTGCATACTTCATCCTACCACATCATTGTGGATTCTGTTCATGCGTTATGTATTTGACTATATTCTAACCATGTGCCTAAAGCCTCGTTCGTGCAGGTCATACTACAGCCAGGTAGTGCTGAGCTACACAGGGATGCACAGGTGTTTTAGCATCCACATGTACGCCATCCCAGTAGCAGCTGCATGGGAATGTGTAGGTGTTCCATGCATTGCTGTGCAGGCATTCCCATCCATATCAACTGGGATGCAGCAGCTGCATGTGACATCCATGTGGGTGCATGTCCCTGAAATCACTCTGTCTGCTTTTAGGGCTATGCACCTACCCCCGCACAGATGTCAGACCTGACCTTAAATCCACTGCTTCCAAACTGACACGAATAGAACTGTCTACACAGGGATGCACACAGCACCTGTGTATCCAAGTGCAGGTACAGAAGGCACTCCATAGGGCTTAATTACAAACCATGTGAATGAGGCCTTAGTAGGAATTTAGCAAGTCTTGTAAGTTATGCTGTGTTTATGTGTGCAAATAGGAATTTTTGTGTTTTTTTTTGTGTGAAAATAGTGATTTGATAAACATGTGCGCAAATATTGCGTGGCCTTAAAAATCAGTAGATCATTCTTTTTATTCTACTGGTTGTAGTGATATAGTATAGTGGTGGGTAGATAATTAATTAGTAGTTATTATAATCTTGATGTAAGTACTCTTCCACAGCAACCCAATTCTTCCAGAGAGATACACTTTATTGACTTCCAACACAGAACAAAGTCTTGCAACAGATGACAAAATCCAACAGAGTATATATGACAATGAATACTAGCCTTCAGAGTCCCATGTGTCCTAGACCTGTGCCTCCATAATCACACACCCAGACAGAATAGACTGAATGCCAGCTTGAATGTCCTCTCAGGTACTGGTCAGACACGGGGGGTGGGGGTCTGCTAGGTCACCCAAATGCTTCCCAAGAATACCCCTCTCAAGTCTAATTACCATCAATAAATACTTCTTCTATGGTCCCACATCATCTTTAAGTTAAAAAGATGTATCCTTTGAAATGTTTAATTAGGCCATACCTCACACACCTATGTAGACTTGCAGAAGACGAACACATCAAAGGGTCTCAGCTGTCCCTTTGATATGTTAAAATTCAGTTGGCTTGAATTTCTGGTCAATATGTTACTTTAATACAATATCCTACAGTACATAAATCGGCCAACACTGGTCATTTGCTTTCAAAAAATATACAGTTTGGAGGGTCTTTTGCAAACTCAAAAAGCTGTAAAGGAAGAATGAAAACCTCCAGATTTTTGGGGAAATTTGGTTATTTAAATCTTTTGCATATGTTTGACTTTCACCATTTTGCAAAAAGGCGCAATTTAAAACTTAAACTCAATATAGGTTTAACTTTTATATTTAGTAGGAATTTAGCAGGAATGTTGTAAAACATGTATGTGTTTGTATCTGCTAGTATTGATATTTTTAGCAAAACATATTGTTTGATAAACATTTGTGCGAATATAATGAGGCCTTAACATTCAGTAGCAACTTTTTTTTCGACTGATTATGTGCTTTTAGAAAATATATACTTTAGGGGTTATTTTATAAACTCTGAAAGCTATAAGTGAAAAAGTAAAAACTCCTGATTTTTAGAGATCTTTTTGCATATGTTTGATTTGCACCATTTTGCAAAATAGAGCAATTTAAAATTTCCAAATATATGTTATTTTAACTCAATACAGGTTTAGCTTATATATTTAGTAGGAATTTAGCAGGAATTCTGTAAAAATTCCCTCTGTTTGTATCTGCTAATAATGATTTGAGTGTATTTTCAGCGAAAATATTCTTATGATAAACATTTGTGCAAATATCTAGGGACATTAAAAATAAATAGCACCTTATTTTTATTCTACTGGTCACATGCTTTAAGAAAATGTATGGTTTGGTGGGTCTTTTACACACTCTGAAAGCTGTTATTGAAAAATTTAAAACCTCCAGATTTTTTGAGAAATTTGGATATTTACATTTTTGCATATGTTTGATTTTCACCATTTTGCAAAAAGGCAAATCTTAAAATTTACAAATATTTGTTGTTTATTAACTCAATACACGTTAAGCTTTTATATTTAGCAGGGATTTTGTAAAATGTGCTGTGTTTTTATCTGCTAATGATTATTTTTAGTGTATTTTTCAGCAAAAATATTGCTTTAATAAACATTTACGCAAAAATTACGCTACCATAAAAGTAGCACCTTTTTTATCCTACGGGTCATGTGCTTTAAGAAAATATATGGTTTGGGGAGTCTGTTGCAAACTCTGAAAGCTGTAAGGAAAAAAAAGCAATGGAAAAATTGCAAAAATGATCAGGCCAATTAAGTTTAAGATTGGAGCACAGGGCCTGGCAGCGAAAATGTTAAAGGCTGTTTTATTATATATGATTGGAGTGCAGCTTTATTTATGTTTGTGTGTTTTGCAATGATTTCAGTATTTTCAGCCATGCTTATTTAGTTAACATGTGCTTTTTCGTTTTGAAGTTCCAGTTGAAACCATGAAGACCTCCACCAAGCCCTTTTCCACCACGACTTCTTCAGTATCTGAAATCAAGACAAGCATTGAAACCACAGCATCAGAGATTACAATTTCAAGTACCCAATATTACACTTTGCCTACATCAGTTTCACCAAAGGTCACAACGAGAGAAAAAGAATCTAGAAAAACAACTGCTCCCCTGACAACTGTACATACTTATTCTGAAACATTTCCACCACTTACAACTATCAGATTAAGCTCATCTTCATCCACACAAACAGCTATTCCAACTGCAACAACACATGTTTACATTGACACATTTCCACAATCTACAACGGTCCTGCTAAGCTTACCTACAGGCAGAAAAACAACAACCTCTGCCACAACATTGCATACTTATGCTGAAACTTCTCTATTACCTACAACTGTCCTGTTAAGATCATCATCACCCAAAAAATCAACAGCTTCTGCCACATCAGGGCATATATATACTGAAACATTTCCACCACCTACAACTGTCTCATTTACCTCAACTTCACCCAGAGAAACTACTACTTCTGCCACAACAGTGCACACTTATGCTAAAACATCTCCATTACCTACAACTTTCCCATTAAGCTCATCATCACCCAGAAAAACAACCGCTTCTGCCACAACAGTGCATATACATACTGACACATTACCACCACCTACGACTGTCTCATTAAGCTCAACTTCACCCAGAGAAACTACTACTTCTGCCACAACAGTGCATACTTATGCTAAAACATCTCCATTACCTACAACAGTCCCATTAAGCTCATCGTCACCCAGAAAAACAACCACTTCTGCCACAACAGTGCATATACATACTGACACATTTTCACCACCTACGACTGTCTCATTAAGCTCAACTTCACCCAGAGAAACTACTACTTCTGCCACAACAGTGCATACTTATGCTAAAACATCTCCATTACCTACAACTGTCCCATTAAGCTCATCATCACCCAGAAAAACAACCACTTCTGCCACAACAGTGCATATACATACTGACACATTTCCACCACCTACGACTGTCTCATTAAGCTCAACTTCACCCAGAGAAACTACTACTTCTGCCACAACAGTGCACACTTATGCTAAAACATCTCCATTACCTACAACTGTCCCGTTAAGCTCATCATCACCCAGAAAAACAACCGCTTCTGCCACAACAGTGCATATACATACTGACACATTTCCACCACCTACAACTGTCTCATTAACCTCAACTTCACCCAGAGAAACTACTACTTCTGCCACAACTGTGCACACTTATGCTGAAACATCTCCATTACCTACAACTATCCCATTAAGCTCATATTCACCCAGAAAAACAACCACTTCTGCCACAACAGTGCATATACATACTGACACATTTCCACCACCTACAACTGTCTCATTGAGCTCAACTTCAGCCAGAGAAACTACTACTTCTGCCACAACAGTGCATACTTATGCTAAAACATCTCCATTACCTACAACTGTCCCATTAAGCTCATCATCAACCAGAAAAACAACCACTTCTGCCACAACAGTGCATATACATACTGACACATTTCCACCACCTACGACTGTCTCATTAAGCTCAACTTCACCCAAGGAAACGACTACTTCTGCCACAACAGTGCACACTCATGCTACAACATCTCCATTACCTACAACTGTCCCATTAAGCTCATCATCACCCAGAAAAACAACCACTTCTGCCACAACAGTGCTTATACATACTGACACATTTCCACCACCTACGACTGTCTCATTAAGCTCAACTTCACCCAGAGAAACTACTACTTCTGCCACAACAGTGCATACTTATGCTAAAACATCTCCATTACCTACAACTGTCCCATTAAGCTCATCATCACCCAGAAAAACAACCACTTCGGCCACAACAGTGCATAAACATACTGACACATTTCCACCACCCACGGCTGTCTCATTAAGCTCAACTTCACCCAGAGAAACTACTACTTCTGCCACAACAGTGCATACTTATGCTAAAACATCTCCATTACCTACAACTGTCCCATTAAGCTCATCATCACCCAGAATAACAACCACTTCTGCCAAAACAGTGCATATACATACTGACACATTTCCACCACCTACGACTGTTTCATTAAGCTCAACTTCACCCACAGAAACTACCACTTCTTCCACAACAGTGCATACTTATGCTAAAACATCTCCATTACCTACAACTGTCCCATTAAGCTCATCGTCACCCAAAAAAACAACCACTTCTGCCACAACAGTGCATATACATACTGACACATTTCCACCACCCACGGCTGTCTCATTAAGCTCAACTTCACCCAGAGAAACTACTACTTCTGCCACAACAGTGCATACTTATGCTAAAACATCTCCATTACCTACAACTGTCCCATTAAGCTCATCATCACCCAGAAAAACAACCACTTCTGGCACAACAGTGCATATACATACTGACACATTTCCACCACCTACGACTGTTTCATTAAGCTCAACTTCACCCAGAGAAACTACTACTTCTGCCACAACAGTGCACACTTATGCTAAATCATTTCCATTACCTACAACTGTCCCAATAAGCTCATCATCACCCAGAAAAACAACCACTTCTGCCACAACAGTGCTTATACATACTGACACATTTCCACCACCTACGACTGTATCATTAAGCTCAACTTCACCCAGAGAAACTACTACTTCTGCCACAACAGTGCATACTTATGCTAAAACATCTCCATTACCTACAACTGTCCCATTAAGCTCATCATCACCCAGAAAAACAACCACTTCTGCCACAACAGTGCATAAACATACTGACACATTTTCACCACCTACGACTGTCTCATTAAGCTCAACTTCACCCAGAGAAACTACTACTTCTGCCACAACAGTGCATACTTATGCTAAAACATCTCCATTACCTACAACTGTCCCGTTAAGCTCATCATCACCCAGAAAAACAACCACTGCTGCAGCAACAGTGCATATACATACTGACACATTTCCACCACCTACGACTGTCTCATTAAGCTCAACTTCCCCCAGAGAAACTACTACTTCTGCCACGACAGTGCATACTTATGTTAAAACATCTCTATTACCTACAACTGTCCCATTAAGCTTATCATCAACCAGAAAAACAACCACTTCTGCCACAACAGTGCATATACATACTGACACATTTCCACCACCCACGGCTGTCTCATTAAGCTCAACTTCACCCAGAGAAACTACTACTTCTGCCACAACAGTGCACACTTATGCTAAATCATCTCCATTAGCTACAACTGTCCCATTAAGCTCATCGTCACCCAAAAAAACAACCACTTCTGCCACAACAGTGCATATACATACTGACACATTTCCACCACCTACGACTGTCTCATTAAGCTCAACTTCACCCAGAGAAACTACTACTTCTGCCACAACAGTGCACACTTATGCTAAATCATCTCCATTACCTACAACTGTCCCATTAAGCTCATCATCACCCAGAAAAACAACCACTTCTGCCACAACAGTGCTTATACATACTGACACATTTCCACCACCTACGACTGTATCATTAAGCTCAACTTCACCCAGAGAAACTACTACTTCTGCCACAACAGTGCATACTTATGCTAAAACATCTCCATTACCTACAACTGTCCCATTAAGCTCATCATCACCCAGAAAAACAACCACTTATGCCACAACAGTGCATAAACATACTGACACATTTTCACCACCTACGACTGTCTCATTAAGCTCAACTTCACCCAGAGAAACTACTACTTCTGCCACAACAGTGCATACTTATGCTAAAACATCTCCATTACCTACAACTGTCCCGTTAAGCTCATCATCACCCAGAAAAACAACCACTGCTGCAGCAACAGTGCATATACATACTGACACATTTCCACCACCTACGACTGTCTCATTAAGCTCAACTTCACCCAGAGAAACTACTACTTCTGCCACGACAGTGCATACTTATGTTAAAACATCTCTATTACCTACAACTGTCCCATTAAGCTTATCATCAACCAGAAAAACAACCACTTCTGCCACAACAGTGCATATACATACTGACACATTTCCACCACCCACGGCTGTCTCATTAAGCTCAACTTCACCCAGAGAAACTACTACTTCTGCCACAACAGTGCACACTTATGCTAAATCATCTCCATTAGCTACAACTGTCCCATTAAGCTCATCGTCACCCAAAAAAACAACCACTTCTGCCACAACAGTGCATATACATACTGACACATTTCCACCACCTACGACTGTCTCATTAAGCTCAACTTCACCCAGAGAAACTACTACTTCTGCCACAACAGTGCACACTTATGCTAAATCATCTCCATTACCTACAACTGTCCCATTAAGCTCATCATCACCCAGAAAAACAACCACTTCTGCCACAACAGTGCTTATACATACTGACACATTTCCACCACCTACGACTGTATCATTAAGCTCAACTTCACCCAGAGAAACTACTACTTCTGCCACAACAGTGCATACTTATGCTAAAACATCTCCATTACCTACAACTGTCCCATTAAGCTCATCATCACCCAGAAAAACAACCACTTATGCCACAACAGTGCATAAACATACTGACACATTTTCACCACCTACGACTGTCTCATTAAGCTCAACTTCACCCAGAGAAACTACTACTTCTGCCACAACAGTGCATACTTATGCTAAAACATCTCCATTACCTACAACTGTCCCGTTAAGCTCATCATCACCCAGAAAAACAACCACTGCTGCAGCAACAGTGCATATACATACTGACACATTTCCACCACCTACGACTGTCTCATTAAGCTCAACTTCACCCAGAGAAACTACTACTTCTGCCACGACAGTGCATACTTATGTTAAAACATCTCTATTACCTACAACTGTCCCATTAAGCTTATCATCAACCAGAAAAACAACCACTTCTGCCACAACAGTGCATATACATACTGACACATTTCCACCACCCACGGCTGTCTCATTAAGCTCAACTTCACCCAGAGAAACTACTACTTCTGCCACAACAGTGCACACTTATGCTAAATCATCTCCATTAGCTACAACTGTCCCATTAAGCTCATCGTCACCCAAAAAAACAACCACTTCTGCCACAACAGTGCATATACATACTGACACATTTCCACCACCTACGACTGTCTCATTAAGCTCAACTTCACCCAGAGAAACTACTACTTCTGCCACAACAGTGCACACTTATGCTAAAACATCTCCATTACCTACAACTGTCCCGTTAAGCTCATCATCACCCAGAAAAACAACCGCTTCTGCCACAACAGTGCATATACATACTGACACATTTCCACCACCTACGACTGTCTCATTAAGCTCATCTTCACCCAGAGAAACTACTACTTCTGCCACAACAGTGCATACTTATGCTAAAACATCTCCATTACCTACAACTGTCCCATTAAGCTCATCATCACCCAGAAAAACAACCACTTCTGCCACAACAGTACATATACATACTGACACATTTCCACCACCTACGACTGTCTCATTAAGCTCAACTTCACCCAGAGAAACTACTACTTCTGCCACAACAGTGCATACTTATGCTAAAACATCTCCATTACCTACAACTGTCCCATTAAGCTCATCATCACCCAGAAAAACAACCACTTCTGCCACAACAGTGCATATACATACTGACACATTTCCACCACCTACGACTGTCTCATTAAGCTCAACTTCACCCAGAGAAACTACTACTTCTGCCACAACAGTGCATACTTATGCTAAAACATCTCCATTACCTACAACTGTCCCGTTAAGCTCATCATCACCCAGAAAAACAACCACTTCGGCCACAACAGTGCATATACATACTGACACATTTCCACCACCTACGACTGTCTCATTAAGCTCAACTTCACCCAGAGAAACTACTACTTCTGCCACAACAGTGCACACTTATGCTAAATCATCTCCATTACCTACAACTGTCCCATTAAGCTCATCGTCACCCAGAAAAACAACCACTTCTGCCACAACAGTGCATATACATACTGACACATTTCCACCACCTACGACTGTCTCATTAAGCTCCACTTCACCCAGAGAAACTACTACTTCTGCCACAACAGTGCATACTTATGCTAAAACATCTCTATTACCTACAACTGTCCCATTAAGCTTATCATCAACCAGAAAAACAACCACTTCTGCCACAACAGTGCATATACATACTGACACATTTCCACCACCCACGGCTGTCTCATTAAGCTCAACTTCACCCAGAGAAACTACTACTTCTGCCACAACAGTGCACACTTATGCTAAATCATCTCCATTAGCTACAACTGTCCCATTAAGCTCATCGTCACCCAAAAAAACAACCACTTCTGCCACAACAGTGCATATACATACTGACACATTTCCACCACTTACGACTGTCTCATTAAGCTCAACTTCACCCAGAGAAACTACTACTTCTGCCACAACAGTGCACACTTATGCTAAAACATCTCCATTACCTACAACTGTCCCGTTAAGCTCATCATCACCCAGAAAAACAACCGCTTCTGCCACAACAGTGCATATACATACTGACACATTTCCACCACCTACGACTGTCTCATTAAGCTCATCTTCACCCAGAGAAACTACTACTTCTGCCACAACAGTGCATACTTATGCTAAAACATCTCCATTACCTACAACTGTCCCATTAAGCTCATCATCACCCAGAAAAACAACCACTTCTGCCACAACAGTGCATATACATACTGACACATTTCCACCACCTACGACTGTCTCATTAAGCTCAACTTCACCCAGAGAAACTACTACTTCTGCCACAACAGTGCATACTTATGCTAAAACATCTCCATTACCTACAACTGTCCCATTAAGCTCATCATCACCCAGAAAAACAACCACTTCTGCCACAACAGTGCATATACATACTGACACATTTTCACCACCTACGACTGTCTCATTAAGCTCAACTTCACCCAGAGAAACTACTACTTCTGCCACAACAGTGCATACTTATGCTAAAACATCTCCATTACCTACAACTGTCCCGTTAAGCTCATCATCACCCAGAAAAACAACCACTTCGGCCACAACAGTGCATATACATACTGACACATTTCCACCACCTACGACTGTCTCATTAAGCTCAACTTCCCCCAGAGAAACTACTACTTCTGCCACAACAGTGCATACTTATGCTAAAACATCTCTATTACCTACAACTGTCCCATTAAGCTTATCATCAACCAGAAAAACAACCACTTCTGCCACAACAGTGCATATACATACTGACACATTTCCACCACCCACGGCTGTCTCATTAAGCTCAACTTCACCCAGAGAAACTACTACTTCTGCCACAACAGTGCACACTTATGCTAAATCATCTCCATTACCTACAACTGTCCCATTAAGCTCATCGTCACCCAGAAAAACAACCACTTCTGCCACAACAGTGCATATACATACTGACACATTTCCACCACCTACGACTGTCTCATTAAGCTCAATTTCACCCAGAGAAACTACTACTTCTGCCACAACAGTGCATACTTATGCTAAAACATCTCTATTACCTACAACTGTCCCATTAAGCTTATCATCAACCAGAAAAACAACCACTTCTGCCACAACAGTGCATATACATACTGACACATTTCCACCACCCACGGCTGTCTTATTAAGCTCAACTTCACCCAGAGAAACTACTACTTCTGCCACAACAGTGCACACTTATGCTAAATCATCTCCATTACCTACAACTGTCCCATTAAGCTCATCGTCACCCAAAAAAACAACCACTTCTGCCACAACAGTGCATATACATACTGACACATTTCCACCACCTACGGCTGTCTCATTAAGCTCAACTTCACCCAGAGAAACGACTACTTCTGCCACAACAGTGCATACTTATGCTAAAACATCTCCATTACCTACAACTGTCCCATTAAGCTCATCATCACCCAGAAAAACAACCACTTCTGCCACAACAGTGCATATACATACTGACACATTTTCACCACCTACGACTGTCTCATTAAGCTCAACTTCACCCAGAGAAACTACTACTTCTGCCACAACAGTGCATACTTATGCTAAAACATCTCTATTACCTACAACTGTCCCATTAAGCTCATCATCACCCAGAAAAACAACCACTTCTGCCACAACAGTGCATATACATACTGACACATTTTCACCACCTACGACTGTCTCATTAAGCTCAACTTCACCCAGAGAAACTACTACTTCTGCCACAACAGTGCATACTTACGCTAAAACATCTCCATTACCTACAACTGTCCCATTAAGCTCATCATCACCCAGAAAAACAACCACTTCTGCCACAACAGTGCATATACATACTGACACATTTCCACCACCTACGACTGTCTCATTAAGCTCAAGTTCACCCAGAGAAACTACTACTTCTGCCACAACAGTGCACACTTATGCTAAAACATCTCCATTACCTACAACTGTCCCGTTAAGCTCATCATCACCCAGAAAAACAACCGCTTCTGCCACAACAGTGCATATACATACTGACACATTTCCACCACCTACAACTGTCTCATTAACCTCAACTTCACCCAGAGAAACTACTACTTCTGCCACAACAGTGCACACTCATGCTACAACATCTCCATTACCTACAACTGTCCCATTAAGCTCATCATCACCCAGAAAAACAACCACTTCTGGCACAACAATGCATATATATACTGACACATTTGCACCACCTGCGACTGTTTCATTAAGCTCAACTTCACCCAGAGAAACTCCTACTTCTGCCACAACAGTGCACACTTATGCTGAAACCTCCCCATTACCTACAACTGTCCCATTAAGCTCATCGTCACCCAGAAAAACAAGTCCACCAACTACTTCATTCTCTTTAAGCTCATATATGCCAATTGAAATATCTATTTCCATGGAAACAGAACAAGACAAGGGACCACCCTCACCCTCACCCAAAAAAACACCTATTCCCACTACAACTGTGCCTAGTTACATTAACACATTTCCACAATCTACAACACTCCCATTACGTTCAGCTTCACCCAGAAAAACCATGACTTCTACCACTACAGTGCATTCTTTTGCTGAAACTTCTTCAATACCTATGACTGTACCTTTAAGCTCATCTTTACCAAGCGAAACAACTACCGCCACCACAGAAATGTTTACAGGCTCATCTTCACTCAGAAAAATAACTACTCCTGCTACTACAGTGTATACTTACACTGAGACACCACCTTCAACTCTAACGTTAAGCTCTTCTACACACAAAATAATAACTACACATGCCACAGCATTAACAACCTTTATGCTTTCAACCTTTGTTTCTGTGCCTCAATCAAAGCATACAACAACAAAAACAATCCCTTTAACTTCATCTGCTTTCAACACAACCAGGTTTCCCTTCTACACCACAATGTCTAAGATGACCAAAACCTTAAAAACTTTAGCCACTGAAGAACTAAAAACTGAATTGAGAAGGAGCTCTTTCGCCTCAACAACTGAAAGCAAAACAACATACCCACTAACAGGTATTGCTTCTATAATTAATCATTAATACCTATCTGATATTGGTGTTCTTATTTATAATTTGTGTGTCCATTGTAAGAATTATTCATTAATATCTGTCCAGTTGAAGTCTATTCAAATAGATATTAAAGATTATACTGACCTCAAAACCAATATTTTAGTTTTGTGGTAAAAACTATTGTTTAAAATCACCTAGTTGATGATCATTTCTTGATGAGTAAACTTCAATACAGGGCACGTATACCCCCCTTCCTGCCAAGACCAATTTTCAGCTTTCAGAGCCCTCACACTTATTTTTTTTCACACAAATAGACTTTTCTTTTGGTGTTTTTTAATCACCACTGAGTTTTTTATTTTTTGTGACATAAGTGAAAAAATAGTGAACATTTTGGAAAAAAAAAAAACTTTTTTTTAGTTTCTATGATAAAATCTTGAAAATAAGTAATTTGTTTTCATAAATGTGGGCCAAAATTTATACTGTTACATATCTTTGGTAAAAATAACAAAAAATAAGTGTATATTATGTGGTCTGTGAGAAAGTTATCTCTTCAAGCTATGGTGTAAATCATTGAAAACTGATCACACCTTATGCACTGATGGCTTATCTAATTTCTTGAGGCCCTGAAATGTCAGGAAAGTACAAATACCCCCCAAATTACCCCTTTTTGAAAAGTAGACAGTCCAAGGTATTTATAAAGAGAAAGTATACTGTTATACCGCGCTACTGTTTAAAAATAACTTGTAAAGCAGCAGCCAGCACTACAATTAACAACTTGTGCAAAAGAAATTGATATAAACAGTGCAGTGCTAAACATGAATTTATAAATGTGAAAAATGGTGATAAATAGTAAATCTTATGAGAGTACAAATAAATGTGAAAATGGTGTCACAATCATAAGTGAACTAATGAAAAGTCCATGATAAAGTAAGTGAGTCCATAAAAATATATACATGATGCGTGATCCAACTACTGATGATCGGTCACCCAACGAAAGAAGAAATCACCACCGTGAGAAAATCTAGAAAAAATGGAATATAAGGAAGCTTAACAGAACACATGGACCCAATTCAGCTTATACTAAATGGGTCAAATGGGCAATGATATCTCAACATCTATGTATGGACATTCCACTCCAATCTTCTCCAATAGACTATATGTTTTTAGGGAGATTGCCAACCACCACCAAAACTAATGTAGTAATAAATATAGATATATAGGGCCTTTCAGAATCAGAAGTGGAATGTTCTCATCAATACTCCATTAGAACATAAATCCAAAGAGTAGATAGAAGACTCAACATAGTGTAAAACCATCAATAGAAATGTATTAAAATACATAGACCACTCACATTTCAGTATACATCAAAGCATGAGTTGAACGATGCATGGTGATCCAAGAAATTGAGCTGTAATGGCATAGACAGGACCCCAGATGATGTCTTATTGAGACAAAAAAAGTTTGGTCTACTGTCCTATCTATGCCATTACAGCTCGATTTCTTGGTTCAAGGACCTGATGTTGTGCTTGGAGGTCTGAAAAAGACATACAGTAAATCTACGGGTCACTGGATTTACAAGGTGCTGTAATTGAAAAAATCCCTGCCTGAGTCCAAGGCAACATCCAATCATAAGATAAACTAGCATTTCTTCCACATTGATAACGTAAATACCCTCTTTCCCTGAAAATAAGACCTGGCGTGATTGTACTCTGACAGGACTGTGGATCTGTGTGTTTACATACACAGATCCATGGTCTTGCTGTGTTCCCGGGCAATTGCGGGTGCCGCTGGGCATGCGCATCAAGTCCCCAGTGACATGGCGAGCGCCACCTGGTGGGCCAGGAAGACGAGAGTGTCATATGACACCCTCCCGCACAGGGGCGGATCCAGGGGGGCAACGGGGCAATTGCCTCCTCCGAGAATACGGCCAGCGTATTACAGCGCGGCCGGTTCTGCGGGTACCAGCGTGGCTGGTTCCGCGGGTGCAAGCGCTGAGTGGACGGGTGAGGGGGGGCAGCTGGGCAGCTTAGGAGGGCTGCTGGCCAATCAGGAAGCCAGCGGGCAGGGGAGCAGGGAGATGACATCATCTCTCACTGCCCTGCATCCCTCCAGTTCCGCCCTCACTGTGCGGGAAGCTGTGTGCAGCAGAGAGATTACATCATCTCTCTGTTGCCTATCTTCACTCTGGGACTCAACAAAAGAACACCTTAGCAGAAAAGTGACACAGTAGGTGACAATCCGCAATGTGTGGCAGGCGACGTGGCAAGTGACAATCTGCAATGTGTGGCAGGTGATGTGGCAAGTGGCAATCCTCAATGTGTGGCAGACGATGTGGCAAGTGACAATCCGCAATGTGTGGCAAGCGACGTGGCAAGTGACAATCTGCAATGTGTGGCAGGCTATGTGGCAAGTGACAATCAGCAATGTGTGGCAGATGACGTGGCAAGTGACAATCCGCAATGTGTGGCAGGTGACGTGGCAAGTGACAATCCACAATGTGTGGCAGGTGACATGGCAAGTGACAATCCACAATGTGTGGCAGGTGACGTGGCAAGTGACAATCCACAATGTGTGGCAGTTGACGTGGCAAGTGACAATCCGCAATGTGTGGCAGGCTACGTGGCAATCTGCATCTGGTGGCAGGTGACGTGGCAAGTGGCAATCCGCAATGTGTGGCAGGCGACGTGGCAAGTGACAATCCGCAATGTGTAGAAGGTGAGGTGGCAAGTGACCATCCGCAATGTGTGGCAGGTGACGTGGCAAGCGTCAATCCGCAATGTGTGGCAGGCAATGTGGCAATCCGCAATCTGTGGCAGGTGACGTGGCAAGTAACAATCCGCATTTGGTGACAAGTGACGTGGCAAGTGACAATCCGCATTTGGTGGCAGGCGACATGGCAAATGACACCCTCAGGGCTCCCACTGATTCTGCATTATAATGAGTTGAACCATTTAATTTTATATTACAATGTATTAATAGAAATAATGCGCTTCAATCATCCTGACACCATAACAGCCATGGTGCCGTAATGATTGAAGCGCCAATACCAGCCATTTCCCATATAAATTGCCCCCCAAAAAACATATTTTATAGCAGTGCCCCTCCCGAGACTAGACTCTGGATCTGCCCCTGCTCCTGCAATGATAGCTGCGCCGCCTGGCCATCAATTGACAGCCGGTGGTTGGTAAGAAATTAAAAAAGAAAATGGAATATATAAAAAAAGAAATGAAAATGACAGGAGTCTCCGGATGTGCTGTCCTGGCTCCCTTGCTGTGTACTACTGTGGGCTTGACAGTCTGACTTTTTTTTGACTCAGACTCTAAGCCCTTGTACACACAGTCGGACATTCCGATGGAGAATGTCCGATCAGACCGTGTTGTCAGATAATCCGACTGTGTGTGGGCTCCATCGGACTGTTTCCGTCAGAATTTCCGACGGACAACGTTTTAGAGCTGGGCTATAAAACTTTCCGACAACATGATCCGATCGGACTTTGATTGTGTGGAGAGAATTCGGACAAAGTGCCACGCATGCTCCGATCAAATTCCTAGACCAAAGCTATTGGCTACTAGCCTGAACGTAGTCCCGTCGTAACAAAATAACGCTGTCATGTTACGTACGATCGGATTTTCCGACAACTTTGTCTGACCGTGTGTATGCAACACAAGTTTCGGACAAAATCCGTCGGACGGATTTTGTTGTCAGAATGTCCGACCGTGTGTACAAGGGCTAAGACCCTATACACACTATGCGACTTTTGTTGTCTGGTTTCCTATAGATTTAGCAGAGCCATTTAGTGCAAGGGCCTGCCTGATTGCATACAAAAAAAAGGACAATCGGTCGGTATAGGGGTACTTCCCCCTCCTAAACAGTGGGGGGGGGGGGGTTCCAGTGTTCTTCTATCAACTATCTTATAACATTAAACCTTATAACTCGTCACTACAGAGCAACACATCTCCTCCTCAGGAATATTATTTCCAATTGATCCACATTCTGAGCCTCTATGTCACCATCCCATCCTTTACCTATCTTGTATAAACAGCCGCCATTCTTACAACAGGGAATAGGCATCTATGTCCTGTCACCAAGTACTCTATTCTGGACCAGTTGGAAGGGGGCTAAACCAGGTACCTCCAACCAGGGATCCCATAGATTTTAAAATTTTGTAGGGCTACCTCTGTGTTGGTATGTCAACTTCTCCCTCAATAGGGTGTGGTTTATGGCTTTAACCCCCTCTGTGTGTGTTGGCGGTGACACCGAAAGACATTTTCTAGCTATACATTTTCTGCCAATAAACAAGACTCTGAGAATGGCTATGTAGGTGTGTGGTGTATGCAATTCCTCATCTAACCATCCCAGTAGACACAGATTGGGGTCAGTTGCAAGTGTAAGATTCCATATTTTGTTAATTACATCAGACAATACCTTTGCAGTTTCGGGCACTTCCATAGCATGTGAATTAGGATACCATTATCTACCCTGCAACGAGGGCAAAATAGATCATCTCTTCTATGCCATTTGTGTAGTTTATATGGGGTACCTTAAGTTTGATGTATAATGAATAGTTGTGTGAGTTTTTGTGAAGAGGAAAGTGACACCTTGGGTACATTCTCCATTATAACAGACCATTCCTCATCTGTTATGTGGCCTTCCCCCAGCTTGTCCTGCACTTCAAGGTCATAGCCTTGGATACCTGCGATATTAGAGAGTCATATATAGAAGAAATTTATCTTTTCCTAGAAGATGATGTTACTAGTCGTGTGAGCACAGAGGGTCTAGTTAATTCCCATGTGGACAGTGTAGCCTGTGCTGAAATGGCATGTCTGAGTTGTAGGTATTGAAAAAACAAGACGTTTGGTAGATCATACTCTTCCCTCAGAGATTAAAAATCCCGTATGAGTCCGCCTTGGTAAAACTACTGGACGTAAACCTCCCCGCATCTAGACCACATGGAAAATCTTGCAATTTACATATTTCGGGAAAGTTTCTATTGTTCCAGATACGAGACCATTCAGAGTATCCTGCATATTGAAAGTGTTGTTTGGTGTTCATATTTTAT